>NW_016690190.1:2718460-3360296 GCF_001604755.1 Lepidothrix coronata
GTCTTCCCTCTATCTCAGAAAATCATATCTACTTCCATTTATATGCAAATAAAAATTGTGCATCAGCCTTGCCTTTTCTTTGTGTTCTTATTCTTGAAACTCGGGTCATGATTCCCTATAAAACTGTACTTGTGCTTACCCACAGTTCTGCCTTATTACAGATGTAACTGAGTTTATCTCTTTCCTCTGGAAATATTTTGGAAATGGAAGGGAAATGCTTCAAATGTGTGATAACCTGTGGAGAACAATGTCAGCCCCAGTTTCAATGCAGTGATATTTTTCAAGTAGGAAGGTTAAAGCTATTCATGACATCAACCTCCAACTTCTAAATTCAGTTTAGATTCCAATGGGTAGCTGTTCCAGCTTCCAAACATAGTGTGCTGTCCTGAGGTGTACTACATATGAAAGGAACTTGGTGCTTCATCGGGTTCAATATGACAGTATTTTTTAAAGACTGAAGCTATTGACCACGTCATAAACAAAGCCCCACACTTCTAAGTTCTGTTCAAAATCTAAGGTGCACGTGTTTTAGCTTCTGAAGATATTGTGTACTGTGCTGAGGGGTTCCACATAAGGAAAGAACTCATCACACTTTACTAATTTAAACTTATAGGTTGTCCTGAAATGGAGATGATATAATCTCAAAAACAAATACCAAGGTCTGAATGGAAGAGAAGCCTGTATTCTTCTCATGAGACCTATGTTTACTGTTCTGGGATATTATTCTTTTTAATGTATTTGTCTCGGGGGCTGTGCAGCCAGAGTGCATCTCAGCCCTGTTTCCCAGTTGCTTTCGTGGTTTTAACCAGATGTAAGATTCACCTGAGGAGCTTTTAATCCTGGCCCAGTTTTTTTTTTTCAGTGGAGAATTCCTTTAACAGTGCCATCTGTGGTAGATGGAGTAGTGCTTATAGGTCTTTGCCTAATCAGTATGTGCTGCAATTTGCAATCTTACTGAGTCACGTGTCAGTAGCTTTACTGAACAGTGATGGTGGAATGCAACTTTACACAGTAGAACCTATGGAGAAGTGAAGGGATAACCCAGGGAGCTTAAGGACCGTGGAAGTTCCTAGTAAGGTTTTAGAAGGATCATTTCTTCAATGTCATCAGTTGCTTTGGCAGCAGTTCACAACCGAGCCAACATGGTGCTATACTACAGGATCTTGGGAAGTCTTTATGGCAGCCAAGGTGACAAGTATGCAATGATTATTACTGAATGTGTCAGACTTTAGCTGTTATCTGCCTGTGCATGATGCCTTGTCCACCTCCTTTTCTCCTCGCTGCTTTAAGGTAAATGTATTTTCTTGCATGCCCCTAATAAATGTCAGTGATAACAAAAACATCTCCAGGCTGTGCTGTGGCTGTTCGGTTTCATCAATGCTCAGTTGTTCTGAAGCATGTTTCAGTTACTCTGCTGGTGGTCTTGCCTGGGAAAGGCACATTAGTGGATCTGTTTTCCAACAAGTTTGTTTCTCACTTGGCCCATGTGCGTTAAGTTTTGATAAGAGGACATTCCTTGCCTGTCCTTTTTATTGTTGTCTTTGTAGCGTACTTCCCAATATATTAATTAGGAATATATTAGTTTGTTATGTTCCTGAAGAGTTATTGTTCCTGTACAAAATGCTGTCAACAGACTGCCCCATAAAGTAGGGCTGTGTAATGCTTTCCACTCCCATATATTTCTTGTTCCTTGACAGTTGTTTTATTACCTTTCTAGTTCTTCTATACCTATTTCTAGTTAGAAATATGTAATCTAGTAGTCTGTGGTTAGATTCTCTTCTTGGATTATCTATATATTGTTTCCTCTAGCAAATCCTTTTCTGGTTTATTTCTTTTACTCTTGTTAGCATAATATTTACTCTTTTTTTCTTTTTCCTTTGTTAACTGAGACTAAGGAGTCTCTAGGGCCATGTGGAAACTTACTGCAGGATTGTCTTATTACCATGACTTGGCGACTTCAGTGTCCACAGCTTCTTTCTCCTAAGTTTGCCACATGACTCTTGAGCAACTAAGAATACCAAGAGAGAGGACTCACAGCTTAATATCAAGGGTATCGTATGTGTGGCTGATAATTGGTGGTCTCACAGAACTGACTTCAGTATTGGCAACTTTGATGGAGCTGGCAGAGTTGAACTTGTTTGTGTTGGCAATGAACTTGGCCCTAGGTCTGCAAGCTTAGACAGCAGAAACTCAGGATAACCTGTTTCCAGCAGAGTGCTCCAAGAGCAGTGATTAGGCCTGTTGTATTGCATTAAGGATGTGGAGGAAAAGGCTTTGGGCAAGTTTCATTTCTCTTAAGACGTGAGCAACTGCGATTTCTTTACTCGTCATGTTTTCAGGATGTTGCTAAAGAGAAAAGGACGAAAAGATGAAAATTAATTGCTAAATCTTGAGATACTTGCACAGGAAAACTACTTGATGATATAATTATTCTTAAAGCTAGTGAGGTTCCAGAATCTCTAGTAGGGATACTTGCATTGAATTTACCTATGTTATGCTGTGGATGCCTAAACTTGACAGCTTATAGGGAAGAGGCAGAAAAATGTGGGGCTTTTGTGTTGATTTTGTTTGTTCATTTGTTTTGGTTATGGGTTTTTTTGGGGTTTATTGTTTGAAATAATACTTCTGTGGTCTTCTTTTTCTTGTAATTTTGCCAGGCAATTGTCTTCTGGAAGTTCTATGGGTATAAATTATGGGAGAAGTTTGATCTTTGATGTTGCACAGTTACTCTCTTTACTACAGGATTTTTTTAGGCGGTTTCTCTTTCTCCGAGTGAAGCCAAGGCCAATAACACTTGCACATTGTAAAGAAAAACCTTAGGTAACTTATTTCAAACCTCCACTTAAATTGAGTACTTCTTGAATTTCTGTTCCATCTCTTTGTATGCCCCTTTTCTTTTCATGTTTTCAGCACTCTCTTGGTGAAGCGCTTCTTTTCAGCTCCGAAGGCTGGGGTAGCTGGGACTGTTCTCTTTCCCAGCTTTTCTTTGAAATCTCCTTTTCCTATGAAAATGCGTTGACAGATTCTCTCTCATGTGACTAGATTTGCCGAGTGATACACGCTGCAAGTACCACTAAATGCCTTCATATCCAACTGTGCTAGAGCTTTTCAGTATTACTTGCTTATGCATATACAGCAGTTTGAAAAATTAAGCATTTACAGGCATATTGTTACAATCTGGCCCTGGAGCAATGAAGTTGTTGTTCTGAGTTCAATACAGAGTATTGTACTATGCCAGCTGAAAATCTCATCTTCAGATTTTTCATCATGCTTTGTGTATGTAAGAGAAGCCTTGTAAATTAGCCTTTCATAGGAGCTGCTTTTAGGTGTTGCAGGTTGGGACTTCCACTTATTCCTTGAAGTAATACAATTTTGGAGAAGCAAGCGTGCTGACCTGAACAACTTAAAGCTCAGTCAAGGGTATTTTTCCTTTGTCAGCGTGGCACAGTTAAGGATATGTGTCAATGAAGAGAGTCCCTGTGGATAACTGGGTTTCTAGGATACAGCATAGCTTCTGTTTTAATTAGGTAGTTCCTCTTGTCTTCAGACTTTCTGTCACTTCATTGCTTTTAGAGATTTTTGTAGTGTTAATGCAATTTAGGAAGTAAAATTATTTTACTTTTAGCAAAAAATACATCCTTAAAACATTTGAATGCATTGTGTGCAAAATGCCACTTACTGATCTGTCATCTGCACTAAAAAAGGCTAATAGAAATTTAATTTAATTGCTCTTTTCAAAAACTTCCAGGATCGGCATTTTGGTGGACACTGCAGTGTTGAGCATAAACAGTGTTGAGCTTCTCAGTAATCATTCAGTTGGATGAAAACTGACACTGGAGTGTCAGTTTAGTCTTTGGAGACTAAAAATCAAGTTCTGTGCAGAGAGCAATAAAAAAGAGGAAAAAAAAATGTGGGGGAAGGAAAGCTTTCTCATTTAAAAAATGTGACCTGGTTATACCAATGAGCAAGTCTGATGAGAGTTTTTCTTAGAATTAACATTTGTAAAGTCAATTCAAGTTTGTGTGTACTTTGTCTCTAACATATGGCTTCCCACACGATGATGTCATATACAGCTAAGTGCCAAAAAAAGCGTGAATGCTCCCAGCAAAGGCTACACTTTGAACTAAAATTTGACTTGTGGTTTCTGTGCGTGTGTGTTTGTGGCCAGACAGCTGGTCACGTTAGAGCACCGAGCTCTGCACGAAGCCACTGCTTTCCTCAGCTGTGGGTGATGGTCTGCAGGAAGACATCGGGGCCATAGAAGACTTCTGTATGGGAAACATCTACTTTTCTTCCCCCTGAGATGTTGGAAACGGTGTGAACTGTCATGGCTAATTTGCTTCCTCACCTTCCCGGCATCTCTGATCAGAGGCGTTCTAGGGAGGGACTGTCGACTCGAGGCATCTTGGTGCTGTAAGATCTTTATGCAGTTCCATGAGTAAGGATTTCTGTATCGTTTGGGCTTGCAGGTGTTGTGTAGGCATAACAAACTGTTCTGTGCATGGGTTTTGTTCCCAGCCCACTTCTTAGCTAAGTCGTGGTTTTTCCAAAGGTGGTAATAATGTTTGGGAGGTGGATCTCACTGTGTGCTTGTGTTTATGGAGCGGGTGGTGGGGCTGCTTACTCTGACACCCTCTGTATGGTCTCCTGCCCTTAGCGCCCAGTCTGGTGTCTGCTTCTTACCTCCTTTTGTGTTACAAAAAACTTTCCTTGGGTTGCATGTTTTTTTTCTCTCTTCCATGCAAATCAGAATATGTTACAGTGGTATGAAATAAAGGGAAGCTGTGGGGTTTTTTCCTTTTGGTCTACCATTTACTGTAAACTACCACAGGGTCCAGTTCTGCTTCAGCAGTGGATATGTTAGGGAGATTCCTAGATCAGAACACAGATTGAAAGTTTTCTGCTGAGCTGTTCCATCAGCTGTGCAGTGGAAGTTGGGATCTCACTGGCTACAGCTCTTTAATGTGATGATGACCAGCAAGTGTCCTAAAGGAACTTTTGAGGGTGGTTTTAATGTTGGAGAAGGAAGAAAATGTATATGCTAGTGCCTAGTATTACAGGCTCATTGGTGTTATTTGCCAAACTCAAGAGTGCGTGAGGATTTCATGGTGTATTTTTTTACTCAGGTTTGAAATTAGTTAGACTGCCTTCTATTAAAACTCTTTCTTTACAAAGCCTTCATCAACTCTGCTGGCCAGCAAGCAAGGGTTTATCTTTGCCCCTTTCCTGTGTGCTTTGGTGCACCTTTTCTCCTCAAGCAGAGACGGAAGCTTGTGGTTATTCGCTGTGCAGGAGGAGGAGGAGGTTCTTGTCTACTTGCACCTGGGCAGTAGTTGAACCACATCTGGTTGCATGCAGGTGAAAATAAGATGTTCTTCTTCTTTCTTGGCTATGTATTAAAAACTGAAGTGTGTAAAAGTGAGCCTGTGTACATGGGCACTCACTTTGCATGCTGCTTCCCATGAACACTGTTATTTTTCTCATGATGCAGCTTTTTCTGTCATGAATTTTTATCATCAACTGCAGTGAGAAAGAGGGCCGAGACATAGCATAATTGCTCTGTTTCTTTACCTTCTCTTTCTTTTAGTCTTTCAGGTGGTACGAGCAGCTTAATTAGTTAAAATTCATAAGTACAGCTGGTAAATGATGAGATTTTCTTCTTTTTCAATAAGAAAATAAACATCTTTGAGAAAGAACTGTTAGAACTCCGGATGGTTTATGTCCTGTGCTGCCCTGAGGGAGAAATGAGCATGGGTGCAGCATGTGCTCTGAGGAACACAACCTTCCAAAATCTGTCCAGAGCCCCACAGAGGAGCTGTGAGCTAGAGCTCAGGAAGGGAGGAATGGTGCAGGCTCCCATCCTCTCCTCTCCCTGGCTTTTGTGTGCCAGAGGTGATTACTGTCACTGTTCAATCCGTGCCTAATGCCTCTCAGAGAAGAAAGCAGACAGCTTTTCGTCTGCACATGCTTCCGTGACTGGTATTTTCCTACAAACCAGACACTTAAGAAATTTTTGTTAGAGGCTTACACAAGGGAACTGTGTAAATTTTTTGCAATGACCTAATGCATACAAGCTCTTTTTGATGGAAGCTGAACTAAATGCTGTTAAGTAAATTGGAAAGTTATTAAGTGTTAAGCTTTAGGAAGGAAGAGTTACGATTTTTTTAAGATACATTTTCATCCATCATTTTCTCTACCCTTGGGTGGTCTCATCCTGTGTTATGTTCAGTAACTTCAATTTCTTACTTTCCATTTCTCAAGGAAAAACTTAAAATGTTATTAAAAGCTTCCCTTAAATGTGTTATGCTACTCTACCTCATAGTCAGGGAGCTGTTTCAAGTGGTGAATGTGCCTAGTGAGTTCATAGCTTTAATTTCAATAATTTGGGAGCTGTTGTTACGTAGTTATTTAGGAATTTTCCCATAATATTTGGAATGTATGTAACATTGGCTGCCTTTCTACCTAAAATGCATCAGTTTGAAACAATGGGCAGCAATAAAAGAACAATTTTTCTTCATGCCTAAAAGATAAAGCTACTAAAATTTAATTTTGTATATCATTGTGTTAGTACACAGAAGAGTCTAGTGGCACTTTCTGATGTTTGTATTCTTTATTAGCAATTATGTGGTTTCTCAAAAGTGACAAAACGAAAATTATTAGTTCTATTCTCAAGGTTTAATTTTATCACAAGTAAAGATTTCTCTGTTGTTGTCATGATTGTACCTTTCATCTATAGTTTAACATCTTCATAATATAGAAAATTACCTACATTTTAGTAGATACTGAGAATTGTGATATGGTACAATTGCCACATTTTAATAGGAGAGTGCAGAGAAATGATGCAACTTTTTTGAAGTCACATGAGACATCAGTGGCAGAGGTGAGATTACATCTGCATCCTGCATTTAAAAATATATGAACGTATATTTATTATAATTAAAGAAAATATGAAAGCACTTGATTATGTACATATATTATTACAAATACGTATTTGAAACTTTGTAAAGTTATTATTATAGATTATAGAACAGGCATCACTTTTTAGCACTGCAACTACAGGAAGTATGAAATCTGCATCCCTCTAATTGCTTTCTGGAAAAATGACTAGCCTAGTTCCCAGTTTATGAATGCACACAGTTTTCTGGCAAGCAGAGATGGTATATTTTTGTTCCCAAAGAAGTCTATGGACTGCAGCAGTCCTTTGCTGTAGTCATGAGGAAGTGCTGTGCTTCTCAAATTCACACGAGTCTGCACCAGCGTTACTGGTTGCAGGGATGTGCTTCTGTAATTATGGATCTGGCAGTTAAAGGGGTTGTTGTGTTCAGTGACAGGTTTCATTACTCGTGAATTGCTTGTGACTCATATGAGTTTTGGGGGACAGCAGAAGCAGCAGAGAGTTCATCACCCCAAGCCCACCAGCACACTTCCTATGCTGTTGCTCCTCCTGTGCCCTTGTCTGAGCTGAGGCATTGTACTGGTGCCATCTGTGCCTCCTGTGGTCCCTGCCACTAGTGCTCGCCTTTCCTCCCCTTTGCTGTAGCTTGGGATCACAGCTTTGTTCCCTAAGCTATCTATTCTTTTTCATAATGTTATCAGCTTGGCCGAGTCTGGCTTGTCTGATCGTCAGCCTGTCCCCTTTGCCTCACTCAACGGCAGTACGGGGGAAACTGTCACCCGACAGTAGCAGCTGTGCAAACAAACAAGTCAGCATTGATATTCATCAATAGCTTTGTGCAGTCGTGGCATTGAGATGCACCAGAACATGTGCAATCTGTCTGCTTTCTTTGTCCCATGCTATAGCCAGATCGGCCACTCTGCACTGATGAGGGCGATTGTCATGCCATGGTGTGCCTTCTCCGTCTCTTTTTCCTTTGCTTTTCCTTGCTCTTTGTGGACTGTCTGGCTGCTCCCAGGCACATCTGCCACGCGTCCCATCTGCTCCCCCTGAGAGGCACGCTCAGTTCTGACAAGCAGTATTCAAGTGGTACACTGTTCTCTGGAGATGACAGAAAACACCAGTTTGTGTTATTAATGGCATGTCACTAATGCTCCCTGCTTCTAAAACACTAAGCAAAGCAAATAGTGTGGAACATCAACTCCTGAACTTGCTGGTGAGGAGTTGTTTCAAAATCCTATATGCACAGGTGAATTTTTCCCATTCCACTTAACTCAAGTAGCACTGCTCTTAACTTGTCTTATAGGTTGTAACTTTTTCATGACACAGTGTATTTTCCTTCATAAAACAAAACACCTGCTTCAGAAGCTGTATTCTTTCCTTCCTGGCATCAGTGGCAATATTCTTTACATTAGGAGGCACAAGTGTATGATAAAATTGTTATTTACTATTACTTTGTCTCTCAAGGAAAAAATAATACCAGACTGTCAAAAAAACCCAACAAACAAACAAACAAACAAAAAACCACCCCAAAAGCTAATTCTAAAGTCAGAAAGAATTTAAAGCCAAGATTGGCCTTGCCTCTTCTGCATGTCTGTTGGACAGCTTATGGTTGTGCATGTAACTCTTCAAAACATCTTTCTGTGACATGTAGTCACTTCCAGCAGGATCTTGCCATATGACAGCTCCTGATCAAGTTGAACAAAGATAAAAGGAGCTCTGTGTGGGTGAAGGAGGAAATTGATATGTAGCATAGGCATGTATAGGCAGTAAAGTTGTGAAATTCCCGCTAGCTTTGGGTCAAAGATTTGTGGAAATGTGTGATGAAAAGTGCAGTTACTAATTAGTGTGTATTCACCTTTGCCTGATCATATTAGCTGTCAGGTGTATCAGCTCTGCATTTGCCATGCATATGTTGTGTTGAAGCTAACACAGCTGCCTTGTGTACTGCTGCAGGGATTTGCAGCATGAAGCCATCATGAGCAAGAACTGCTTTCTCTGTTAGCATGTTTGCCTGCAGTGTGGAATTCACTGTAAGCAAGGACTGGGTGTCCAAAGTGTGACCAAGGTGGACAGGATTTTACAGGGCTGGCTAAAAGGAATTGTGCATGCATATAGGGAGAGAAGTGATTCATTTTGACAGTGGTTGTTTCATAGCTTTGTAAGTATTTTCCTTTAGTAACTCCCTGCTTACTCAAAATGTCACAAAGAGAAAAATAAAGGCTGGAAGCCTAAGTCAAAGAAAGGAGCCAAGGCCAGGGAGGCTTCTAGTGAGGAAAAAACATGGAACAGCTTTTGGTCAGCAAACAGAGCTGGCTCAGCGTATGTTTTTGGTCCTGTGGTTGCGAGAAACTGTTACTTGTGTTAACTCCTTGTGAAAGCTGTTATTCCATGATGGCTGCACTGTACTGTGTTCAAACAGTAGACCTCTATGGAAGAGGTTGAGGATGGACTTGTGTATTTGTCTTACATAGCTTTTACAAGAGTGTTTTTTCTTTTTTTTTCCCTTCACCTGAGAGCATTGTAAGGCAATATATTTTATACCACAGCTAAGCATCATAAAGCTGGTAATGCCTACAGTGAGTTTCAGGAGCTAAAAATGGACTGGGACTACTTGAGAGAATAGTATCTGCAGTGCTGCAAAACATTGTCCATGAAATCTGTCAGATAAGGGATGTAATCACAGCACTCCTATTTGGTTAGGTGTGATTAGTGGTACAGTGGTATTTGCTCTGTGCATTAATTCTTGTCATTGTGCTTTTTAGAGCAGCACCTTTAAAACTTATCAAGTTGGTGTGTCAGCACTTAAAAAGTTCTGTCAAAAAGTTTAGTAAACAGACCAGGGTGGAGGGAATAAGGAGAGCAGTTTATCACCTTTGGTAAGTGGTGTTATACTGACAACAGTGGGTAACAGATTAGATGAGCTATTCCTGCAGGACCTTCCATGCCTTACTGAGTTCAAGGCATCCTCTAAAGGGTCACAGATGTAGTTGCAGTTGAGCTGTGTACTGTATCACTGTCCAGCCCTCTGTACTGTATATGCTCATTTTTATTTTAAACTGATCCCTGGTGGTTTAACTGGATGTGATTCCTGCACCCCCAGCCTTGTTAATGTGTGTCCAGCAGCAGTGCCTGGACTCTCCTGTATGAAAACAGGATGGTCAGGTGGGATAGATGAATTAAGGATGAACCTTTTGTGTGTGTCCTTGAAAAATATTCTGCAGCAATTTTCTGTGATTTCCTTTAATAATTCAGCTCTGAATGCTATTAATCCAGTCTTGGCATTTCAGGAAAGTATTCAAGCAATAATCAACCATTTCTCTGCAAAACTCATCCGTGGTTGGAAAAGCTTATATACAGATCTTTTCTGTAACCCAAGAACACTTTTGTGAGAGAGGAGAGTATTTTGTTAAAGTATCTGGTGAATTCTTAGCTTTTTCTTCTCTCCTGGCCATTACTACTTGAACTCTGGAAACTGGAGCAGTGAAAGTTTTATTACAGGTGGCCCATAAACAGAGCAGTCGTGTAGAGGGCTGTGAATAAAGGTGACAACTGTGTAATGAAGCAATTTGTCACTGCTAACAGGCCAGACTTGAGATGAATGGTGGACAGTGTAAGCGTAACTAGTGGACATGTTACTTAGGAAATTTGTGTGGTTGATACCAGGTCCACATTTGCCTTCTGTAAAGGGGACCCCTCTTCATTTCTCATAAGTGTCACTCATTTCTGAGGAGGATCTGGTCCTTGAAAGAGAATAGATCTTCTAGTGAGATATATATATATATAGATATATATATATATATAAAATATGAAAAAATAATATAACTGGAGGAAATGAAGTGATATGAAATGAAAACAGCATATCTAAAGTTATGTAAAATTTTGGTGTGTGTTCTTTGTGAGACCATTTGCTGCCACGCACTGTAGCCTCGCATAGGCAAGAGGGAGTCACTTTCTGGCCATCCATGGGGCTCAGTAGAGTGCTGCTGTAGAGACAAGTCAGTGCAGAGTGAGAGGAGCTTGTGTTGCCTGGCTCACCTCCAAGAAATGGAGTTTCACAGGGAATCTTACGATTTGTCTGATCTGACTTGGTCACAGAGGTTTTGTCTTCACCCTTGAATTCTGGGCATGTGTCTCCAGAAATACCGTGTGTGAGGTAAGCTCATTGTGATCTTACTACTTGTACCAACCTGTTGGCTTTTGTTTTTCTCTCTCCCTCTTTACTTAGATGAAAGATCCTTGGGACAGCAGAATTTTTCCTTTTTCTCAATGGACTTAAAGGTGCACGAAAGCATATCAGGCAGCA
Source organism: Lepidothrix coronata (assembly GCF_001604755.1). Classification (NCBI taxonomy): domain Eukaryota; kingdom Metazoa; phylum Chordata; class Aves; order Passeriformes; family Pipridae; genus Lepidothrix; species Lepidothrix coronata. The sequence goes on from NW_016690190.1 coordinate 2,729,662, forward strand.
GGACACAAACGGCCTTAGCAAAAAGTGATTTGAAGTCCCAAGAAAGTAATTTGCTTCAAACGGTTTTATCATCAGTTACCACTTCCTTTGATGTGACTTTACTTAGCCAAGAAGAAACAGCCAGGATTTCAGAAGGGAGAAGTACGCTGTTGGTAGATGTCTCCGTAACAAGCAATGAGGCGTTCTTAAGTGACAATGAATTTGTTAGCTCATTTTCAAAGGCACAGTGGACTCCTCCGCTGAAATCTTTTGCAGTTTTAACAGATCATCACTCAGTTAATACAGTAGAGCCATCAAGAGAAATGTTAGAAACTGTGTTGCTAACACCTTCATTATCTGTCCTTTTTTCGCCATATGATATCTCAAAAACAGCACAGCAGAAGACTCCGTTGAGCGCCGTCCCTGAACGCAGTAACACCCTTACAGAACTAAAGCCTTTTGTACCAGATCGTGAAACGCTAACAGCAAGCAGAGACTTGCTGTTGTACCCTCCAAATGCAGCTATTCATTTCACTTCCTTCCCTTCAGAGAGTGGAGTTGTGGCACAGGAAAACATTAATGCGAGTTTAACAGCTCTGCCTTCTGGGACTGCTTCAGAAGGATTGCCTCTTCATCTCAAACTGCTGGGTAAAACTAGCCCTGAGATCCCAGATGCCACAGCACAAAGTGCAGACCTGTATGGTGACGTTTACACCGATGGGAGTACCAAGGCAGCAGAATCTCTCAGTCTAAGGACATACCCCACTCCAAGCCTTCCCTGGGCCATGCCAACTTCAGCAGCCAGTGCTGAGCCTGCTTTTTTTCCTATTAGTCTTCCACTTGTGTCTTTCCCACTTAACTCAGCTGCCATTTCCAGGAACTCTAATACAGTTCTTAATGCCAGCCTGTTTACACGTGAATTCTCCACTACAGCACCAAATTTGCCTGCCGGTTCAGAAATACCAAGTCAATCAGAGCTTGTCAGTGAGCTCATGAGTCCAGTGCCTTTCACGAGATCATACAGTTACTGCCTGTATTGTGACTCGGTTTCACTTCTGCCAGAAGCAGGCTTTTCCCCAGAACATGATGTGGGCTCAGGCGATTATGTTGAAACTATGTCCATCAAAGCCTCTGAGGTACAAGGCGTAACTCCATTTACAAGCATAATTACTGATGGGTATGAATTAGAGGAACCTACACCTGAGATTTTTGATACTTCTTTTCCATCAAGACCAGTTGTTTCATTGTCTTCAAGATTCGCAGAGATCCCTGATTCAAGCATTTTAGTAAGCACTACAGACACTAGAACACCTATAACCATTTCTCCTTCCTACCATCAGCTCCCTGGAGGAATGTCATTGAATATCTCTGTTACCCAGTCCCTCCCTATTCTGGAAACAATTTCATTGACGCTAAGCACTCATGTGGAACTTCCTGGTGCCACCACCATTCTGTTTGACTCTACCATCATCCCGAGTGAGCCAGTAGCGTCGTTTTCAATCAGTCGGACAACTTTGCTGGAATTGCCAGAATTAATGCCATCAGAATCTGTGGTTTTGCTTGACAAGACATCTACGAGTGAGGAACCCTCTTTAAAGATTTCAGATTTTCCATCCAGTCTTTTATCAACACCGTTTCTTATTGAATCTAGCTACTTATCTTTATCATCGACCATGCTAGATTCTTACTCTGTCAGGCAAGGTGATTTATCAACACTCTTACCTCAGATCTTGTTGACTGGGACATCAGTACTTTCTGAGGATGTTACCAGCTGGGACTTAGCTACCACTGTCAGCTCTGCCACTGACACCAAGGTTTCTCAGTTACATCTTGGCCAAACATCATATGTTTATTCAAATGTATCATCCCTTCCAGATGCACATGTTCCTGAAATAATGCCATCATCAGATTTTCCCTCTGGGTCATCTGTGTTTCTGGAAGCACCCTCGGTACTGCCAGTGGGCTCTGAAGTTGTATTTACCTCAGCTGTTACAGGAGCTACCTCTCAGTTGGAGCCTTCACTCTCCACCTCTCACTCCGTGGTTCCTACCCTGGTGCTGCCCACTTCGGACACCCAGTCTGTTACCAGCAGCATCTTGCTCAGCGAAACAAATCTGATCTCTTTGTTTACTACCTTTCCAGCAACTCCTGTCTTAAATGTATCTTCATCTCTGCTCTCAACTGCACTGGCTTCTGATGAGGATATTGGTGCTACAGTTTACCCCACGCTGCTTTTAACATCTCGCAGCGAGGGCAGTGCTCCCACAGCCCTTCCTCCCACAGACCCTGACAACCTCACATCAGCCGCCAGCACCATCAGCGTGATGCCCTTTCCTACAACATCTCTGTCTGTGACCGTGGCATTTACTCCCACACAGCTTCCTCCAACTTCTAGCCCTCCCACTGGATATGAAGTTCCAGCAGGAAGCAGTGTAACTGCTGGCACTGATGCATCAGCTCCTTCCACCAGCGTCCCCACAACCGCTGTCACCAGTGCTACAGGCAGCCATGGCACAGCTGCTGCAGGCAGCCCGGGGACATTCTCCTCCACCCCTGTGGCAACCACTACTCCGTCTGAACTGGTGGTTGTGACTTCTACTGTGACTACTACTAGGCAACCATATGTCTGCGACATCACCATTCCCGATGCTTACTTAGTCACTGCAGGTAAGATATTCCTAACATTTTTATTTTGGTTTTTTTTTAGAGGCCACAGTAATGTGACCCCCTAGCTAAATTGCAGATGTTGACTTAACTAAGTGAACCTTTCAAAGAAATATGGTGTCAATTTAGACAAAGAGCTGTTAAAGCATTGATTTATCATTTACTCTTAAAAATAATAGAATTCACTTGAGTAAAGTCCATTTTAGTAGTGAGTTACATATACCTTACACTGCACAGAGAATTAAATTGTCTTCTAAAATTGCTGATGCGTATGTACGAGTATGCTGAGTTAGAGGCTGCTTTATCATTTCATGGGTTGTAAATGAATGTTACTGTCATGGTACTGTTCTGCCAAAATGTTAAATGTTCTGACTGAGTAAGTTTCTCCTTTCAGTTGTTGCTGCTGTTTGTAAAAAAAAAAAAACCCACCTGCATGTGAGGTAATGTTGTAATATGTAAGAGGAGAACCGGTTTAAAAAATGTTTGGGTTTCACTACCATTTTTATAATTTTCCCCTTACTAGCTTATATTTATATCTTCCCTCCTCCCATACTTACTTTCAATTGGATTTGGTGTGTTTGTAACCAGAAAAAGTGACATTAATGTGTTTCAAAATTAATTGTCTTAGCATCTGTGTTTGCTTTTCTGGTGTTTTCCTACCTCTTCCTGGCTTGTTAACAAAACAATACCAACAAACTAATCCAAGGCAGCTGCAGAAGTGCTGCATGTTCTGTGGTAAGCAACACATTTTACCCTTAAGATTTAATTGTAATATGTAAAGCAGACTGAGCATAATCTCATCCTCCAGGTATGTAAGTGATCTAGCTATGCTAGCGATGAGGAAGACTTTTTTTTTTAAACCTGTAATTTGAGTAGTTTTGTAGGCAAGCAACTGATGGAAAGTAACTGCAGGATGACAACATGACACTTCTCAGTTGTTTGCTTAACCCATAGTCAAAGTGGCAAGCGTGACTGTAACAGACATGACATCCATTGGGATGTGGGGATTTTAAAGCCGTTTCTTACTCTGTGGATATTCCTTTCATTAATTAGTGTCACATTTGTTTACTCTCTATTTAGGAGAAAAGTAGATCCATATTTTCTGTGGCTTTTTTCTGACCTCATCTGCATTCCATGCGTTGCCTACCAAACTTTAACTGTGTTGTGGCAGCAGGCTTGTTGTGCACAGGTCGGACTGAATGTGCTGTTACTTTCAGATCCCATTTGAGTGCCTCAGTGGCTCTCTAGAAGATTCTTTTACTAGAATTTTAAAGACATTAGGTATGAAAAAACAAAATGGGAGAGAAAATAAACCTGGAGTTCCTTAAACTTTATGTACAGTCACTTTTTAGGATACAGTCACACCTTTACCTGTTTCCTTGTCTATTGTCTTACCTGTTTGATGCAGTTGATCTCATTGCCTGCTTTTTCATGCATTGCCCAATTGAAAATGCAGCTTTGAATCAAAACCCAACAGATGAAGCTAAAACGTATTTACTGACTGACATTAATTTCTAGTGCTGGCCCGAAGAGCTGTTCTACGAAATGTCAGTGAATCCATCAGAGAAGTGCTCAGAGTTCAGTTCAGGAGATCAGTAGAGTTAGAGGTAAGTGGTATGAAGTGTGCACAAGTACTCTTTGATCAGTGTCATACAATAGTGGATTTAGTTCACAAGCTGAAATGGTAATTCAAACAGTCCATGAGGTATTGTATCAGAGAGAAATTTATTTTAACTTGAATGTTAGTTGAGTTGTGGTTGGGTTTTTTAATGTGAATGTGATGTCAGCTTTTTTACTTGTAGAATGTCATCATTTTCTATGACAGATTTTTCTTGGTTTTGCCAGAGGTGAGCAAGAAGTGTCCAGACTCACTGCTCACCTCCTTTGGCTGGTGAATTGAAACTGAACAACCTTTACCCTTCAAAAATTCTGTTCATTCTGCTAGCTGATTATATACTTAGCAGTATAAATAAAACCAAACCTTCTGCACAAACTTGTGCTATTTAATGTTGTAAGTGAGGCCATCAACACTTGCAGGGGAGGTGGTGGGATCCCAAATGCATGATTTGGCAGATGAAAAAAGCAGATGAAAAAAATCAGGTGTGCAATCGTAAGACATTATTTTTAAGCCTTTAGATATGTGTAACTCCTGTCCTTCCCCAACTCATAGGGCTAGAAATTGCTGTGCTGTTGGGCTTTTCTGAAAGCTTCCTCTGCTTTGATACTCAAGGAATCTTCTTTGAACAATGTATCAGTGTTGTTTTTGAACCTCCAGGTGACTGTCTGGTTGAGATGAGGGTTAAAGTCTCTCTTCCCCACCTCTCTCTCAAACCCTCTGTCAGATGGGAAAAGACTGTAGAGGTAGTTTGGATGTGCCTTCGTTGTACAATCATCTACTTCAACACTGGGGACAAAAGGAAATACTGTAATGGAATTGCTGGTGTTGATGAGGTTCAGCTGCACTTGCATAACTGTATTCATGTAGTTGTCATAGCCAAGCACCACATTATCTTTTCTGAGTCAATGATCTCATTTTCATTTTGAAATTAACTCAAGGAGCAGTTTGAATGTTGAGCATAACTTGAGTTTCTCCATACACAGAATCCCTTGGTGCCTTTAAATTCTGCACCTCCCATAATCACTGCGCTCAGTAATTAAACAGCTCCTGCCTGAGAATATACCTCTCTACTACTCAGTCAAGATAGGAGTGTTATGAATTTCTGCCAAACTTCAGTTACAGTGAGCTGCCGCTATGAATTATGTCTAGTTTAGCTCCTTTTGGCAATATCTCCTCATGAACTTTTTCAGGGTTTTTTATATAAGAGATTTTTCTTCTAGTTTATGAATTATGCTTTCAGATTGTGCAAACTGGCGCAGTCAAGAGGTCAAAAGTTCATGAAGATACAACTACACTGATTTCCAGTGACCTTATGCAACTCAGTAATATGGAAGCACTTACCTTCTTAATATTAACAGCAGTAAGACAAAATCCATTGCTAAATATTTGACTGCTGATTGGAACAAACATTTGATATACTGTTTTGCATTTTTGCCCTTTAAATTCCTTCCTGTCATGCCTACTATTACCTTGTAAAGCTCTCAATAGGAAAAGCTTCTGAGAAGTCCTAAGGCTTCTCAGAAGTATCTGTTTTTATAAATAATTTAGTTAGTCTAGCTTCGTTCTTTGCAAAATCTTTTTTATGAAAAGGAAGAAACATCTCTGTGGAATCAGTTTTGCTTATTTTATGCTAGAATGCTGCTGTCTTATGTGTTCTTTGTGATGCCTTGGGTGTGGGTTTTGCACTAAAAATAATCACTGGCAAATGTCTTCACCTCTAACAGTCAAATACCAACAAAACTGTTATTTAAAAAAAAGAGCTGCCTGTAATAGCAGTATGTCAAATGGTGATGTAATGCAGAATTTTAAACAGAATTTGTCTATCTTGCTAAACTTAATTAGTCAAACAGACCTGACTTTTTTTAGTTAAGAGTACTCAGAAACCATGTGTATGTTTGCAAGTTATGGTATAGCTTCTCTAAGCTGCTTTTTTACTGTGTCTCGTATTACAGCTCACAGATGTTCCCTTGCTGTGATGTAATGTACAGTAAATCAGGAGACAGTCTAGTTAAATTTAACTTTGTAGTAGTATATGCTTTAAAAATAAAACGCATCTCAATGATGACTATAACTGCTGCTCACTTTAAATAGGAAACAAGTTTAACACTAAAAGGCGAACTAAAAAATTTTTTACCAACTTTTTCGGTTGCAGCTTTGGTCTCTCCTTTTTTATTATTTCAAACATTGTGAGTTGTTGACGTGGAAGAAAAAAAAAAAGAAGCAGGCTTGAATCCTACCAAGTGGAAAAAAAAAAAACTTTTTTCAATTTTTTCCTAGCAAAGGTCCTTACAGCAAAGTGAGAATAACCTAAAATTTCAAAGTTCTTTTCAGTTGGTCTCAACATATTGCATCTGCAAAAGAAAAAATAAGACGTAATGTCTGAATAAGAGTAATTTTTGTCAACTTTCTCTAATGTAAACCTTATGACACTTGAGTAAAATCTGTTATACAACGTTCCCTTGACTTGACTTGTTGCGGTGGGGTGTGAAATAAAATAGTGTTGGCAGTGACTTGCTGCCAGGACCCCTGGTGCCATTAAGTTCATGCCAACAGGAAGAAGGTTTTTGCCAGCCTCATTTGTGCTTGGAAATTTTATCATGAGGTATAGTGTACACCTCAGCCACTCTGTTGTTGTATTTAATGTGCGGTTTGGGGCATGTTCTTAACCTGTTGGGTTCTGTAATCCAAAATCAGTAAACTGCCTCCAGAGGAAGGAGTTCAGTTCATTGTTAGGCAGTTAAATACTCCTTTCAGAGATGCCACCTTGTGGACTTGTCCTGGCTTCATCTCTGCTCACTGCTGCTGAAGTTCTAGCTGGTATCGTTGAGGTGTGTAAAAACAATGAGAATTGTTGCCTTAGGATCTTGAAGTGCATGGAAGCAGAAGCGTTGTTTCATTTTTAAAACCTGTAAGCCTTTGTAGTCCATGTTCAGGAAGTTAAACACTCTCTGCAGGTTCTTTATAGGATGCTTAATAAGGTGGTAGTGAGGAAACTGGTTGTTCATGCTTTCTGCCAGATGTTTACACAGCACAGTACAGTGCAGTGTAGGCATGGATTAGATTGTGGCAAAGGTGCATCTAATCAAATATTTCGGCAGATAGTAATTCAATAGGAAATGCTTAGGGAACATCATAAGAAACAGAGTAAGGATACAGTGATATTTTTCCTAAATACTCTTCTAGCCTCTGGTAAACTGAGGCTTGAAAACTTTCTGTACTAGCAGCACTCTCTCCTGTGAGGGTAGCTGGGAATGAGATAGGTTGTATCCTGAAAACAGCAGAGTTTGGTTAGACATGCTTTGGAGAAGGGTTAGGTGAACTTTAGGTGTTGTAGGGGTTCTCTGCTCCTGCTGAAGGTTTCTGCTTTTGCTGTGGGAATGGCTCCACAGTGCATGTGAAGTTTTGCATGTTTTTCTGACTTTCTGGCCAAAAGTTTTAAGATAAAAAGTTCGTACTTGTTTAATGTAAGAAATCTGTGCTTGTGTACTTTAATAGGTGATACTCTAAAATGTGAATGGTTCAGCTACCTAATTTGCTTGCATCTAGCTGTCCTGGCAGTAGAGGTGAAACTTCCCAGAGAGAGTTGGATGGACAGCTGGGTTTGTGAACCATTAGAGCTGTGCCAAGAGCAGCTATTCTCATTCATGAATCACAAATCGAGAGTCATGAGCTGTGCTCATCTATCCTAGGTAAATTTGTAGACTTCTCTGTGAATTAGCTTGTAGGCTGGCATGGGTCTGTTATTTCTGTCACATGAATTAGGTTGTAGAGAGCTTACTCTAGACAACCCTGTTATATCTCAAGCAGAAATAACTATTGTTTTGACTTGTAGCTGTTCTAATCTGCCTACCTCAAAATTACTTTTAGAAGTGGGGTTTTTTTGATGTCCTTTCTGGAGTTGCTGCAACTTTTCTGGTGCAGTGAAGCACAAAAGGGAACCAATGTTAGCTGTTAAGCTGAAAAAATTAATGCAAAATTCCAGGGGGGATGTTCAGGCTACCCTGGCCTCTAGGGTGCAGTGCAGCCAGTCAGAGATGGAGGCAGCTGAGTTAGTTATCAGACCTTGCTTTCGTGTCTGAAATACCTAACTAGTGCATAAGTACATGCTGGCTGCACTAGGCCTCTCTTCCTCAGCATATATTCCTTCAGAAATCACCAGCAAATTGTCACTAAAATTTGTAATTCTAATTCCTCTTTTTCTTGCCTTTTAAGTAGTCTCGTTTGCAAGTAATGGGCAACTTCTTTTGCCATGTGTTCCCCATTATAACTGCTGTTTCCATTTGACAAACTGAAGCTGCAGAGATTATTTCATCATGAGATAAAAGAATAAAATTTCAGATAAGAGGAACTGAAAAGAGCTGTGCACATTATTCATATCAAACAAATTTGAGTTTTATGGGCCTAAATCCATTTAAAATAAAAGCTGGATGTTGCATATATTTGTGGGCTAAGAAGGAAGAAAGGCATAATGAGCAGCATAGATTATTTTTCTCATTTCCTTCTGCTACTGAGGTACTTTCTTCTGATGAAGATGAGCTCTCTGAAATGCATGCTTTTTAGAGGACAGGAAAGAGCTGCTTGCTGTCTCATCTAAACAGCAGTTGCCATCACTTTATACTACAGCAGAAATACCACTAAGGAACATGTGGGTCACAATTTAAGCAACACTGTGGTTTTCTATAAGGCTGATTCTGAAGCTATCTAACAAATCCCTTCACCATCACAGCACCTGCAAGGTGCTAGCATCTCTTCATCTAAGAGGTCCATATTTATTAGAAACTTGAGGTCTCTAGGTTATTTATCTGTGAGGCCATCATGTTGGACACCTCAAAATATTTTGAAATGTGACTGCCTGTGGGAAATAAAGCAAACTGGGGGAATAAACCAAAGAAGAAGAAAATAATGCTGGGGAAATAAACCCCTTCAGTTTGTTCTTACTTGGGTGACTGAAAAATAGTAGAAAATAGTGTCTGCATGGAAACATTCATCAAGGTTTATATTTAACTTAAAACCTCATTTCTTTTGCATGATGTCTAAGGCTCCTCAGGGTTTTTAAGAAGACTCAAAGTCAGGACGTGAATTGGAAGAGGAAAATTGTAATTGTGGTAACTGTGTTGAAATAAGCAGATAGAAGTGTTCCCTGGAAGAAAGTGTTCTCGAGTGTGAAAATTATATCCATAAAACATAGGGTATGTGTATTTTACTCCTTGTGTGTCACATGTGAGTGGTATAGGAGATATTCACTATGCAGTATATGACTGAACTGCAGAAGCTACGCAAGCAGTTCAGTAAGTAAACAGAAATTTTGTATGGAAAATATTATGTACTCCAGGGGAATGCAGGCGAGGGGGAGTGCTACTATGTAGGGATGTGATAAATCAAGAAGCGTTGAGGTTGGTGTGTTGTACTGAAGAGATTCTAGTAGTTGTACCTAACACAGGGGAGTTGCCTCTCAGATGCAACAGTGGAGCAGGGGCTGCAAGGCACAGCACTAACAGAGTGCGTGTGCTGCTGCTGCTGTCTGAAAATAAAGATTGCAGTTTCCTACCTCTTGACAATGTGGCTTTGAACTGCCTGAGACTATGTAGGTCTGAAATGTTGCCAAATTTAACACTGAAGTTTTGTTATTTTTTTAATTTCTGATTCTTTTTTTTTTTTGATAGGTTTATAAAATTTCCCCCAAATTTGCTTTCTTGGTGACATCAGGTCCTTTTGTTTACACGGCAATAGCTGTCATAAATGTGCTTGTGAACAGCAGTCTCCTTCGTGGTGAGACCCCCATGATCCTCTCACTGCATCCTTCTTTCACTGTGCCAGACAACAGATTTCAAGTTCAGACAGGTGAGTACCTCCTGATACAAAGAGGGGGAAAGGTAGCTTCATATTGATTCACACTTCTTCACTTGTGGTTACGTATGCAAGATTGAGTCAAAACCCTGTGTTCTACTGTTGTGAATCTTAATTCTGCATTTTTAGTGACAGACTTGACAGGTCCGTGGTTGAGAGATGATAAATTGTAAACTGCTAACCCCATAATTTCATGATTTTTTCAGGAATTTCTTTTTTAGTACATTGCGAAATAGATGTGCTCTTTTTCTTGCTTCAAAAGGCAAGAAGAGAAAAATATGCTGTGAAATATTTATTCATAAAATCATAGTGCAGCTACTTTGTAATGCCTGTGTCAAGTTTCAAATTAAGTTCATGTTAAATGCTACTTTTTTGTGTTGTCATAATGTAGAAGAATTGGTGAGCAGGAGGATTGATTGCTCATGTATATGAGCAGTAGGATTGCTTATGTAGTATTTAGCTTTCCATGGCTGCTGTATTGCAGCAGTTTATGTGAAGTTCATGACTACTAATAATCTAAAGCAAAATAGCACCCGTGTAACAGATTTTGAGAATCAATGGTGTCATTTAAAATCTTCCAAGTCCTATTTGCATGATAAAACTGCCTGCCTGGTTGGTTGACTGTGTAATGAGGTAGTGACAGGGATTGAGCATACAGGCAGAGAGGTAATAAATGTCAATATAGTACTGTTATTTGGGTATGTTTCATTTGTTGGTTTTGCTTTTGTTAATAATTGTATTGCAAGACATCACTTCTTCAATTGTACAGATGTGATGTCTTTTTCCACTGCTTAACATAGTTATATAGATAGGCAGTTGACATATTTTCTGTTCTTGAACCTGGTATAACATTGCTATTAGGGTCTGTAACCTAATATGGCTTTTTTGGGGGTAAGACTATGTGGAAATCCACAGATGTGCATGTAGTTAAGTCTGTGCACTTGATCACATTCCCCTATGCTCAGTGTTTCTCTCCTGTGCTCGCTCTTTCTCTCCTCTGAAAGACTTTAAAATATATCTAAATTTAAAAGATTATGTGCTAATTTAGTGTTTTGAAAGTGTTAGGGTGATGCTAAAGTGCAGTCATGGTTTTTTAGACAAGCTAAATACTTGTATTTCAGACTACAAGCAAAATATTTGTTGCTTTTTTTCCTGAAGATTTTCATGGAGCTGTTGGGTACTAGGGATTTCAGTGAGGCCAATTTAGTGTTCAAATCATGTGAAGTTAGCCACATGTATGAAGTGAAGGTCTTTTAGTATACAGGAGGAGACAGCAGGTATTTTGTCACTAGTATCTTTCAGTAATCTAATTACTGCTGCAACAGATATTAGTGAGTTGAGAATTTACTGCAGCAGCACAAAATGTATTTCTACTGTATTTTTACCCAGTGTTTCACTGAATAAGTCCAGAGCTCCATGAAAAAAAAATGATAGCCCTTTGGATTCTGTTGCTTGTTTTATTCTTTCTCGTGGAAATACTTATCTGCAGGAATAATGTGTGCCCTTTGTCTTCAGTGCTTCAGTTTGTACCTAGAAATATGGATATCGGGTTCTGCAACTTTAGCCAGCGCATTGAGAAAGGGCTGACAATGGCATTCCTGGAGGTGAACAAACACCAGGAGTTCTACAACTTCACTGTGCAGGTAAGAAGATAAGCATGTTTTGTGTCTGTCCCTTTTTTCCTCACCTTTGGTTGTCCTGTGTTTCATCCAGACAGTAAAATGAGTTAGGTGTTCACTGACTGCAACTTGCACATATCCCCCTGGTTTCAAGCTTTTTGAAAGACTGACCCAAGATGATGACTTATATGCAAAAGCATTATTGAATATGATAGGGTTTGTGGTTTTTCAAATAAAAACTGTTCCAACCCTTATCAAAATAATTCCCATCAGATATTACTATAAGAGAGTACGGTGTAGTTAGAAAGTTTTTCTTGGAAGACAACTTTCAGGTCTCATTGCCATGCAGGGGATCCTGTGAAGGAATATAGGAATTATATGCACTCTGCCATCACATGACCAAACATGCTGGTTGCTTCTGAGGTCTAGAAATACTTACAGTATATGATATCTCTGACAGCTGCTGCTGGAACTTCAAACATGACAGGTATTGCATATGTACTGGGTGCTGAATCACACAGCAGAGGTTAAAACTCCCTGAAAAGTCAGTAATTCAGTTTGATGAGACCAACTCCCTCTTCTGAGTTCTTAAATTTAATCTAACTTTGTTGCAATACCAAAATCAGTAAAAATTATATCATGTTGTTTAACTGACACCATAAATGCCTATCTGTGGTACCCTGAGATAAAATCAGGAGGAAAAATGGCATAAACTTTCTAGTACATAAGGTATTGTGTAGTACATATAGAAAAGGGCTCGGAACTGTACAAATGTACAACTGACACAATGTGACTGCACAGACTGAAGACAGAACATGCAGAACCATTTCTTGGACAATCAGCTTAGAAAACTTATTTTAAATACTTCCTTACTGTCTAGAGGAGGTTTATCTACCTGAACGCAGCTGCTATGTACATTGCTGCCAAAATAAGGCTTCTAACCAGTGGTGGGTTTTGGGTGTGCATGGTGCAGGAGGTTTTAACCAAGAGATCATCCATTTTCAAAATGTTCCTTTACCGTGATTCCTTCCTGTCTGTTCCATGCAGTTTGGCATTTCATCTAAGACTTTTTTTACAACTAGATCTATTTTGCTGACTGTCCTGCTAGGTGGGTTTTTTCATCATTTTCTGGACAGTAGCTTTCAGATCATTCTGGATTATGACTGACTTTAAAGGATAACTCTTAGAAGGGGAATTCACATGTAACTTTGCCTCTTCTGAGAGGTTCAGCAGACAGAACCAATCTGGAACAGATGTTCCTCTGTTTTGATGTGAATTGTCGCTTTTTCATATTAGGTGGGGAAAAAAGTCTGTAAAGGAATGAATGAAAATGCCAGTGACTTGATTTTGCTGACCCTGCTTCAATCCTGTCTTTTCAGATACTGAACATAACTCTGATCAGGCCTGGGGTAGCGTTTCGGCAAGGCCCCGTGAGCATTGTTTTTGCCATCCGAGATAGATACGGTTTTCTAAATGGGTCCGAAGTCAGTGAGCAGCTGAGGAACTTGTCCGTGGTGGAGTTCAGCTTCTATCTGGGCTTTCCTGTGCAGCAAATTGCTGAACGTGAGTACTTGCTGTTAGCCAGTGCTGCAAAATACTTCTTTCTAGCATCTTTCCTCTCTACAATTTTAAAGTAATTTTGCACATAAGTGATAATGCACGTTGGAGTACATAGCTTGTATCATGAATTCTACAGAGCAAATGTGTGCCACTTTCTGCTCACATATTGGTGATACAGCAGCTTGTTGCTTTTGTCATCATAACTTTCCTTTTGTGATGGGCCAGTTGTGTTTAACCTTGGCTTCATTAGTCCTCTGGTCTTAGTTCAGATTAAAAAAAAAAAAAAGAAAATCACTCACATTATTGCTGTGAAGTGCAATCCAAGGTGTGTCTGTGAGTATGTCTACAGAGGCCTTTGCTGCTTCTCAGCAGGGTTTACTACCTTGGGCTTTCTGTAGCACTTAACTGTGTCTCTGACTTTTAGAAGACCTGGGACACTGGCCACATAAGCTTTTATATGCCCCTATAGTCTATCTAAGTTACTTGTTATTCAGCAGCAGTGCTTTTTTGAGTAGTCTACTGTGTTTTAAGGTATTATCTTTTAAGTATATCTCTCACTTTTCATGTACAATTTGCATTGCAAACAATTTTTTTCAGACCATCATCATCCTAAACTTGGATGAATAGGCACTACCTACCTAGCAGAGCTTGCTTGACATGCAGCCTTGACAACTCAGGTTTGGTTAGAATTTTCAGATGACTCATGAATATAAGCAAGATCATGAGAGAACAGTACTTGCTTTTCCCTTCTGGTGGGTGTTACTGTTAACTCAGTCCATTAATTCCCTGCTTCTCCTATGTCGCTTTGCTTTTCAGTGCAGATTTTTAATTTTTGGAGTTATTTCTGTGAGCTGTAGAGGTGCATAACATCTAACACAGTGAGTTTTGCAATACAGTTAGACATCTAGTGGAAAATCAGGCCTGATGCTAGCTGATGTTCAATATGCAGCTGTGTATGTCAGTGAAGATACTATAAAGAGAGTGACTGTCAACAGAAATTGCTCTACTTAACACCTTTCAATCTGTGTAAGATGCACAGGATACTTCCCCATTTACTAGAAGTAATTTAAAAATACTAATTTTTTGAAGCTTTTTATTTTAATGTTTCAGTAATTTTGATCCCTCTACTACCATACTCAATTTAAAAATGTATGAGGTTGTTGACTCATTTTCTTTAAGCATTTCTGCTCTCATTTGGTCTCACATAGAGTGTGTGCTTGTGCAGTGGTAGCTTTACTTAATGGAGCCTGCGCAGTGGTAGCTGTGTTTAATGCATCCAGGACCAAAAGTCTTGAGAATCCCTGTCCATAAATGACTAGCATTTCTTTTGTTCTTGCGAGGCCACAGAACGTCTCAGGTTGTGGGGTCGTGGTCTTTCTTTCCTCACTGAATTCAAATTACATGTTGCTCTTGCCTTGATTGCTTGAAAGACAGTTCTCTTTGCTCTGTGTCATCTCTTTTAAACATTTGACCTAGAATTTATTTAGTTTTTGGTCTCTTGGGTAATATTTTTGATTGTGGGGCTTTTTTTCTCCTGTGATATACTACATTGGATCTTACAGTTTTCAGTTTTGTCCACATATTCTGAAATTATAATTTCTAGTGCATTTGCAGGTTGCCCCTTGCTGCAAATCCATCTTCTGGATTATGCAATGGAGCTACAGTGCAATTAAGTGATAACAATTTCTACCAAGGCCAGTGTATCCTGAAAGAGAAGGTGGTCATAGAGGAAAAGCGTTCCTATTGAAAATGCATGTACACTGTTCTCCTTGGGGTTGGAACCAGATGACCTTTAAGGTCCTTTCCAGCCCAAACAATTCTATGTTTCTATTTTTTTCCTTTTTTTGATGGTACTGAGGAAATTTGAAATTTCCTGCTTGTAGCAGGTGCTCTACCTGTGTTACCTGCATGTGTATAGTGCCTGGTGATGATTCCAGAGCAATGGTGGTGGAGTCCTGTGGTAGCTCACATGTCAATGAGAAAGCCAAGTAAAGTAGAAAGAGTGAGGAGGTCAGGATTTTTAGGAACAATGAGGTCTTCCCAAAGTTTGCAACGTGGAAAACATGTGGATTTGGTGGATATGGCATCTTAAATTAAGGAATATCTTGTCAGTATTTGACTTGCTTGATGTCAGAGGAACTCAAATTTGCTGTAGATTGAGCCCACTGCAGGACAGCACATTTTGGTTTGAATTGCTCTAATTTGGTCTCAGTAGTGCCTCGATGTGTTTGTAGCCACTGTTCTGGAATACCAGATATGGTGCTGTTTGATAAGTTGGCAAAGTGGGAGCACAGTTTCTCATACTATTAGACCTATGGGTCCATCTGTCAGTGAGCCCAGTATTAATGAATGTAGCTCAAACACTTTTGTCAGGGAGGCAACCACACCCAGTTATTTTTAGCTGTTTCTGCAGTTGTTTGCGCTGTTGCTGTGACTGTATTT
Organism: Lepidothrix coronata; assembly: GCF_001604755.1. Classification (NCBI taxonomy): domain Eukaryota; kingdom Metazoa; phylum Chordata; class Aves; order Passeriformes; family Pipridae; genus Lepidothrix; species Lepidothrix coronata. The sequence goes on from NW_016690190.1 coordinate 2,745,391, forward strand.
TGAGCCTAAGGATTTTAGATCTTCAGTATTCAGAGCCAGAAATCCTGTCCAAAGGCTCAGCAGCACTGGGCAGATCCTTCTTGAGACATCTTATTCAACAGTCTGTTGAAGGTGACCAACAGCCAGATCCTCAAAGCTACTTTGGCAGGAAGACGCCTCAATGTTTTTGTTTTCTAGACCCCAAAATCTCTGCATTCATGCTCTGCCTTGGCCCACCAAGCAATTGTAGCGGTGAAGGTGTTCTGAAGGTCTTCCTTAGATAGACAGCTGCTGTAGTCTGTGCAAATTAATATGCAACCCTCTATTTTCAGTATGAGTTTTTCTGGGAATCACGGATATTCACATATAAACAATTTACGTATGTTATTGTTTCTATGTAAATATGAAATATTCCATGCCATACTGTTCTATGCCGTTTGTGCCTTAGTTATCAGGCATGCTAACAGTTAATACTCTTGGTGGTAACTTTTCTTTTTCCCCTTTAGGGCTCTGTATATGATTTTATAGCCTGCATCTCAAGAAAAAGAAAATATTTGTAGGTGAGCTGAGCTGTCAGGGCTCAACTCCCAGCTTCGGGGGTTGAAGTTGATACATACTGAGGGAAAGCTGCTTGTGCACTTCACTGTTAAGTGAAGTGAGACCTTCACATCAATATTCTGAATATGAGCCTTGTTGGAAGAAATCTATTTGCTCCCTGCCACTTGTTGTTTTGCATTGCCTTTCACACACAGTCCTCTCACTGTTTTTATTCACGTAAATATAACTGATTATACTTTTAACTATGTGGATTTGTCCCTGTGCAGTACATCATTAGCACCAGGAATTTTTTGTCTGCTTTTTTCCCCACTCAGAGTCAGGATCAGTAGTAAAAGTTGCTAGTTTGACAGAATTGGACTGTTCTGTGCAGGAATAGGGCTGTTGAAATGACCAAACCTGGAAACTTCCAGACTTTCTTCTTTCCTCACAAGACTTCTAGGTGACTTCAGCAACATACTTATATTCAAATGTCAGGTTTACACCTTCCAGCATGATTATTTTATGTTGTCCACCTTATATTTCACGTTTCAGATTGTAAGTTGGTTAGATGGTCATGACCTACATGTTAGCAGAAAGAAAACCAAGTTTAATCACAGGTTTTGGGTGCTAGTTCATTAAAAATAAAAGGAAATAATGTAATTATTATCTTTTTGTGGCTGGAAAATGTCTTGAAGGACAGGCAGAGGCTAGCTGTGGAGTTGACGAGCAGCATTTGCCTTCATGAACTTCCCCTGAATAAATCTCTTTGTTTTTATTATGACTTTAAATAGAGAGAGTTGCCTTGGGACTTGCTATTTTTTCAGTGCTAAGTAGCACTTTGATGCATGTCATCTATTTTGGCTGTCATAGAGCTATTGCAAGGCCAATAGGATAATATGAAATTGTATGATACGGTCCAAAGACTGCAGAAATATTTGGCAGTTTTTTTCTGGGTGGATTTTGGATCAGGCTTCTAACAGACACAGTGTGTTGCTATTGCTCACACCCCCGGTATTTGCATGGAATCTTATTATTCAGTTAATGCCTTCTTTCCCCAAATACTGCATTCCCTCCATGCTTTTTATTACCGGTCCTCCATTTATGAGAAATAAGAACAATCAACATAATACAGGTTCTATCCTGCGTGGTCCCACACATCTCTGTAGGAGAGAGTCAGAAATCCTTGGAGCATCTGGCAAAGGCCACGCTGCCTGAGTGATGTGCTTCAGACTGCTGTCAGTAGGTCTCTGGGTGACTGGGTGACCCTTTGCCTTTTCAGTCAGCGTTGAATCGATGCTGTTACACGGTATGGTGCTTCAGGGCTGCCTGTTAGAATCTTCTAATGATGCTAGCATCTACTTCATTAATGCATCTATAGTCATTAGCAGACCAGCTGCAATCTAACTAATAATTGCATTTTGTCTATCCAGCTTCCCCCTCAGAATAACAATCAGTTTGTGCTGTTTAAATTGTTAGTTCCAGGGGACATTAGAAATCTTGCAAATATGATCTTGCTGCAGTGCTGAGACTCCAGATGAACTCATAATCTGACCACATGTGTGTTAGTGGGACACATGAGTGACCTGTGGAATAAGAGTTAGAATCTGGATTTGCTTCTGAGCACTTCTCAGTTGTAGAAGTGTCCATTATTTCGTGCATTCTTCTTCGGGTTTTAGAACTCAGCCTTAGTTGCTGATGATCACAGCACATCTTCCTTTTCAATGTCAAGATTTTCTGCTCAAGTTGGTTTATTTTTAAATTGCATTAATTCTGTGAAAAGTTTAAGTGAATAGTCACCCAGCAATTTGCATGAATTAAATCATTTTCAAGTACTAATTAGAAAAAGTGTGAAGAGCACATTAAGTATTGAAGCAAAACATGATTTTGGTTTAAAAGAAGAAAAAGCTCGCAACTGCAAGCGGTTCAAAGCATTATGGTCACTGTAAGGTTTTTGATTTCCTTATCATGCTCTTTCCATGCTTTGGAAAACAACAGATTCAGTTTAGTTTATGCTTTTTTGTTCAGGTTGTATATCTAAATTGAAGTAAACAATTCTGTGACCAGAATAAATAGAATTCCAATCGAAAAGCTACAATCAGAAGAATCAAGTAGCAGGATGCCAAAAATAAATGTGTGTGTTGAAATGGACTGTGAGGTGCTTTTTGTGTGTCTGAGAGTTTTGGAAATTTAATGCATCCTCGTCACTTGTATAGAGGGCCAGTGTTTCCTGTTCAGAAAAAACAGACCATGTTCTGATACCCTTCTGAATACTAAGTCACAAAGGACCTCAGGTGGTCCTCTTGAAACCAGTGGTGCTGTTATTGAAATGAAGGTGGAATAACCAAATTTTTATTCCCAATAGGAATATTTATAAATCTATGAAAATAAAAGGTAAATGTAACTAGTGATTCTTTGGCTTTTGCCTTAGCAAAAGAATTCCTACATTTTTTAAGGGTCAAAAGAATCAGTTTTTAGGTACACTGACAGAGGACAGCTTCTCTATAAATTACTGCATCATTAAATTAGAAAAATTGTCATTTTCTGTTTCTCTGAAACATGTGATAGTGGCAAACTATTCTACAACTGAAGATGTCTTTACTCTAAATTGATCCAGCATGGGCCAGGTCATTTAATTGTTGTGTGCTGCATTCTTTCTATCCATGAAATGGTTTAAAAATTAACCTTTGTATTAACCTAGCAAACTGCATCTGGATTAAATATTTTGTGAAAGTTAAGACCGTTCCTTTTCCATATTGCCATAGTGAAGCTTAAAACTTCCCTTGAGGAAACTGTTGGCCCAGCCCCCATCTTCACTTCTTTCCCAACATGTCTTTACTGCTCTCCAGTGGAAACCTTGGGAAAAATCTTATCCATACTGAAGTCAGTAGAAATAGATATTTTTACTTCACTGGAGCAAGGATTTCACTCTGGAGCAGTGGTTTTTTGGAAAAATTTAGAAATTAAGCTTGAACCCACCAAGCCAAACACAAAAGTCCACGAGGTTGGTCTGTAGCAATGTTTCTACCTGCACTTATTTGTATTTGGGTTTTTTTGAATTTTTTGTTTTGTTTTGTTTTTTAAATCAAGGTGGTGTGGGTTTTTTAAATGCTTCCCCCTGCACAAGTCTGGAACACAAATCATATATGTTTAGTTCTCTACTTTACATTTAGTGCTTCCATGTAGTTTCTGCCTCAGAGAAAGTCTTATTTTCATCCCGAGACACTCATGAGTTGCCTCATTGCCCTCTGAGCAAAAGTCTGATCCTGCAGCTAGCTCAGTAAGAGTCAGAATTCAGACACTGAGCTTTTAAATTTCTAGGAGCAATGACCTCAGTGCAGCAGCTTGAAATCTTTCCCATAATAAATCTGACTGTTTCAGTTAGCTTCTTTTTGTTAGAGATGAACTGGGGAGTGTATGTTCGGAGCACTTTCCTTACAGTTGTGTCTGCATTGCCTCAGGAGCAGTAATGCATCTGTGTAAATAAGATGCTTGTTGACGGTATAAATTATGAAGTGGCTTCTTTTTTTGTGTCTGTTATGTTGTTGAGAATACTGTTCTTATGGATGTTTTTCCTCCATTCTGTTTTTTCCTCAGCCTTTCATTATCCAAAGCTTAATGTGTCTCAGTTGATGAAATCTTCCTGGGTGAGAACAGGTATGTACAGTCTCTGAGTAAGTAAGAGTGCAATTATGTTTATTAGTGGGATAACTAACCTACATAAATATTGATAGCTTGGGGTGCTGCAGTTTTATGAGGTAATAAATGTCTGAGCTGAAGAAATTCTAAAACCAAAAGCCTAGTGACCTGGAATATCTGGGAAATGTAATTCCCTGGTCTAGTATTAACTACTGCAAATCCTTGATAATGCATGCAAAGCAGTTTTTGTCTATAAGGCAGTTCATTCTTCATGAAACAACTCAGACTGTCAGGCATAAAGTGTCTGCTCTGCATGCTGCCAATATGTCACATTGATTTTTAGGTTTTTATTTTGTTTTAAGTGAAAATTAAAATTTTACTTGCGTGGCATTTTCTACCAAAACATGCCAGGAATAAAACAGAGTGAAACGGTACATGAAAGAGTTTCATCACATTTCATTGATCTCTTCTGATTCATCTGTAGAAGGTCCCTCCCACCAAAGTCTTCTGAATGTTTTATTCTGTCATTCACAGATGTGGTTGAGCTGTCACCTTTAGATGCTCAAAGGCTGTTGAGGTTGTCTGCATGCTGTAGGTCCTACCTGCTGCTTTTAAGCCTAAATGGTGACCAGGCTGTGCCTATCAAACTGGCTCTTAGGGTGCAGATATACACTGTATACACCTTTGTCTTACTACAGCTTTATCACCTGTAGTTCACCTATTGCATAAACTTACCTTTTTTTCAGGCATCTCTGTCTCCTCTCACCACTGATCACTTTTTAAGCAGGAAATGAAGTTGTAGCTTAATTTCTGAAGCCCACGCAATTTGTTTTACAGAAGAAAGATTTAGAATTTCAGATAATGCTCACTAGCAGGAGAGAAGCTCATGTGTGTGTCTAATATCCAATATCCCTTCCTTAGGGATTTATGTTGGCTTTTTTTCTAACACTCCCTCCCACTTCTGCTCAGCCTTAGGTTTGTCCTTTGCTGCTGGAAGTTCCCTTAGATCTGGCAGTAAGAAAAGCTCAGAAATCATGTCCGCTTGGATTTTTATAAACTACCCGACTGTAAGATTTTGAAAGCTAATTGCAGCAACTTTTCATTTTGCTGTAGAGGAATTTTTTGCAATCCCAGTTCTTGAAGGCAGTCTGGGAAGAGGTAGTAGATTTTGGCTGGATCAGTCCTTTCAGTCAGTGTATTGTATTGTAAGGGTAATGAATCATGACACAGGGAAATGATAGAATTTTTGCATGTAAAGGTTTCTAATATCAAGTTACTCAGATATATTTGCATGTTTCCCAATAGTCATAAAACACTGGGATATGCAGTGTTCTCTGTAATTCTCCCTCTCACTCGTAGAATACAATTCATGCTATTGAGCATAATTTGTTGATACTGAAATCCAATACATAGGCAGGAACAGTTTTCAGCTTGGTGTATATAATAGCCTTAGGTCACTGTCTAAATATTTTGCAATTTAATTCTGAGATACTTAGTCTGTGAGTGGATTTAGAAGACAGATGCTGTTGATCTCTGTGAGAAATCAAGAAAATGTTTCCTTTTTCTGGCATATGCAGTGAAAAGCTTGACATTGAAAAACTGCTTCTAATATTTTTGTTTTAAAAACTAAAAAAATTTAAATTACATTTAATTGATTTGATCTAATTGGATGGCTTTTTATTAAGCACCAAACTTGAAAAAATAAATGTGGGAACACTTACTGAAAGAGAGGCTTCTAAAAAATATAAATCGTTTTAGTGGAGAGGCACAGGAATTAAAACTGAATTTGTTACTTCAGTCAGCAGTGAGTGGGTTTACTATCCTATAGGATTTCTCAGGTCATTTGAATGACTGTGACTTCATTCACTCCACATTTCTTTAACTGGATGCCATCTTGACAGTAAACATCCACCCTTTTTTTCATGTTCCCTTGGGAATTCCTCTCATCACTAGCTGCCCCAGTGTCCCAGGATACCTGGGTTGGAAAGTGAAGTGGGCAGGGCTACTAACCATATTTTTGTGCTGTGATTGGCATGCTTGTTTATCTTGATCTTGGGAAGTTGCACTTGAATGCACAGCTTCGTTCATATGCTGCTGTTATACTTTTTCTCCATGATTCTGCCTTTTCCTCACCATCTCCAGCTCTTTGACTGAACACAACACTGACTGAAATTTAGACTAAATTTTCTATTAGTTTTTTAACAATTCACTGAATGCTCATAATTTTATGTATTTTCAAAATTGAAACTGTTTCTTCAATATCCTGTGTCTGTCTAGCCTAGTTAAGATTCCAAAAAAATCCTTTGCCAAATTTTCTTTTTTTTAAACTTCTTTTAACTTTTTCCCACCCAATGCCTTCCTTTCCAACATGTAACCTCTGGCTGAACAGGACAGTATTCCCATGTGAATACAGCTGCTCTCGAATTGTCCATGAGCTGTCACAGGGCAACCCAAAGCCTGCAACTGAAGTTGCAGAAAAGACACTGAAAAGTTTTGCTAATTAATTTGTTTCTGTGCAATGTAGTTCTCCTGGGTGTCGTCGACCAGCGAATTCAGGAGGAAGTGTTTCGGGCTGAGATGGAGCGGAAACTTGCTCACCTGCTGAACGAGGCTTTGGTCAGAGGGCGGATATGGAGGCGAGCCAGCTTTGCAGGAAGCAACATTGTGCAGGTATTAAGAGCTCAGAATCAGAGGAAGAAATATAAAGGGTAATAAATTACTGAATAAGCTAATATTGTCCAGGTTTTGAGTTGAGAAATATAAGTCAAAAGCGTGTATCATATTTAGCTGGTTGATGATACTGGTGTCTTGCACCTAAAATATAGTTCTTATGAATACCTTGTTGTCTTTTAAGGTAAATATAACAAATGTAAATAACTGATTATTGTAAGCATCTACTAAAAATTTCTGGTGACTTCTTAAAAACAACATTGAAAATTATTTTACCAAAATCCTATTTTAAAAAGTTTCTGTTTACTCTGACTTACCCAAGGTGCCTAGCGAAAGGAGATGGGATGGTCATCTGAAAGAAAGTACTCTGCTGGAACAGCTACTTCACAGCTCTCTATGGTGTTCTAGTAGTGGTGTAGAAATATGAAATAGAATCGCGTGTAGCTTGATGCAGCAATAGAGTAGTATATTCTGCCCCTTAACTTCTTATTTGTCACAGGACTCCTGGTCACAGGGCTGGCTTTCAGGTAAAAACAATTAATCATGTCAAATTTTGCACACATGGTAACTTCTACTACCTGGATTCCAGTGCCGCTTTAGGGTTTTGTCACAGATGGAGTTATTCACATAAAGTCCAAGAAGACTTGGCTATTTTATTTTCAGTTTTAAATTCTGGCATGTGATGTTTCTAGTCAGTTCTACAAACCAAAAGCCAAAGTACTTTTTAATGACTCATCTTCTTAAAAATTACCTTTTCCAGCTAATTCAATGACAGTTGGTTTACCTCACAGATGCCCTCCCAGTCGTTCAGACCTATTATCTTTATTTAATTTAATTGTACAGTTTTTGCTACCACTTAAATCTCCAGATGTTGGGATATTCTTACTTTTGTTTTTCTGTCTCAGAAACATCTGTTTCTGTAATAGAGACTTTATTTTATTTTTCTTCTGTATGGCTTTGAATTGCTGTAAATAGATGTCTGCTGCAGGTCTTCTATTCCCAGCACCTCTTACTGCGCTTTGTTCTTTATGCCTTAGTCCTCCCTTTGCATATAAATTAAACAAATATTCCTTATGTTGCTAGGAAAGATAACCACAGCCTATAAAATGTGTATATTTAGATTACGATTTCATGATTTTAGATAATAAAGCTCAGGTAATTTATTTCTGCATGCACAAAATTACGGGCATATCTTTTTTAGCTGAAGAATAGTATTTGGGAAAGTGAAAAGACAGCATTTTCCTTTTGACTTTGTATTACTTGCTGGGACATAAAATGAGGGCTGCAGCTCATGTTCCAGTAAACAGTGTTGCTCATTTATGCCACTTAATTAGTGCAAAAAGTCTACCAACTGCTGGCTTTGGGCAGAGGAAGATTGTCTTCATTACAATCAGCACATCTTGCCATCCCATGTAACACAGGGCTTCTCCAGGTGGTCGCAGCCCACACTTTTAAACAGGGTTAGAACTGTAATAAAGGAAATGTGGAAGAGTGAAGGCTGAAGAGATACCTTGCTGCAAGGTGTCTGAGGTAGGTGTCCTGCTTTCCTGTAGGAGAACAGCAGGTACTGTCAGGTACTGTAGCATCCTGGGAGCTTGCTTTGGCAGGATGTGTGGCAGGTGAGGCAGCCTTGGAGGCTGTTGTGTGCAACTGGACTGACGTACCTGGTAGTGGGCTCCTGGGTAAAGGACAGTTTCTTTCAAGGATGTTTCTCTGTCACTTGAGGATCTGGTCCATAGTCATTTGCCATAAACCTTTTACTGCTGCTAATTCTGTTCCTCATAGCCAAGTTTATAAGTTCTGTTTGAAGTGTGTTGTATTTTTGCATCTGTTTGTGTCTTCTGGGAGAGCTAGTAATGTATTTTGTGCTTTATATTCAGATTTTCCCACATATATTTCTTGCACACCATACAGTGACTGCTATGATAGTAGAGCACAAGGAAGTGAAAATAAGAACAGAAGCTGCCAGCAACACCAAAGTGTTGGATAGTTTTATTAACAGGATGTGCATATATCCATTAAAGACTAGACTTACATTTTGCTTGTGTTGTGACCCTATAGACCAGAGTTTTTCCTGGGGTGATAGACATTTATAGTGTACTGAAATGTGACATTTCTAAGCTCTGTGGAAAATCAGGACTGCAGGTCAGGAGGTGAAGCAATTACTTGTGAATGTTACTGCAGGCATATTAGTTTCCTTTCACAGACTAAGGAAATAGAAGTGATACGTTGTGAGGTTTAGATTTCATTTCTAAAGGCATGGGTTAGTATCTAAGAATGTGAAAAAATTATGCTTTAAGTCTAGACACTCTGAATAAGATCTTTGGAGGGTGCCCAGATATCATCCTTTCCCCTCCTGTTTGCCTATCTATGTTATTAACAAGTGGCATTCCATGATAAAAAGAGAAAAAAACCTATAACCATTATGTACAAAAAAACCTGAAGCCTCACACCTGATTGTTATATATGAGATAGTTCCATTGATTTTTGTATGGTGTGTATTAATATTTCACTTAGGAAGTCATATGTATTTTCAGTGTGCATCTGCTGTTGCTGCAAATTTGAAGGCACATGCTTAATGTGGTTTGCATTGCCTCTGCAGAGATTAAGACCTGTGCTATGTTTTGTCAATAGCTTACTGTAATAACTCGATTCTCATTACTTTTTTTTAGGAATTAAATTACTTAATTGTAGTTTAAAAATACATAGGAGCTAATAAAAAAAAATTAAGTAATTTTCCTTCATTTCAATGTGCTTGGTTTTTCGAACCTAGTAGAAGTGAAAAGATGATCCCAGTAAATGACAAAAGGAGCAATGTTCTGATTTAAGGAACATGTTAAGTAGTATGTTAGTTGCAATGTGTAAAGTAGCAGCTGTGAGGGGACGTAATTGAGCTTTTCATTAAGGCAAAGTTTCGTTCTGTTGCTTTTCTACTAACAGCTTACATGTCTCTCCCAAGTGTGTAATCTGAGGAAAGCCCCACTCTTGCTGTGAGTTTTTAGGTTTATAAATAAAGCTTTTGGGGACTGCTACTGCTTCACCTTTTCCTCAGAGGCTTTTCACCCCTCCAGTCGCCACCCTGGGCAGCAACCAGCCCCTCTGTCAGGTTGCCCACAGCCTGTTCCTACCTCTGTGTGCTGTTCAGACCCCAATACAGCTCGATATAATTGCCCAGACACTAAAATCCTATTTTTAGTAAGACAGAAAGCAGAATCTGCTTTGATGATTTTTTTCCCCAAGGGGATGAATGTAGCGAAAAGAGGAAAATAACCCTTATGCATTCATTTTGGAGGTTGTGTGTGCATGTTTGCTTGTGTCTAAGTGGTGCTCATGCCTTCGAAACCCTGAAACAGTTCATCCAGGGGTTCCTTGCTCCTTGTGGGTTGCTGACCAGGACATCTCACTGACTGACTGACCCTTCTGAACACCTTGGGAGCTTCCCTACCCCTTAGATTTCCCTGCTTTACATTACAAACTAGATTTGGTTACCAAGGCAACTCTGTTCACTAACCTATGATATTCACTTGAAAACACTTTTTAAATTAAATTTGCTGACACCTGAACACAGTTAAGTCTTTCCTCTATGGAGGTTAAATGCACATCTAGTATCAACAAAAGTGGTATCATTTATGTGCACAGAAGTTGAATTAGTATTTTCTTTTTTTCTTTTTTTTTTCCCCACTTTCTGCCTCCCATGTATTGAAATTCTTCTGTCCTCCCTCCCTATGTCATCCCTCACTGCCAGAGCATAAATTTAAAATCTTTAAATGCTTCCTTACACATGGGCTGCTTTGCTGGATGCCTGGAAAATAATATTTCTGCTTGCATTCTTAGCACTCTCAAGGGTAGAGACAAAACCAGTCTGAAGCTTTGCAAAGAGTGTAATTTGGAACTATATGCCACAAAACTTAATATACAGAAACTGTGTAAAATATAGGCACATTGACTGTGTGCCTTACTTCTGTGAGCATACTTAAAACAGTTCAGATCCAGTATGCCATTTTCTGTGTTGCAGCTAACATAGAGGTTAGTTAAAACAATCAATAAAAAAAATCTAGTGAATCAGCGTGACAGAGATGAAAACTGAGGTACCCATAAAACTTTAAATGATGAGTTTAGTTCATAAATACTAGCCTGTACCTCCACTGAGTTTCTTATAGCCATGTTCTCTATACTGTGCTGAAATACCTCCAGCTACTTCTTCCTATCTCTGTTATGGCTGTTCTTACCCATCTCTGTTCCTCAGCACGGGAAGCCATATGCTGTTGTTTTTAATTTTGTGTTAAAAATTGTATACTTTCAATTGTGGCAACTTGCACTGGAAGCTTGTCCTTCTTATCCCCTGCCCTTTCTAAAGGCAACTGTGGAGAAGTTTCTTGTTAACCCATTCAGTCAGATTCTGATTGTTACCCAGTGTGTATAACACACGTAATCATAGTGCTTCTTGTGTGCTTCACAGGCACCATAAACTACATGACAATTCAGTTTAAGAATCTTCTAAATTTCTCTGATTCTCTAGCTTTGCTATGCACAGAGTGGTTTCATAAAATTAAAATGAAGAACACGATTTTTCCCATGTGGCCTTTCAACTCCCTCACCCTCTGTGTGAGTTAAGTGCTGTTCAGAAAGGTTTCATCTGTGCTGAAAGCAAATACCAGTCCATACACCCTGCTGCTCTGTGCACTGAGGCTGGGCTGTGGCAACCCACTGAAGCAAAAATAATACAAAGCTGTGGACATTCGTTAACGAATTATATATTTGGGGTCCATGAAACCACATTCAGCCTTAGAGCTGCTGAATGTGTGTTGAAACCTTATTTATTGATATTGTTTTGCTACCTTAAATTGAGGATTGGTTGCTTCTTAGCTGGTACAATAGTGAATAATATTCAGGATGAGCAGCGGTGTTGGTTAATGGGTCCTGTTAACAGGTCTTGCTCTTTTTCAAATTTGCACATTTTTCTGCTCTATTTGTACACACTCTGTTTCTTACATCAGATGTGACAGACACTGAACAATATTCTTGGCTTTCAGTTGCTTGTCCTAGAAGACTTTTATGACAATTGTGCTTTCTTTTTTTCCTTTTTTTTTTTTTTTTTTCCCTGCCTTTTTTATAAAATGTATAACTTGCTGTTACCATCCTGAAAAATGCTTTTTTAGGACATGTTGAGGTGGTGTCCCCAAAGACCAGAATATCATCCCTGTCAAGCTAGAACATTGCACTTCTTTCCTTCAACGTGATTGTTTAGTTGGAAACTAGGAAAGAAAACAATACAAAGCTATGCTTTTGTAAGCCTCAGACATGCAAACATTTGTGTGTTTACTTTACTTGAAGCCTATGGGCAGTGTTTGAGATTTGAATTTATTAAATATGTACTTCATAGCAAAAAGGTAATTCTGAAAGAACCAAAATACATTGCTCTGTTTGTGCCAATTACTTCTAGAGTTCTTAAAACTCTGTTTTACATGATAGAATACCTCCCACTATTTGTTTGGCCTGGTTCTTGTTTGAGCTCACCATTACGTGTAAATGATTAAAATGAGGAGAGTTGTCATATATAAAGATTTAATTTTACAGGAATTCAAAGTTATGTGATTCTCATATGCAATGTAGATATTTGGTGGTTAGAGAGTATCTACAGGGCTTCCTCATAGCATGCATTCTTTTGATTATTAATGTCTTTAGAACTAGGTAGGAAGAAATGCTTCCCACAGCGTCAAATACATTCCTTCCTGAAGAAAGGTGGATGCCAGGGGGAGCGTTTGGAGGATGAAGGTGACTGTGCAAGTGCTTTTGTTGAGGCAGAGCAAACAGTTTTATTTGATGCTAACAGAATATTCGCTTGTGTGGCTGCTTAACGTTTGGAAAAACTTGAACAAAGAGGTGTGTGTTACGAATAACAAATCAAAGTCAAAGTAGGTATTTAGAGAAGGGGAAAAGTGCAGTCACACTATTCTCTTCAGTAGTTCCTACTAAGTGACAATTGCTAAAGGCAGTAGAGTCTTCCAGGGTGGCACAGTGTTGGCATCTTTAGAGTGAAAGCAGTTCTCTTGCTTATCAGATCTGTATGTTGTTATGAAACAAATGGTGGGGGGGAAAATTGAAATTTCAGATTTGCCATAAAAATGTATTACACAAGGGATTGCTTCCCTGGAAATTTTCCTTTCAGTTACAAAATAGGTATTTCTGTAAATTTCCCAGGATTCTGGAGCACTTGAGTAGTGCCTGTGTAATTAGGCTCTTATATATTATTCCAGCAATGTTGTCTTCCTCTGGATGACTTCCACTCAGAATCTTTTGTATAAGTACTAGGTGAAAGTATCCTGAATTTTAGTTTGGAAGCAGATTATTATTGCTGAATGTTAGCTCTGTTTGTCCAGTGTTGACTTGAGCTCTTCTCAGGTGGGAGAATAGTCTATGTTCCCTTTGCTGTTTACAGTGTTTTGGAGCACTACACACAACACATCTTCCCATCAGATTTCTCTGGATAATTTCCAAACTGTACTAGTTCATAGCAGTTACATGGTTAGTATCATACCATATTATTTGGTGTCACAGATAAAGGGTTTTTCTTTAACAACAATTGTATTTCTACATGATACAAACAAGGTGAAATCTTTTTTATGCAGTGGGGTTTGTACACTGTGACTAGACAAATACCTTGAAGAGCTTTGCCAAGATGGCACCAGTGTTTATTTTGAGATAAGTGTGTCTAAGGTGCAGGCCCTGTGAAGGAAGAGGAGAGAGTATGGACTGAAAGAACATGGGAGCGCCAAATAAATACAACTTAAAATGTAAAAGCTTTCCAATTTCCTTTCAGATTGTGAATGTGTCGCGATTAGTTGGTGTTGATAACCCTGTGGAGCTGATATATTTCGTGGAAGACCAAGATGGAGAGAGACTGAGCGCTCTGAAGTGCTCAGACCTGATGAACAGAGTTGATATCCAGCGGGCTGCGATCATCCTTGGATACCGCATTGATGGCACCGTTGCACAGCGTAAGCCCTGTCAAAACCACACTGATGCCTACAAAGACAAACAGGAAGGGTGACATTAGCTTTGTAGGTTATGGCACTGCACAGTGCCCACTGTTGCAGTGTTTTGTTCTTGGAATGCTGCAGCTTTGACACTCCTGAGGAAATAAATTTTAGCAGCCGTGCAGTGAGCTATGAGGTGTTGCTTTGCTTCTTGAAGACTCTGCTGAGCTTGGGGTTGCAACAGGGTCCTTAAGTCAAGCCTCACTGTGTTCACTTTAGTGCTTGAGCTAGAAAAGTGCTGTGCTAACTAAATGCCTTCTTGCCATTTTCATCTCTTCCTGCTAGTCCAGTATTTCTTTACAGTTTATCTTGCCCAGGAGCTTGCATAAACCCCAGGGTTGTGGGATGGGAGGGCATCTGTGTGAGATAGGTGTTTCCTTTAGCTGAGTAATAGCAGTGAAGTTTAGCACAAGTTGCTGGGGTTTTTTTGTCTGAATTACTTTTTCTGTGAGTGAAAAATGTACACTAATGCTGGTTGGGGCATTTATTTCCTGCATTGAATATGACTGACTTTATTTGTTTGCCCATAAGTAATATATAAGTAAAGTGATCTTTTAATGAATATAATGTAGAAGTAATGTGATCTTTAACTAGATACACATCAGAATAAATATTACAGGTCATATAAAGTTACATAAAGACTTTATTCAGGAGGCTTCAGTAAGTAGTGAGACTACTCAAAATTCCACATTACAATTAGGAAAGAACACTTGAAGGTATTTTAAAACAGGAACAGACAAGTATGATCTGCAAAATACCTCATTGGTATGAATGCTTAATTACCTTTTCCGTGCAATATGGAGGCATGACTTACATTGTACCACAGGGTATTTTGCCAACAGAACAAGCATGTGTCTGATTTTTAAAATTCTCTGCGGAAAGAAAAGAAAGAAAATAGTAATAATTGCACCATCTGGATGTGTTGCTAAATTTTGTCCCTCATTAAAACAGTTGTGTACAGATTAGGTCAGTAGCTCATATACATCCGCTTAGTATCCATTAATGGACTATAATACTGGTTAGACAGAAGTGCAAAAAGTTGCAAGAATAAATTCTCTTTACAAAAATGATACGTTGAACAAACTTCATGAAGTATTTATAGCTTATTGTGCATGTTGAAGCTTGTTATCTTTGACACGTCATTAGAAAGTTCTTCTAAGAGTCATAGAATCATAGAAGTCTTTAAATGCTTCTTATTGGAAGAAAGTAGACAAAAAAAGGTTATTTTTATAATAGATAACATAATGTCGTAAATGAGCTGTCAGATGTATAAAATATAAGAATTATATGTTCCTTTAAGCTCTAGATTCATCGTTAGAATGGCTTTTAATAAAATAGTATATACAAATAAATGCATATAAATACTCTTTTTAACTTGAAAATATCATTTTTACAAGTGCAGCACTTTGACTAGAAATGTTTTACTGCTCTGGTTTTTAGTCCCACATCTAACCACTATGCAAAATAGAGCAAATTAAAGTTTTGTCAATTCTTCCAATTTACTTTTTACAGGCATGACTTGTTTTATTACTCTTTCCAGTAGTTTTGTTCTCTGTTTGGGGCGAAAGGATCTCACACACTGACAATGAAACAGGGAAAAGAAAAAAAATAATGAAAAATGCAGAACTATACATGTTGGGGAGGAAGGTCTCACTGATGTCAAATTGATTGTGATTATTGATGGGGAAGGTAACAAAATGTATAATTAAAGAGAAGAGGCAGCTGATAATACCGCTTAAAGCAGGAAACAGGCAAAAATGTTTGAAAGTCCATCTTATCTTTGTCAGCAGTAGAGTCTTTTTTTTTAGACCCATTTCACTGTGTCAGCTCAGCTTTGGGTTACGGAATAATGTGGCAGAAATGCATTTTCATTAGTATTTTAAGCACAGGTCTTCCTAAGGTGGGCCAGGACAATTGATCCACCTGCCCCATGCTTCCTGAGCATGACATACCTTAACTTATAAGTGGTGTGACATTTCCTGTGATGTGCAGCTGGTTTCTGATAAGTTCTTTAACTAACATTTATAAGAACATAAAAATACATAACCTTGAAGTGTCCTCAGTTTAAAATATAACCACATAATACTGCTTGTCTTCCTTTTTTTACTTCACAGCTGTGGAGAAGCTGAAGGAGTCCGCTTCAGAGTCACAGAACAGCAACCTGTGGATTATCGTTGGTGTGGCAGTCCCAGTTGCTGTGGTGCTCCTGATCGTTATTATTTTATACTGGAAACTTTGCCGAACAGACAAGCTGGAGTTTCAGCCAGACGCAATGAGCAACATTCAGCAACGACAGAAGGTAAAAGGGGAAGTTGTGCTGAGTGGAGCTTGGGTATTCTGAGCAGAAATGAATGTGAGACTCTAGGGAACACCTAGAATCCTTAAACAGCGTGCGTAAACACAGTTTCAGAGCATTCCAGTTTAGAGGTGGAAAAAAAAAAAAAAGGAAGAAGTCCAATGATAGCTGAAGTCAAGAATCCCGTAGTGTTTTATTTATTCTCCTGAGTATATGATACTGCATTAGATAGATACATCCTTCTGAAATGTGGGCACTGAGGCTGAAAGGAACCTTTCTTTATCACTTCATTTCAAGGCTATGGCTAGGACTGAATAAGAGGAAATGTACTGAGTCTTGAATCGCTGACCTTGTTTTCCGCAGAGGGCTGATTTTTTCTGTGGAGAGCTTCTGCTAACCAAATTTGACAGCTGAAATGCAATATCTGTTATACCTCATGCTGTAACTAGAATTTGCTAGAACCTATCCTGACTGCTCCATGTTCTGCTCTTGTTGCCATTGTGAGAGCCTGTTGCAGGACTAGAATATGAATCAGTGGATCTGCACGTGACTGCATGTGTGAGTGTGTTGGACAGAGGGTTGGAGGACAGGGTTAGGATGGTGAGAAATTCAGTAGTCAGTCTTTTTCTTGCCCAAGACTGTAAATTAAAAAATTGTGATCCAGGATGTATTCAGTAAAAAGAGTGGAAAAGTTCCTGAAAGGTTACTTTCTTTTTATAACCAAAGAGAACTAGTCTGTGTGTCAGAAGTGCTTATTAGTGACTATACCTTCAGAGGCATTATTAAAGGCAAAATAATCTGCCTGTGCTAATCCTGTGGTACTGCAGTCGTGTTCTTGTACTGTCACCTCATGTTCAGTCATACAGTTTTCTCCATAACAAGCCTTGTCTGTACATCGTGCTTTCTTTCAAGATAATTAATGATGTGAAAGATGAGAGAAGCGGAAAGCGGTTGCACTTCCAAAGCAGTCAGAACAAATCAATAGTAACTTCCACTTGTCTTGCGACTGCAGATTGTGTGTCAGAATAGAGGTTGGCAACAAGTGGTACCCTTTGATGAACTTCACCCCCTGGTACCTTGTTTCACCTGTGGTAATATGTAACACAGGTTTTTGATTGAAGAAGTTCCCCATGGTAGTTTTGGCTAATTTGAGAAGGGTCATCCAAAAGAGGCAGGAGAGGATCATTACCCTTGGTACACTTTCATCATGTACATTTTCAATACCTCTGCTGTCAGAAGGGTTTTTTTGTAAGAAAGCAGTTGGGTTGCCTGTAAGGCCAGAAACATCTTTCATAGAATTGCTGTCTTTTAAGAAAATGGCTCGGTTGTTTTTCCCCACTGCTTCCACAATATTCTTCATCTTAATCATTCATGAGTCAGAAGCCTTGAGCTTGTTTATATGCAAGTCTCATTTTGATTTGCCTAGGGAGCCTGTCACTTTGCCTTCTTTAGGGAAGTTGCTGTAAGCAAACTAGAAAGAACCAGTAAGGACATCTAGTTCAATCCTTGTGCCTGCCAGTGGAGGTAAATCAATAAGTGTCTTAAATTTTTATCGCTTTGCACATCAAACAACTGGCAGGATCTCTTTCACTAACCATTTCCTCCTTTGCCCAGAACAAAAGTAGTACTCTGGCTGCCTTAGTAGCAAGCTGTCTTTGGGACATCATCATGTCTTCAAACAGTGGGTTGGAATTCCAGGTCAGAATAGGACTTATTTAACAACCACTGAAGACCCCCAGTCACAACAGCATACAAATTATTAGAGATGTTTGGTCTGATCCTGCCCTCTAAAATTGTTGTGTATTTTATACTTGTATTAGGGTAAATGCAAAGAAATGATCAAAGGAGTGTCATCATGTGGTCAGGGATTTAAGTCTGTAAATAAACTCAGTTAAAAATGGACTCAGGATCTCCCTCACCACACCCACATTTATTTCCATTTCCAGAGCTTGACCTTGGTACTGAAGGAAAGTGAAGGCCTCTACTGCATCTGTAAATGGAAAGATATCTAGGTTAAAGATCTGGGGTTTTCTTTCGGAATCTATATTTCATTGGTAAAAAACATAAAGATGCATTTATAGTGTGCTAGCTCTTCTGACTTTCGTTAATAATTTTTAAAAAAATAATGTAGATATGGAAATGGAATATTTAAATATCAGAGTATTTTGTTAACCTATGTATGGCATATTCATACTGGAAATAGAAGACAGTACTTTTCAACCTTGTAATAAGTCTATAATGTGTGTTGATTGTAAGATAAGAAACTGAGACACTTTTCTTGTTCAGCTGAAATCGGATATCGTGCTGCACTGGTGGATCTCCAGAGGTATCACCAGTCTTTCTTCAGTGTGTTTAATTAGCCATTTTGACATAGCAGATCAGTGGGCAGCATAATAATCCATTAGAATTCACAGTAGCAGCTGATAGCAAATTATGTCACCTGTGACTTAAAAGCCTGGAACGGGGTTGGGAATGGGTCGAGGGGAATGCCGGTTTTCTTCATGCTGCTGAGAAAAGACTAAAAGGCTGGTGCCTTGAAACATCGAGAGAGGGAACCTCAGTAAATATATGGTAAATGGAGATTGCATAAGTAAGCCATAAGTTTTACAGCAGCTTTTTATTATTGTCTAGAATCACTCTTACAAAGTTGTCTTCTTCTCTTCAGAGAGATGATTTAAAGATGCTACAAATTGTCCTGGATTCTGTAGCCCCATATGTTTGTCATTCTTAGTCATAAGGTTTTTTTCTTCCTTCCTTTCACTTAATTGTTTCTTTCTGGATTTGAAACTTCTGCATTTTCCTGAAATATTTTGGTGTTCACTCAGACAGTGTAAGTTTTAATCTTCTGCATGTAAAGATTTATTTTTACAGAGTAGGTATGATTTCTGTGTTTGTATGGCTACCGTTAAAAGTAAGTCATAAGCTGCATAGCCTTACAGTCTATCTTCTAATGAAGCAAACCAGTACTATTATCTGCTGGCAGTAAGACCCTACATGCCTTTTTGGGTGTGCTCTGAGGGTATGGCTGCTTGGGTACACCTCAGTGAGGTAAAGATCACCAGATATTTGTGTTACACAACAATTCAGTCATGCTGGCTAGCATATCATGCTAGCACAGCTATCTGGCTCTGGCCCCTTATCTGCTCTATGAACGCCCCTTTAGAATATTTGGGTCACAGACCCTCACTCGTGTTGGTCAGTAATAGCATATTTCCCGCTTGAGCGGACACAGCTCTGTCAAAAAATACTGAGATCCTGCAGTGACAAGTCCATAGCAGTACCCAGGATTGCATTGATATTTATGTGTAATATCAGCCCTGAAGCTGGGCTTGAGTCCACATGTGCTGCTTGTTCCCACTCTCAAGGCCAGGTCATTCTCAAAGGTAATACAGATAATAGCAAAGGTAATGTTTCTTCTAAGGTGGTGGCATGGGCAGGGTAGACCGTTTGCAGCAAAGGTCTGTTCTGCAGGTTGGAGGTACCACTCTATCAGTTTTCTGTTCTCTCCATCTGGCCTTCTAGTGTCATTACAGGATTAGTGTCATGCAGACAGGATGGCACAAGGGTCCTGCTTAAAAGGGCTCATAATGTTCTCTTCTGCAAAGAATATAGAGAGGGAGCCTGAACTCAGAAAATATTAAGGGATATTTTACTTCTGATAGTCTCAGAAGTCTGCTGCTTCAGTGAATATAAACATAAATACATAGGAGAGAAAACCTTTGTGGGAACTGATGCTAGCAAAACCAGGTTTGATCATAAAGTAGTAAAAAATAAACGATCTTGAAGAGACTCTGATTTGCTAATCCATCCCTCTGTGTCAAAGCAGGATTAACAATACCTGAAAAATATTAGGTTTCCTTTTTCATTCTGGAGATTAGATGGGAAAACATGCTTAGATGAAAGTTATTTGTATGCTTTTTAAAATGGGAGTTAGGGAAGCAGAGGAGAGAAGTAAATTTCTATGCAAGATTCATTGGTCTGTGCAAGGATAATTCTTTTAAAGAGATGGTACTAAGATATTTAAAGGGCACATCAAATATTCATGACTTGTTCTGGAAGCCGTAGCATTCTACTGGAAATTCACCTTGATGTGAGCTGGGTTGTTGCACTGGATAAAGATGTCTTTGCCTTAGGAAGTAAGAAGATGCACAAGTGGCATTTTTAAATAACAGGATTTTCTCTCTTGCCATTACCTATATCTGCCACAACATTGTCCCAACCTGAGCTTTTTTCCCTGCAAAGAAGCTGTGCTTTTTGTGGGCAACTGAATTTTTGCCATGGGTTATTTTTCTTCAGGAAAAACTGGATAAATTTCTTCAGTGCCTAAACCATCATTTTGCTCTGTATTGGGCCTATGATGTTTTTGTAAAAAAACACTGTCAACTCCTTTCCTCTTCCCCAGGGAGCAAAAAAACATTTTATGTGTTATCTGTAATGGAAATAACATTATTTTATTGACAATATTATAGTCAGCAATATTATTTCTTTCTCTATGGACATCCAGAAATTAAAATGGAACCTGGTTCACTAGGGATTTCACCTTCCCTGCTGTGTAAAAGCATTTGAAGAAGAATGTCAGATCCCTTCCTAGGACTTCTCAAGAGATAGTTTCAGCTATAGACAGTTATTCAGAGAAACGCTCCCTGCTCTAATGGCAAGAGCTTGACACCTATAGACAAGCTAATTGGCAGTTTGTTTAGAAGGTCTTGGATGTTCTGTACATGCTGGGCATGCTGAAGTCATTGCCTTTGCAGTGCCAGCTTTTATGGCTTGCTCAGTTCCTTGTTTTTCTGAGGGCACATCCTAAAACCCTAGGGGGAAAATGCCTGCTTCTTCAGTCAGAAGTCACTCCTCTCTGGAGCTCTCTGCATGCCACTATGGTTTTTAGAGGCTGGACATGTCTTTCTGGCTCAGTGTCCCTCCTGTGTGAGAGGGACGTGTGGGAGAGGTGGAGTGGGTTGGTCCCCACAAAGCCTTGGACAAAGCATACAGTACCACACCTTCTCCTTGAGCAGTAGCACAGGTAGTGCCAGAGCTGGAGGGCTGCCAGTTTGCATCTTGTGCCAGCAAACCTCAGCTAATGTGTCATCATCACCTGGGGACAGTTACCAGCCCTTGTGTGTCTGCTCTAATCCACACTGCTCCTGACAGCCAGCCAGCCCTCCATGTGCTGCTCACGATTACAGGTAATGAGTCATGCCTTCTGCAAGGAGTCTGAGAGGCACTTGTGTGGATTTTTATATTTTTCCCCCAAGCAGGAATATCTGATATCGAAATATCATGTGTCAGGTGTAACTTTACACCTCTGAATTGAGAGTTTTGCTTATTATTGTGTATTCAGTAGACTGTCTCTTGGATGTTCCCAGGATCAGAGGCTAGCCCTGCTGGAGGCTAAATACTAGGCTTCTGCTCCTGATATAAAGAATTCTTGTGATGTTTTGACATCCTGTAATGCTTTTGTTCATCTGTATAATGTTGAGGCAACAGCTCTGCATTGCGGAAAAATTTCAGTCAAAAGAGACTCATGTTAAGAAAAGCAGCTGACACCAATCCTACAAAAACTACTTGAAAACTGACATGAGTTTATGCAAGAGATTCATGTCTGCCTACTGTTTGCATAACAAATATCATTCATTTCTAATAGCAACCTTGACTAACTCTCCGAGCTGTTGTCTTTTTTGGGATGGCATACAGGTTCTGCGTCAGAGTCAATAGCTGGATTCTAACAAGGAATGCAGTATTTAACATCTTAATTACGTCTCAACAATACATTTCTCTGGTGGCAATTCCTCTGAAAGAGCTCTTTTGTAGTAACTCTTCTTCTGCAGTGGGGATTAGCTATTCACAAATGGCAGAAATAAAATACCACACTTAGATATACTGCTTATGCCAATAGGTATAAAAAGTAAAATGTCTCCATCTGCCTTTTTACAAACATTTGAGTATCTGTCTTGAGATAGACCAAAAGGCCAGCTAGCCCAGATGCCAAAAGAAAAAGCATATAGAAGGGAAGATAGACAGGGCGAGTACACATGATGCTTTGCCTTGAGTAACTCTTCAACCTTCAGTTATTTGTATCTCGAGAATTTTCTCTAGAAGTGATGATATTTAGCAATCCTCAGTAGCTTTCTTTTCCATGAACTTGTTTGGTCCTTCTAAACCCATCTGAGTTGCTGACAAGGATTTCCACAGCATGTTACAGGAAGAACCATGTCATCTTGTTTCATCTTGCTTTTATCTTGCCACTTCTTTGTTTTCTGTGATGGCCCCTAGTCCTTGCATTGGAGGAGACAGTGAACAGCTGATTCCTGAGTCCTGGTTTTTTTGTCCCTTCTTTTGAACTGGCCTTTGAACCTTTGAAAAATCTGAACATTTTCTAATTCTTTTTCATCGCTTTTGAGAGGAGGAGAGTAGAACTGAATAGGCTATTGAAAATGTAGGTGACCCATGGATTTATAGAGTGGCATTTACATGCTGGTTACTTTTGAGAAGGAGTTAAACAAAAATAATCCATTTTCAAGATACAGATGAGCATTATACCATCCCAAACATAATTAACCTCTGAGACAAGATTAATACTGGGGAAATAAATTCTGTTTCTCATAATAAAAAATGGTAAGAGTAAGTCTACCGTAGAATTTAGCTGGTTTGGGAATAAGGAAATGGACCAACATTAAGTCATTGTTGCCTAAGGTTTCAATGTTGCTCCTCACTTGCAGTTTCATTTCAGTAAGCAAAATGTTTCTGCAGAATATGTGAATGTACTTTCTTTCTGTGTGCATTAAACCCTTTCTAGGTATATAAATGTGTTTGACTCATTGAGCTCAAAAAATACCGCACAAAAAAATAAATTAAAATTGCTGACCTATGTTCTATCTTAGAAGTCTGTTAGCACTTCTCTCATTATTCGCAGAGAGGATGTGTTTCTGGACTGTTGTAAATATGCTCTGTGCAGATGGTAAGAACCATGTTATGAATTCATTCTTTTGCTTTGCAAGTTTAGAAAAGAATTCCCTTAATTTTTTCATTTTTTGTGTTGGGCTACCTTTCTTAGAGGTTGCAGTTGGGGTTGGAGTTGCATACATGGCCTTAGAGGAGTAATTGTTTAACATAACTTATGGACAAAAGACTACTGAAACTGAGGCACAGCAGTGACCTGTCTATCCTGCAAAGTTGCCAGTCTTTTTCTAACTTAATCCTGACACTTCCTTCCAACCAGTGTGCAAAGGAACCTCACCAAACCATGATTAAGATAGTATCCACCCAGCGGCATTTCTGTCTGAGAAGGAAAGCTAAAACTCTGTGTGATTCAGAAACAAAATTCTGCCTGTTAGAGCAGTTATCTCAGCAGCCTGTGGGCATATATGTACTCGGAGTTATGGGCTTTCAACAACATGATCCCTCTTGTATTTTGTGAAATTTACTGAGCTGTCATGGTAATATTAGTGTGGCAGGAAGAAATGCACAAAGGAGAAGAAGAGGGATGATGAAAATCCGTGAGAAGAATCTGTCTTAAGAAGAACAGGTGTCTTGAGAATTTCAGGCTTTATAAAGTTTTGTAAGTTTGGGAGTTTCTTTATTTGTTTTTAATCCTACTCCAGCAGCAAAATTCCTGAGGTGGTATTTTTTGTGGGATTCCTGCTTCAGTTACTGTTTGTTTGGTGGTAAGCAGTAACACACAGTTTTACCTTTTCCGAGGAGGGACGGAGGACCAGAGGCTGTACACGAGCTTATTCTGGTTTTCCATGCCAGTGCTGTCTATACAATGTGCTACTTTTTCCAAACTTGATGGGAGAAGCCTGAGAAACTATAAGCATATTCCTTCTCCACAAGGACATGTTTGCTCAGCTGCTTTACCTGTTCCCAGAAATGGTGACAGTTGACTGAAGTGCTGTTGTGATGACAAATTGTGAGACGTAATTTGTATAGGAGGTACTTGGTCCAAGATAAGAAAATGGGCAGCATTTTGTACATGCAACCTCTTTTTTGGCCCTCAGAACTCAAAATCCTCCTTCTGTTTGAGATGGGGCTTGCCACAGAGGGCACAGGCTGTAACTGCTGTCACAGGATGGTGTCCCACCTAAGGCTTAGCACAGTGACCTGCCATTGCACATGCACTTCTTTTTACGTACGTACACCATTATCAAGTGAAGGTGTTTAAATTAGAGACTTTTTTGGGTTTGGTCCTTAGAAGTTTTTCCTAAACCAGCAGCAGCGAAAGGACCCCTCTGCACATTTGTCAATGGTACTTAGTGGGGTTTTTTTAGTATGCTAGGAAGGAGTTTGTGTTTATGGCACAAATGGGTTACATCATATCCCATTTCACAAAAGAGACAGTACATGAAAAGACCTTGAGATATACAAATGAGTCTTTTTTTTCTAGTATTTTGGGGGTGGCTATGGAGTTGCAACTCACCTGTGTGATCTTCTAATATGCTTTTCCCATGAAAAAAGGTTTTTTGAGTATTTAATTCTGATATGCATTATTGTTACTGAATCACATGTATAATTTGTATGCATACTTTACAGGCAGTCCCTGGCTGTGATCACAAAGGGGTTTCTGTTGAAGGAGAGTGATGCAAACAAAAATACAGAGGTTATACTTAGGTACATAAGGAAGGATATGTAGGAACGATAATAGAAGAATAAAGCTGAATAGGAAAAGGAGACCATGAAAGGTGAACATGCCTCAATACTTCTAAATTCTTATTTATTGGTAGGTGTTTTAAATATCTCATGGACCAGCGACTGCAAACAATAGGGATGAATGATTCTTGTGGGAGAAAGATGTAGGTGACTTTTTGGATGGGATAGATAGACACCTGGTGAAAAAAAGAGTTAAAATTAGAAGGATGCTACCAAGCACACGAGCAGCTGCGAATAATTGTACTTTCTGATGCATTGTGAGAGTAATGCAGTGAATTCACACTACCCCATGCTATGGTGCCCTGGGAAGATGGAGAAGGGTTTGGTGGTGTGAGCACAGCTGGCAACGTTAAATAGGTTCAAGCTATCCTAAATCACACTGACTTACATCTTCAACCCACATTAATTTTAAGAACAGTGATTTTCATTATTTTGCTGTGTTTAAGCTAGTAAACTTGAAAACATTTTTTTTTTCTGTAAAGCTTCATCCTGTAACATTCCATGTCCTATAATGATACTAAGGTCATAAGTCAGCAGGACTTACAGGGATTCCTATCCTGTTCATGGGTTATGTGCCAACAGTAAAGTACATGCTTAGCTCCTTTGTTTCCTAAGAAATCTATTTTAGCAGCCTCTGCTCGATGCATCTGGGTCTACAAGGAACAGGGCAAGATCATGGTATAAAGTCAATAGAAAATTGTCTTAATACATTATTCTTCATATTATGTCCAAATTCAAATGCTGCTTGCAGGAACTACAGGGAGAATATTCAGTAAGTGTATTTCTTCCCTTCTGCTTTCTGCTGAAATTATTCACTGACCTGAATATGCAGTATTTGCTTTCTTGAGAAAACAGGCTGTTGACATTCCTTGTGTGTCTCTGCATCTAGCAAAACAATATATTGGCAACCATTTTGTATTTCTGTGACTTGAACAGCACTAAAATTATTATCTGCTTTTATAGAATAAGTCTTGACTGAGGTGCACAGATTTTGTAGGCTTCTACAAAAATTATTTGACTTCTCTGTGAATTGAGCTTCAAATACTGGTTTGGTTGTTGGGTTTCTTTTTTCATTCAGTATGTAACAATAGAATTAAAACACTGTCTTGACTTACCAATTTGAAATCATCTTCTTCTTAGATTTCACAGGTTCTGCATTTGTATAATAACATAATTCCTTATGAATGCAGTAATTTAGATATGTTCATTTTGGTGGTAAACTTCAGAGTAGTTTATCTTTTCCCTTTCACAAATATATAAAGATAAATGAAAACCTCTAACAACTTACATTTACAACAAGGAATCTTTGCCAAGACTGGTTTTGTGTAGTCTTGGGTAAAGGCAATTGAGGCTGATGAAAAGATGCTCATTTTCATCACCAGAGCAGGTAACAGTATCAGTACAACTTGTGCTCTTAAAAAGACACTGCATTCTTTTCTTGGTGGTGATTAATTTATGAGCACTAGATGACTGATCCACACATGGTATTCTGACTACCGGTCCCAAGATGAGCAGAGGTAATACAATCTGTTACTCTTACATAAGTTGATATAAAGAAAAGAAAGAATGCGGCAGGTGGCACACAAAATTGATAAGAAAATGCAGTAAACATCTTCAGTCTGTAATAACACTGTTCATTTCACTGAGTCTCGGTGATCTGACCATCTAGGCTTGCAGAAAGCACAGTTGTGTTTCAGTGTCCTTCAGACGCTTTTCACTGAAAATGTGGATTTTGGCTAGTATCAGTTCTCAGTTAAAAGTCATAATGTTGCCATGGTCTACAGGGAGAGATATCAGAAGTGTAGATTGTTTCTTTAAGACAACAAGGTAGCACTCTGTCAGCATTGTTTCCGCAGTAGTAATCCTATTAGTATTTCTGTTTTTCAAATCATAGATATTATTTTTGATAAGTGATTTTATCAGTTTTTTAGTCGAGGACTATTTTTTTCATATTCAGTCATGTATAATGTTTTATATGTGTGTACTGTCACATTTTTCTATCACTTTTTTCATTCATGTGCTCAAACACTTATCTACGTACATGCATACAGTCTCTCATACTGTTCTTATATTGTCTGGAGTTGGTAGTGCCAACTTACATTTTTTCAGCAGGAAATACCTAGAAATGTTGTTATGTGGTTGTACAGAACTTTGCAAGACTTGAATCATTCAGACCAAATTTTTCCATTCGAGGATCAGTTTCATACTGAAACTTTTTTTTTTTAAGATGATAAAAAGAGTTTGGTTTTCAAAGAAGAACAAGGATAAAAGAAAATAAAGTGCTCTGTCCAAATTTTAAAAGTTGTCTTGGAGAAGCTCTAATGCATATTCTCAGCCTTAGGGGGTACAGGATGGAGAAGGAAAGAAGGTTGTTTTGTGTGAGGGAAATTCTTTTGCTGATTCTGTGGGGAACTGCCCATTTCTGACTTCAGTTTTAAACCTTTAGGAGATTGTTTGCTTGGGGTTGACAGAGACTTATTAAAGATTTACCAGTTAAATTCTCTTAGGATTACACCTGTTCTGTGCATATAAGGTCTGTAGAGCTGTACCAAAAGCTGAGAGGGTTTTTTCTCTGTTGCTGTACACTGAGATTGTATTCAAAGCATAAGAAGCATTGAGCCTAAGGTTCTTGGATGGTGTAAACTGGAATGGACAGCTGGCAGGCAGAGGGAGAGAAGGAGGGGGAAAAGATTGGGGTAGAGAGAATAGTTCTGCCTGGCAAGGAAGAGTAAGACTAGATGAGGAGTTTACCAGGCTGCACCTTGGTGCCTGGGGTGGTAATAACTGAGACTGGCAAGTCCTCTGTTGCCAGCAAGTGTCCATAAAAGCCACTGGCAAAGTCTCAGCCACCCTAGCTGCAAAGGTGCATGAAAGAATACATCCTTTCTCATCCTGCATCCCCTCCTCCTTTCACTATGTGTTTGCCAGCTTCTGCATGAAAGGAGGTCGATATCCTGGTTCTGCAAATAACATTCTTACGTTCTGCCCAACTTTGACTAATAGCAGAAGGCTATTAGTCTATGCCAAGGGTGCAGCAGGGTGGGAGAGAGCAAGAGGGTTCCTGTGGAAGAACTGAATTTATGATTTTGAAACTCAAGACTCTTGCAACACCTGTGCGTGAGAGGATCCAGTTGTGATTGTTCAGATAACTGCCATTTCTTACAGTGTGAGTGTCAGTCTTTGCAATACTATCAGCCTTTTAATTCGGCTTCTGTGTAGTCTGTCTGCAGATAAACATTTGTTCATACATATGCTGTGGTGTATGTACATGTACACATAAATATATCTGTTCCTGTAACTGTGCTTACATGAAAGGTTGTGCTAGTCTGCAGCTAGGAATAAGACTATTTAAAGTTAAAAGATTCAAAATTTTTATTTTTGTATGTTGCTTTATTCCCCAACATGTTTACAAACTCAGTATGCTGGAGTAACTCAAAGATGGGTTGAAATGCATGCTTCAGACATGCAGCAATCTTAGTAAAACCATACAAGTAATTCCAATATTACTACCATGTTTGTCTCTTCGGTTGTCCTTGCCCACCCCACCCATCACACTATTCAAAAAGTGGTAGTAACTTTGCAGGTCGAGTCGTGGGTGCTTAGGAAAGGCTAGAGCACCACCAGAATTTTTTGTGGAAGAATTGTGAGCAGCACATGGTGAAGACTCTCATAATCTTTGGAGCTAAGGGGGCTGGAGGCAACAGAGTGGAATGTAGTAAAATAGAGGAAGTGATCATCAGGGATCAGCAGCAGGGCTGTGTGGACAGGAGGGGGGAGTGTAAAAGGGGGAGTGTTAGAAGAAAGGAAGCCACTAAAGGGTTCAAAGGAAGAGTGTCACATCCAGGAATATCTTCAAAGAGAATAGACGTAACGTAAAAACAGATGGGGTCAAACAGAGGAGGTGGGGTAACCAAGAGAAGTTTCAGTAATCAGAGTGCTGCAAGCTGGCATGATAATTCACAGAGGAGGTGAAAAGTTCTTCCTCAGAAGTATTTTGGGGGGCGGTGTTTTTTGGAGGCTTTTTTTTTTTAAGTAAGCAAGATCCTGAAGACAAATGTTTAATGTCTGAAGGGGGGCAAATTTTAGGAAGGCTTCACTAGGTGGCAATGACAAAAAATGGAGACACATTTATACCTTCACCTGCTGAAGCTCCACAGTGCCTTTTTGAATCAGTGGTTGCAGTCATTTGCATAAATTCAATAACTGAATCACCCATAATGCTGAATTCAAGGGACTGTTGTAAAGCCCAAGACAAATGGAGTGTAGTGGAAGACATCCAGATCTGTTCAAATAATAAGCTTACTCATTTTGTGAGAAATGAACTCCAAACCCTCAGCCATTCAGAGCACTGCTGGATTTTTCAGAAGAGCTTTTATTGCCATCTACTGGTTTAAATACGGTTTGCTCGACTGCATCACCCTTTCTAAGAACCATTTGGAAGATGTTTGCTTACTGAGAAAATATTTTGAAGAGATTGTTTCAGAATATTCCTTAGGCAAGCTTATCTTTGGCATGATATCAGACGAGTCTGTTTGCAGTTAGTTATGCTGGCATGCCAAGCTTTATGAAAGGGGGTTCATTTAAACATCTGGAACCCGACGCACCCATACACACACTCCAGCACGTGCTTCACTTTGCAGGAAATCAGCTCTAGGAACACACACGTAGGGGTTTGTGCGTGTGCTGTGGGGATGCGTGCACGCACTTTGAAAACTCGAGTTGTCAGCGTTTCTTTCTGCTTTCAAACTATGTAAAAGTGAGTGGGATTTGAAGAAAAACTTTCTCTTAATTAGTTCTTCAGAATTTCTAACTACTCCAAAGCCCCAAAAAATCAGCAGAGCACTCGAAAATTGGAGTCTTGATTAAATTAAGTCTGAATCAAGTCATTGACAAGGTGAGATTAGCTTTTTTTATAAATACAGTTAAGAAAATAGAAGGCCCAAGTCTGTGTCTTTCTCAAGCAAGATGTGCATTGAATCCATAATCCTTCAATAAGATCTCTAGGATAATTTCTCTAAATTCCAAAGTTTTTTATATATTCTTCTGTCTATTCAGTATGAAATTCCTAAGAGCTAGCTTTTCAGTTCTTTCCTGGAGGAATCCATGCTGACTGAAAAAGTAATTACCAGGCTGCTGTATAACTCAGATCTGCAGAATGTTAATCTTTCATCAGATGAACTAGATGTTTGTACAAGCACTTCCACACTTCTGCAGATTTGGGGAGCTCAAAATGAGAAAGATCAACAGTGACATTATTCAAATTATTTTAAATCTTTCATCCATTTTGACTGGAAGAAATGAAAAGATGACCTGGCACTGGCAACTGTTTCAGTCAGTACACAGGTGTACTGTGCTTTGCACTCACAAGTACACAAAAAGCTTCTCACACAGTGATGAAATCTGAAGAAATAGCTGCAAAAAAAATATGTAGCAGCATCAGAAGGCTATTTTTTAACTTGGTTTACTGATTTGGAGTTTTAAACTGTGTATCATATGTAAGATGACAGAATTGTGGAGAGTTTTTCTTTTCCCGGCAGCTCTCATGTTCATTCCTGAGACTACCATAGCCTAACCATCCTCCTAGTGGCCACTGTTTGTAGATCTGAGCCAAAGCCTTTGTACTCATTGTCACTCACAGTTCCTGTCTTTTGTCTTTGTTCTTTTCTCACAGCTACAAGCCCCCAGTGTGAAAGGCTTTGATTTTGCTAAGCAGCATCTGGGCCAGCACAATAAAGATGATATCCTGATTATCCACGAGCCAGCTCCTTTACCAGGACCTATTAAGGATACTACCCCGTCTGAAAATGGAGATGTGCCCAGCCCCAAATCCAAGACTTCCACAAAGCCTTCAAAGACTGTTCGACACAGAGGGAGGTCAGTTCACAGAGATAAAACAAATTGTAGTAGACAACAGTTTATTAATGGCTAGTGATTATAGTATTTTTAGGGCAATTTCAGTGGAAATAACTGTTCCAGAGCTCTGAAACTTTGTGTTTTCTAGTGAGCTGTCAGTTATACCTCACTACTCATTCGTACAAGATTGTGAGAATTTAGTGTTCATTTTTCTCTTAAAGGGAACATACCCAGCTAAGAGCAGTATTTAAGACACTGCTGAGTTGACTGGAGTCAAGTCATTGCTTTACTAGAAACATCAAGTGTATGTTTTCCAGTGCAATCTCTTTGATGTGATCTCTAGCTACTAAGACAATGGGTGATTAAAACCAAATGAAAGCCATTGACAAATAGTAACGTGTTTCAATAACGTTAATAGTGACCAACACATGTATGAAGAGTTGGGATTTCCAATAATAAACTATATCTCCAAAATTCAGGGAAGATGCATGAATGTTTTTACTTAGGATAATCTGGTTACTCTCATAGCAAGCCAGCCTTAGTCAGAAAAAGCAGTGATAATTTTCAGCTGTGCAAGTGGAGAAATGTCTGTTAACCTCAGCACAAATTTCCTAACGTTTTCCAATAATCAAGCGTGTTTTGCTGGAAAGAACTGTGTGGGATACCTGCTGTAACAAAGCTACACAGTAAAGAAGGATCTGTGCACAAAAAAAAAGAGAAGTAGGAAGGTAAAAGCTGAGGGAAAAAATGGAACTCTGAGGAGTTGAGCTCCTCTGTGCTCCACTTTCCAGTAATTCTTCTTCCTCTCCCTCACTCTCATATGTGCACTCCTGTCTCCAGCTCTGCATCCCCTGTGCTTATACCTACATGATGCTTCATGGTGGGAGAAAAAAAAAAAGCAATCAATCAAGGGCAGAGTTGAATGAGCTTAGAAGGAAACTAATGGTGATTCTAACTGAGCTGTAGATCTCTGTGACACAGCTTGCTCCTCTGTTCAGCCTTCTGTGCTTTCTCTAAAGCCCCAGTTGTCTTAAGATCCTTACTTCATCTTCCCCATGTGGGCTTCATAAAGCTCAGTTTCCCCCTTTCCAGATGCTAAGCCTGTCTTCCTAACTCCCTATAGACCTTGTAAGTAGTGGACTACCAGTGGTACAGTGGAATGTGGGCAAAATTGGAAAATAATAGAAGAAAAATGAGCTAACTCGTTCTGGTGTAGCTTACATAAATTAAAACAAAGTAATATAAATCAGAAGGATGAGTGTTTCTGTGTTTCTTTTAAAAAGTTCAATAGTGGCCTAAGACAGAGATGATACCTTGGGAAAGGGAAGATATCTATATTTATATGCACATCAGCATAAGATATAAGTTTAAATTTGAGGTTGTTACTATATTTCATCTAGAATAATTCAGAGAATTAAGCAGGACAAATTTCAGAAGCAAACATTTTAATGATTCCCCCGAAGATAATAGTGAATCATTGATCAAATTTGGAATAAAGATTTTTTTTAATAGCATCTAATTAAGTGTCAAATCATAGAATGGTTTGGGTTGGAAGGAACCTTAAAGATCATCTTGTTCCAACCCCCGTGCCACGAGCAGGGACACCTTTCACTAGAC
Organism: Lepidothrix coronata; assembly: GCF_001604755.1. Classification (NCBI taxonomy): domain Eukaryota; kingdom Metazoa; phylum Chordata; class Aves; order Passeriformes; family Pipridae; genus Lepidothrix; species Lepidothrix coronata. The sequence continues at coordinate 2,777,662 of NW_016690190.1, forward strand.
CAGGTTGCTCAGAGCCCCATCCAACCTGGACTTAAACACTTGCAGGGATGTGGCATCCACAGATTCTCTAGGCAACCTGTTCCATGTCTCACCACCCCCACAGTAAAGAATTTCTTTCTAATATCTAGTCTAAAACTACCCTATTTCAGTTTAAAGCCATTCCCCCTTGTCCTAGCACTACATGCCCTTTAAAAAGTCCCTCTCCAGCTCTCTTGTAGGCTTCCTTCAGGTACTGGAAGGCTGTGATAAGATCTCCCTCGACCCTTCTCTAGTCCAGGCTCAGCAGCTGTAACTCTTTAAACCTTTCCTCATAGCAGAGATGCTCCATCCCTCTGATCATCTTCATGACTGTCCTCTGGACTCACTCCAACAGGTCCATGTCGTCCTGATATTGGGCCCTAGAGCTGGATGCAGTACTCCAGGTGGAGTCTCACGAGAGTGGAGTAGAAGGGCAGAATCCCCTCCCTCAACCTGCTTTTAATGCAGCCCAGGATACATTTGGCTCTCTAGGCTGCAAGTGCACATGACTGGCTCATGTTGAGCTTCTCATCCACCAATAGCCCCAAGTTCTTTTCCTCAGAGCTGCTCTCAACCCATTCTCCTCTCAGCCTGTGTTTTTGCTTGGGATTGCCCTGAACCAGGTGCAGGACCTTGCACTTGACCTTGTTGAACTTAATGAGTTTCACATGTCCCCACTTCTCAAGCCTGTCAGGGTCCCTCTGGATGGCATCCCTTCCCTCCAGTGTGTTGACCACACCACAGAGCTTGGTGTTGTTAGAGAACTTGCTGAGGATGCACTTGATCCCACTGTCTGTATCGCTGACAAAGTTGTTACACAGCACCAATGCCAGTATTGACCCCTGAGGAATGGCACTTGTCACTGCTCTCCACTTGGACATTGAGCCATTGACCACAACTCTTCGAGTGTGACCATCCAGTCAATTTCTTACTCACCAAATTTTCTATTTGTCACATCCACGTATCTCGAATTTAGGGACAAGGATGTCATGTGGGACAGTGTCAAATGCTTTGCACAGGTCCAGGTAGATGTCAGTTGTTCTTCCCTTATCCACCAGTGCCATGACCCCATTGTAGAAGGTCTCAAAATGTGTCACACATGATTTGCTCTTAGTGAAGCCATGTTGGCTGTCACCAAGTCCCTCCTTATTTTTCATGTGCCTTAGCATAGTTTCCAGGAGGGTCTGCTCCATGGTTTTGCTAGGCACAGAGATGAGTGACTAACTTGTAGTTCAAAAGAGAATTTCCCTCTTCTCCCTCATACTCCCTTAAGAACAAATCTTCCTTTAGGCTTAACTATGGAGATGTTACCGTCATCTCCCTACCATGCTGACATGCCCATGTCAGCTTGCGATTTAAAACATTTATTCCCTGAGGCAGAAGTTGAAATATGAAATGATATCATACTGTGTTATGTTGGGTTTAGCTGGTTGCTGTTTTGTGAGGAAATACAGAACTCAATTCATCACAGCGCAATTCAGGATTGTATGTTGGATGCCAGGAAATATAGTGGTGATGTGAGTACATGTTCTGTATCTGTGAAAAACAACAAACAAGAGCAGCTGAATTCAGAAAGCACAGCATCTCTGGGCTTCAGCTGAGAATTGGACCCATTGTTTTGGCTTGAGAGGATACAACTACATATTCCTCAGCATTTTTAAGGAATGACTGATGTTGATTCAGCACTGTTTATGTTCCTGTAACTTAATGATCATTTAGATAGACTGAGGAAAGAGTATGAAGGAACGCAAAGCACAATGAGGTGAAACAAAGTTGGTGGGAAATCTGGAAAGAACTCCAGCCTTATACTCTGCTGAACCAAGGCAAAGGTGATGGAGATGATAGCTCTGCACACCTTCCACCTTAGAAAAAGATGCAATGATGCAGGTCTGTAAGCTCACTGAGGACCATTTATCCTCTTTTCCCTGCAATTTTTTTTTTAATTGGGATTTGACATTAGTATTATGATCCTGCAGATCAGTGCATTGTTCTGTGAGGAAAAATAAGGAAGTCAATTTGGAGCTGGAGCATTGCCTGCTGCAAGGAGTAGATTTAACTTGCAATGGACTTGTCAGGCTGGAGATAGTTATCTTAGTCTGTGGGCTCTAGGCAGGTTGATGTTTAGCCAAGAGCTTCAGTAACTATTTCAGATATCCATCTAGCCCAAGCAAATCCTGCACTAATGAAGTTAATGCACAGACATGTGCACACTTTCAGTGGTTAACTCCCTGCCAGAATAGAATATGAATGTTCATAAGACAAAATGGTCACTAGAGACGCTGTCACAAAGGCTGATCCCATATGAAAATACAGGCTTTGGTGTCAGCTAGGCAGTAGTGTGTGCCCTATGTTTTTTTTATTTTTATACTGCCATCTGAATAATTTTACAGTTGAAGTATTTTTTTATTTTTCTGTATCTCCCACAAAAGCTATGAACACTGAGATTGTAATTTTTAGGTAAAAAATGCTTTTGAAGAATCTCATGACTGCATGGGATAAATACATAAAAGAAGCATTTTTGAATAGCCCTACATTTGACTGGTCAGGAGAATACTCATGTGGTCTTGTATTGTTGGCAAGACAACACCAAGTTAGCAAGGCTGAATGTTACACTGGTTACCTATATGAGTTTTTTATTCCTAATATAATTATCTTCTGTCTGAAGAATAAACTGTTTCTTATGAATGCAGAGGGGTTTTTTCTTGTAGTGTATTTTAAAGGAAAGATTACATAATAATATTGTCACATGTGAATCCTGTTGCAGTCAGTTTTCGCACGCAATGACATCATGGCAATGAATATCTGGCTATGATAATGTATTAAGAATTTACTTAAAAACAGAGGAAAAGTTTAGCAGTCTTTCCAAGATATTTTAGTGCAGGATTCTTTGAGTGTGAGAATTGTGCCCCTTTGCAGACTTGCAAATATTGTTTTGTTCGTGGCAGAATTTCGCCATCAGATGCTGACTCCACAGCCAGTGAACAATCCAGCGGGAGAGAGACTGGAGAGGAAACTGCAAGACCATCGACTGCAAACGAGGGCAAACCACGCAGAGCAGTGAAGAAGGGTTTGTTACTTTTTTTTTTCCTCGTGTGCACTAGCAGAGCTTTACTCAGGTTGAAGAGTTACTGTGGTGCTGTAGCTTTCGTAAATTCATCCTTGGTTGTTGATTTTTCTGGATTTTGTCACAGAAAATCCTTTCCTTTTTGATTTACTTTTTTTCTGGTGAAACTGAAGAGCTACACATTCCTTTCATTCCAGCAAGCCTTTGAAACTAATGGCTTAGCAGGAATGGATCTTCCCTCCTTTTGTCCCGCACACACCCCCGACAGAACTCTTTCCATTTAGGCCTAATTGTGGCTCGTGGTACCGGAATTGCAGACAGTTACTTGGGCAGTAGAGGTCACAGCAGGACTTGATACTGCGTGGGTGTGTGTCTTTAACTGTAACTTTGAAAAAGTGAGATTAAAAAAAAAAGAGATCAGAGAGGGAAAAATTTTACAAATAAGTTCTAATTCAGTCATCAAAATGCCTGCATGATTGCATTTTCAAAAGATGAAAATCCAGTGCTAATATGTTAATAACAGTGGTATTTTTTTGTAAAGAACCATCTTCCTTCCAGTTAAAATGCCATTTGTCTTGGAGGTACCCTAAAATATATTTCTTTTCTCATTGAAAAGTTGATAAAACAGTGAAAATGCACTTTCATTTTTTAACTAAAACATTCTTTTAAATTCTTTTCCGGTTTAAAAGTGTGTGGTTAACTGTACCTACACAAACATGTGTTTTTTGTGAGAACCTTTTGGTATAGATGGCTTGTTCCTTGTTTGTGGTTTTAGCTACCAGATCTTTGCCTTAAATCACAGTAGTCTTCCTAGAGCAAACTCTGACTGTCTGGTAAAGGAGTTTGTGATATCCTCATCAGTTTTTAATACACATGGCCTTGATGGCAACAGAAAATTAGGAGAAGACGAAAATATTGACCACATTGTGAGCAGTCTCTTTGGTATATTGAATGTTTTTCCACACCATCTGGGAAATACCAACTGAGATGTAAAGATGACTTCTGAGGAATGCAGTGCCAGTGAAATTAAGGTCATAGCAGACAACAGACATTCAGTTTTTCTTTATGTTGCAGAGATGAGGACTATGTAAGATAGTTTATTATATAAACAGCTAGCTTTTGGGTGGCTAAACAGCAGCTTAAATGATGTGTGATTCTTAAACTTTCGTAATGTGGACTACTCCTGGAAGAGCAAGGGTTGATGGATCAGGCTTTCCTAGGTAATGAATGGGTAAGAAAACAAAGCACAGGATCTGCTGATGTGACTAAAAAGTTAAACTTTCTAATAATTCAGCAGACAGCATATGCTGTATATACTTTACAGAATTTACAAAGGAAGATACTATCTTGATGCTACATGTTTTCAGTGCCTTAGGTTTGCTCTAAGGACCAGAAATCATGCCCAAGTGAAAACGTATAGGAAAACAATTATGCTATGACAGAACTCAGAGTGGTTTGAGTTGCTCCAACCTATCTGACTTCAATTCCATTGCTCTGATTTAGTGTTCTCCCATTTCTTCTTACCTGGGAACTACATTTTTGTCTCTTCATTTTCTGTCTGGCTTAAAACTTTAAGGTTTAGCATTTTGATTCGGTGTAGAAATGTTAGGTGTTGCTGCATCTGAATTACCTGATAAAGGTGGTAAGGATACTGTGTAAATTTTGTCCTTTCTACTCATTGTGTGCTTACTGGATCAAATGCACTATTTTTGCAGCATTTAGTGCCTCTAGTTTGGTAATCATAGGGACTATTTTTAGCATTCAGAATTGCAGGCACTGTCTGGAGAGAGCTCTCTGTTAAATTGGGAGATTCAGCTCCCTTTTTGTGCAGCTGAGGCTTGGCAGTTTGATCCAAGTTCATGAATTTCATTCAAAAGTAAATGCAATCATCTTACTGCTGTGGTTTTTTTCCAGTTGCCATTTCAGCTGAATTATTTGTCTTAATTACTGTGTTGTCTCTTCTTTTTCCTTTATGTTGTCAGGAGCAAACAGAGTGGGTAAGTAACCAGAGCTGGTAGTTGATTACAAATATGAATAGAGGTGCTGGGGTAGCTGCTATTATATCTTAAGGATAGCAGGGTTTGTCTTCTGAGTCTAAAAAACCAAAATTGCTTTTGAGCTGTTGAACTATAAAAAAAAATCTCAGTGACACAAATTATAGTCATCTGGCACATTTTTCTAATTTCCTCCCAATTTTTTCAAATTATTGAGGGAAACATGACTGTGAAAGAAGCAAAACTAAGGCAGCTGCTGGTCCTGAAACTAGCTTTGTATAAGCAAGTTAGAGGTATTGTTAGAAGTTAATTTCTTTACTGGAAACCCAAGGCAAACACAAGCTACCTGCAAAAAAGCATAAAATATTTTCTCCTGAACTAGTGTTTTCCTGGCCAGGATTGAGACATAGCAAACACAGGGCAGGGGAAAGCTGACACTGTCTTTAATAATACATAACATATCTAATGATAAAATAAGGACTGTGTCCTCTGACAGCAGTGTCCATCTTACAATGGTAGAGAAGGATGGATAGAATGGTTATGATGCATTCCGTTGTTGGGTTTAATGAGTCATCAGCTGCATCCTAGGGACATAACCCACTGGAATACAAAGAAACGGTATGAAATGTATCTGAAACTGCATACTCTGGCTGATTCAGATACCAGTGGATCAGAGGAAGAATCCCATTGACTTAATCTGATTTTGGATGAGGCCTTATGCCTTTTGGTTGCCATGTCTCTTGTTTTTATTTCAAGAGGGTGCAGGAAGCAGTAAGCTTCCTCTGTCTTTGACTGTATTGGTTTTCATATGAAATCGTAGCTTCCTGCAGAGCAATTAATCTCCCTGACATTTCAATTCAATTAGTAGTACAACTCAGGGAACAGTGATGAACATTGATCCTGACATGTGACCTATATGGACTACTTGCTTAAATGTGTTCTGCCCAGTATTGGGGTATTAATTCCTCTCCATTATTTTTTAGCCTCAGGTGACTAGTCTGAGATCAAATTTTCTTTCATGTAGTGCCATCTGATAGCTTTATAAGGAAGATTTTCTAAGCATGGACAGTAGTGTAATATAAAAACTTCGAAATGAGGAATTATTCTCTCTGTCAAAACTTTTTGCTTATTTATGTGTTGAGTTAGAAACCATTTCTTGTTTTGCTATATGTATACAGTGCTGTGCAGTTCCTGACTTTATCTGCTTTACTGTACTTTGTATTTATAGACACATTCAGTGTATGCACACACAGGAGATTTAAAGGTCAGATGCAGCTTATGAGGGTTTTGTATGTATGTGTATCTTTTCTGCAAAAGGGAGTTACATACAGTGTTACTGTAGAGCCTTACCAAAATTTGTCAGTGGGACTTTTGGACAGTTTTACAAAATGAGTGTAAGCCTGTTTCGGCTAAGAGGCCTCTGCCAAGCACTTGTTTGTGTGTGTAAAATGGGAGGTTATGGATGAAATTATAAAGAGTCAGAGTGAATGCTTAGTGTAATTGAATATGTTGGACCTTGCTAACCAAGTAATATGAAAATAACCTTAAAATTTTATGTTGGAGGTCAGTGAGCTTGAGAATGGCTGTTAGAGTGAAAAGGTTGGAAAAAAATTACTAATGTGTGGTGGGGAAAATGGGAAAGATGGATGCAGAAGGTCAGATTTCTATTGACTACACAATTGCTCTGAGGGATTCACACTAACTACTTAATATATCTTGTGCCCCTCTCTGTGAGAGGCAATGCTCGCACACTTCTGAGAAATGCATGAAGATTGGGCTTTAAAGATGACAAATGGTAAAGATGATATAAATAGCTATAGAAGAGAGATGGATGTATTTCATTTAGTCTCGGTGTCTTGCAAAACATTTGGGACACAGAGGTCTTGAAAGGAACTGTTTACCTTCTTTTTAATGACACATACAGAAAAGTCACATTTATAAATGTGAATACCATTTATAAATGGGTACATTTGACAATCCATTGATCAGCTTTGAGAAATATGAAGAATAAGAATTTTGCTCAATTTGTGGCCGGATTGCTTTCCAGCCCAAAAGTAATGTGCTGTGAATACAATAAAGTGTACCATTCCTTCCTTCTCCTGCTCCCTTTTTGTGCTAGAAGAGGGAAGCAAAGGAGCAAGTAATCTACTGTGATCTTCTACAGAAGATAGCATTCACTCCTCTTCTGAACCCTATCCTGCGTTATCAGCACATGTTGCAAATGGATCAGAGCAGTCACTATTTTATTTTCCTGCTTTTGTCTGTTGTAGTTCGATAGTGTTGAGGAACAACTGATTCTGTATCACAATCAAGTGAGATTTACCTCCTGATTTGAATCTTAAGAACCCTTATTGTCTGTGCAAGGATGTGGGATTATGTCCCTCCACACTGCTGTGTTCCTTCTCACGGCTTGTATTTCATGGTGAAAAGCAGTTTGAAAATTTGTGGCTTTACCATGTGGACAAGACAAAAGGTTCCTTTGCAAGCTTTGAACAGCTTTTGCAAGCCTCATCTGCGTAACAGTTCCTGGTTTAGGTCTAGCTTGAAAAAAATAATCAAATCTGTGCTTAACTGCAAAGCATTGGGGTGATCCTACAGATTTCAAGTCTTTTGAAAGAGATGACCTGTTTCTATTGAAGTGATTAACTGTTGGCAGGACCTGGGCTGCAACTTCCATGCATATTAGTTTCTGTCGTTTGCTGACCGTATTTGAGTTGGTTTAACCTTTTCAACAAATTACAAGGCAATATTTGTGCAGCTTGCTTATTACAATCTGAACTATTTATCCTGTCACAGAGAAAAAGACTGCTTTAAAAGCTTTATTCAGTAAACCGTTCATAAAATTCTTTGTGGTTTGTGTGGACTTCTAAGAGGGTTTTTTGTTTAGTTCCTATATCACTCCTATCACTTAAGAAATACATTTTGCATTGAGACATCTTTCATGGCTCTTTGAACCTCTATTTGAGCAATTTGCATCTCCTTAAGTATTGATAAGAGGAACCATTAGCAGTATGTACTTGAACAGCTTTTTATGAAGTAAAGTAGATTGAGATTTTGGGGGTTTGCAAATGCCAAGAGCTTGATTTACAGAAATAAAGAATGACAGCTCACCTTCTGGAAATATAATGGAAAAATGTTTATCATTTGCAAACCACGGGGTAAACTTGTTGTACACTAAATGTGAATCAGCTGGAAGGCCTGTAGGGCAAATTAAACACAGATGGAAAACATGGCATAGTCTTGTAGCACAGCATCTGTAGAGCTTAAAATGTGACTGAGATAACCCTGGCAGTCCTGCTTTACTCTCTGTTGGTTCTGGTGATTTAGGACCCCCTCAGACCAGCAGTGGAAATGAGCAGCACTCCTCAGCCTCCATCTTTGAACATGTGGACAGGATGTCTCGCTCCTCAGATGCCAGCAGACGGGTCCCAAGCAAGATCCAGCTGATTGCTATGCAACCGATGGCAGCACCTCCAGTTCAGAACTCAGTGCTTTCTGATCGAGTGGCAGAGACCAACAAAATTAATAAAGAGGTAAAGTGCTTTGAATGTTTTTGGAGGACTGTATGCCCAGCCAAGAGAGAAGTGAAAAGTATCCAGTTTCTTGTTATCAGGAGTTCCTCGTTAGTTCCTGAGGAGTTAAATCGTGACAAGTTACAGGAATAATCCTGTTTCAGTCCAGAGGAAGAATCTGACCTGTTTTTAAGAGGTATCTAAACCAAAAATTAAACAATGGGAGAGGAGCAAATTTGATGGTTGGGATACCTCATGTCAGCATCCTTTTGCTATTCATCAGGACATGATTTAATTAGAGTTGTGTTAATTAATGTGTGAGAATTGGAACACGTGGCCCACCTTGGTTTTCATTTTACATTATTCACTTGAATTTTCAGCAACTCAGGATGTGGATTATACAAAGAACTTACCTCAAAATATTCTGGGGTGTGAGTTTGCAGCACATTCATTGCTTTCAACTTCTAATGTGTTTATCTGACAGTAAACATACAGAAACTTCCTGCTTTCTCTGAGGCCTCACATTACTGTAAGCAGAATATAAGCATGACTGGGGCATGAGGAGGAAAGGTGGTGCACTATAAAAGTGATACATTGCCTGACACTACCACATACCAGCATCTTGGTTTTGTATTGAGTATAAGATGACACCTTCTCGTAATTCAGAGTGGAAGATTACTGCAACCTGTAACTTAACTTTAAGATTCTGTGTTTCTGAGTACCCTGTGGAAGAGAGGTAAACACATCTATCTAGGATACACAGGCAAGAGGAGCCACAGAAAAGAAATCTCATTATATGGGCAGAAGACACATAATTCTAACTATAAATGTAAATAGTAAGTCTGACTTGTGTCCATTATATGCTTTTCAGGGATTTTCATGAAAGAATACACAAAAATCAATTTTTATTTGCTTTTTAATTTGCTGATGCAGATGTATTCCAGGACTAGTCCAGCACAGGCAAGAGCAATTGTTGCTGCCTGATCTGGTGCTTAAGTGTTTTCCAGTGATAAGAATGATTTCAGTGAATGTTGGGCCAGGACTTAGAAAATGGGGTGTTACGATAGCTTTTCCCAGATAATGAGATGCACTGCAGGAAATTTGAAAAAGGGTGGGAGAGAGGCATGAAACCTCAGCGTGCAATAAGATGTAGAGCTGATAGTGAAATGTTCATCCAGGGACCTGGGCCCTTCTGTTGCTGCTACATTCCTGCATAGCTTATGGTGGCTTCTCATGCTCAGCAGAGGCACTGAGTTATGAGCTCAGTTAGCTCCTTAAGTTCTTGCTTCATAGGTGATGAAGGTCATTAAAGGGAGTGGGTGACAGATTTCATCATTATTGATCAAATGTATCTCTGTTGGACAAGCAAAGCTAACTACAGTCTGGTTAGTCTTATTTTTTCAGAGCAGTGTCACTTCTGGCAGACAGCAGGAGTTTTTTGTGTTCCTCCCGCCTTTTGTTAACAAACTGCCACCTCCTAATTGCACCTGCTGTGCTGGCAGTCGTGTTGTGTATAATAGTACATCTACCTGGGGAGACAATGAGGATACTGAAAAATACCCGAGAAAGAAAGTGTGTTTGTTAATTGTGTGACTTATTTTAGTCCTTCAGAGATTTGGGGGAGGGAGGGGGGTGAAGGAGGGAGAGGCAGACAGAGAGGTGGGGAGGAGAGCGTTGTGGAAGAGCAGCAAAATCCAGTTTGCAAAATATCCAAGTGAAAAACGCGGTTCTTTTTCTTCCCCCCCCCCCCTTCTTCCTTTAAGATACAGACAGCCCTGAGGCATAAATCTGAGATTGAGCATCACCGCAATAAGATTCGCCTTCGCGCCAAGCGTAAAGGGCACTATGAATTTCCAGTGGTGGACGATGTGGTGGTGGTTGACTCCAAAGAACAGCACAGAATATATCGCAAGGCACAGATGCAGATTGACAAGATCTTGGACCCTGGAGGCAGTGTGCCTACAGTCTTCATAGAGCCCAGGAAGAGGTATGGATTTCAGAGATGGAAAGAGCAATTTTCTTTTAGAGTCAGCGCCCAAAGTACATCAAAACTGTACTTCTTAACTTTCAGAGCTTAAAATCATTTTGATCACTGGTTGAATTTGAGTTATCTAGGTGAGAAGGATTGGATTGTTCTAAGCATTTTGATTTATTTCACTATATACCAGTATGTTTTGTTTTCACATTATTCTTTAACAAGTTCTGAGCAATGAATTCTTGATAAATAAGCCCAAATGCATAGAAACTGTCTTAAAACAATTTAGTATTTGCTCAGCCATTTGTTTGAATAATTCTTGTGTGGTGTAGAGGGATCAAAATTACAATATCAGCACTAAAAAAGATACATAGAAAACATAACCTGCAAGTAATAATATTTTTATAAAGGGAGGGGAAAATAAGCAAAATAAGAAAAACCTTGAACAACCTAAAAAGCATGAAGATTTTGAATGTTAAAGGCAAATTCACAAATCAGTGAGATTACCCACAGGGAATACATAAAAGATTATGAGGCACATTTGTCAGCCTCACAGATCTGCCTTCCTGGCCTTGTATTTTCAGAGAAAGTTTTCCCTGGCTTCTGTTTAGGGCTTATGAACACCAGCACTTTGTTTCTGGAGCGCTAGTACCCTGTGACTGGTTCTGCACTGATAGAAAGTAGCTTTTCTCCAGCTGTGTGTGTTCCTCAGCTGGTTTTCCTGGTGGGGTTAAACCCAATGTGCCAAGCACAAAGCCGCCTTGGCAGTGTGGTCTGTTCTGCTACTGCAGATGTGTCATTGGTCTGGGAGACCTGGAGAAGCATTGGCAGAGGGAACTGGAGCACAGGCAACTTTGACAGATGAAAAAAGAAGGGAGGTGACACTAGAAAGAATTTGAGGGAGAAATGGGACATTTTGGAGAGTTGCCAAGGAGAGTGTTGTTAGGAGAGCTCGAGGAGAGAGATTTGAGGCTACCTAATGGAACTGGCATGAAAAACTGGGAAAGGAAAGAGAAACAGGACTGAGGCAAGGATGACTTGGAGGAAATGGACAGAGGAGTTCAAGCTTGAGTGGGATGAGAATAAAAATTGCAAAAAGAAATGTGATTACCTTTCTCTCTCTCTCTCTCTCTCTCTCTGCTTTTTCTTTTCTTCCCCTTAAGTTCTCGTGCAAAACGTTCTCCCAAACAGCGCCGGCGACATCAGATAAATGGGAGTCCGATTGATGCCGAAAAGGACAGGTTAATCACAACTGACAGTGATGGGACATACAAAAGGCCTCCAGGAGTCAATAATTCTGCATATATTGTATGTATGTCTGTGATGGCAGGAATGTTCTGGTAATCATAATGATGGTTGTGACACTGGGAGGGTTTTGGCCTTCTGACTATGGTCTATATGGCTAGTTTCAGTCACGTGTAGTTAGCATGTAAATCAAAGTGAAATAAAGATTTAATTGACAGTCTGTCACTATTAAGCAGTAAAATTCTGCCAAGTATTCCTTGATATTAGAAGCCAAGAAGCAAAGCCTTGTTTGCATTAATTCCACTGGGTTATGCACATGAAAGTGTGCTTGGCATGTTCCATAATATCTTGAACATAGTTTCACTCTAGTCCAATTTGCTGGATGTTATATATTCATATGTTACAGAAAATTTCACCCTTTGCTCTCACAGAATGGAAGACTCAGTTCATTTTGTGAGAAATTTTCTCATCTTTAAAATGTGGGAATTAATTATTAATGAAAAAGAAACATGTCTTTGTACTACAGTAGCTTGAAACAATTCTAATGCAATGTCTTGAAAATTAATTTTGTTTCCTGTCTAAAAAAAGCAGACTCTGGAGAATACTTCTGTTCAATCATATCCATGTCACAAACTGTATTTAGGCATCTTTAACCACTTCTAAGCAGACTTCACTAAGCCTAATGCTAATATTGGAAACCCCTGGACAGTTTTCATCTTGAAAGATGGTTTAAAGATTTTAAGAATTTCACCATTAGCTGCATTTGCAGTCAGGTGACTACAATGTCGATTTCTGCAGTTTCCTTCTGCCTTCAAACATGAGTGTGATGATTTTAATGTCATGCTGCAGCAGAATGAATTATCATCTGAAGCTGTTTAATTAAGACATGTCACACAGCAGGCTCAGCCCCTTTGGCATCTGTAGCGAGACAGTGCTCAGAATGCTAAGTTCCGAATAAAGTAGAGGCTTGTGCCTCTTGACAACTGATTTTGCAGTCTGTATGCAGTGGTAAGAATGAGCTTTGATAATAAGTCTGCTGCTGCAAAGCTCTTTTAATTTCCTCTTGCTGATGAACAATAAGCCCATGTGGTAAGATCCCAGGTAGTAATTATGATGCATGCCTCAGGCATTGCTGCTATGAAGCACTTACATGAATCCCATTCAGGTGATGCACCCAAGTTCAAGTTCCATGCAGGTAACCACTTAGATCTTTAACAGCTTCCTTTGTGTGTTTTTCTAGGAGGTAATAATTGTTTAATGTTATTGCTGATGTGGTCAGTTATATGCTAAAGACTGAATTAATTTCTTGGAACTGCAAAAGCTGCAAAGAAGTCAAAGATATAGATGGAGCTGATTGTCTTTTTCTGGGTGGAGAAGTGCGTGATTTCACTACGTGCTTGCAAACCACAAGATTTCTATAGCTGAGTAACTCCTGCACAAAGCTCTGCTGCCTTATCTGAGATCAATGTCTTTCAGATCACACTGAATGAAGTATTTGAACAGCTGGTGTTATGTATGTGCATGCATATATGCATGCAGAATTGAGAAGGGTAAGGGGCAGGTGTTGTCCAGCACCAGCACTTGTGCCATTTGTCCCGTTGTGGTTCTGGCAAAGACAATGTTGCTCAGACTTAAGGCTCACAGGGGCTTGGAAGCTGGCTGTTAAATCTTCCCTTCCCTAGCTGCCCTTCACCTTCTTTCTGTTTCCTCCAGTCTGATCCAGACTTGCCTCCTGAACCTCAGACATCATCTTCAGCCGATCTGGGGAAGTTCCCTGGCTTGCCCTCCCACCCGGTGTCGCAGTACGTGCCCCCGCAGCCGTCCATTGAAGAGGCTCGGCAGACCATGCACTCGCTGCTGGATGACGCCTTTGCGCTGGTGGCTCCCAGCAGCCAAGCTGCCAATTCCACGGCTGTGGCACCGCCCGGGGTCTCTGCAGGACAGCCGGTAAACAACACTCCTGCTCGAGCAGGGAGGGGAACCACATGCCCCCAGTGGGGATCACCTTATGGTCCAACTAAGGCAGTAAACAACCCATTTAATGTGAGTGATGCAAGTTAAAGGGCTTTTCTGGGCAGGTAGTTAGCACCGGTTGAGCCACGGTCACTGTTACTGTGCCCTTGCTGTCAGGACTTGCCACAAATGTGGGACAGTTCCTGGAACCAGGAGAATTCAGAAAGGACCATCACAAGATGTTGAATTTGCTTTTAAGCTATTTGGATTCTTTTCCCATCTCAACCACAAGAAAATATATGAGTTCTCCTTTAGGATAACTTTTCTGTTCTTCTCAGTTAGGATCTTGCACCGATCAGTCTTGCCATGTCTAAGAGTAAAACTTGATTTGTTTTAAATATATGTGGTAACTTGACAACGAAAAAAGGAAACATTTGACTTGGGTCATGTTTTTCAACAGGATATCCAAATGCTTTCAAAAGGTGAGGGATAGGGAAGCAGTATTTCTGTGTATGACGTTTTGCATTTAATGGAGTACTGAAACACACGGATAATCCTTTAGGTCATCTCGAGTTCTCTTGAGTCTGAGCCCTGTGGTCTCTCTGCTGCATGAGGTCTAATGAGATTTCCAAATGCAAAGCTTGGTTTGCTGAAAGTTTTCAGCTAAGCAGACATTGGAGCAGCCCTTGATCTTCTGCACATGAGAGAAGGCGTTTCTGGGCGGTTTTTAAGTTAAGACTTGCATTAGAGAGTAGCCTGCTGTCGCAGTGATTCCCAGATCTTCTTGTGCTTCTGTGTGTGTATAACCGAGCTCTTATGGCTGCCATCAAGTCACACATACAGGCCTAGAGATCTCTGCCATTCACCTCTTAAAAGGCTGACAGTGGGCTTCCCAGGGTATGCATTTCGATTTTAATTTGGTTTTTTTTTTTTTCATTCTTCTGACAGAGATATATGGAATTTGGAATGACTCCGCCAACAGCACCAGGTCTCCTACCAAGGTAGCTTTTCACTGATAAAATTATAATTTATTATTTTCCTTGCAATTATTCCAGATTTCTTACTGTCACTGGCATATTATTATGCAAAATACTGTATAAATGAGAAGTAACAAGAGTCCAGATCCAGTCTTTGTAATTTATTTATGTAGCATGAATGACATATGCGTGTGGTATGGAATGTGTTTAAAAGAAATGTGTTTCTAGCCCCTTGGCTATAGAGATATCCTTCCAAATATTCAGTAAACCACTGAGTTTCAGCTTTTTGAGAGCCTGAAACTGTTACTCAGATGCATGTAATTCTCCCAATGCTCTGACTTTCATCTTGTTTCTGTATCCTCAGGGCAACACTCACTCGCAAAAGCTTTCATATGACTAACAGATTCATTCTATTTTTAACCAAGTTGAGAACAAATGACAGAGCACAGTGACCCTCATAGAAAAAGCCTGTCTGGCAGGCCTATTATTATAAAATCAGGGAAAGAACAATTTTTCCATCTTCTCCTGCCCTTGCTATGGGAGAATTGTGTAAAGAGAAGAAAATGGTTGTCCAGGTGACTGCTAATTTCCCACTTGGCGTCTGTGTTTTGTCTACGTGTCAAGGTGAACCTTGAGTCATGGTACCCACTGTGTTCAGACTTGTCTCACCCTTTCTAAGCCGCTGCAACCAGGGTGGTGAAATGGTGGCCTTTTGCTGCTCTCTCATTACCTTCTTACGGCTCACCATATGAGATGAAACCCTGCTGGTATCCATGGCATTCATTAGAATTCACCTGAAGTATTCACTGCCTTGGAAACTTGATGGTAAAATGGATATGAAGAACTTTATTTGTTGTTCTGCAACCTGATTTTGAAAGGGCCAAATAGAAAAGGAGGAGTTTCCAAGCATGTTTTCTTACCTAGGTCTTGTCTGGAGGTGGCAGTTTCAGTGTGAGTGTACATGAAGTGGAACACAGTATGACATGTGGTGTATTTTTGGTAATTTAGGTTACCTTGAACATTATGAGCTTTGAGACTGCCAATACAAAGCATAACCAGTGGTTTGTTATTGAGGATTTGCTCTTTGTCGGCCTGTTACACATTCAGGGAAAATGTGATAAATTAACCATGAAAGTGCTGTAGCCCATATTAGTACACCTGAGCAGGATAGTGGTTTTGCAACATATTTTCTGTTTAAAAATTTATCACCTTTTGACACAGGCACTCTGAATTTATGTAAGTCACAAATTAATTGCATCATGATTAAAAGTTTAAATACTGCCTTTGCCAGTGCAGACAGATTAAGTTAACAATCTGCAAGGTCGTTGACCTTAACAGAAAGCGTTCCTTTAAATTTTCATTAAAATAGAAAGTTTCCTAAAGCTTGGTCGATAGAAAACAAGGAAAGAGTTGTCATGCTTGTGCAATGGGAGGCATTCTCAAATTCTGAAGATAATGATAAACAAATTGATGGAACCAGTTCACCAATTAGAGGAAGGAAAAATAACCTGAGGTCAGTGTGATTAGGTGGCATGTATCAATGTCATAGTCCATTGGCTTAAATATGCAGTGCATGGAATAATAGTTGAGTGAGCGTACTGTTCTCTTCTCTATACTAATGCAGTCAGCATCTTTAATGGGGTGGAACCAACCTGGGGCAAAAAATTAAATGTAAAAGACCTAGGTCACATAACAGCTAGGCAAACATAAAGGCACAGTGAACAGTTTTTGCCAGAAAAAGGATATTGCATCATGCAACAGAGATAGAGCTACTTAGCCATAGTGGATTAGTGGTGTAAAATTGATTTTTGGGATGGTATCTCCCCACTTAATTAAATGACTGGAGATTAATTTTCTTCTTTTGAATGTGCAAAAGTCGAAAGCTGGATATAGGAAGGAGCACTAGAAAGCCTGTATGATATAGATGCAGAGCTGTATCCCGGTTTAATACTCCTCTGTTGATCTCTGACTTTAAAGAGAAGCTATATCTATCTATTATAAACAAGGTTGAGAAGAGAGGGTAAAGGGTTATTAAATGTGTACCTTTCAAGTACAAACACATCAGCAATAAAGGATATACTTCCTGTCCTCTGAAAAGTTAGCACAATAATAATACATTTGCAGTGATGTTGAAAAAATATTTTCTTTAGAAAACATCAAAAAGTTGTAGCAATTCATCAGCTTCAAAATTCCAGCTCAACACTTCAGGCATAAAAAGCCAGATGATCACATCCTTTACTGATTGCAGTGATTAACATAACAGAAGTGATATTGTTAAACATTACCTACCCATTGAAGCATTTATTTTAACTGGTTTGTAGGTGTGGTTGGAAATGGTTTCCTTTGGATCTGCTGAGTGGACAGGTGGAATTGTATGTAAGGGAGCTGGGGAAATTCTAGCACTTCCACAGCAAGACTGTTGCAGTTTGAAGCTCTTATACCTCCTCCATTTAGTAATACTGTATGCCAAGGACCTGGTACTTCAATTTACAATTACTTGTTGGTGCTTTAATAAGCTCTTATTTGGCTTTGTTAGTCAGTTTATTATTACGTGAACTTTCTTTTCTCTCTGGCTGTCATACAAGGTGGGTAATTTTCCAAATAAAGCACAAATCAAGAATAGTTTGAGTTAGATGCAGTCACAGGATTTTCCTGTAAAAGAAAGGGATGTAAAATTGAGGTCTTGAGGAACAGGATACATTGCAGTCCATAACCATAGATGGGGTTAGATGCCATTGTGGTAAAAGGCATATAAAATCATCCCCAGTCCTCACTTTTTGTTATTTCATGTGCCTGAGTTGGGATGTTTGTCTCACTTTGCTTCATTTATAGTCACCAGTGAGAAGCTCCTGCAGAAAGTGGTTTAAGGTAATCTTTTGCTTTGGATGCCTCTTGAGAAGTGCCTCTGATCATACCTGGAGGCTGAGACGAGCCTAGTAACCTAAGCACCTGAAGTTTGGGCATCCACACTTCCGCTATATTGATAGGAATTGATAACCCCTGAAAAGTCAACTACCATCAGTCCTTTAAAATACAATCTCACCGTGGCAGGGTTAACATATGTTAATAGGAAGCATAAGAAAAGCAGCATTTCCATCTCCCTCTCTGTCCCTCTTCAGTGAATTAATTATAGGGTTTCTTTTACAAGTGCACTTACCTTGGCACAATTAGTGAAGTTAGATTGGTTACAGTTTCTGTTGTTAACTCTTTCAGTAAATATATAACAGTGACTACCAGCACCAGCCTGATTTATAGGAAGCATTAACTTTAGTATACATTACTCTTCATATGTGCTAATTACAGCTTTGAGTATTTTGATGAATCTTCAAGAGCAAAAAATTTGAAAACTTCCTGGAAAATTATCAGAATGCTTGATGAAGTAATAATTGTTTGTGAAATACACATGTAATGCACTTTGTATGGTTTTAGACCAAAACTGTGTGCCCAGAAAATCTAGAGTAGTCAGCTTTCTTGCTGAGGTAAGCAGCTACATCACTACTCTTATCCTATTTCTCTGTTTTTGAAGATCCTTTTTTCCCTAAGGGGAAAACAAGATCTCAAGATCTGTGGACTTTTTCCCTTGCTTTGTGGAGACTGCAACATGTGAAAAACACTTGTGTAAACTTCTTTTATACTATTCCTGTGCAGTTCAGATCATGGAGGAGGATTATGCTCTTCAGGTGTAAATATTTTCTTGGACATTTAAGGTTAGAATGTACAGTAAAGGGCCTCGTAAGGAGCTGTTGTATGAGGTACACCTACATTATTGTTTCTGGTTAGGGAATTCACTTATTTTAATTTTGACTCCATTTCCACAGGCAGAACTTTGGGCCAGGTTTCCTTCAACCTGCAGAGTTAATGCACCCTGAGCAGCCGCCACCTGAGGTTCCATATTCCTCCAGAGGGATGTACTCAGAGGAAATGCCGTCAGTGGCACGGCCACGGCCCGTTGGAAGCACTGCAGGTACACTTCACTTGAGTTGAATGTGCACTAAAATAACTGATCCCTTTCTGTACCTACCCTTTTGCCAAGGTCACCATTAAGACGTCATTCTCCTTCAGCTACTACACATGATGTGTGGTCCTTGCCTTCATTGCCCCCAAAAAAAAATCGTCACAAAATGAGGTTAACGTTACATCCACAGGACCTTGCAGAAAAAGGCAGTGCTTTGCCACCGTTTTAATATCTTACAGGCACTGGTTATCACAAAGCATATTTTCACAAAACCTCATTCTCTAAGAATGGAAAATTACTTGTTTTAGGGAGTACAGTGTGTGCTAACTTTCCACTCCCAGCTACTTCTTTTTTGCTAAACAAGCCAATTGATGCATCCCAAATCAGCATGCTAAATAGCAAAATTTGTTTAATACTTTCCTACGTGTTTCTTATTTCTTGTCCTAGAATTGTATGCATAAAAGCAGGATCCTTTAGTTTGTGATTATACTATCTATTGCTGCTGTCCCATAGGAAATCACCTTCCCTGATTTGGTTGTGAGATAATTTCCATAGCACTCATCAATGCTATCATGAATAAGATGCTAACATCATATGGCAATTAAACAGCAAACACTGATTCTAAGAATAAAAGATTGTATTGTTATGCAAATGTCACAGTTAATTTTCTCCCAGATAAATATTTTCTTCCTGGAGAATTGAAAAAGATTGGAAATACGATCATATACTCATGTCAGAAGCCTAGTTTTGATAGTTCCTCTTCCTGTAAATGTTAAAAGAATGAGAATGGTAGGAATATAGTAACTATTCCAGTTTAATTATGGTTATTTTATTCACTGATTTACACTATTATCTAAATGTTCATATCTATTCTGCTTTAAAGCTTGGAGGTAATTCATATATTTAGTTTCTGTTCTTCAGCATAATTATTTGTGAATATCAAACTTGTCAAATATTGGGGGTTTTTAAGAGGAAAATATGAAAGTGATCTGTCCATCACTTAAATCACACTGTTGTTTTTGTCTTTTCCTCCCTTTTTGTACATACACACAGTTTTATGTATCTCTGGGTTAAATGTGTTTCATTTCTAAGGAATAATAAAATATTATTTTAATAATTATAATAGTAAAAAAAATTACGTTTCACTGTGGGAAAATTCAGGAAGAAGGAAAGCTGGCATGTCGTTACATGTCTCTTGCAATTAATGGTGGCGGCTGTCCTCTGCATGTGTTTGAAAGCAGCAGGAGGGGAGGGAAGGGAAGGAAAAGGAGAAAGGAGGAGGTTAGCTTTCAGACTGAAAGGAGATACAGCGTGTTCTGACCTTCCCGTTAGTTAATGACAGCGTCGTTTAATATTTAACCACAAAGCAAAGCTCAAAGAACCACAGTCTTACATAGACATGTATTTTATTCTTCTGAGGGATGGAACAGAAGGCAGAGAGTTAGGGTCCTGCTAGTGTGATGCAAGTAAGGTGTGCCACAGGAGCAAATGTCTTCTCTTTGCTACTAAGTAATTTACATGAAAGCATTGCCAGAGCTTTTAGTAAACGCTGTTTGGAAAGGGCTGGGATGTCTGAGATGCACGTATCTCAACCTGATCTTTCAGTGCAGTGAAATGAAATGCATCACACTCAAATGAACTGCACAAAATGCACATAACTTTTCCTTCTTTGTTCTACACTGACAGCCTTCTTTCTGCTGATTTTTATTAATTGCACAGAAACAGAGCTTCATTTTCTTCTTGTTTCCTGCTTCCAACAAAGTTTTATGTTGTCATTTGTCTGCCCTGCAAACTTGACTGTGTATAAAGATGAAAAAAACAATATTTGCTTTTAAGGTTCTCAGATACAGCACCTCACTCAGGTGGGAATTGCTAGCAGGATCGGAGGTCAACAAGTGGAGATCCCCTCAGGCAGAGCAGGGCATGGCCAGCCGGGGGGGCCAGGGTGGCCCCAGTACCGTGGAGAGGATGAATGTGCTAGGCGAGATGCAGTGAGTACTGTGTTACACATTTGCATAGTTTCCAAAGTAGTGATATGTTTGGGTATTTTTTCCTGCATTACTGTTTGGAACTTTTTACCCCTGGAATACTTTCAGTTGCTTCTCTGACATTCTTTGCTTTGCTCTTCGAACCCTTGTTAGTTATTCCAACTTCTGCTTGCTGTTCTTTCACCTTTGCTTCTCTCTAACTGCTTTCTCTCATTTTACCCTAACCTTTTTTTTTCTCACTTGAGGCCTTCACCCATTAATTGCAGTTCATCCAGTTCTGCTTCTGAGCTCCAGCAGAGGTGGATACTGCTTTCCATTTCTTCTTTGAAGTATGCCTCTGTATTTTGAGATCATTGTAAGTAGAAAACATTGAATTAAATTGTCCCAGACTACCATCCTACTTTGTATGGGTGTATTTCTTTTGTCTTCTGTATTGGTGCACAACAGCAGGAGTCAGGGCAAAAGAATAAGCTGCATAGTTGCATGTAACATTAGAGGTGTTTCTGAACAAGTTATTTTCCTAGCCTCAGTCAGCAGGATGTGGTAAATTAATATGTATTCATTTACCAGTGTTGCCTAGGCAGCCATGGTGATTCCATGTTCTTGGCAGTGGTGCTTCTAGAGGTTGACATTTCTGATTCAACCAGATATGTGAGGTTGAAGATAGTATATGGCCTTTCCAGGAGAGAGACAGTTGCCTGCTTCCAGTCCTTCTTTGGTGTGCTTGCATCCTGAAGCATATTGACCTGTGACAGCTCTATGGTAGTACTCTAGAGAGCGACAGCTTTATGCTTCTTTTGCTTCTTTGTTTAAACAATCTTTTTCTGATTTTTTCCTCGAGGGAGGAAGGCAGGTTCTCCTCCTTTTGCATGCTTAGAGCAGTGTGTGTTCACACTACTTGAATTTGCTATGCAGTACTGCATGATCTTGAAACAGCTTTGCAGAAAGGAAGTGCAGCAGGATGGCCTTATTTTGAGATTTTGGTGGAATTGAGCTGCCTCCACTCCAAATGAACTTGAGAGGAACAGCATAAAGCTTTTGAGAACTGGGTGCACTAGAAACAAACTCTATTGGTACTATTCAAAAACTTTATCTGTCAAAGCTGAAAGATGTATTTTTTTCTAATTTAATGTGCTCTCTGTGCTTGAAACTGTAGTATTTGAATGCAATATCATCACAATTTCATTTTACATAGAAAAGAGCACTTGCACGAGAGATCTTAGTGTCTCCTGTTCCATTTTCAGAGACATCTCTGGGTTACCATTCACTGACCCTTCTTAACACTTGTCTCTCTTTTCTGAAAGTGACTTTTCTAAATCTGTGGGCCTATTCCTTCTGCCTCTCAAGTGCATATTCAACTGTTACTTTCTTAATGTTTTATTACATGAATTGCTAACTTATTACTGAAAGTTCAGGTGGACCCATTATATGAGATCTTATACAAAGAGTTACTTGCACAGCTTTCAAAAATTCACAGCCCAGTGCAATCTGATTTGGTTGCAGTTTGCACCTTCAGTCACAGTTTCAGGTGTGTTCAGGTCATTTCAGTCCAGGTTGACTTTCTTTTAGTTCATCTGAGGCAAATGCCTCAGCTTTGACAGAACTTTTTGCTCACTGGTTGCTGCAGTTCATATATTACTGCAATGTGAATTTTTTTTCAGTTATTAAAAAAAAAAAAAAGCAAAAGGAGGAGATCATGGACTAAAACTTATCTGACTATCATGTCATTCAGTTGTAGGAGAGCTCACCTATTTCCCACACTTTCCTTTTCCTATGAACAGTATTTTCTTTTTTTTGCAAAGGATTCTTCCCATTAAAAAAAAAAAGCCTTAGTCTTGTAGCTTTCTGTATTTAAATAATTACCTTCAGAGTTTGGATATTTCCACTAGGACAGAGCTCTAAATTTATCTTTCCTCCTTTTGGAAATGAGGCTTTACTTAATAACAGTCATATTCCTTATGGTGCACTATTCAACTGATCCTTTGCAAACAGTCTTACTGTTCCCTCATTCTGAGCAAGTTTCTAAAATTAAACTCTGCATTTAGGAAGATTAGAATCTAGATCATTCTTCTCACACGCAAACTGGAGAAGGATCTGCATTTGTACCTCCCAACCCAAAGCCAGTGTGCAGGGTACCATCCATTCACCTTAATTCTCCACCTAGAAGACCTAGGCAACCAGGAGAATTACAGGATTTCCTTAGCTGACACAAAATACAATACTGAGCAAGTGCTCATTTGAGCAGCAGAACAAACAAAGCCTGGTTTCTTACAGGTGGGTGGAGTGTCTTGCATATCTCTACCTCCCTTACCACCACCTGGCATCATCTCCTACCCATCTACAGTCCCTTATAGGTCTCCATTGTTCTCCCAAGACTTCTCCAGGTTTGCAGTGTTTCCCCAAAGCTACTCTTACCCTTTCACTCTATTTTTCTACTCCAGCTGCCCACTGTAGTGTGTCTAAACAATCTGACCATTCTTAAAGCTGTCTGTCATGTACCCCAGGTGGCCCCTGTGAGATATGTGCTGCCTGACAGGTCTACATGAGCACAGCCTAACTTGACCTTTCTGCCACTCAGAAGCAGATTCAGTGATAGCACAGATTGGGTTATGTCTAATTAGCTACCTGGTTTTGGGAATTTTATATATCTGTTCATATATATATATATATACATATATGTCTGTGTATATATTTATACATCCAGTTCAGTTGAAATTGGCCAGAGTACAACAGGTATTAAATGATTAATAAATTAATAAATTTACAATGTGATCTCATAAATCTTCATTTTTTAAGAAGGAAGATTCAGTAAATATGGCTTTGTCAATTTTTTTTGTACTGCTGTTAATTATGCAAAAGTTTCTAGATAAAAATCTAAAATTTATGAATACAATATAAAACTATATATTTTTACATATATAATATACCAATGTGTATTTCTGTTAGTAAAGAAATTTAAAAGTAGAAAAAACTAGCAAACTGAAAAAACATGTCAGTGGTTTTGGTCTCCTCATTTTGCTGTTGTAGTTTAGTAGACATTAGGTTTCTAAACCAATGTGGTATTGAAAGTTGTCAGACCTGTTTAATTCTGATGTTATATGGGAAATCACAGAAACACATACTTTTCTTTTTCTTAGATATTTAAGAAAACCTTGATTACCTTAATGTAAAAGACAGCCACTGAGGTCATCAGATGTTCTTTCTAACTCCCCTTCTAATTCCCCTGTAACATTCTTATGGTAGTAATGCAATGCAGTGTGAGGTAGGAGCTGAATCATGTAATGCATTTGAATGTGAAATAACATGAATATAATTTAGGATGCTGTTAAGACTCATGTATCAGGGAATGTTTGCTTTTAATATTTTCTTATGTCATCTCTTCTCTATAAACCCACAGAGTACTTGTCAGGTTTGCCAACTCTAGGCTGCACATACGAATTAGTTTCAGGTTTCACTGCCAAATGAATAATTCTGAACAATCAAGAGACCCATTCATTTCCTTCTGATACTGAAATCACCTCTCTTTTATAAGATATAAGACAGGATGTTACTTGGAAAACCTTTACCTGTCATTCTTCTATTAAAGCCTCTTTTCTTCCTAATCTGTCTCCCCAAATTAACTGTGTAAATGATGAGTGCTGTACGTGAGCTGTGCAAGAGAGTCAAAAATCTATTATTAGTTCTACTTCATAAAAAATGGCTTAAATTCTATTCTATGATATTATGAGAGATGTTAAGGAACTTACTCCCGCCCATTTTTGTGTTCCCTGCACACTGCTGCCAAACTCGCTCTAGGTCCCCCATATACTTCCCAGACTCTGCTTTGTAATCCCTTCGTTCCCCTCCCCCTCACTCCCAAATCCCCTTCTAGCTGACCTTGCTGTCCTTTCTTCCCCCATCAGGTTGCTCTCTCTGCTACTACTTAAGGCTTATCTACAGAGAAAGGTAGTGCTCACTGAATTGTGATGACTGTGATCTGAATTTGCTGCAGGTGGCTGCTCCCCATCCCCAGCGCAGACCCTCTGAAAGGGGATTACACTGCTTTGCTCCCAACTGTGTGTTCGAGTCCTTTGTGTCCAGTGTTTTCTTCTGGCTGTCTCTCAGCCTTCAGCAGTATGAGGCAAGGGGAAACACTTGCTTCTGGGGTGTCAGCTGGAATTTAGATTTTCAAAATGTACATTGTTTGTGTCCGTACTGGGATTTGGTGCAGTCACCCAGTGTACTGTAAATTCGTGCTTTGTTTTAGCGTAAGCAGATTTTCTTCCAGATAGAGGAGCCATAAACTCAGGCTTCTGTTTTGTTTCTCTCTTGGTTTTTTTTTTTAAAATACATGTTACTGAACAAATGCAGAATTAACCCCTTTCTACCCTGAAACAGTGATTGTCCCTAAACTGGGATAGTGTTTCTCAGATAGTTAAAACAGATGTTGAGAATGAAAAATCTAATCTTTCAAATCTGAGTAGTTTTCTCCTTCTGCTTCTTCTGTTGACTGTGTTTTCCTGGGCACTGGTCAGTCAGTCACAGGGTCCACAAAAGTGTACGGTCTGAACAGGCAAGCCAGGCAGAGAAAGGGAAGGTCAAACTAGTAGCATCTGTGCTTATAAATAGTATGGAGATATGACAGCCAGGAAGACAGTGATTTGCCTGTTGTCTTTTAGGAAGTTGATAGAGATGGAAGGAAAGAGAAGCCAATTCTGTTGACTTCCAGTTCTGTGGGTTTTTTCCCCACCTCCTTCCACTTCAGTTTCTAAACATACCAGAGATTGGAAAGGTGGTCAAGGTTTTTTAATGGATACTGAAAGAGATTTTGAAAATCACTGGACTTGAGGCAGTCCAACAATTTTGTGTACACTTGTTGTTTTGTGCTTTGTAAGAGGAATCACTCATTCATGTAGCAGAAGAACAGTTGCAGCAGATAGAAGCATCTCCATGTTGCTTTCCCCTCTGTTCTTCGCCTTTTTGCTTTCTTGTCTTTTCTGGGATAATCATGTTTATTCAGAAAGTACAATAATGCTTTCTACCTTTTTCCAGACGCATATGCATGGACACCAAGAATATTCCTCCTCACCAGTATTCCAGATGCCGAGGACTTCAGCCAGACAGCCCTCAGCACCTCCTGCTCAGCTTCCACACAACAGCCTTCAGGGCCAGGGCCTTTGCTACACCACCAGTTCCACTGAGGACCTCCAGCCAGGTCACTCATCAGCCTCTCTTATCAAAGCAATTAGAGAAGAACTTCTGCGACTTTCTCAGAAACAGACAACAGTGCAGAACTTCCATAGCTGATTTAGCATTCCGTTGCAAATCTGCCAGGTATCTGCTTCCTATGGAAGCAAACACTTATTGGAAATCAGCAATGTTGTTCTCTCAAAGGAAGGAACTTTTACAGCTCTGTTGACAACACTCTGGAAAAACTGAAGAAGACAGCAAAATGAGGATAGTAAGGAGAGAGAGATGGGGGACAAACAGGGAAAATCATCAGTGTCATCACAAGTAATATTAATTAATCTACTAATATTACGATGCTCCTTCTCTCTCCTTACCCTCGTTCAGCCTAACATATAAATAAAACCTTAGGTCAAGAACTCAATACTCCAGCAACAAAACAAAAAAAAGACAGGAACAAACTCCAAGTATGATGGACTCCTTTTTCTAAGGAAGTAGGTGATGTTTTGAATAAACTGAGATGACATTTTGCAAGAGATTACAAGTATTCTTATCTCTCCAGTGCTTATGGGGAACTGGTTTGCATTGCTATTCTGCAGGATTACAAACTGTATCAGCTCAAGGGTCTTGAAGGTCCAATCCAACATAAGAATCACTTTGGTTGTCAGGAACAATGGGACTGCTTAGAATAAAAGTCTTTTTTTGAGTTACTTGTATCAAACTGGAACAATAATTGTTATAGCTCTGTGGTTCCGAACGGAGCTACCCTCTGCACTCTTCCTTGTTTTCCTTCTGGTGCTGAAGCTTCAAGTGTTCCTTCATCTTCAATGTTTGCAAAGTGAAACATTGGCCTTGTATAACTAAGAAAATATCTGTAGACTCATTCAGGCTGGAAAAAGAAAACAAAGCATCCAAACAGAAAGGGCTTGGTATCTAATTTGTTTAAAAATTATTGAAAACTGGAAGAGGAATACTCAACCACAGTTGAATTTGGGGAAATGTGTGTGTATATCTTTAAAAAATATATTTACATGCTAAATGCTCTGGCAAGACCAGTGATAAAATATTGCCACTCTGTAGTTTGCTTTGTGGACAGAAACCAATCCAGCCTGACTGGTACAGGGTCACCAGCATTACATTATAAATTGATGTCCTAAATCATTGCTGATGTTTGGATCTGAATAATTTTAGTGGAAGTCAGTGACAGTTTAGAGCATTAACATAGGCTTAGATTTGAAGTTTTGAGACAGTTTCTATATTTATACTTGTTTCCACTGTCCCTTTGGACAAAAGGTGAGCATTATCCCCATGGTAAAAATGGTACGTGCCATGGAACTGTTTGTCGCTGTTTTTTCAGAGTTTTAATTTAATATTAGCTACAAATTTACTAATATTGGCCATTGCATAACTGTAACTGACATAATACATACAGAAATTTTACTTAAGTCACGATTTGTTGGAGTGTGTTCATTTTCAGATCAAACTGAACTGAAGTTAACAACCTGGCACAGAGATAGAGTTACCCTCTGTCAGTGTTTCTGAGGATTTTGGGGAGCCGTACCCTAGAAGAATGAAAAGCAAAACTGTTATGTGCTACAGTGCAGGTATTTCAAATAATATCAGGTTATAGTCATAAAAGGTCTGAGGAACAGAGGTCTGCCAGAAAGAACATTGGGCAGTTGCTCTGGGTAGGGGCTGCGTTTGCCTCAGTCACTGGGGTAGAAATGGCACTGGTAAAATACAGGTGTGTAACACTGGTGTGGTTTGGTGGTCTTGGGCTGCCAAATCTGTTCCTGGTTCCAGTGCACAGTTCAATAGCTGTGACAGGACTAACTCAGGCTGGAATGAGAACAGGTAGGAGGACACTGTGGAAGAAACCAACTACATACATTATTCATGAAGCTGGTACACCAAACTCATTGCTGAAGCCAAAACCTCAGTTGCTCACTGATGTGGAAAAAAACTGTGGTATGTTTCCCTCTTTACTAGGAAGAACAGTTACTTTTCTGTTTACTTATGATCGTCAAAATGCTGTATGAAATTGTTTTGAGCGGCTTAGTGCAGTGAAGCAGCCTAAATTAGTTTCCAGTTCCTTGGCCAATGTGTAAAGCCCTCACGGGCACCGGTTGAGGTGTGAATGGGATCAGAACACCAGCATGGTTGTGAACAGCAGTACCAACAGGTTATTATGATTTAAATTTTTAAAGCTTTTTTGTGTGATAATCAACTCTAGGGTAAAAATAAACATTTGTTTTCTGCCAAGTTTGTAAACATGGATATTGCCAATAATTCTGCAAAATGTCAGGTTTTGAAGAATGAAGAGTGTATCGGGCAATGTTCATTTGGTCTTTTTGACAGTGCTGAAGACTGACTTTTCCTAAGTGTTCCCATTAAAATCATCTGTGTCTGAGCCCACTTTCTTCTCCAGCTTAATTCTGCAGTGAGCTGAGACACCAGTGCTTATAATATTAACATATTACCATGGCTTCATTTCAAGAAAATGTGGGCTTCTAAAAAAATAAATTAATTTTCTGGTTTCAGCTATTCAAGAAGGACTGTGAAATAAGAGTTTTGAAATTTAGAGGTACTTAAGCCACTTCTTATTCATTTTTTGCTAGTGGTGGTGATGCTATTGTGAAATTCCATCTTTTTATATATGGACGAAGATCCTTTCTCTTTTCAGTCTCAAATCTTATGAAAAGCATGGGACACTGGACAAATATATACTGGTAAATAAAAGAGGCTTTCTGATACAAGAATCCCTCTTTAAAACCTTGGGCAGGACAGTAAAATATAAGAAGTCGGAAAGCTGTGTTTGGAAGTTATGTTCTCAAATTGGCTGGACACCTGATCCAGTAGTATGGCATAGTTTGTATCTTCATAAAGTAAGAAAAGTAGCACCAGTTCCAAGAATGGTCTTAACAAGGGAGACCCACACTTTACTTTCCGTAGCTACAGGAAAAGCTGAGGTTTTTTCCATGTGCTAAGAAAAAAGGATTCTGTGGAATGCATGTGCCAAAATGTGTGTTTCCACTTGGATATTCGGGGGAAAAAATCTGTAAGCTTCTATATCCCCATGGGTTTGAGCTCTTTTGCCAGTTCTTTTTATTACCCTGTTAAAAGGGAGGAAAATAAAACCCAAACAAACCTTTTTTTCCTGAAACTTAAAGTATCCTGAATTTAAGTATCTGTTAATGAATTTACCAGTTTCTGAAAACACTGATCGAATGAGAAGTTGGTACAGGCACAGAAAGCTGTTACCAACAGTTGCATCCATTTCCATGACTAAACCATCTGGTTCATGGAATCCTCAGGCTCTTCCCTTTCTTCACAGTTTTCCTTGACATTTGTGTTTTGTCTGTGTTTAGTTTGGCACATACAAGAAGTTGGCAAGATGAGAGCTACATAATTTAGCTTGGTTGGTTTCCTTTCCGTGGCCAAGATGTTGACCCCTAGCCTGCTTCTTGATTATTTTTGGAGCTAAGTGAAATGTTACAGTTATTTTTCATACACTGAATTTGAAAGGTGGGGCACACTTCAGTACTATAAAATATTCCCTACCAGGATGTAACACATGGTCCTGCCAGTGACTGTGGGCATGTAACTGAGGAAAGAAAACCTTGCTTTTTGGAGGAGTGAATTGCATAGGTGCTGGATTCATAATGTTAATTATGCACACTTTGGAACAGCAAGTGGAATTGGACTGACCCTTTGCAATGTACTGTCCTTGCAGTGGTTTGGAACAGGCTTATATAGTGGTTTGGGAGCAGCAGCATCACACAAGGTCTGCCTATCCCCTCTGCACCCAAAGAAGTGTTGGCTACCCCAATACTGTGCACCTTTATGGACACACATAAATACAAAGATTGATCATCCAAAAGTGCATGTTCCCAGTAAATGCTGAAGCCAGTGCCTTTAAATTAGACCATGGACAGCAGGGTTACAGCATTATCTTAGAAACAGGTTGTGTACAGGGATGGTAACTTCCCAAGAACCAAAACAGCTGATGCTGTTGTGTGTTAACTCATGGCTTGAAAACACATTTGATGGATTATACAAGGAAGCTGGTGTGTATTCAGGCTCAAGTGAAGTCACCAATTGTGTGATGTGGATGGCAGAAGCAGCTGAACTGATTTTTTTTTAGTTTTGCCCTCACTACATTCCCTTTTCCAACTTCAATAGTTTTTAGCTCAAGGAAAAAATGAGCGTTTTCTTTTCCATGCCTTATCAAGCAGCTCTTTGTTAAAAGGTGCCAGTCCTTGAAAACACCCTATTTTGGCCAAGAGCTTTGAAGTGGCAGGACGAAGAACATTTGTGACTTTGAGGTAGGAGCATGTTGTGGGCTGTATTTTTGCAGACAAAAAAAAAATGGATTTTTTAAATAATAACACCTGGTTTGGTGTACTCTGAATATGGACAGAGAGCTGGAAATGGATTAAAAGTTTGAAAGAAAAAGAGTGACATGCGATTGTCAGAAGGCAAAGGACACCAATGAGGTCTCCAGGACCACCTGTAAAGTGCACTAAAAAGAGAGAGAAAAAGTCTTGGGGAGTCCACCTGCCCCTGCTCAAGCTGAGTCCATAACACAGCCCCTCTTTGCAGTCCTTCAGCACTCGCAGTTCTGGTTTGTACGAAAGTGAGGAACATCTCTCATCAGTGAGACTCCCACAAGCAGTTCACCAAGGCTGTAGAGTTTCTCCAGGGCTGTTTAGATGTGCATAGAGAAAAGCAGCAGCTTTGAATTGCTTGAATGTGGAAATACAAATCCACTTCCCTTTTGTGGACGGCATCTTTTTCTCTTCCTGTCAGATTTGTATTTAAAAATTGAGGAGATACAATGGGGATGCATTCTGCTGTCATCAGTCTGCTGTCATTCACATGTTCCACTATCTGTAGGGCCTAAATACTGAGGAAGCAGAAATTGGGAATGCAAGTTTTGGAATGCTTGTGACGATTCACTCTAGTTTTGAAGTCTTTTGGTGTGAGTGCACTTGAGTGCAGTGTGTCTCTTATAGAGAGTGTCTCTCAAAATGGAGCTTATGTCAGAGGGAGGACTGTAAAATTTTACTTCTCTGTCTCTGATACTTGAGGGCAGAACACACTTGGCTTGTGACAGCTCGTACCAATAGGATTGGTAGTTCAGATCCAAATGTTGCCCCTGGCTGCATCTGCATGACTTGCGCTGAAAACCATTTAGTCACATGTGTTCTTTGGAATGAGAATTTATCCTACAGATTCTTTAGTGCAGTTTGGGATGCAGCTGGCAAGATGTGTCTAGCTTTGATGTACAAATCCCTGGGTGAATTTACTCACCCAGAGTAAGAAACTTGAGAAGCAAAAATCCTGTGGAGTTGCACTGCCTTTTTCAAGAGACTTTTCCAGAGTAGAGCTGCAGTCCCATGAATTCCACGGAAGACTGATAAATTAAAAAAAGTTACATTAGTACTAGAAAGAATACACATTTCTTTGCACTTCATAGTTTGTAGAAATGGAATGTTTTGTCTTGATTTTGTGTTACTTTTTCTTATACCTTTTATAATATCAAATACGTATTTTTTCTTTGTAGTGGCCACTCCTGTTTAGTTTTGAATAGTTCTTACTCCAGAACTGGAAGTTTGTGTTTAGGCTGTTACATCTTGCCTTAATTGGAATAAAATGTTGGCACATTTGAACAAATGCTCGGAAGAATCTTTTGAAACATATGCTAAACCTCCATGGATCCCTGACATGGTTTTCAGGTTCACTTGCAGAAATCCTTTTATTGCCATGTGTAGAGCAGGTGAAATGAAATGAGAACTAAGAGAGTAGAAAAGAGACTGAAAGATGAAAATTATTGTTTGGCATTTCCAGATGCATTCTAATGTACACACTTAAGAGCTCTGTAGTGTTCCCATAAAAACTTCTCAAATTTCCGTCCCAAGGCTTCTTGGAAGTTGCTTTCCTCATCCAGGCTATTGGAAGATTTTAGTGCTGTGCATGATTTAAAAGCAGTAGCTGCATATTGTTTGTGTTTTAGGAAAAACTACTTTTTATATTCAAGGAGAATTAATGTGGTGTTATATTTGGCAGTGCACTGTGCTCTTTTGGTCCCAAAACACACATTTAAAAGGAACTTGAGTAAAGAAATAAAAAGTTAAAAAATACTGCAATAATAAAAAATCAGAAAGCTTTTATCCTTGCTTGTTGGACTTGAGGAAACAAGAGAAAGAGAATTATGGATTAGCCACTGTTAGTAGTAATTCAGCATAGTCACTAAATATGAAATTGTTCAGATTCAGTGCAGTACAAGTACAAACTTGTGAACTGATTACTGGATTTGTTGGTCCATGCAATCCTGGATAAAATGGTTTCAGGTAAGTGGGTTTATATTTTGCATGGAACACTTCTGTCAAGGTTTTCCATGGATGAGTTTAATCCTTATGTTAGTTTCTGTCTTTGGGCTTGATGGTGGCAGCTTTAAGCAAGAACACTTTGAAAATTCAAGATTGAAGGTGAGGAATCTCCTGCTCAGAGGATTTGTGGATGTGCAGCCACATATTCACGTTATTGCTACATCCTTCTGTACTTCACTACAGTGTGGAAGAAAATTTGATGGGACACTGGAAACAACATTCTTGCTTTTGCAGACTAGAACTGCAAAGAAGTTACAAGAAGTTGTTTGTCCCTTCAAGCAGATGGCATCACTGATACAGCATTGCCTACAATAATCTTACTTCTGCCAGGGAACACTGTTTCCTGCAGCTTGAGGAGCACTCAACACCAGTGCCAATGAGAATTCTTTAGTCCTCTTCATTTAAGGATGAGCTAACATCTCTTACCTAACATTATCATGTGTCTATACAGAATGTTAGTATTGCTTAGCTAAAGCACAGTGATTTCTTCATGTATTTGAGCCCAGAGAGTTGCTACATTAGAACTTGAATATTGTTGGACTGATCTGACTTAAATACACGATATGTTGAAATGGCACAAAGTGGGAACAGTCTAGCAGAGATGGCTTTACAGGTGTCTCCCTTCTCTTCTGCCATTTAGGCAAAGCAAACAGAACTGTGAAAGACCTCAATAAGTACTTTAACTTTTGCTCTGAAAGTCACACTGAAAATTGGCTGCATGTTTAATCGTGATTTGGAAACTACAAGCTAGAAAAGGTAGTTCTGGCTTTCCCAGTGACTCATGAACTGCAGCTCTGTATGTTGGTATCACTTGTTTTGTCTTTATGATTAGATAAATCAGAGGCTGAAAAAGCCACTGATAATGTAAGAATAATAAAAAGAACTTTATGAAGAGAAGTAATGGTAAAAGAGGCAAAGATTACAGAATATTAGTTGAGAGTCAATTTGATTTCCAGTTCCCCACTGGAAAGGGAAGGAAAGGACAAGGCAGGTCTTCTGGGTTGTCCCAACCAGCACAGCTGTGAGCAGGGCATGATGAGCAGAAACCTAGTATATTGAGTCAATAGTGAATAATAACGGTAAAGCTGAAATGAGTAAATAGTTTGGAATATACAGCCACCAAAGAGCACAGAGGCAACAGAAAGTTTAACCAGGACTTTAGTCTTCTGTGTTTTTCTTAAAACATATAGTCACTTATATGAAATAGTTCAAGGGTGACACACTGTGTTTAAGTTCATGCATGAGCTCGGTAGTGAATATGTGAAGTTTATGGAAAATGAGATCAGTAGGAGAGGGGAGGGTGGGGAGAAACAGGAGTGATTGATTTTCACAAGGGAAAAGTTGAAAAAGTCATAGGAAGGTATTATTGCATGAAACTATCTACAGTCCTCAGAGGATTTATTTCAAAATGCCGGGGGGAAGAGCTGCTGTAAGAGAGCTCAGTTCTGTATTGGGAGGGTGCTTTATTTCACCTGTGAGCTGAGCAGGGAAGAGGAAGGGAGCAGTAGGACAAGAGAGCACGGTCTTAAGCTCCTCCAGGGGAGGTTTAGGTTGGATATTAGGAAGAAATTTTTTAGAGAGCGAGCAATCAGAGATTGGAATGGGCTGCCCAGGGAAGTGGTGGATTCACTGTCCCTGGCGGTTTTTAAGATGAGACTGGATGTGGCACTTAGTGCCATGGTCTAGTAACCACGGTGGTGTTGGATCAAGGGTTGGACTTGATGATCGCAGAGGTCTTTTCCAAGCCAGTCGATTCTATGAGTCTGTGACTGCTACGTACGGCAAGGGTTGTATCTTCTTTCCCCAGTATTTGCTGCTGGGAGACAGAGCTCGACTAGAGTGACCTTTGAGCCTAAAGAGGCCTGCAAAAAAGCTGGAGAGGGACTTTTTACAAAGTAGTGATAGAACAAGGGGTGTTGGCTTTAAACTGAAAGACAGTGGATTTAGATTAGATATTAGGAAGACATTCTTTGTTGTGAGGGTGGTGAGGCACCGGAATAGGTTGCCCAGAGAAGCTGAGGATGTCCCATCCCTGGAAGTGTTCAAGTCCAGTCTGGATGAGGCTTTGAACAACCTGGTCTAGTGGAAGGTGTCCCTGTCCGTGACAGGGGCAATAGGAACTAGATGGCCTTTAAGGTTCCTTCCAACCTACCCTATTCTATGTTTCTATGATCTCACCTTGCTGTTGCAATAGCCCACAAAATGTCTGTATGGCCTGTGACATCTTCATCTAAATTAGGTTATAAATGGCCCCAGGCTCTTTTGGTTCCTTCAAGTGGAAAACCAAATTGTGGTGGGAACCTTTGGAGAGAGAAATGCAAGGATTTGGGACTGATGCAATGTGAATGTGTAATTTGTCCCCAAACAAACATTTTAGCTGTTCCCAAAATGTGTCTGGCAGGGACATGACTTTACCACACATAGTGATAGAGGGAACAAGCATAGACTTTTACAATTAGTTCTGTTCTTTAGCTCTTAGAGTGAAGGTCACCATGACAACCAGGATATGAGAACAGAGCTTTGTTTGCTGGTCACTGGGACTGGACATTTTTCCCCTGCTTTCTTTTTGGAGGGAAAAGTTAATTCTGAGGGAGTTTTATGTCAACAAGACATTGGAGCCTGTAAACCTCTATGATAGGTGAGCAAAATCTGAATGTGTCTCTAGATTTCATGCTGTCAAATTGGACAGGAAAAGTCACAAGTCTCTTAGAGCTGTATTTCTTTTTTCAAGCAGTCTGCGGATGTGGGAGACAGTACTGCATTGTTTACCCTGTGTTTTATTTCCAGAAGGTTATTACAAAATAGGAGTTGTTGAACAACTCCACAGCATATACTGGTACTGTTGATAAAACAAAATAAGCAGAATCTGGAGTGTAAGGATGAGAGAGGGTGGTTGCTTCCCAAGAATGCCTGCATTCCATTCCTTGGCCATAATTAACTACAATAAATTTCTGAAATCCTAGTTTTTGTAATGGCTTTATCAAAATTCTTACATACTCCCAGTACACAGCACCTTTTCTTATGAATTTAACCTCTGCCTTTTGTCTGTGTGCGTCATGTGAGTAGGGAGCTCTGATGCTTGCCAGTTTTCATTCCTCTAGTGATTTTGCAAAGTGTAATCATTGTAAAGTGCAATTGCTTAATATGTAGCTCATTCACTAAAACCCCAAGGATAAAGGCAGTGAGTAATGTGAGTCATTACCAGAGCAATGGTATCTGAAAAGATGAAGACTCATGCATCAAGTACCAATCCATTTAGTCTTGAATTAAGAATTTTAAAAACCACTAGTCGGATGTGATTGATATTATGTCCAGGCAAATTAAAGCAGTTACCCTGGAATGCTGTGCTGATGCTAATGTTTTTCTCCTTTGTTATTAGAAGTGCTGATCAGTTACATGTGCCCACTGCTCTGTTTGTCTGTCCAAGATGTTTTCAGACCAGCAGCTCTCTCAGGTGCCTTTTACACCTCTTTTGCCTTTCCAGGCACTACGTACCTTCACGCCTGAAATTCAGAAACTTTGTCCAGAAAATATGAAGAACTCTGCTGACTTGCTCAGCAGTGTTGAGGTTCAAACTTGTGTATTTCAGTCACACTTATTTTTTTTGGTTTTTTGCCATTCAGGTTTCAACAATTTTCTTCCTTTTCTTTGTACTAAGTCGTAAGAGTTGAAATAGATTTTTTCCTACATCTCATTCCAGTGATGAACTTTTAGGTCCAAAGACATGGAATTTGACTGGACAGACAATGACGCTCCAAAGACTGGAGCGTTAACATTTCCATCATCAATCTGGGAGGGTAATTTGCAGCTTAATAGGCAACGTGAGCTGCCATCTTACTTTTGACATGCTTTGAGATGTGCAAGTGCCTGCATAATGTTGTATATAGCAGTCTGATGGGGCACCTAGGTTTAGCACTGGTGAAATGATTTATGCATGCTGACAAATCAGGAGTTATGTTTTGTTTCCAAGATTTCCTGTGGGAACAAAAAGGCTTCCTGAATTACAATACAAAAAAAATCTGAACAACAAAACCAGGCCCGTGCTGGATGTATGACTCCCTTGAAGTCAGCAGGGCTTGGGTAGCATTACACTAGTTGGCATCTACGATTAGAGGTCAACTATTCCTGTCAGTGATATTATTAAAATCATAAAATAATACCTGATAAATTAGTGTATCAGTCTGCAACATTGCTCACAGACCACTTATAAGGCGTTGTACTATACAGTCATCTTTAATTTGTGCATCACAACCAGACCACAGCCTTCTACTGTGACTTGATTGCTCTTTAAATAGGAATTAGAACTCACAAGGTGTGCTATGGTGTGTCCCTTGTTGAAATTATTGCAGAAAGTGTAACAGTAGACTACAGGTAATCTTTAGACTTTAGAAATCAGGTATGCATAATCCATTTCTGCATACTAATTTCTGGTTTTATGTCAATTTCTCAAGTCTTTTGGATGCAACTTTTTTATTCTGTGCTTCCTGTAACTATTGACAAGCCCCTGAAACACTGACAATACCATTAGGGCTTTTCTCCTCCTTTTGCACAGTGTGTTGCTTTGCTTATGTACCTGTGATTGCCCATGGTGCCTATGATCAGTACAGCACATAGAGTGTACCTTGGAGAGTCTCTTTAAGATAATATTTTATTTTTTGTACTATATTGCATAGGAACAGGTAAGATATTTACATTGGTAGCCTTTGAGTTTTTGGGGCACTTGTCACTTTGTTTAGGGATCTCAAACATGCTGGGAGTAGTAGTATCTTCATGAGATTCATTACAGGACTAAATTTTTCTAAGTGACCCAGTCAAATGACTTGAAAAGAAGCAGCTACAGATCAAACCTGACAATGTCAGTTGTCAAAGTAGGCGATGCAGTAAGAAACAAAACTGTGAAATTAGATCAGAAGTTTACAGGTCTAGAAAAAGTATCCATTTCACAGCAGAAATAATCTTTAAGATACTCCATTTGTATACATGATTCTGTGAGGACTTGGGTTTCACCCTTGAACATAGGCACACAGAATCCTTTGGGGCACTACATTATATGAAAAAATACAGATTTTTTCCTTTCCTCCCCAGTTTGGTTGAGCTGGGAGTCCTCAACAGAAGCTGCAAGAAGCAAAACCTGAAGTTTAAGTCTACTGCAGTCCTTGAAGGTAGCTGCCCACAAGCGGACTGTTTTGGAGAGCATGAAAAATAAACAAGCTGTGCTTCTAAAGGCAGGCTTCAGGAAGCCCCCCGAATTGCCCAGTTGTTACAAAGCTCATTTGTGGGTGTTGCACTTGGCTGTAAGACATGTAAAGTTTGCATCACGTACTTAAAACTCAGACATACAAAAGCTAAGAAGCACATCCTCTCAAAGGTGAAAACCAGTGCCATATCCAGCAGGCAATTCTGTGTTCCCAACCAGGAGAACAATGTCCTCAAGTCTGGAGAACTGTAGGAAGCGGCCTGCAGAAGGCAGACACTAAGGCAATACGTGGAGATTTTTTCACAGTATCTTTCACATTGCTTTCAGGCCAATGAACATTTGCCACTATTAACACTAATATAATAGGAAAGAAATTATGTATGTAGAAGATTTGTTACACATGAGTGATTGAAGTGGTTTTTAACTGTGAACTCACTGCTCTTTACACCTGAGTGTTGATGTTGACTGAGAGCCCTTTTTTCTGTAAGTTTGTAAATACCCGAGAGGTTTTTTTGTTGTTTGGTTGTTGGGGTTGTTTTCATTGAAAGAGCTGGCTGGTCCAACACCAAGATTTGTCCTGTGAAAATTATTTTTGTTTTAATTGTTGTGTATTGGAATACTGAGAATTAAGCCCTTCCCTTTTAAAACTTACTTTCCTGATACTAGCATCTCTGTTCAGTGTTTCACTTTGAAAGGCTTTTTGTCTTAAGTGATACTAATGATAGGGAAGGGTGTCCTTTCCTCCGTGTCAAACTTGTCACCATTCCTGTTGATGGTGGATAGTTGATAAGGGACAACTACCCATCACTCTGAAGTGGCACAGAGTTGTCCTGATAAAAGTATCTACTTTGTGCCAGAATCAATGTGAAGAGTCTTAAACTGATGCCTATCTTTTCTCACTGAGAAGTTACATATTGATGAGCTGGTGGGAGAATATAATGATTTTTAGTAGATATAGATCTCCAGTGGTGCTTTCTTTGGTTTAAAAGTAACTTTTTATGTTTCATTTCAGTTGGTCTCTAGCAAGTTTGCTAATCCTGTGTGGGTCTAGATAGGTTTAACACAGATTTATTATTTTAATAATGGATAGAAACCAAGACTGGTGCAACTGCCCCAAATCAGAGTTTGACGGCAGTGAGGCAAACCCTCCTGCATGAATATGTCTTGTTAGAATTCTGTTTCTAACAATTTGGGTTGAATAATTCCTTGCCAATATAAGCTTGATCCATATAAACCAGTCAGTGAGAATCTTTCAATCAATAAGTGTTTATTATCACCTTATATAAATAGGAGCAGTTTTGTGCATATGCTGGTTTAAACCTGCTTGCCATAGTTCAGCTTGGCTTAGTTACTCAGACAGGTGCATGCTGAATAAATACAAGCAACATTCAGTTCCTGCAACACAGTTCACATATAAATGGCACTGGAAAAACTAGTTTTACTTTCAAACCAGCCCAAACGATCCCTAAGTTTCCATAAGAGAGTTTTCCCATGCATCAGTTAATAGACTTTTAAATATTGCAGGTTAGTGAGGGAGAAGGACTCGGTAAAGTCAGTGAATTATATCCTCCTTCTGATGTAACCTGGCCTGTAGCCCAGTAATAGATCTGGTTATGTTGATCCTCCAGAAAATATCTTTATTTGCCCACTTTCTGTTTCAAACCAAAGATCATGCACTGGGTTGTCTTAAGACAACAGGCTATAGACTGGTAACTGGTCCTTCACCTCTCCTTGCTGTTGCTGCTCTCACAGCAAGCATGAGGCAGCTCAGAGAAAATATTTTTTTTTTTTTGCACTGTGGGACATATGTGGTGGCTTGCAAGGACTTGCCTAGTCCACACCTTGGCTGGCAGCTCCAACCTGCCAGGGAGGATGAAGGTTCAGCAGCTGCCCTGCTTAAATCTGGTCTTTTTGACTGAATGTTTCCTTTCTTTTTCAGTTTCTTAGGAAGTGTTCGAAATGCTTTGTCTGTCTGTCTGCACCTCACTGCTCCCAGGTGCTGCTGCCTGCTGGCTTCAGTCCCTGCTTCAGGCCACCAAGTATTTGGGTTCGTCAGGCCGGAGTTTCATGATCTTGTCCATGCAGAGCAGGATGAGAGTCAGAAACCAGAGGCTCCAGCCGACGGCCGCTGCAATCCACCCGTAATCGTCCATGCCCGACGGGCAGCACACGGCCGCCTGCGTGCAGAAGTTCACATCTGGTGGAGAACAAATGAGGTGAGCTGATGGAAGGCCAAGTACACAACAGGTCTCCTTTACTAGAAGGCAGATGAGACAGTGACTTCACTGTCTGCCCTGTGGCCTGTCAGTCCGCCTTGGCATCTTTCCCCTAAGCCTGGCTCTTAACCCGGGTGGGTGGCAGTGCTCAGTTCCATCTGCATGTCTTCAGTCAGTCATCCATGCCTGGCCAAACACCTCAGCAGCTCCTCGTACCACTGTGCCCACCATTATGGAAATCTTTTAGTTGGCGTCTCCTCTGTCAGTTTTAGGAATGGCATATGATAGAAGTAGCTAGTTAAAATAAAAAACAAACCTGGGGTAGAGAAACCCTCATGTGGGAGAGTAAGAGGATCCCTGGTAGAGACACTTTCAGCAGAACCTCCAATAGTTTAGGTACCCAATACCTCTGTCAGCAATAGGGGCAGTGGCAGCTCTCTGCTGGGCTCTTAACTTAAGTGTAACAGCTTCAAAACACATCACTATCAGGAGATCCCTGTTTTACATGTTTAAAAATGAAATAACTTTTAACAATTCCATGGGGGGTTTTTTTTGCATCTTTGCATCTTTTTTTCTGTTTTAATCACTCCAATTTCCTAAAGGCACTTAAAGAGTATGCCGTTAGTTGTTTCATTTATACTTTTATTTAAAGGCATCTGCTATACTTTTTCCATTCCAAGGGCACTGTGAAGATACCAGCTCTGTGTCTATATCCTGTGTGGTAATGTGGAAATATCAAAGGGAGCCTGAAGGACCATGGTATTTCAACCCCTTGGGCTCGGACAGAAGCTGAGTGTGAAACCCCAGCACCCAGGAATTTACGTATATTGTGTGTTGATGTTCATTAATCTTGTTAGCTGTGAAAAGGAAATGCCTCCTGAGCTTGGTGAAGGGCATCCAGCCTCTTGCACATTTCCAGGGAAAAGGCAAGTGCAGGTGCTGCTCAGCTGCTCTCATTCACGTATGTCAGGGAGGACCATGGTCCTGTGCGTTGGCTTTCAGTGCACACAGTACAACTGTCCTGCACTGCAGAGAGCAGGAATTCCCATCACAGAGGTATGTCTTGTGTGTGCTCAGAGAAGGGAGAGGGATGCCTGCCCTATATGCCTATGCCATGCTTTCAAGTAACATACCTGTGTTGGTACATGTTCTATAATATAGGAAGTGCAAGATTGTGAGGGATGTTTGATGTTTGAGTTGGAGAATGACTCTGGGAGTACTGGTGGGATCTCAAGTTGCTTGGAGCTGGCTCTTTGGGAAAGACCTGAGAGGATAGGGAAAGAGGCTCTCTTGGGAATCCATATAGTGCCTACAGGCAGGTGGTCTGGCAGGGAGCTTTGAATTAGCTATCAGTCTGTTCAAAACTATGCGTCTTTCTCAATGTACGTAAGATACTATACCGTGCCAATGGAGGAGTCTTAGAAGTGCATCCTAGAGGTTCACCCACAATGGTAGGCCTTGACAACAGATAAATCCCTTTCCAGGACAGCCTCTCAGTCACCTGTGTAGACTCATCACCTGACTTTAACGTGGTAGTAATGATTTATGAAGACTTACTAAGACATGGTGGTTCATACTCAGTTGTGGGCGTGGAGCTTCCTGAAACATTGGAGATGGCTTCAGCTGCTGCCAGAAGGAGAAAAGGCAAGCTGGATTAGAAAAGCAATACTAGACATCTAACATGAAAATCTGAAAAATCTGGCCTTGCAGAGGTCCGTAGGATGGAACCAACTTCGAGAAAGGAAGTTCCTGCCCCTAAACATTGCTTCATTAGGGTACACTTTCTTATCCCACCACTTTGAACACAGGCTCCAGAGACCTGCTGTAGCAGCAGCCATAAGGAGGAGGTGGATTACTGTCTTTCTGCCTGAGTGGGACCCTGATGTGAGCTGTTCACTCAGAGCTCAAATTAACCACTGTCCTTTCCCAAACTACAGGGGCAGAACAAGCAAGGACTGAAATGAGAAAGACCATTCAGTGGCATGGGGAGATCCATGGCCAGCAGGCTGTACATCTGCCTCCTTTTGTCCTTAGAAAAATCCCAGTAACTCCAGGGTGTGCAGAAGTCAGGCAGAGCCGAGGGCTGAGCCCATCCAGGGAGGCCCTGAGCAGGTCCACCATAGCTCCAAGGAGAAGCTTTGGCTTTGCTGCAGTTCA
The DNA here is from genome assembly GCF_001604755.1 of Lepidothrix coronata. Lineage (NCBI taxonomy): Eukaryota > Metazoa > Chordata > Aves > Passeriformes > Pipridae > Lepidothrix > Lepidothrix coronata. Next base: position 2,819,471 of record NW_016690190.1, read on the forward strand.
GAGCATCTGATGCTGCTCTGGCTGGACTCCGGTTTGGACCAGCATGGTAACCATCTCAGGTTGGAAAATACAACATACAGAAATGAGTAACGGCCGGAGAGGGCCAGAAGATTTGATGAAGGTTTTGCCTCTTTATCCTGCTTCCTACTCATAGTCAGAACACACATACACTCTGGCACAACTCTTTGGCTGGTCTCCAGCCCTCCAAATCTGTCCATGTCATCGGCCAAAGCTTCCTTAGTCTTCCTGAGGAAGACCTGCCCCTCAGCTTCAGTGTGCTCCCTGTAGCACTGTGGGATCAGATTGAAGGACAGCTGCAGGATGCCTGAGTGAGGGAAAGCATGTGTTGCTGTGGTCCCTGTGCATCAACACCTCTCTGTCCCCTGCTGCATAAGGAAGGGAATCTAAGAAATACCTCTTCCTGTGCTCCCATGAACAGTATGCTTCAAGTTCAGCCGGGTGGGGCATCCCCTGCACAGACAGATGAAAAATGGCCCGGGGAGGCTACAGGGTGAGGGTGTGCTGGTTGTCCACAGACCAGGCAGAAGCTATGAGATAACTGTTTCCAGTCAAACCATCACTCAGAGCTGATAATTTAGAGTCTGATAGCGAAAATCAGTTTCAGCCTGATTTCAGTGAAGACTGCAAAATAATAGCTCAGGTTTAATTTCAGCTCAGGAAAACAAAACAGAACAAGACCTTTGAGCAAACCTTTGCTTTGAGTTTGGTGTTTTCCAAGTAACAGCAAATAAACTGAGGTTGTCTTGTGGGAGATGTCCCTCTTGGGTCACCTTCCATTGCTCAGCTTTGCATTTTGAGCTGATTCACCATCAGCAATACCAGAGCTTTCTTCATGGCTTCTGCCATGCTCAGAGTGGGTCTCTGGGCATCCTGCTCCAGGGAAGGGTCTGAATACTCCCCAGTCCTCTGTCTGACTCTGTTAGGACGCTTGCTGAATGACCTTGGCCAAGCCCATAATTTGTTTTCTCAGTTAATAAGTACCTTATGGGAGCACTGGGAAGAATCATTGAAACCTGTGTATGATCTGTGGAAGGAAGTGCTGCAGCATGCTGAGCATTGGTTCATATTTATAAACTTTGCAGCCCAAAGAACAGGCTCTCAAAGCTAACCCATCTTTAAACAGCTGGCAGGTCTCATCTGGTGCTGATATACAAATTCAGGCAGGACCCTGGTGGGAAAGGGGCAGCTCAAAGGTCTCATTTGCATTTTGGTTTTAGGCAACTTTTATAATTAAGGTGGGACCAAAACCAGATTTTCTGCAAAAAACACCCAATAAAAGCTAAACCACACTACATCAAGCCCCTTGGGTGTTACTGCAAATGGTCCTTTCCTCAGCAAGCACAGGAAGACCAAATGACTGTGGTTCCCTATCTCCTTGCCATTCAGTGGAGCAGCCTGCAGCTCATCACACTGACAGTGGATCTGTAAATAGCTGGCAAAAGAGCATCTCTACAGAATGATGACCAATCATGTCCAGTAATTCTCATTAGCATTAATCGATTCCAGCTCTTTACACTCCGTAGGTGAGACAAGGGAGCCCGCCTCATTTTGAAAGAACAAATTACTGTCAGTGGGCCATATATGTGGGGGGGAAGGGCAGGGTATAAAAACTGAAGCGTAGAAGAGAAATACCTGCTGAGCAGGAATCCCAGAGCGCAGCGGTGAAGAGAAGCACTGTGGAGGCTGCCCAGGGCTCGAAGTGCTTCATGCCGGGGGTCCAGCTCCCACTTGAGTGTCCACACGGAACAGGTCACTGTCTCTGGCAGCTCTGGTGCAGCAAATCCTTGATAAGCTCAGAGAGCTGGTGTGCAGAGCAGAGGGTGGAGCAAGGGAGCTTCCTGCTGCCAGGACACCTTGAACTTTCCTGCCAAAACCGGGTAAGGAAAGAGAACGGCTCTGACCGAAACAGCTTCAGTGGGAGGTAGATACCAGGAGTTGGCCCCTGAAGGTTAAGCTTAAAGTTTTCTCCCTAGGATATGCTGCAGCTGGAGAGAGGAAAGGCCTCCAGAGCCAGCCCTTTCCAGCAGAGTCCCAGGCAGCTTCTGAATCTTCTTTTCGTCCTATGAAGATGGTATAATAGATCTGGAAAGGAGCAGAGGATTGGGGTAGAGAATTTGTCTCCCTATTTGGCTTTGATTTCGCATGTTTTCTTGCTTGACTTTCCCAGTGATGCTTTTTTGGAAGGGCTGTGTGGAATCCTAAAAAACAGCAGGCTTAGGTCATGCTGGTACAGCAGCTGTTGAGTTAACACAGGATACACAGAGTGTGGGCACATTCCCACCAAGAAATGGGGTGAAACCAGTGGCTTTGTGTAGGCTACTGACAGCTATTGCAGAGTACCAATGGCTTTGGGTTGGGATCAGTTCCAGTTTGGGGCCTCTGCACAGGAAGAAGCTGCTGCTGTTCTCGCCCTGTGAACACAGCGGTGTCACTGCCTCCATTGCCATCTGCAACGTGGTTCTGGAAAAGCTGTTCTTTCTTCTCTGGTGGTTGTGCCACCTCCTCCTTGATGTGGGCAAAGCCAGAAGCTGTGCCTTCCCACCAGCAGAGCTCTATCTGCAGACCAAGAGGGCTGCTGGCAAAATGATACCAGCTGGAGAGTGAGAATTGTTCAGCAATCGTGGTTGAAAAGCCACATTGTTGAAGTGCTGGTGTTGTTTTCCTGGTCTGATGAGCAGCACACATTGCTGCTCTTCCCGAGGCTGTTGGCTGTGCTTGTTCCTATGTTTGATGTGATGATGCACTTGTTAGAGAAAATTTCAGGCATTTAATCAGGCAGGAAGGCACTGGGAGAGGTGGGCTCCTCAGGGAGCAGGTTGCTGGTGCTCTTCTGCAGTGGTCACTCATGGTTTTGGGTTTAGAATGAAGCTGTCTGGGGCCTGTTCTGGATATGCAGCCAGTCTTAAAGGAGACACAGGGGAAGGCGCCTTGGGCAGCAATCCTTGTAGGATAGAATTTAATAATTTTCTCTTTTTTTTTCATTTCATGCTGCTAAAACCCACAGGGAGGGACATGACAGGGTTACCACAGGAATGGCATACAACAGGGGACAGCTGTGCAAAGCCGTGAGGTAGATTTGGTTTCCTTTCATTTAAGAAAAACCTTGGCAGCAAAGCCCTTCTTAGCCCTGCCCAGCATTTCTGTGGGCTGAATCCACTTGTCCTCTCTCACCACCAAAAACATTCTGTTCCCACCCAGCTGAAAATATTTCCATGATGCAGCAGGACACGGCAGCTGGAGGTTCCCTCCAGAGAGAGGGCACACTGAGCTGCAGATGAGGGCAGGTCAGCTGAAATGGGCATGTTTACCCACCTTGTCTCCCTGTTTTCATATCAACATGCTGCCAGGGCTGGCAGAGTAAGGGCTGTGCAGGCTGGTCTGTGACAGCCACCTCCTGCTGCTGCCGGGATGCAAGGCCCTGTCCTTCAGCTGACACCGGGGTGGCACAAGGGTGTCGTGCGCGGCTGGCAGCCAGGCTGGGTGTGTGACCCCAGTCCTGAGTCACGGCAGGAGACTCCAACTGCTCAGAGCTGCTCCAAGTTCACCTATAGGATAATCTTCATTTCTACCTCGTTTCAGCATCTAGGTCCTCTTGTAGTGGTTGCTTTTGATTTATCTGAGGGTATTTATTTGAGCTACCTGTTGCATCAAAATTAAACCTCAACTCTTTACCAGGAAAAGGCCCTTTCCTTTCTTCCAGTTTCACCTTTCCCTCCTGAATTTCTCAACCACAATTCCCACTGAAAGTTGGCCTGGCAGTTAATTTTGCAAAAGTAATGAGTACAGAAGTGTTCTCTGCAGCACAAAATGCTTGAGGGGAAATGAAAAGACAAAACTGCTCTACTATTGCATGAATGATTCAATTTGTAATGAAATGTCTTTTGAATTTTAACTATTAACTAAATGCTCTTTGTCAGCTTGTAGGTAAATGTGCCCATTTCTAAGGGATGCTGAAAATGCATTTGCACAATTAACATAATGTATTTCTTTTCCTTTCCAAAATGTGTTCCCTCTGTGGTTCAGAAAGGGCCTGCTCCAAACTCTTCTGAAGTGGCGAACAGGCTGCTCTTGGCTTCAGCAATTTTTGGATTGGATTGGAAATGAAGGCTTTGCTTGATAAGTTCAGACACAATGGGAGCTCTGTAAAATCATCTCCTGACACAAATTTGGATTTGTTTCATTTCTTCTTTGTAACACGTTCATATTTCAGTGCTGTGACTGCCTGAAGAGTGATAAGATGCTCCAAAGCCTTCCTCTAGTTTCTATACTTGTCTCCCTCCATGAGAGTGCCCTGGCACACAAGGCACAACTGCAGCCCCTGCAGAGACAGGGCTTTCTTTCCTCAGGATCCCATTTTCATGCAGTTTTCAAGGGAAGACTCTATTTACTCTAAAATCAGATACTTCCCCAGCTCTCCCCTTGGAGTCTCTTCCACAGTGCGTAGGGCTGCAGGTCAGCTTTTCCTGATGGTTACAAATGAGGCAATACCTACCATTCAGTACATTTTGTGCCACAGAGAGCTTCACAGTTAAGATTCTCTGATGACCAAAGTATTGCTATTGCCCTTGACACGTCACCACCAGGTGTGGCTCTCAGACAGGTATTACCTTTATCATACACACATACACTCTCTATCTTTCTCTCTATATATTCTGTTTACATAGGCAACATGTTTGTATTTTTCATTCCAAATGAAATCTGATTGCTGCTGCAATTGTGTTCCATCCCTGCAGTAACCAGCACAATGGCAGTTGAGCCATAGCATGGTATTTAACTCAGGACAAAACACACAGTCCACAAGAGCAGAGCAGGTGCATCACCTCTGGGTGTATCAGTGATAGAGGACAAATCTTTTTTTTTTCTGAATGTCACTTGAGGTTGGGATAACTACACCCCAACTCTTGTTTCAGTGTACCTGAGGTGGTGCTATGCTTAGCTGTTATGACAAAAAGGATTTTTGATAAAAGAGAGCTCAAAAATTAATATCCCATGTAACCACACAAACCCTCTGCACGGTAGAGCTAAGCATGGAGTAGTTATAGGTCTGATCCCAGAGCTACCTACAGCTGCCTGACACTTCCCAGTGCTGCTGAAGGTGATGACAGCCTGGCTGGAGGGGTTGTGTGTTGGGGACCCTCCTGAGTTGTGTGTGGTGGCACACTGAAGCTGCTGATTAGTTGCTGTGTGCAGCCATTGAGGTCATGATGCTAGACACCAAGGTGGTCTGTGCTCTTGGTGGGACCACAGGAGCAGATCTTTCTCCAACAAGTTCTTTGTAGGTAGCAAAATCTCACGGTTCAACTCTAGAAAAGGCATTTGTTGGGGGGACGGGTCTGCCTGTTAGCAACCCCCAGTCTTTGTATTGTGGGGTGAGCTCCCTCCTGTGTGGCCTTTACAAAGCTCAAAAAAGCTTAAGAGTCTTTATAAAAGCCTTAAAATTACTTTTAAACACTCAAAATCATAAACCTGATGCTAATAATGTGTCCATCAGGAAGGGGGTTGATTTTTTGGTGTCTTCATTGATGTGAAAAATAGCTGTCTAAGATAAACAGAGGATTTCTAAAACTTGGCAAATATAGAAAAATATCAAAACCACAAAGGTTTTGCTCTTTAAAGGAAAGAAGGGAAGAGGGGATGTGCTTTCTGCCACAAAAAGGAATACAACTCTAGCATTTTGGACAAGAACCCCAACCCTGGCCTTTGTGGTTTCCAGTCCAGGCTGGAATTGCTGTTAGACAAATGTTGAGCCTGTGACCCTGCTGTGACCCCATGCTGCTCCTCTGGAGACCCCAGTGAGGGGGCCCAAGATGAGCCAGGCAGTGCAGGGCTGCCAGAGAAGGGCTGCCTTCAGCTCTCCCGGGCAGAGCAGCCGGCACCAACAATGGGCCCACTGATGGGGCTTCTGCAAGTGGTGCCTCATCATTGGCCCTCATCATCCGATCTGCATTAATGAGATTATTAGAATATAATGTTCTTACTCCCACATGCCAGAGGCATGAAATGGGATATGCTTTCTGCTTCTCTCCTTTCTGCTTCTCACGTGGGAAGGGTGCAGGGGAGGGCAGGAGAAATTGCTTTAACCCTGCTTTCCATGTTTTCTTGCTCCTTGGCTAACAGGACAGAGCGGCCAGCATAGTGCAGCTTGCTTTGGCCATGAAGTGTGTGCTGGGACCTGCTTCTGCTCCCCCAGCCCTGACAGCTTGTAGGGGAGTAGCTGAGTATAACTCTGGGGCTGAGTAAAAGTGAGTAAGAGCAGTAAAGGTGCAAAATGGAAGCAAATCCTGATAGCATCAAATGAATCCAGGGGGAAGAATGTGTTCAGAGGTGAGGGGAGTAGCCTGAGAAGCTGTTTCGTTTTGTTGTGTCAACACCAGTTGAGAACTGAGTGATGACTCCTGTTATTTAGTATTACTGCATGGGCTGGAAGACAAAGTCCTTTCTTTGCCACAGGAGTTTCTCCACAGCCCTGTATGGTAGTTGTGTGGTCGGCAGCAATGCCTTCACATCTGCCTTACCAAGAAAATTTCCAATTTCCCAGCAGAAAGCTTTTACTGCCTTTCTTTGGTAGAATTGATAGAGAAAGCAGAACTGACTGTGGGCAGTGGCTGGTTTAGGAGGAGCACAGTGCAGCCACCGTGGGTGGGAGCCCAGGGGGCCCCACAATCAGTTCAGCTGGGTGGTTTGCTGAGTAAAGTGCAACTTTTAGGCCCATCTTATAATTTTTAATACCTCCTTTTTGGGTCAAACAGCTTGAGGCAGCTGGATTTGAGCCAGCGGGACCCCTCTCACACTGGCTGACTTTGCCAAGTGGGACCACTCTTTGTTGCTTTTGAATAGAACACCCCTGTGCTGGGAAACCTTCTGCTGTTGCTCTCTTTTCAGCAGTGTTCCCTTGGGCAAACTATACCCTTGGGCTTGTTGGGTCGGGGTTACTGGATACCTCAGAAAGAACAGGCCTGAGAAAGCATTTCTTTAAGGGGTACTTTACAGTTTGCATATAGCCATGCATTTTCATTAGCTCTCCTTTTGAGATTAATTTTTTCTTCTGGGTGCTAGATTTACTAGTAACCCAGCCAGCCTTATTCATCAGGGTGAAACCCTGCCTCCTCTGCCTCAGTGGGAGATAAGACATTGGTTTAAGAAGGGGCCAAATTTCTCTCTGGTGCCTTTGCTTTAGCAGCTGAAGTGGCAAAAAGTCTATAAAGCCACTTTCCCCCCCAGCATTTGTTATTTCAAAGGGTGAGAATCAAGTTCCCTGCCAGTACTGCCCCAGGTTAGCACAGCTCTGCTGACAGAGCCCCTGCCCTCCCAGCCCTCTCTTTCCTGTATCGCTCTGCCCGTCCCCCCGCGGCAGGAAAATCATTAATCTCCCATTGTTCCCCTGCCCTTTCCCAGACTGCCTTTAGCGAGGAAAAACCCGCGAGAAACAGCGCAGGAGTTTTCCACCTGCTTGACGACTGATCCTCCATCCAGAGCTTGCAAATGAGCTCTTAGGGGTTTTATGGCGCTCCACACGCAGCAGGTTTCGAAGGTTCTCGCCCGTTTTCGGGCGGCCGGGGCGGTGTGAGCCGGCATTGCCCCATTTGTTATTGGTCTCAACAAACCACAAAACGCCTCGCACTTGTCACAAACCTGACACAGAGGTTGTGACCGAGCCAGACAGCGCTGGGTCTAGTCCACCTAGGGGTTGTTTAGGGATAGAAAGGGTTTCCCTTCTCTGGTCCAGACCAGTTTTGACCTTAAAAGAAGAGGTTTGCCGTGCCCTGTGCGAGACGGGACAGGTGGCCAGGGCGCTCCGCTCGCCGCCCTCCTCGCCCGGCGCGGTGCCCGCAGCGATGCCAGAGCACAGCCCCGCTGCCATCGCCTGACGGACACCCGGCAAACCCAGGGGACAGCTCCCCCCTGCCCTGGGCAGAGGGGCTGACAGAAAGGAGCGTGGTGGCTGAAAGGTAAATCCCAGAGACACCTTCTCCAAAGCAGCTTACGGCACTGGGATCTACCCTGCCCGAAACCCGTTTTAATGCAGTGCAGTACTGCTGGGAAATAGCGACCGGGGGAAGTGTGAGTGATTCCTCGATTAACTGTTATTCTGCCAAAGCGAAAACTTGGGGGGGGCTAACGGGGGGGCGGTGGTGTTGGTAGAGGCACGGCTGGCAGCAAGTCCTTTTGGGCGAACCTCCTGCATTTGTAGGAGTGGATAAGGGGCGAACACTCTGCCTTCCTTGGAGCGGGGCTGGGAAGGGTTTCCAGGCTGGAAAGAGGTTTCTCTTTTTCTTTTTCTTTTTTTTTTTTTTCCCCCTCATTCCAAATCAAGATGAAAGTGAGCTTTTGGGGTTTTCACTGGCTGATTACCAAGGAAAAATAGAACCCTTGGTTTTGATGGTTGGAAGCATTTTAACGAAGATATTTCTAAATAACTCATTTGAGTTTTGTCCTTTTAATTATAAAGGTGTAACATTTTTCTATGGAAGCTAACCGCAGGTTTAGAAATACAAACTGCTTTAAATTATTGTTTCTTCACACTTTTCAGTCTCGAGAAATTAAGATATTTTGATGATCTTTTAAACTTTTTGAAAATGAGATTTACTTAATTGCATGAGTAGTGGGAGACTATTGTAGCTTTTGTCTCTTTTCCCTGTGAAAAATACAGTTTGCTGAAAAATGTCCAAACAATTTAAAATTTATATCCTTACTCAACTTACTGGAGCTGGCACATGGTGTTTTCTTTTAACAACCTACTAGTTGTCATATACTGTATTTTCAGCATCTTAAATCTTTGAGTGAATGGGTACAGAAAGTAAGACAAGGAAAACTCACAGGACAACTGAGTAAATGCAGATTTGTGACTATGGTGCTGCTGTTAAAAAAGCCTTTAATATCTTGCAAAATGTTTCTTTCATATTTAAGATCTGTCATATATTATAAAGAAAATTCATAGAATCCACAGTTTTTAAAAAATGCTGAAAGACAAGGTTTATGAAGAGAGAAGGCATTAAAGACAATTCAATTGCCATCTCTGTCAACAAATAGAAGTGAGGTTGTAAAGGGATTTTGTTTTGCTATTTATAAAATGTAAGCTTGCTACAAAATTAAATGCATGCAAGAAGTGTATCTACTTGCATGTTTTTCCCTGAGAAAGGATAATTACCGTGTTTGTGCATGCTAATCAGTTAATTTTGTGTGAGAACAACCAAAGGCAGTTTGTATGTTCAGGTTACTCTAAGTAAATAATAAGAAGCATAAAGATGAGAGGAACTTTTGTTAATACATGTTATTTCATGTATCTCATTTTGAAAACAGTCCTTTATGGGGAGAAAATTATTTTGAAATCTCAAAGGTTGTTTTAATTTAAATACAATAGTCTGCTCTTCTCACGCCCATATAACATGCTCCAGAGGTGTTTGCGATGTTGCGTTCGCACTACCAGTGAAAGTGATAACAACCAATCAGGCCTCTTTCACTTGTCTAATTGCACGATGAAATTAATGATTTTTTTTTTCTCTGCGTTTAAGACAGAGAGAAATTCAGTCCTTTACAAGCTCACCATCCAAAACCCAACTAAAGCGCTTGAGTGCAGTGGTCTGAAGGGTCTTAGGTCCAGCAGAGGACAGGGGAGGGTATTTTCTCGTCATCTGTCACAGGAGACTGGTGACTCCCCTTTTTCCCCATGGTACACACATACCTTAGCACCTATCACTGCTCTGGTGGGATGAAGCCTCATGTGGGTTCAAGGAGGCTCTTAGGAGGTGAAGAAACCCTTTAGGAGGACATGATGGGCAGCACTGGGTTATCTCCTAGCACTTTAACTCAGTGATTTCCAATGTTCCTGCAGTGCCTGGCACCTTCTGGCACCTCCCTGGGCAAGGAACACTGTGCTGCTGCCACAAAGACTCCCACAGACATCCAAGTCAGAGGAGAGAGGGCAAAATGGCCTCGGTCTTCCGGAGTGAGGAGATGAGCCTGATGCAGCTCTTCCTTCAGGTGGAGGCTGCCTACTGCTGCGTGGCTGAGCTTGGGGAGCTGGGTCTGGTCCAGTTCAGAGATGTGAGTAGTGCCTGGCTGTCATGCTGAGATGTGCCCTGTGGTGTGCTTGTCCTTCCCTCAAAGCACTTGGGAAAGGTGCATCTGGAGGATGGCCAAAAAGTCCATGGTGAAAATGGGGCTTCCCCAAGGCTGATCTGAAAAACAACTCTGATGCCGAGAACCTCCCCATCCCTGAGTCTCCCCCCATCCAGTGCTCTGCATGCCCTCCACACAACTGTAGAACAATCCTTCCATCACCAGAAAACAGGAGTTCTCTCGATGGGAGTCCCTCTGTGACTCCTGCTGTCACAGCAAGGTTGTGGGGCAATGAACCTAGTGTAAGGCCACCATGTCCCTGGCCATAAGGAAGCCCGTGGTGTCACCCTGCCACTAGGAGCCTCTCAGATGCAGCGGTGTTTGCCATCTGCACCAAAGGCATTCATTCTTTGCTGATGTTAAAAATGAGCACAGCAGTGTGCAGCCTTCAGCCCCAGGCTTGTTTTCCCTCCTGTTTTTAGCTGAATGTGAATGTCAACAGCTTCCAGAGAAAGTTTGTGAATGAAGTGAGAAGGTGCGAATCCTTGGAGAGGATCCTGCGTAAGTAAATGCTTGTCAAATGCAGTCGGCTTCCTGCCAACTGGTGGTGTGGGATTTATTTCTTTAAGTGCTCTCACACTGGGGAGCAGAATTAGTGGCAAAATGGTGATGTTTTCATCTGAGCCCCTGGAAATGTTTTCCATGCGTCAGCTAATTACCACTTCACCCCATATGGGCAATAAATTATTGCCCCTGTTTTGAAAATGGTTAACTGAACTGAAAGGAGGTTAATTAGCTTTTATAAAATCACAAGATAAATCTGGAGCTGGGCAGGAGGCTAATCCAAATAACCTCACTCTTACACCAGTCCACCAGCTGTTGGCACACACACTTCTTGTGGCCCAAGGGATAAGTCCTTAAAACCCCAGCAGCAGAGCTCATGATGCCTGTTGTCCTGTGGACACGTGTCCTGGGAGCTCTGCACTCTCCCCACCACAACGCTGGTGCCCACTGTAGCCACGGTGACTGCACTTGCCATTGTAGGAGCAAAGGAGAGAAACCTGAGCTTTCTGTGTGCCTTACTCACTGCCCCAAACAAAGGGGGCCATGCTACTTGTGGCGGGGCTGAGGGCTGTCCAGGTGGGAGTGGCCACCACGACTTCAGGAGAAACAGCCTCTTCACTGCGAAAGGAGGTTGCTGGGGGTAATTTCTTGACGTCTGTGTATATACGCTGCGATGATGGCCCTTGTGTATCATTGCATCTTGTCACACCTCCGTGGGGCACCTCGGTCCTGGCTAAGCAACGAGCTGATGACCAGGATGATGAAGCAGAGATGGCTCTGTATCGAGATTTATGTGTCCTTTCCTTGTAGGTTTTCTGGAAAATGAGATGGAAGACGATGTTGAGATAGTCAAGCGAGAAAAGTACCCAGAGACCCCCCTGCCTCGGGAGATGATTGATATGGAGGTACAGAATTTGGAATGCACCAAGGAGAGAAGAGGCAGTGCACCGGGATGTCTGTGTGATGTGCTCAGTAGAGCCCTGCCTTGCAAGAAAGGATCTGGTATCTGAGGCTGGCACAGCTTTCCCTGCCTGAGGAGGTGCTCCCCGAGCTGCTCTCTCAGCTGTTAGGTTAAGGCTGGTCGTACTGGCATGTTCCTAAAGGACCCCACTCTTTCCACCATCCCCTGTGAAACACCCCTTGGGTCCCACATATTAATGGAAAAGTATCACTCTCATAGAATGCCCCCATCATCCTGTAGGAGAGAATAAGAATGGTTTGGGTATTTTCCCAGGAGAGCTGATGCTAGAACCAACTTCACTGAATAAAAAACCCAGGATTGTCTGTCCTGGTGGGAGCGTGATTGTGATATAGTAATGCTGGGGCCTGACACAAATATCTGTACCTTGCTTTTGGATGTGCAAGGGATGCTTTATTATAGCCCAGCTGGAATTTAAGTTTACTGACAGGGTAGTTTAAAAATGCTGCACAAGTGGGTGACTAGGAAGACAAATCATGCTTACCAAGGGCTTCGGCTTCAGCTTCACAAGCAAGCTGGTTTCCTAGTGTGTTCTTGGGCCCACATCCTTACCTAACTTTTGGCCTGTAGACTGACATCCAGCCAGCCTGGGGTCTGAGATGTCCTGTGAGGAACCACAGAGACACTGAGACAGGCTGAGGTACTTACCCAACGCACCCACTTACCTGCCTGTGCTTGGGTCAGATGCATCAGAACTCTAATGTCAGAAGAGGACAACACACCCAGTAGGGAATGTTGGCAATGGAAACCTGATGCATTAACCTTGGTGAATATCTTCCTGCAAAAAGGGTTTATCAAAGTGCTCATTGAATATTTCTGCACTCTCCCCTGGAAAAAAATATCTAGTTTGCTATTTGGTATCAGCTTGATAAAGGGCCGTTGGTCTGCTTCAGAGTTTTTCTGGATGTGCTTGGACCCTACACAGACAGTGCTGGAGAAACTTGAAGCCGAGCTTCTGGAAGCCAACCAGAACCAGCAAACACTGAAGCAGAACTTCCTTGAACTGACAGAGCTCAAACATCTGCTGAAGAAAACCCAGGACTTCTTTGAGGTGAGAGGCCCCTTTGTTCTTCCAGCAGAGATGTGGAAGGTTCTTAAAAGTACTGACACTTTCATTTGATGTATGTCGCTGTTATTAATTTTCAGTCAAAAGCCAGTATAAGATATGTTTGCAAAAGCACCTCAGTCACTTTGGAGCCTGCATTGTTCTGTAAGTCAATGGGGCTTAAAAACTTGGCTCCCAGATCTCTTTGAAAATGGCATTTATGCTTTTCAGTTTCTAAGATATAATTTACTTTTATTGTTTTTCCTTTGGTCTAAACCTCTGTGGAAAGATACCTTTAGGGGAAAAAATGTCAGGAGAAAAATGTGAATATAGTTTTCAAACTGGCAATGCTGAATAGTGATTTTTAAAACTAATGTTTTCCAGGCAGAAACCAATCTGCCGGATGATTTCTTCAGTGAGGACACATCTGGACTGTTGGAGCTGAGAAGCACTCCTGCTGCTGCTGCTGCCAAGCTGGGGTGTGTATTGGTGATGGGCCACAGCTTGGCTAGACTTCCCACCTGTGCTGCATTGCTGTGACATTGGCACAGTTTCCTTCAGCTTCTTAGCAGAGGTTGCTCACCAGCCTCTTCAGCATAGCTGTTTCATGAAGTCAAAAGTGTGCCCTCAGAAATTATCATTGAAACTTTGGTCAGGTTATGGGTCAGTGGGACAAATAGACCAATTCCAGTGACCCCTTAGTAGGTATTGACTGAAAATTGTCTTACAGCATCTCACCTGTGAGTTTTGGGCTCAAACATCTGGATACTCCAGGCATGGGTGTCTAACCACAGCAAAAAGCCATGGGATTGCACTGGGCTTTGCCAGCAATAGGAAGTTGCTCTAAGAGTGAGAGTTAGGGGAGTTGAAACACCACTGTGTATATTGCTGATGGCAGTTTGGTGGACAGCATAGACTCAAACAACTTTCCCTTTCACATCAGACAGGTGTGGTGAAACTCACTGCTGTTCTTCCAGGCTGGTGTTTTTAGCTGCTTATGCTGGTAGTTCTGAAATCCTGTTCAACTCCATTATGAGCAGAAATTATGTCTGCAGGGTGTTGGCCTTGGTGGGTGTATACCAACGTGTCATGCTGCACTTCAGAGGTGCAGTCTAATGCTTTCCAGGAAAAGGAAAACAGGAGAGAGTAAAGATAAAGCACCACTTCAAAATTTCTCTCCTGCCTCTGTCATTCAGGCACTCTGTTCATGTGACTTTGAGCATCTACCCATTCCTCCATTTCTGGCCAGAGTTGTCTCTTCTCCTTCACCTGTTGATCTAGGAAAGTTTTGTTTTTTTAAGGAAAGAACAATAGGATAAAATCAGTAGGTTGACATAAAAGCCAGGCTTGAGGAAGGAAGTCTTCCTAAAAGTGCCTGCAGCAGCAGCAGAACCCAGGCTAGAAAACATGAGATTGTAAAATCGTGTGCATTACCAAGGTCCTAAAAGGCCTAGGATGGGCTTGTAATTTATTTATCTTGTAACTCTGCTCAGATTCACGGCAGGGGTAATAAGGAGGGAAAGGATGATACCATTTGAGCGTTTACTGTGGAGAGCCTGCAGGGGAAATATCTACCTGAGGTACACTGAAATGGACACCCCCATGGAGGACCCTGTGACAGTAGGTACCAACCTGGTTTTGCTTTACTCTGCCCTGCGTCCATGGCTGTGACCTGCAGAAACCAAACTCATGCCCTGGCCATGCTGCAACACCAGCTACCTCACCGGAGCTGGGTGTCTGAAGGCAGCCTGTAGAAGAAAAGCGGGAAAGTCTGAGGATGGGAGAAGTTTCTTTGACATTGTTTTCCCCTTTTGCTGCTATCGAGGTGGTTTCTTTTTCCTGCCTGGTTAAGATGCATGTGGGGCCTAGCAGGGTGGCTGTATTATGGGGACCACTGTGGAGATGGACTGTGGCTGTCCTCACCTGGGGCTGGGGGAAAAGAACAACCCAGTGGAGAGGCTGCCAAAAACATCCCATCAACTTTTCTGCACAGGACTCCGGGTGCATTAAATTCTGCTTTAATTTGTTGCAGAGAGAAGAAGTGAAGAAGAATGTGTTCATTATCTTTTATCAAGGAGAGCAGCTTAAACAAAAAATCAAGAAGATTTGTGATGGGTAAGGCAGGCTTGTGGGCAAGCCACTATGACTCCCATGGAGGTGTTTACCTGGCAGCCCAGGCTGGCTGAATTTGGAACTAGAGATTAGATCTCCATCTGTCAGCTCTGACACCAGAACCTCCCTTCTCCTTCTCAGCTCTTCTGCCCCTAATCATGAAAGATATCCATCACCTTGGCACTTGGAAATCAAGATCCTAAATTTTACAAAATGACTTACAGCTCTTGGGAGCTTCAGTTGCTAGGTTTTTAATTTGGAACATCTAAAAGGGGACTGTTGTTTAAGGAAGACTCAGCACCCTTTCCCTGAAAATCAGGGGCCCTAACTTGGGGACTGGAAACATGGTAATCCCCAACTTGCTCTCAAACCTTCCTGCATTTCTTCATAAAAAGATGATGCTGTAGTTTATTCAACCCTTTCCCAAGGCCTTTGAGCAATATGTGTGTAATCAGAGAAGGAGCCCAGGAGAGAAATGAAAGCTTCATGCAACTTGACTTGTTTCCACCCTGTTAAGCATCTTGAAAAGATAATTCAGGCTGAATATTTTGTTACTCTTTCATAACACTGATGACCGATGGGCTTTGTTGCAGTATAAATCAGATTTGAGGAGAGGATCTCTCTGCTGTCACCAAACCCATTTCAGGTATGGCCCCTTGGCCAAGAAGGGACAGCCTGCAGGCTGTAGAAAGTCACAGGGAGGGGGTGAGCAATTGCTCTTCTCTGACATCTGCACTCAGGGCAGGTCTTTCCTTACATCCTGCCTTTAATCAGAATAAAAACAGGTAGATCTTTCATCCAGCTGGGATAACTGACTGCAGTCCTGTGAAGTGACAGAACCCTGGGGACTATTAGCAATTCCTGCATTAGAAATGGGGCCCTCCAAGATACCTTCTACACGCAGTGGAGGGCAATCTCTCATCCTGTGAGAATTCAGCCCTCCTGAGGTGGACATCTGTCTATAAAGCAATCACAGACAGCTGAGGGAAGACTCCCAGCTCTCAGTCACTGATTTCTGATCCTGAACCTCAGATATGGAGTGAGTTCTGCCATAGCCACTGTGCAGGATCAGTCTGCTCCTGCCAGTGGTCTTTGAGCTTTCAGTGAGTCTCATTCTCCTTCTGGATTACAATTTCCTGCATATCATAGAATCATAGAATGGTTTGGATTGAAAGGGACCTTAAAGATCATCTAGTTCCAACTCCCCTCAAATGGGCAGGGACACCTTCCAGTAGACCATGTCGCTCAAAGCCTCATCCAGCCTGGCCTTGAACACTTCCAGGGATGGGGCATCCAGAACTTCTCTGGGCAACGTGTTCCAGTGCCTCACCAACATCATAGTAAAGAATTTCTTCCTAATATCCAGCCTAAACCTACCTTATTTCAGATTAAAGCCACTCCCCCTTGTCCTGTCATTGCATGCCCTTGTAAAAAGTCCCTCTGCAGCTTTCCTGTGGGCCTCCTTATGTACTGGAAGGCTGTTATAAGGTTTCCCCAGAGCCTTATCTTCTCCCAACTGAACAACCCCACAGAGTGCTGCAGGTGCTTCATTTTGGATTATTATTTTTTTCCCCTGCAGCATTTTAAATTCCCTGCAGCCAAAAGCCCAAGACTTTTTTTCTGGGATGAGAGTAAAAGAACAAGCAATGCAGTGCCTGTCAGCATTTTCATTATTGATTGACTCCAAAATCATCCAGACCGTAGGCACAACCTTCTGCAGTGGAGTGCAGGTGGGAGCAAGGGGACAGGCAGTGCTGGAAATGTGAGCAGATCCCTGCAGGGGGATCATGACACGATCATTTTTTGGGAACTAGTGTGGATGTGGCACTAGGCTCATAGAAAGGAACTTAGGCTGGTTTCTCTTGGGCTCTTGTAACTGAAGGAAAACATACCTACCAAAGACAAATTCACAGGATGCCCTTTGCAGTCCTACTGCACTGGGTTTTGTTTGTTGCCAGCTAAGTACGCTACACTTGAAATCATCCTTTATGTTCCTTCTTCCTTTCAAGTTTTTTGCTTGCTAATATTCACCACACATAAGGATGTTTTGCTGAGTGGCAGGTTTCTAAATATATTAATCCTTTTGTGCTCTGTGGGCCATCAGCTGCCCCTGGTACCCAGGCCAAGACATTTTGATCTTGGCCATCTTTAAGGCAGAGTTAACTATACCTAATTCAAATGGCAGTGTCATTCCAGCCCCAGCAGGACATTTCTGCTTAGCACTGTCATCATTCATGACAAGTAAATACCCTGCAAAAATCATGGGACTGGTCTTAGCCAGTCTCCTGCAAGGCAGGCTAAGATTTGTTTGCAGAGCTGTGTGCCTCAGGTTATGCTTGTAGTCCCTGCTTGACTCTAATTGGTAACATTAGTCTGCCAATTTCATGAGTATTAAGTCCGTGCACAAATTTATTAGTGAAAGATGTGGAGGGAACAGGGAGGAGGAAAATATAAGAATTTTTCTTTTCCTCCTTTTCTTGCGGCTGCCTCAGTGCTAATGTGAATACTAAACTGGGTTTATCGATGTAAGGATTCCCTGCTGAATTCTCCTGGAGCTTTCAGAGATGTGTGTGCCATTAGGGCAAAGCTGATACTCAGTATGCAAAGTGGCTGTTAAAAGATCAAAGCAGCACTGCTGCAATAACGTTATTGGGAACGGGGGAACTGTACAGCATGGAGGAATAAGCTTTCAAGTTTGATTAAAAATCCTTATTAAAGATGAACTAAGAGCTGGGAAGAATAAGAAGATGGAAATAATTAGGTGGGGTGAATAACCTTTGGAAACGAATATCAGGTGTTGAGTGAGGAGAAATTCAATTCTGGAAAGGGAAGTTTAGCCGAAGAGCACGTGCTGTCATTACACACAGCTCTGGGCTGATCTCTAGGAAACTGCAGCATGTTTTGTTCAATTTGCAACTGTCCTCACTTGTGTGTGTGCTGGAACTGATTTTGGAGAGCAGGTGGTGAAATATCCTGTGCTCGGACAAAGCCAGAATATGATGCTTATTTGTACATAGAGCCTGAACATTTTTGTCTCTTAAGCAGGAATAGACCCCTATGACCCTATTACACCGCCTTTTAATTCAGCTCACGTGCAGAAAGGCAGCCCTTCAGCAACCCTAACTCAGTGTACCTCCATGACAGGATGGTGGAAACACATTGCCTTAGGTGGGCAGAAGATCCCCACTCTGTAAAGAGGAGGGATCTCTTCCTGCAGATCTGTTGGGCAATATTAAAGTAGGAGTGGCACAAGCACTAGCTATCACTGAACAAACCGAGTAGGAAAAAAAGGAGGGATCTCTGGTGTTTTAGTTACTGCAGCAGCTCAGCTCAGTTCAGGCTTGCAGGTGCAGAGTCTTGCAGCAGTGCACCTTGTGATCTACAAGGTCCTAGGGGGAGCTCCTTGTGTGTGCTTGCTGCGGTGCAGGAATTGTCCTCTGGGACTTGTTTTGCAGGCGGGAGAGGTAGCTGTACACTTTTCAGAGAGACATGCAACCAATTTGTAATTGGCTGTACCAGGATCATGCAGTGGCTGTACGACACTGCAGTGTGCTGTACTGGTGCAAGCACCTCTACACCAGGGTGACTTGCAGCTGTACTAGAGAAGGTCATGTTGCATACCATAGATGAAGCAGTGTACAACACCTGCATGGAAGTAAGACTTTCGCTCACATATTAGAATCCCACATTAGTCCTTGTTATACCACACTAAACAAACCCATTTAATGTCCCAAACAGAACCTTGGGGGGAAGCTTATAAAAGCATTTATACTAGCCTGGCATATCTAAGCTAACAGATACCACTCTCAGGTGTTTAAAAACCTTTACCCACATCCTTTCCTTTTTCCCAAGCTGTCTAGCCAAACAGGTGAGCCGGAAGCCAAGAGCCAGCCATCCTCCTTCAGTTTTATCTTGGATATAGTATTTTGTTTGTTTATGCTTGTTTCCTCGCTTGTTTGTTTTACAAGGGTTAATTACTTACGCAGCCTGCCGGCACAAAGGGCGCTTGCTTGCAGTGCGGCAGTAGCTCAGCTGGTGCCTTCTCCCAGTGCCTGCGAGAGGGTAGTGCAGAGACAGGGACATGGTATTTTTCCAGCCTCAGTGCAAGAGGGACATCTGTTGGCTACCGTGTTAGCAGGGCTGCCTTTGCCAGGGTGGGCTTTTGTTGGGACTCTTTGCAGTTGAAGCAGCTTGTGGGCATAAAGGGAGGTGCCTTCATGTTAGTACTGACCACTGTATGATATCAGCTACTGTGTATCATCTGAGACAGGAAGGTTTTTTTCAGCTAGAACAGGTGAAGGGATTTTTATTCTCATGAAGTGATAAGTGTACCCTTTTGGACCTCTCTGTGAAACCAGACACATCTGCATAGTATGTAAGAAGAATATACTACTTGGTCAGGAATGAAGTCCAGTTTCCCTGCCTTTGAGCTGAGAAGAGTACAGAGGAAGAAAATTCAGTCAAATAAATGGTGTTTCTCACTTCTCTTTTACTGAGGCTAGATTTCGTGCCACAGTCTATCCCTGTCCGGAGTCTGCCACTGAGCGCCGAGAAATGCTTGACGGAGTCAACACAAGGATTGAGGATTTAAACACAGTAAGTGGCAGCGGCTTCACTGAGGATTGAACCCTGCAAGTGGGACCTGCCCAGATACTTGTCCTGTCTGAAACCCTTTGACCATGGCCAGACCCCAGGCTTGTTTTGGGAGCTAGCTGTGCAGAGGTGGCCAGGGGCTGGGAATGAAGCCACCAGCCCAGGAGTGGTGCCCCCACCAGTTGCAAAGGCCAGTGCTTGCACTCTGCCCTGCCCATTTACAACCTCCAGGAGCTGCTGGGGGAAAGCATCCCACGAGTGGCTTAAAAACTACTTGCTGCTGTTCTCCATGCAAAGCCAGAGATTTAGACCTTATGGTATGGGGCTAAAGAGTGGAATATAAGATCATCAGCAGGCTACAGATATTGTGACCAAATTGCACATTGTTCAAGATTAGTCTAGCTTTTAGAGCATGGTTTGCCCTCAGCAGCTTGCAAAGTTGTTCAGTCACAACTGTAGTACAAGGCTTAGAGGGGACTCTAAGGATTTCTTTTATATTTACATTAAGTTTTCTTACTGACAAAATCTTGGGGTGCTTATCACATTAGCATTGGAAACCCAAGACTGCTGTTATAGAAGTACAAGTCTCCAACATTTACTATGGGGCTGAAAACTACAAGTTCAGTTGCTACGGGTGCTCAGGAGCTTATATATTTGTACACTGTATCAGGACTTCACACCTCTTGGAGGAGCTCCTGCCTGTGTATCCTGACACATGACAGTCATTGGGTCCTGAGGCAGGAAAGAATGGGCACCCTGTTAGCCTGAGGTGGTCCATCTGGCAGCTGGCATCCTGCTGTCACCCACTCTGTGGATGCCTGTGACTGCCAAGCCTGTACACAAGTCCGCTTCCAAATTGGACTGCTGTCACTCCCGAGCATCATGGGCAGCCAGACTTCTTTAGCACCTGCAGACCACACAGATTATCTTCCTAACACATTATCTCCTTCATTCACTTACGCAGCAGCGCTGTGGTGGCCACATGAGGCATGGAGGTTCGAGGGCCATTGTGGCTCTAGCTCGTGGATGTGATACGCCTTAAGTTCATGGCACAGAGCTGCCTATTGGAGATGTCAGGTTGGGAGTGTGTAGTGAGATGTGGCAAGTCTATAAGCAACTGGGTAAGGAGCCAATTCCACAGCTCAGTAACTCCCAGTGATCTCCTCTACGCTCATAGTGACTTGGGACCATCCAGGGAGAGTCCTTAGTGAGCAGCACTGTGCACTCAGTGTCAAGTGCTCCCGTGTCCAGACCTGCACACACTGCCCTACAGGAGACCCCACTCATTCATACAAATCATTCCCTTTCTGCAACCCTCTTCCACCTGCCTTCTCCAATTAACTACTGAATAGATCATGCCCCCCATGCTTCCCTATCTCGAGTGCTGCCCATGCTATGCTTACAGGTGATGACACAAACTGAGTCCCATCGCCAGCGACTGCTGTATGAGGCAGCAGCCAACTTGTGGTCCTGGGGGATCAAAGTGAAGAAAATCAAGGCTATCTACCACATCCTGAATTGCTGTAACATCGACGTCACCCAGCAGTGTGTCATTGCAGAGATCTGGTTCCCAGTGGCTGATGCTGACCGGATAAAAAGAGCTCTCCATCAAGGAATGGTAAGAGACCAACATTTTGGGTCCTTGAAGCTTTCACCCAAACTGCATTGTTTATATGTTGAGCATATGTTCAGACTTGTCTGTTACCATAATGCTGGGCTACCTTCTCTGTTTTAAGTTGAGGTTGTTGTATGATCGCTTGGACTCAGGGAGTTTAAGGTCAGCACTAAATCTTAGCAGGTGACTGGTCCATGAGCCAGCAGTACTGGCGTCTTTCCCTGAACAAATCAATAGCACAGAAAATAGAAAAACATGGATATTAGAGAAAGGGTTGAGAAATAAAACTCCTGAGCCCAGCTTTCATGTTGCTGCCTGTGCATGTTTGGATGCAGATTGTGGTGTTGTGGGGCTGATTTTTCTCTCCTAGCCACTCTGACTGTGTCTGCCCTTGTCACTGGGTTTGCAGGAGCGCAGTGGCTCTACCATTGCCCCTATCCTTACTGCCATACACACCAGGATGGCACCACCCACCTTCAACAGGACCAACAAGTTCACAGCTGGATTTCAGAACATTGTGGATGCGTATGGTGTGGGCAACTACAGAGAGATGAACCCAGGTGAGAAACATTCAGCTACCTGCACCTGGCTTGCACGAGCCAAAGTTAAGCCTTTGAGCTCTGTCACCATTCTAAAATGTGTACTCTTTGCTGATTAAGAAATCTGAACCATATTGGAAGTCTTTGGTGCATAGGCATGTATTTTCTCAAGCAAAGAATTTGGCTGTTGATCTTCTTCCCATTCTTGTGATGGGAATAATGAACTATACAAATATGAGATGGGGAAAAAATGGTGAGGTAGCAGCTCTGAGGGAAAGAATGTAGCTCATAAGACAAATGTAAGTTGAGCTCATTGTGTTGAGGCAAAAAAGGCCAAAAGGACCTGACAAAAGTGTGAAACCATTGGTAGAGAATCTCAGAGAGACCACTGCAAATTAAGAGATGCCTAGAAATTGGGACCCATGGAAAAGGGTCAGATTAACTCAGATTGTTGAGGCTGAACAGATTGAGAAACGTGATAGTGAACTTCAAGTACATTATGGCATTGCAAAACAATGCAGTTCTCTACACGTGGTGCTTATTATGGTGAGACAAGAAAACTGCAAGGAAGATACAGGTCATACAACTGGACAATCTTTCTGATGGTAAAGCTAGTTCTGCACTAGATCTGACTGCCTGGTGAGTAGGGGAGGGATCAGGGAGGCCTTTAAGGGCAGCAGCTGTAAGGAATGGCCTGATGGGATAGACAGCTTCTCTGCTGAGGCCTTTTTTTTTTTTTTTGGAAGCAGCTGAGCTTTTCATCCTTTGCTTCCTGCAGCTCCATACACTATCATTACTTTCCCCTTCTTGTTTGCGGTGATGTTTGGGGATTGTGGCCATGGTGCTGTCATGCTGGGCTTTGCACTCTGGATGGTCATTAATGAGAAGAGCCTTCTGGCCCAGAAGAGCACTAATGAGGTGAGTACCGGGGAGCTGATGCACCCTTTAAGCATAGAAAAAGGCTCATCAGCCCCATTTGATAAAGGGGACATCTAGCCTCCCAAAGGCTGAGAGGAGATTCTTTGAAGATACTCATGAGGTAGAAATTTGGCAAATAATTATGACTACTGAGACACATAGACCTAGATGAGCCTAAGGGACTCAAAGTCTCCTATGAATAATTGTATGTACATGGATTAGTACAATCATGTCTCCTGTTGGGCGAGGGCCACCACCTGGTGGACCTGTGGGTACTTTGGTCACTGTCACTGCCTTCTCCTCCTGCAGATCTGGAATACCTTTTTCAGCGGGCGCTACCTGATCCTGCTCATGGGCATATTCTCCATGTACACTGGATTCATCTATAATGACTGCTTCTCCAAATCATTCAACTTCTTTGGTTCCTCCTGGCATATCATCCCCATGTTTAAAAATAACACTTGGAAGTAAGTGGCTAAATGTAGGAAAGAAGTGAAACCACAGCAAATGGAGCACGTAGGCTTGGAAAGAAAGACTGCTTGTGTGGGGAAGGGAAGAACTCCCTGCTGTGGATGCAGTCATGAATGAATCAGAGGTTTTGTCTGACACACACAGATGAACTTGCTATTGAAATGGAAATATAGAGTCCTTGGGAACACGCCCGTTTGTTCAGGCACTGATGTGCATAAAAATCTGCAGGTGTCCAGGACTGATGCATAGAGAATTATCAGTGTGATGGAGACTGTCATTCTGTGAGGCCCATTTACACACTCATGTGCACACAAGTGCAGGATAACAGGTCATAGAGAGGTTGGAGTTGGATACAGATATCATGTGGTAGTCCTCAGCACACCTCACATAAATATACCATAGGCTTAGATGGAGAGATTAAGCTGCAAAGGTCATTTCCCTTTTCTCTTGTAGTAAGGACGTGCTTCTAGACAATACGGTGCTGCAGTTGGATCCAGCAGTCCCAGGAGTCTACTCTGGAAATCCATATCCATTTGGAATAGATCCGGTAATTAAATTAAATTGCTCTAAGATAATTTGTATTTCAATCCTGTTTCTACATATCAGGTACATCAGTAGGTCCCTGCACTCTCTCCTGAAGCTGTGCTTTTCAGTTCTTGATCTTTGCCTGTTCTTTACAGAGCTGTCGTGGTTTAACCCCAGCCAGCAACCAAGCCCCACACAGCCTCTCGCCCCCTGCCCCACCGGTGAGACTGGGGAGAGAATCAGAAGGGTAAAAGCCTGGAAACTCGTGGGTTGAGATAAAGACAGTTTCACAGGGAAAGCAAAAGCCATGCAAAGCAAAACAAGGAATGAATTTACTGCTTCCCATGGGAAGGCACGTGATTCGCCATCCCCAGGAAAGCAGTGCCCCATCACATGTAACGATTTCTTGGAAAGACAAATGTCATCACTCCAAATGTCCCCCCCCTTCTCTTTCTTCCCCTCAGCTTTATATACTGAACATGATGTCACATGGTATGGAATATCTCTTTGGTCAGTTTGGGTGACCTGTCCTGGCTGTGTCTCCTCTCAGCCTCCCAAGCACCCCTAACTTCCACGCCAGCATAGCAGTAAAAAGAGCAGAAAAGGCCTTGGCTCTGTGTAAGCACTGCTCAACAATAACAAAACCATCTATATTATCCAGCCTGTGTTCAGCAGAAATCCAAAACACAGCCCCATACTAGTCACAGCGAAGAAAATTAACTCTACCCCAGACAAACCCAGCACATTCCACCCCTTATTCCATACCATTTACATCATGCTCAGATCCTACACTATTCAATACAACTTCATTAACCACTACCCTCTTCCCATTCATCAGTCCTTCTGATGCTTTTCTTTAGCAATTAAGGATATATATTAAGGATATATATTGCTGACGGTTTTGCACAGGCAGCAGCAAAATGGTAAGAAGGAAGGATCTTCGATTTTGCTGGAGGGTGGTCTTGTGCTACAGTCTTCGCTCAATCAACAGTCTGATGGACTCAGTTTCCTCACTTGGGTATTTAACCCCTTCTAGAGATACCTCACCAGTTTGAAGGCAAAGTCCCAATTTTAATGCAGTCTATTTATTGTATGAAGTGTAAAGTAAAGGCCAGTATTAGTTAACTTATCCACATTTTCTCTGTCCTACTTGCATTTTTCTTGCCATTCTGTCTTGATCATGTGTTGAAATGTAGTTGTTAACATCATGCTTTCCTCTTTCAAACTTCACATTAGCCAATTAACCTCTGTTCCCTACTGAATGTGCTCTCATTTCTGTTGGTCACACAAAGAAACACTGGCTTCCCCTGCTTTTTAGAGACATTGACCTTGTAGTAAGTTTTTAATAAATTCAGCCCTAAAGCTCTGCCCAGGATGTAGGCAGTCCAGTTCAGGAAGCCATGTCAGAAGCAGCTGAGTTTTCTGTATATTGCTCTGACACATCCCTGATTTAGGTTTACCTAGACTACCACTTCCAACTTGTCTTCTGCCAACTCAAGAGACTGGGACCCCTGGCTGGGAGGGAGGAACGGCTAAACAAATCCTGGCAGGGAAGGGGTAGACTGAAAGCACATGGCCTTCTCTGTTGAAATTATCCATGTTATTTGCCCAGAAGGACAGATGGCTCTTTGCATTTTGTAAATCCTGGTGGGATGACTGAGGTGTATCCTGGAAAAAAAGAGTCACCCTGAGATGCAAAAGCTAGGCAGTCTTCTGTAGCTATAATGGGGGCAAAGCATGTTGGACCAAGGCGCATAAGCTAATGTTTCACCTTCCAAATAATCCTGTCTTCCTCCTTTCTGTTCAGGTACTATACTTAGGGTCTGGAAAAGTGGTATCTACTTACTGTCTCTGAGAACAGAAGACTAGGGATTCTAGGAAGTTTTAGAGGAAAGAAGAAGCAACCCTGAAGCTTTGTAGCATGAAAAAGACAGGACTGAGAAGAGACATATGGTTACTGTCCTAACATAACTGAAAAGTTACTGCAGAGAGGCAGGTGATATGCTGATCTCCACGACCAAAGAGCTGTGAAGAGCTTTTTTTTTTTCAAACAAAAAGTTCGAAAATGCTCTGCTCTCAGTACTTCTCTGGTGAAGGTGGAACAAATTTCCATAGCAGCAGGAGGAATTTTCTCATGCCTTTCCATCTTTGCTCAAGAAGATGACTCAGCCTAAAGACAAGGAATGACACAGAAAAAGTTCTGCTACCAGCCTTTGCATTGGATTCTGGAGGGCTGAAGCAAAGTCACAGAATCATAATACATTCCTGTTGTTTCCTCTGTTAAACAAGGCTAATACTTATACTTTTTAGATGAGAAGCTTGGCAAAGTGAAAAGTATTATAAGGAACAATTAGAATTCCATTGCTTGTTATCTTCTTACTATAACTGAGAGTAGTAAATTGATGGTGTCAAAGCAACAACTTTCACAAGTCTGTTACTGATCAAACACCTGAAAATCTTGTTCTTCTCTCTCTTTCTCTGCTCCTTTCCCCGAAGATCTGGAATGTTGCGTCAAACAAGCTGACTTTCCTGAACTCTTACAAAATGAAGATGTCGGTTGTCATAGGGATTGTGCACATGATTTTTGGGGTGATACTCAGTCTCTTCAACCACATGTAAGTTTGTTTCACCAAGCCTGTTGCTGCAGCACACAGGCCCTCATCACTAAACTAGTGTCATTCATTCAAAGAAAGCCTCATATCTTTGACTGATGACTTGAACTGCCCCGTACACTGACTGACTCACACTGTGGTTGGTATATGGTGCTAAGTCCGAAGGACAGCCATTACATTGCAGGTATTTTCTTGAATAAACTCTCTTTTTAACTTTCTTATATTCTTGATTCTGCAGAAATACTGAAGTACTTTAAATTAAAAATATATAGCAGAAATACTGAAATACACTAAATTAAAAATACATAGCACCTCCCACTATGGACAATTTTTCTCTTGAAAGACAATCTCTCTTGGTCTAAACCAAAGTACACTGAAATCTTGCCGAGTATGTGTGTGTGTGAGTTTCACCTGGCTTAGTGGGCCTTTAGTCAGGGTCTGTGGGTCTGTGTGTCTACATCTCTGCCTCTATATTTTGCAACAAAAAATAGGACATGGTGGTAGAGTGGAGGGGCTGACACTATTGTCTTGAGAGACTCTCTAAAGCTGAAATGAGGTGGTGACCTTCAAGGACAGAAGTGTTTGCAGATGACAGAGGGGAATGCCCCTACATAACTGATACTACACCTGGTTCTGACCTTCCTCAGAATATAATGCTAACCTTGTAAACTAGCCATTTTTTGAAAATTGGCTTCTATTTCAATGTAGTAATGTTTTGAGGTGCTGAGATACTGGTAGGTCAAGTATAAAAATCTGAAGGTAATCAGTACAACAAAGATCTTGTATTTAAACAATAGCTTTCATTGATATAGCCTGTAATTACAGAGTTCTTTCTTGGCTAGTGACAGCTGTGTATTCATTAGGTTGTTTTCCAAAGACTAAGTAGTGTACAGTACTGCCATACTTGGGTGCAAACTTGTATTAATACCTAGTGTATTAATTGTAGTTATCTTTCCTGATTTTTTCCAGCTACTTCAGGAGATATATAAACATTATCCTTCAGTTCATTCCAGAGATGATTTTTATTATCTCTCTTTTTGGCTACCTGGTCTTCATGATTATTTTCAAATGGTGTCATTTTGATGTCCACTCATCCCAGAGTGCACCAAGCATCCTCATCCACTTCATCAACATGTTTCTGTTCAATTATAGTGACACTTCAAACGCTCCACTGTATCTGCATCAGGTATGGATCAAGCAGCTTGATTCCACTGTAGTTGGTTTTGTATTTGCAGTGGGTGTTGTGGAGAGTGGGCATAAGGACATGGGGAACAGGTTCAGAAGCTCAATCACAAGTGCCTGTCACAGAAGTGAAGTTTATTCCTCTGGTATTTGTGTTGGCCTTGTAGACAGATAGGACAGAGAAGCTATCAATCAGTGATGCAGAGAGAACCTCAATGTTATCCTTACAAGAACAATGGTGCAATTGAAGATACTTTTGGTGAAAAAAGGAAAGAAGGGTGATTATGGATGCAAAGCTGGGTGTTGCAGATGTGCTGTCCTGAAGTGTGGTCACGACGCTAGAGACATCTCCCTCCCTTCATAATTTCTTATTTCTTCTTTGAAAAAGTCAAATATTTCACAACTTCATGTAAAAAAATAGAAGCACCTAGAGGATTTTATGGCAGCTTCTTGTCAGAAATATCTCCTCTGGGGAGTTATTAAAAAAAAAAAAAAGACAAAAGTACCATCAAAAAAATCTCCTCTAAGAGAAAACTTCCTTTAAATTCATCTCTATTTATTTGGTCAAAACATGGAATTTTTTTTTCTTTGATTGATTTTATATCAGCAACATCAATGAAGAATATGCAAACAAATGCAGCATCCAGCCACATTGTGCACCTACTTCTATACAGTTGCACACTCTGGCACTTCAGCGTGAGCTCAGTTTTAGGGCTGCTGGGGAGTCAGTTAGTAGAGAGTCTCAATCAGTTCCAAGTAACTGTGTTAAGGCTTCAGAGGGAGTTTGGGAAAACACAGTTTTCCCAGCCTTCAGAAAGTCTTTGGGTAACATTTCGCTTTGTAACAACCCAAAGCCTTCCCAAGATGGCAATTTTTTTTTCTCAGATTCCTATCTCCTTGCCTCACCAATAACAGTCTGTGCCATCCACCTGGGTAGTCTGAATGCAATATTGTGTGAGACAAATCATAAGGTGATTTGAGATCTGAGCCAGCTTTAAGAAAATGCAGAAGTTGTAGTTAAGGGTTTTCTTTGTTTGTTTTGTTGTCATTTTTTTTCCTGAAGTACAAGCAGTTATGTTAGGACAGCAATAGGGGAGCCATACTGCACTGAAAGAACACCTTATGTTGTTGGGACAATGTGGTACCAAGCCTAAGCTATGGGAATTCAATTCCCTTCTGGAATTGCAAATCTAGAGCAAATCCAGGGCAAGACTTAAATGACTTGGCTCTTACTGCAGCATTGCCACACTGATCAAAGCAAGGCAGACTGACTGGCTCCCACAACAGTTAGGACATTCCCTTGGGACACTGGACAGCCAGGTTCAAGTCAGTAACATTGGGTTTTGGTAAATTAGCTCTTTCCAGCATGAAAGCCTTTCACCTCCAAATCTCCAGCCATCTCTATCTGGAAGTGCTTTCTGGAGCCTTAAGCAGTATACATTTATTTTCATGTCCTTACAAGCAGAAGATACACAGCCAAGCAGGGAGTATATCTGTTGTATTAAAAAAAAATACCATTTTACGGAATCAGGTTTCTAACCATAAATATAGTTGGCTAAAGGAAGTAAAATAACTTTTTGTTCTTGTTGTTGTTTTGTCTTTTAGAAAGAAGTGCAGAGTTTCTTGGTCATATTTGCTCTGATTGCTGTTCCCTGGATGCTCCTAATTAAACCTTTCATCCTCCGAGCCAACCACCAGAAAGCACAGCGCATGGTAAGGGATGTGGATCAGTCAAGGCTGATTCAGTACAGCGGAGGCAAGAATGAGGAGATAGACCCCAAAACTCATTTGCAGTGATCTAATTAAGAAGTGCTCTTCTCTGATCTCAGACTCTCGCTGATGAGTTCAAAGTGTGCTTTATGCCACATACACCAAGGGCATGTGTATGGACATGTTTGAGCCATCTAAACCAGAATCACAGAATGGTTAAGTTTGGAAGGGATCACTGGAGGTCATCTAGTCCATCCTCCCTGCTCAAACAGGGTCCCCTAGAGCTTGTTACTCAGGATTGTGTCCAGTCAGCTTTTAAATATCTCTGGAGAAGGAAACATATCCCTGGAAGTAGGACCTTTGGTCGCAAGGCCATGCCCTATTTGTTAAGCTGACATCAAGCTCTTTCACATGTCATATGCAAAGTCACAGAAAGTTTAGAAAGACTGAAGTTCTGGTAAAGCCAAGACAGGGCAAAGACCTCAGTTGTTAGTCCACAATCACCACTAACCACCAATTAGCTGCTCTGTAGAAATGGAGCATTTCTGATAGTCCTGGTATTGGAGAGAAAACACTGCTTAAAGAAGCAGCTTGATTTAAGAGCTGTTGCCCACTTTCTAGCAGTGCTTTCTTCCCTAAGTGATTGCCTTCACATTAACAGAGCCCTCCTTCCCATGGGCTCTGTGGTTTGCCCAGCTCCTCACCACATAACTGTGGCAGCTGCAGTTTCCCAGTTGTTCATTAGTTCTCTCCTTTATTACACTAATAGGACTTTACTTGTCTGTCAAGATTTACTTCTCTTTGTAGTTAGAGTTAGTGCCTGGAGTGCCTTTTATAGGGCACAGATGTTTCCATTTGAAGAAAGAGATGCTGGCTGTGCTGCTTGACCTTTTCCAACGCAGTCACTTCTGACCTATAACTGAAAGCCAGGTCCCTGGGAGACCTTTGCAGCCCTGCCTCTGCGCTGTAATTTCTTATTTTGTCATTCTTCTGGGATTTGGATGGAAGCTTGACATGGCTGACTCCATCTCCTGCTTTTATGCTAGCAACATCTGACAGGTTTTCCCTACCTCCTATTGTGTCCCCATATTTCCATTCCTAATTTTCATATGTTAGCTGTCTGATCACATCTTACATTCCCCCAGATTTATATGTTTGCAACAAAATCTGTTTTCTACGCTGACATTCAGGTAAAGCAAAGATAAAGTGGGTGTGACAGTGATTACTGCTGCAATAGGAAACAATATGTTGTCATGAGACCCTTCCCATGAAACCTCCTGGAAGCTATAAAGAGTGACAGAACCTGAGCAAAGCCATGAGGTCCATATTTGGTTATGCTGTATAAGAGAACTGTTACATGATGTAGGGCTATTCTCATGCTGTGCTGTTGTTTTTGGAGTGAGACTCAGATCAGGTTATTCAGGCCTCTAGAAAATCTCTGTAAAGAATAATTACAGGGAGAAGATGGGTTGCCATGAGGTTTTTGTCAATTTAAAGTGAAACAAGAGCTTTGAATTGTATTTCTGTTTGTATCCCAGTAAATGTGTGACCTTCATCGAGTCACATGATCCTTTCTGGCTTCGTGCTCTTTCACTTGATGCTAATTCCTTTAATTTGCACCCATCTGATTGAGATCATCAGCTTTAATGTGCCTCAGTTTTCTCAATTGCCAAAAGGGATGGACTTTCCTATGGTGGGGTCAAAGGATACATTGTGAGACTAGAAACTAGCTATAGAACAGTTGAAAGCACTGGAAAATGCTCTAGGATGGAAAATATTTAGGTATTATTAGCCATTCCATGGGAATATTCAGTTTCTGTAGTCCAGGATGACTGACTATTTTTGAATTGTCTTCGTGTTGATGATATAATCCTCCATGTGTTACCCATCATGAGGTTATTGAGGGAGTTCTGTGCCATGGACTTCTTCATTTTGGTATCAGCCTGTAGCATGACAAAAGATTTATTACATTTTGTTTCTGAAAGATCCGTTCTCAAGCCATCTCAGGAAACCCTGGAGGTGAAAATGAGGTAGATGTCCAAGAGACCAATCACTCCAAGAAAGCTTCCCAGGGAGACCACAGTGGTGGCCATGAAGGACATGAAGGTGATGATGAAGAGGTAAGAAAATTTGGGCAGGAAATTATTGAGACAGACACAATAGTAGAAGACACAAAGTCAAGCAGAAGACTTTTTCAGAGTTGTCAGCCCTTCTTTTTAACAAGATGTCAACACACACTGTTGTAGCACTTTGTGTTTCCAAACAGAAAGAGGTTTGAATTTTCACTGAAATAATTCCCCTAAATTTTTCCTTCAGTTTTGCCTGGTGGTGGCAGGTATTCTTACAAACCTCAAGCTTTTACAAACCTCAAGATTTTGTTTCCTCAGGGGTGGTTGTTTCATTTCCACATTGCACCCAGAGAAGGTCAACCCTTTCCCAAGAGTCAGTGAGTTTTCCTCCCTTTATTTTACAAAGGAGAATTTAAAAGTTGGAAGCCAGAACTGTTGACTAAGGAGAAAAGTCTTCCTTTGGCAGATACTGTCTGGCTTCTGCAGTAGGCAACAGCCCAGGAAAAAGTAACAGAAGTGTTTTGTGGCAGTTGGGAGTATCAACAATATTGAGTGTTGATATTGCTGGCTGTTCCCAGTCACAGAAAATCTTCACAGATTTGTTTATTCATTATTATAAGACACAATAATTCAGTGATATCTCACAAAATGTGTATGCCCATAGGCAGATAGTCTGAAAGCCACTATTTTACCTAAGGACTTATCTCTCTATCAGAAATCGCATTGTTAGCAATTGGATCGACATTTAAATATTTGAAATTGTAAGAGTGGAATATGAGCTGTTTCCCGAGCATTTGGTTTTCACTGGAATTGTATTTCTCCAAGGAGAATGTACGGGAAGATCATACAGAATGGACACCTTTCAGAGCAGTCCCTTTACCTGGGAAATATCTTTGCGTTGCTTGGGACACAGCAAGGAAAAGGAAGGAGTACGAAGAGCCTTTCGTGGAGTGTTGCTCTGTTAGCCAGGAAGTCCTGAACTAGGAACTAATAAAATGTGTTTGGTTTTATGTTGTTTCAGTTCAATTTTGGAGACATATTTGTCCACCAAGCTATCCACACCATTGAATACTGCCTTGGCTGCATCTCCAACACAGCATCCTACCTGCGGCTCTGGGCGCTGAGCTTGGCCCATGCACGTGAGTGATTGTCCACCTGTTAGTTTCCTGACCAGCAACTCCGTGCTGATCACTGCCTCTGCTGGTGTTTGAGTATTTCTGCAGATTTCTTCATGAAATCCAAGTTCTCCTTGTGGCCATTTGTGTCTCAGGATATTTTGCTTCAGGTTAGGTCCCAAATCTTCGCTCGCGAAGACTGGCCATTACACACAGGTCAATCCAAGCATTTCACAGTGGCCATCTCAGTTTTCAGTGGTGATCCCTGGCAGCTATGTGTGAGTCAGCTCCTGACTGCATTTACTGGCTGGGGCCCCTTTCCCACGCTGCTCTGTAGCCACCCCTCTGGAATAGTCCTCACGGTGTGTGGCACAGTGGGTGGTGCAGTCTAAATGGGTAGTCCAGTCCATGGAGGTAAAGGCAGTATGGAGTCATAGCTTCTTTTCCAAGAAGCATTTGCTGTAGCCTCAGGGTATGCAGACAAATGTCAAAATTACTTGAAACAGTTATTTTGATTTTGTTCAGCAAACTAGAAAGAAAAGATCTGGTTCAAGAGCTTCTGGAATTTGTCATTTTCACTGGGATTTTTCCCAGCGACATTCAGTGGAACCTTACATTCCATGAAAAATGTACAGCATTTCAATGTCTTTTGCCTTGATTTATGATAAAAACAAATGCTCAAATACTAGAAACTGCCTCAGGCTGGAACTTTGGGTTTTCAACGTCTCTAATTTTTCTGAAATGTTTTTTATTAATATTGCTGTACTGCCTCTGGCTAGGAGTTGCACCTGCCCTAAAGAATTGAGCACAAAAAAAATGAAAACAAAAAGGGGAGGGCTTGTGGTGTGGCGTGCCATGGGTTGACAGGGGTGAGCTGTACTGCTTGACACAGAAATGAGCTTAGTAGGAGTTGAGTGGAAGCTAATACACATTAGCTTTACATGGAGGACAGATATCTAAATAAAATAAAATAAACCAACTAAAAAGCTTAGCTAAGGGCAGTCCTATGTATTCTGCCTGGAGAACCACCATATTCCTTTGCAGCATTACAAAATTACATCAACAAGATTTTTTTTTCCTGAGAGCAGCAATTGGAAGGGATCCCTGGGAGGCTGAACTGGTGGCTGGAGCATCCAGATGTAGAAACCTGGGCTAAATCCTTGCTTTGCCTGTATCACAAGAGAAAAATTGCTCTTGTGTGCTCCTGTGTGACTGGGGTAGTTAAGTTAGGAATATGTTATTGAGCTGAGAGTACATGTCAGATATACCAGTGCTGTGAATGTTGGTATAAACCTGTGCACAAAAAAAAATCTTTAAGAGCATGGCAAGAAACCTGAACACAAATCATCCTGCCTTGTGTGGGACCAACCAATTGTCTTTTTTTTTTTTCCCCACCACAGAATCTCCATGACACCCTAGGAGAAGTGGTTTGGAGAACAAGTGGGAATTACATGTCTCCTGTGATTCTTAGCTAGGTTCAGTCAGTGCAGCTTGTATCCTAATCTGCACATGTATTGACTATGTCAATTGATCATGTTCACTGGGATTTAGCAGCAGGCAGTCCTAGAAGGCTTCACATACTGCCTACCTGCCATGTTAAGGAAGTGTAAATTAAACTGATGAGTGTATCATGACAGGCTAACAGAAGCCTTGGTAGTGTGCTTCCATGGACTTGTGATGCAAAGTTAAGCCAAAACAGCACCATCAGCTTCTAACACAGTGAAGAGGAGCAATGGAAAACAAGCTGCATCCACTTTCCTTCCCTGGTCATCATGGAGAGGCGAGGTGGCCATATGTGATCACTGTCATGTATATCTTACTATCATGTGCATTTTATCCTAGGCCAATTCATCTGACTGGGAAAAATGGGTGAGCTGGCAGACTGCATGTCTGTCCACAGCTGTTGCTTAGCACTGTTTTCCCTTTATTTGTTTCTACAGAGCTGTCAGAGGTGCTTTGGACCATGGTGATGCACAACGGGTTGAGCAGCAGTGGCTGGATAGGCCTCATTGTCATCTTCATTATCTTTGCAGCATTTGCAGTGCTGACAGTGGCCATCCTGCTGGTCATGGAGGGGCTCTCTGCCTTCCTACATGCCTTGCGTCTGCACTGGTAGGTGGTGTGGTCTTCTGGAGGTTTCTTGGAGCAGTCTTTGGAAGGGATCAGGCTGTGAACACAGGTGGCCCCGTCAGCCAGTACTAGACACGCTGTACTAGTACCTGTGCATTAGAACATCAGTTGCTTTTGGCAAGTGAAGCGAGGGAGACTCCTCCAAAGGGAGTTCAGAGCTCCCCGCTCTGAGCTGCTCCCTGGAGCAACCTGCTTGTCCTCCTGTGCCTGTGGTGGCTGTGAGCATGTGAGGCCACTGGCAACCTGCAGTTCTGTCCTGGTAAATGTGCAGAGCCAGCAAAGCCACTTTGACCTGCATGACAAGGCTCAAAGGCTCTACAGCCCCACCACTGGCTGTTTATCCCACCCAAGGTTACCATCAAACAAGATTACTGTCAAAGGTTATTGTCAGACAACAGGGCTGGGAGTGCCTAGGTCAGGAAGAGTTCAGCTGGGGGCACAAAACCTGATGAAAACCTGGGTCAACGCTTGTGCCATCAGCTCAAGTTGAGCTCCAGGCTGGTTTGGCTTTGTGGCAAAGCAGTTTCAAGTTAGCTCATATCTGCCTTAACTGGATGTCAGTGCAGGCAAGGACAGCAGTGCAGATGCACTGTCAGGCTAGTATGTAAGTGAGACCAAGGTGGCAAAACACCCTTTACCACCACCATAACTCATCTTCCTGCCTGAGCAGCCAAGCTGTGTTTTTTTTCCATTATGTAATGTCCCACCATAAACCACAAACACTGACAAGGAAAAACAGGGTGCAGGGTGCAGGTGCTTGTCATTGTGCAGGGCATGGGAGATGTCTGTCTCCTACCAGAGTGTTAAAGCAGCAGGTGGTTATCCCAGCTCTCAGAGCTGCTGGAAGCAGGTTACTGGGCAGGCAAAGTTCTGCTGACTGGCCTCACAACAAGCATTTCCAGGCTGGCTGATGGAAAGTCTAAGCTGATGCATGCCAGGTTGCTCCCTGGGCTGCCTGTGTCTCACTGCTGGCTCCAGAAAGAGCCTATGTCCTGTCTCAGAGGCCACTATCTATCGTGGCCTCCCTCTTCTCATGGGTGCCATGTATAAGCCTCTTGGCTGCCAGTAAATCCTGCCCGTGAGCAGCACTGATGCCTTCCTCTGCTCCTCCCCAGGGTGGAGTTTCAGAACAAGTTCTACGTGGGAGCCGGGTACAAATTTTCTCCATTCTCCTTCAAGCACATCATCAGTGGCACTGCAGAAGAGTGAAGCCAGTGCATCACTGCTTCACTCCTCAGACCAGTCTCTGTTTCCTTGTTGTCGCTCACCCACAGCGTAGGGTATATGGGATGAAAGAGAATGGGATGTGGCCCTTGAAAGAAGAGCAGCTGCAGATGAAAATGTAATAGCTACATTCCAATATACTGCTGTATCAGCTGAGAGCTGAACTGTATCAGCTGGGCTGGCTGGACCCTTGGCTGAGTGTCTCCACTGATGTCTTTGCCAAGTACCTGGTCCTCAGCATTTGATGAGGTCAGCTGCCTACTGCTTGATTGAAAAGAGGAGATGTAGCTTTTGAATTAAACCAGTTATTAATAATCAATTCACACATGTTTTGCTCCATTTACTGCCTCATCTTTGTGGTATATTTCTTTCAAAGGAAAATATGTTTTGGCTGTTGTTTTAAGCTGTGGTTGATCATGTGACATGATTAAGTCCCTTACAAGATTGTAGCCCGTCATTTAGCACACAATGCAAACCAGCTCAAAGACAGATTGTATTGCAGGCTTGCAATTTTCTACATGCTTTACTAGAATAACCTTCTTTTTATTTGATTTTCTCCAGGGCTTGACAGCACTGGATTATAGATGTTTGCACACATCATCACTTAACAAAAGTGTTAGTTTTGAGCTGTGTAAACAAAAGACTGCACCCATTTCAACATTTTCAGCCATTTTATTTATCTCTGTTGGCTCGTTTCTCACTGGAGGTTTAAGATGACTCCTCCTGTGCTGTATGTTTCAAGATGAGTTGTTAAAGCAGATTATGTAGAAATGCTAATACCTAATGAACAGAAGGAAGAGTGGAATCAAAGCAGTTGACATGAATTTGAAGTACTGATGTACTGTGATCTTCCTAAATATTCATGAATTACTAATCTTTCAAACTGAATAGTGTTAATCAGGCTATGTTTTTTTAACTATGAAGTATGTAAAGAAAACAGAGCACACCAATGGATTTGGAGTGGACAGTGCTCCCTTTCGTGGGACATGACCAAACAAGCCCTTATTTTCAAACCTCGCATCCTTGATATCCAGCTCCACCAAAAAAACAGCCTGGGAGTGTTCCCAGCAGGACACACAGTGTAATGAGTCATCACAGGTAATATTTCTGCAGTATTCAGGCTTGAGAGTCATCTTCAGCTACAGCGACAGGGGAGAAAATACAGCCCCAGGCAAAGCAGTTGTTCTAATTTTCTCTTGTGGTCTCAAGAAGCCACACTGATGTTGGGCGCTGGTTGCCAGCAGAGCCACGAGCCTTTTTCAACAACAGCTTGGGTTAGGAGCAGCAGCTGGAGCTGAGAAGAGGTGGGCATGGGAGTGTGTCCATCACCCTTGCATGGTCTTGTGTCACCAGTTCTTTGGGCATGGGTAGCCTACAATACAGACAAAAACCACATGGATATCACTGCAGATGGTGTCACAGTTGCTCAGTGTATGCTCATCACCTTTGTTTCTTCCTTCCAGCCTGTTTTGTTTATTCCTATTCAGGAGAAAAGCAGTCTTGCAGCAAGAAAGGCCAAAGTAGTTGGATGCATTACCAAACACAGAGAAAACCATTTGCTTTACGAAACAGCGGGTGAATTTTCTGCACAAATACACATTTTATCTTTATTACACCTTTTGATGTGATTGCAGTGTAACTGAGAAGGTGATTACCAGAAACAGAATATCTGTTCCTTTTAGAACTTCTTGGTGCTTTGCTTTTTGTCTGAGGTTTACATTTTAAGCAAGAAAAGCAAGTTATCCTGTGATTACTGCAGGTGATGAGATGGTCTGTTGTTTACTGTACTGAACAGCCATTCAAAAACTGGGCTTAATTCCATATTCAGCTCTCTTTTTCTGTGCACAACTGAAAAACACAGCAGAGCCTGTGTCTCACTTGAGCATTTGTGATAGAGGGATGGCACTTCCCCACTCCACAAGTGGACCAAGCCCACTTATAATCAGGGAGCATTCAGATGAAATACTGCTGAGAGGCACGGTTGCACTGATATACTTTGAGGAGAGCCCTGGCTTTCATCTGAGGTTTTTGAAGAATTCTTTAAAAACCCAGAAATGTTCCAGAGAGTGCCTTGTTTTTCGAAGGTTTTTCTGCAGAAGATAAGGGGGATTTTGGAGCAGAGCAGAGCAGTGGCTGTTTGCTTCCCTGTACATCTGCTCAGCTGAATGGGACCATGTTTTCTGGCTGTTTCTGTGACTGGGGCCATCGCATGTGGTCAGGTCCAGCAGAGACCACTGTTACAGACTAGTAGGCCTTCTCGGTACAACAGACCAGTGACTTTATCTAAACTTTGCCCATTGCTGGAGAAGGTGTGACTTGACCCAAGCCAGGGCCTCAGCATGTCCCGCTGCTGCAGACTCAGGATTGGTGCCTAGGGTGGAATGGGTGCTTCTGGACCCAAAGCTCATCCTGTGGGTAAGGAGTTGTTTGTTTCTGAGAATTGGTGACATGAGTTACAGCATTTTGTAGGAAACAAACATTAAAAAACCCTCAGTGAATGACCACGTAGGAAGGGAAAGGGATAGCAAAGTCAAGCAAACTGTTTTCGGTCACCCACACTCATTCTTTCCTGAGTATTTTATTCCTCATGAGAGCTATTGCTGTGTGTGCCTAGGCCCTCCTGCCAGGACAACTTTGTGATGTGGAAGATGAAGAAAGTATCGAGTATTTTGGGTACTGAGTTTTTGTCCAGTCCCTTAGGTCCTTTGGGCTGGTAATGATGAACTGGCTTTTGGACTGAGCTTTTATAAACTCCAGAAGTCAGTTTCTTGGAGTCTGGCCTCTGGCTCCTGGAGCAAACAATACTTTCTTCAGTGTTTACACAGATGATGGCCCTCCATCATGTCCTTGGCCAGCATGGAGACCTTTCTTCTTGCTCTCAGTCTTTTATTTCTTCTGGACCTTTCATGCATGTAGACATTTCCATTTGTGCTTTATTCTAACCAGCCTTTGCCTTTCCATGACAAATAATTAAAATATCATAAGGTTGCTGAAAAAAATTATAGGCATAGTATCCCTTTGCACAATCCAAAACACCTGGGCCTGAAAGCACATCTTCATGGCTTAGAATTTCACTGGTATTTTGGTCATTTTTTCCCTTCTGTGCTGGGAAGCTGGAATGCTGAAACATCTGTGCCTTCCTGTGATTGCATGTGCACTGTCTCAGATTTTGCAACGAAAACAGAATGGTATGGATCTGGCAGCCTGCATCATGCATGTCATTCAGCAGATGCCAATAACAGTTGAATATTAGATATTATTAAGAAGGAGAGGTAAAATAAGGCTGTGAAATAGCATATGTTGGCTGGTAGCAAATGTCTTCCAGATGCTTATGGAAGCATAAGATTCAGCATGGGAGTTACATACTCTGATAAAACTATTGCAGCATTGTGTACAATATGTACAGCTCAGTGTACATATTTCAAAACAGAAGGATTTTGGGAACCCTCATGAGATACAAAGACAAAAAACCTCCCAGCATCTTTGCTGGCTTATACCAATGTCAACACTGAGTAGTGAAGGTAGACACGTACATTCCTAGTCAAGAACCCACAGCTGTCATAGCACTGAGATTTGCTGCACAACAGGGTTGGGATCACTGTGGCAGTTCAAACCAGGAACGCTTCCTGCATTTTGCTACTTGGTCAGGAAATTTAGAAGGATGAAGCAGAGGGACTTGACCTTATTTTTCTCGTGGTGCTGGCGTCTGAGTTGGCTTCATCTGGCCTAAGGAGGGCTGGTGGCTGCAGTGCCCAGCCACTGCTCATGGCTTCGCAGGAGATGGTAAAGGTGCCTTATATGGGCACTGATGCTGCAGGAGCCGCCTCTGAAACCCATGAGCTTGAATCCAGCTGGTGTTGCAGTAAGGGTCTCCTCAGCATCCTCCCTGTGTCTACTTGGGGTCATTCTCACAAAAAGGGATGAGCAAGTACCAATACCTGTGGTGGGCAGCACCTGTGGAGGACCTGTAGATGCCATGGGAAAAGCACAGATCAGCACTTGGGCACTCTGCCTGCAGCACCTATTTCTGGGGGTGGAGGCAGGTGGAGAGGGACGTGCCTGTGCCCAGCAAGGAGGAAACCTGACTCCTGGGAGCTGGATCCCAAAACAGCACCACCAACACTGTAAAAAGTAAATAGCAGAAGAGATACAGTCATACAGAAGGAAGGGTCTGCTCCTCTGTGCCTGAGACACCGCAGAGGTAAGAAAACCTCACTAAGTAAATAAATAAATATTTAATCAAGTCTTGCTTAATAGTGGGGGGTGTCTGATCATTCACCTGTGAGGGGAATTCTCACAAGAAGGTGGTCTCTGACTTTACTGACAAAGTTCCCAGCTGGTGTCACATGCAGAAGTGCACATTGTGTGGCCTTCATGCCTCACAGCCCTCTGGTGTGGGCTCATGTCATCGTTCCATGGGTCCCAGCAGCAGTTTCACTGCACTCTTGGTTGCTCCCTTCAGATGGAGGATTGTTATTTTCCCTGCCAGCAGCAGCTTTGTCACTGCTGTTCTCCTGGCTCATGTAACTGGCATTTAGGAATTGGGAATTACAAATAGTGGAAAATTTGTGACTCCCTGAAGATGCATGATAGACACTAGCTGTTCCATTAAGGCAAACAGGGCTGCAAAGGTTTGGCATGAAATCCTGGGTTTGGTAGGAATTGTTAGGAGGTTTACTGTGCCTGCAAAGATTTCTAGTGTTATTTGAGATGCTAGAGAATGTATCCCACCTGCTTACCTGCTGTTATTTGAGTAGTGTGGTTCTCCCATTAGGTGCTATCCAACATCCTGATACCTCTGAGGGTGTCTGTCTACTGTCAGGTATTGGAGGTGGCACTGCNTGAACACCTGGCCCTCACTGGTAGTTCTGCACAGCAGCATCAAGGATTGGGGTTCCCTCCCTTTGTCTGGAAGAGTTGTGGCACTTCCCAGAAGGAGGGCATATGGCCCAGAGTAGGTAAGTGCCAAGGAAATGTTCCAACACCCCTCAGCAAAAATTAGCAGAACATCCCAGCAGCA
The DNA here is from genome assembly GCF_001604755.1 of Lepidothrix coronata. NCBI lineage: Eukaryota > Metazoa > Chordata > Aves > Passeriformes > Pipridae > Lepidothrix > Lepidothrix coronata. The sequence continues at coordinate 2,859,974 of NW_016690190.1, forward strand.
AGATGAGTGGACAAAGGCCCAGGGCTTGATCCTTTTTCTGCCAACACCCTTGGCGTGCCTGTCACAGGCTTTTGGAAGAGAGTAGCTGTTTACCAGAGGTGTGATGTGGCAGCTTAGAATGTGTCTGCAGGTCCTTAGTCATAAAGGAACAGAAAAGGAGAAAAACTGGTGCCCAGATTTTGTTATTGCAAAGCCTTTTGCGATTCAGCCACACAGTAAATCTTTACCTCTTCTTGTATGATCTTCCAAGCACCTTTTTTGATTTCTGTTGAGCCAGTTGCACTTGGAAATGGTCCCTAGCTGTTGGCCATTATGGTCAGCTGGTGGCACTGTGTGCTGCTGCCAGCTATTGCTGCCTCTGAGGACACTGTGAGACATGTGTAAGCAATATCCTACACATCCTCTTGCATGCTGGACTGTAATGATCTATAACAGCAAGGTCAGTGTATGTGATCCAACTGACTAATCTGCCATTAGCCCTTAATGACCTCCTTGTGACTGCACCTGGGTATAATGCTTTCAAGGTATCCAGCCTGTGAGTACTGTAACTCCATGCTTCCCATGTTTGTGCTGCCTTCCACCTCGGCTGGGGTTTTGTACCTTTCATTAGATGCTCTCGGCCTTTAATTCCCTCCAGCTCTCCCCCTACTGCAGCCACCCCAGTGCTGGTTTGCTGTGAGTTCTGCCTGGGCCAAGCCCAGCACCTCTACAGGGAGGTAATCAAAGCAGAAGGTGTCATCAAACTGAAGATGTGTTGAGCCCCCTCCCCCCCAGTGTCTGAGCATGCACTCGGCAGAAAAGCTTGTGGGTTTAAGCCGTCAGTGTGCTTAATCCCTGCCCTGGGATTAAAGTGAGCTTTTCTAATGAGGAAAAGCAACAGTGATGAGGCCAAGGGATCTAGCACTGGGAACCAGAAACACCAGCAGAAGCAGCCAGGTTCTCCCTGTCACAATCCATGGCTGTGTTTCTTGATACCCTGAGAGGATGGGGATTAGCGCAGCAGGGGGTGAGGCGCAAGATCAAGTTTGCAGCAGGAAGTTGTGTGCTGGCAAGGTGCAGGCTGGGTGAGGAGGAGTTTGGGCTAGCCATGCCATCTTCAAGCAGCCGGGGTTAGGAAGTTGGATGGGTCACTTGGCTGTGCCCCACTGGGGGCTCCCATCAGGCTGAGCAATTACAGGGTGCAGCACCTCTACTGCCCTCTCAAGCCCAGCACCCATAGGGGAGCCTCCAACAGGGACAACCCCCTACTAGTCATATCATGTCTTGGCTCTTGGAGATGCAGCATCTTTTAGACTGGCTCTGTATTTCATTGACCTCTGGGCTAGGAAAGTCATCACATGCTCTCTTGTGTTAGCAGGTCTCTAGTCTTCCCTAAGGCAGTCCCTGAACTTTCCATAAAAACAGCCAGTGCAGTGTGATGACTGATCTCTGTCAGTTCAACTAACTTACCTTGTGAAGTTTCTATCTGTTCTTCACCAAAACCATGATGGGAAGGGATATCTCCCAGTAGCTGCATGAAACAAACTATGTTTGACCATATCTGAATGTTTCCACTCCAGCACAAGAAACTGCCTTGCTGTCTTGTGACTGTCCAGAGGTTTCACAGTTAAATCCTAGCCTTGTCTGACGGTGGATCCCAGCAGGAGCTGAGATGGCCACTGCACCAGAAGAGGCAGAAAATGCTATTGGCTTGGAGGAAATCCACACAGAGAGAAAAGAATCACCAAAAGGTGGGTTTGTATTGGCAGGACTAGAAATCTGGGTCCTCATTTAGCTGGGGTAGGGGGGGAGTCCTCAGTCCTGCTACTCCAGCTACCTAAATCTGTAACTGGAGCCACAAACAGCAGCATCATAACTCTCCTCTCCTATCACAGCTACCAGGCTGGTGACTGCTACCTACAGCAGTGGGAAGAGCTGGCTAGTTTGGCTTTTCTCAAGCCTCTGCTTTATGTAAACATTTTATTATATTGGTGATTTGATGACTCATTTATTTTGGATATTATTTTTTTTTAATTTTATTCTATTTCAGAAGTATTTTAAAGTGGAAAAAATGTTGAAAAGCATTTAAAAGGGCCTGCATTTGCAAAAAAACCCGAATTTCTTCTGAAATTCTGCAGTTAGTTCTGTTTCATTTCAGAGGTAGTCTTGATGAGCTTGAGATTATTTTTTTGGAAATATATGGCCTGACAGAAAAATTTATGCAGCTCTGACTTTACCTAAGTAAGGGTTTGAAAGTATTCATATAGTGAAATCTTTCTGCAAAGTCTGTTTAGAAGGGTGACCCAGCCCTGATCTTGAGATGCTTCTTTTGACCATTAGATGGGTTAAGTGCAGAGGGTGGGGAAGAAGTCGGGAATAAAGGCTTAGGGCATGAAACAGCCCAGAGCTCAGAGCTGTGCTCATCTTGCAGGAATTGGGCCTGGGGCAACCCTCAACTCACACCACTCCTGCTGGGAGAAGGACTGTATCCCAGGAGTGCAGAGGGACTGAGTGTCACAGCAGTTTGGGCAGGGGAAGGCAGTAGAGCATTGCCCAGATGCAGTCCAAGCCATAGGTTTCTGAAGCAGGTGGGGTAACTCAGTGCAAGGCTGTCCTTCCTCCATTACCACTGGCTGCTGTTTTAGCAACCCCTTGCCATGCCTGGTCACCAGAACGCCCAGGAGCTGGTCAGTGAACACACAACTGGTAGATGTTTCCAGTCTTTTTCCTGGTTCATTGCTACAGGAGCATGAAAAACATTGACATTTCATGAAGAGGAGGTACAATTTGACTGCTGACAGTTTTTGTTTCTCTATTTCCCTTTGGTGTTCAGGGCAGAAGACATTTACAGTGGAAGAAGCTGTGGAAACCATTGGGTTTGGGAGGTTCCACATCATGCTCTTCTTCATCATGGGCAGCACTGTGGTAGGTATTTGCAGCCATCTGCACTGGCCTGAAAAAAATGTTCTTATTTCTCTTATTATTGTGCAGTAATAACCATAAACACTGGGAGCACATATTGTAGCCCATTTTTTCCCCCACACATACCTTCTCAAGCAGGATTTCTGCTATTGTCATCTTTGGCCAAAGTAGATATTGGCCACATGGATACCACACCTATCTCAGGGCAAAGCTGAGCAGGATGGCCCAGAGCACCGTGGCTTGGCTCCTGCCCTGAGGCACTGTCAGGGCATGTCTTCAGTAGTGCCTGAGGGCTAGGTTCAGCCTCACATTTGCATTTTCCATGTCATCTCCATGGTACCCAAACGCTGAGCAACACAGCACAGGAGGGCTGCCATCTTCTCACCCTTGGCTACCTGAAAAATTTCCTAACTTTCATGGTCTCGGGTGAACGGTGTATCTGGTTTGAGAACTTTGGCAAAAGCCTGAGGCCAGGCTGGGGTAAAGATGTAATGAGGGTATATTCAAGACAATCACTGCAGCTGAGGCGTAGAAGTCTGTAACTATGTGTAAACAATAGCCTCACTCCTAACTGAAGCCAGCTGCTGGGGCAAACAGCCAATGGACCTATGAATTTTTTAATCAAAAGCAGTTTTAAGAGTTCATCTCTATGTTAGATTCCTGAATTCACAGTCAGCTGCCTAACTAAGCAGATTCATTTCCAGAGGTAGTTGAAGGTCTTCCACTAGCACAGCAGGATAAGAGTCTCCTCTGCCAAGGACTGACTCTTTCCAAACTTCCTAGATACAGGGTGTCCCTAGATACCTGCTTTCTAGATACACTTTTCTCCCCTCCTCTCCCTGTTGCCAAGTGCTTGTGTCTTCCAGATCAGGCACAGGGCTCAGACCACTGTGGAGGCACCATGGCTTCACAGGACTCTTTTGACAATGTGGGACTGCCAAGGTGCAGGCTTGTAGGACTGAGAGACTTTCCCCTGTGGGCTCTTTCTGGTTTCCCTTCTTGCTAACAGGTACACTTGTTTCCAAAGGTGGCTGAAGCCATGGAGATCATGCTCATAGCTGTTGTGTCCCCTCTCATCCGATGTGAGTGGCAGCTTCAAGACTGGCAGGTGGCTTTAGTCACAACGGTGAGTGACTTGTGTTCCCCCCAGACAGGTTATCCACCATGTGGTCACTGTCAGGGGCTTTGTAAAGTACACTTCCCAGTGGGCCAAATAAATTCCTAGGGCCTCTGTTCAGGAATAAGAACAGTACCACAACTGTAGAAAACCAGAAATCAAGCTGACAAGAGCAGATGTCCATTCACAGAGCTGTAATGCCAAAGCAAGTCCCCACTTCCATGTTCTTATTTTGATACCCTTGCCATCCATCCCCCAGCTTCGAGGATTGAAGGAGTGAGTGCCCACACAAAGGAGGTCATCCCCTGACAGCTGCCTTATTCATGGGTCTGGGCACTGCAGTTCATCCTGCTGCCCTGGGAGCATGCAGCTCACCCACAGTTCAGAGAGTAGAGCTTCCCAGTGCTCCTGGGAGTGGGCCCTCCACAGCTGTGTTTCAATTCCCCTTAGATGGTGTTTTTTGGCTACATGGTCTTCAGCATAGTGCTCGGGCTCCTGGCTGACAGGTATGGCCGCTGGAAGGTGAGTGAGTGCTGGGGGCTGCACCACCTTTTCCTGAGCTCCACAGGAGCCACGCGCCTGGCTGAGCCTGTGGTTTGATGACCCTGATTTTTCCCCTTTTGCAGATTCTGCTGCTCTCATTCCTCTGGGCAGCCTATTTCTCCCTGCTGACCTCGTTTGCCCCATCCTACATCTGGTTTGTGTTCCTGCGGGCCATGGTAGGAGGTGGTGTGTCGGGTCACGCGCAAGGGTAAGGCTGTGCCCCGTGCCTTGTGGCACGGGCAGCGGCAAGCTCACCTTCCCAGGGAACTTAACAGAGGCACTGACGGGCCCTGAGGGGCTGAGTTCCTGGGTTTACAGCAAGACAGACCCTCCAGCTCATCTTGGCTGACCCTGGTGGAGTGCTGGGTCTCCATGCACTGAGCCCAGTGAGCTGTGGCTGAGCTGTGACCTGAAGGCAATGGTGGAGCAGGGGCCTTCAGGGGGGCTGGAAGGGGAAAGGGGAGAAAATTCCCATATCACCAAAATGCTGTTCTGTAATTTCACTAAATCCTAGTTAATCAAACTAATTTGCAGTTCCCAGGGACTCCTGAGGCCTGGGACAGAAGGGGCAACTGGTTTATGTTAAATTGGTGACAGAGGGATTATTAAGCACATATAAAAACAATTAGACAGGTAACAGAAGAGTGAAGGCTGCTTCCTTGTAAAAAAAAAAAAGTCACAACAATTCTGCTTAAGTAGCAAATTCTTTTAGAATGATGTAAAACGTTCCAACTTAAGTGAAACTTTTTGTCCTGTTGGGGCAGAAAGGGGGATGTGGCAGGGAGAGGAGAAATTCACAATATTAACAACCACTTCACTAGGAGCCTGGTTAAAAAACTATTTTGTCTCTCTCAGGGAAACAAAAGCAACATTTCAGCATCTTCTATGGTTCCTCAAAGCCTGGTTGCTTCCCACACAGGAAAGCCCAGAACTGGTCATGTTGGTCTGAGCACCCTTTGCTGAAGTAGAGGAAGGATAATGGGGGAAAGATCTGCTGTTGTAACGAGAAGGCATCCTGTGCCTGCGTCATGCATCTGCTGACCTCCTGGCACTGCCTCCTTCACAGGAAGGTCCCCATTCCCTGGCCGTGGAGGCTGCTGCTGAGCCTCATGAGGATGGAGGGAAATTGCACATTTTATGAAACACTTCACCAGCTGAGACAGAAGGAGCCAATGTGGGTCTTTCCCGACCTCTCTCTCTGTCCAGCCAAGGAAGCACAATTCACACCTGTGAGCCTGAGAGGTGCCAGTGCCAGGATCCCTCTGCACCAAGGGCTACTGAATCGTTTAAAAAGTGGAACAGTGTTGTCTTTATTTAATGAAAATAAAATTCACTAAAACTGTTTGATTCTATGAACATACTCTATGCCTATGCTGGCACTTAGATCAGCCCACAGGACCTTCTTGTAGGTTTCCTAATGTACAGAGTGCAGCGTTTACCTGCTTGTACCCCACAAGCGTGGGCTAGAAAGGATTCATGCCTTGTGTTTCCTTTGCATGTAATTCGGTGCCTGCCTGAGTGGAAGGCATAATGAGCAGGGATTCCTTGTCTCTGGGTGCTCAGTGGTGGAAGGGGGATGGTACTCTGTCTGTAGGCATCAATGTCCAGCACTGGCTGAGTTGAGCTAAACTGTTACTTGACTTGTATGGAAATTCTCAGTGTTGCTATATTTCTGCATTTTTTTCCTTTTTTTTGCTAGGCTTATCATAAAAACGGAATTTTTGCCCACCAAATACCGAGGATACATGTTGCCCTTATCTCAGGTAAGAAGAGTGAGCCTGTTACTATTTTTTCTAGCTGTGAGTCCCAGGAGATTTGTCTCACTGATGTTGGGAAGCCAGATCTCCAGCGCATCAGCGTTTCTCCCAGATTATTCACACCTGTCTGAGTCTGAATGAGTGTCTGCTGCCTCCTGCATCCTGGAATGTGACATCTGTGTTACTAAAGACATACACAGGCAGCTGCCTGCAGAAGAGAGGCAAGAAGAGAGGCAATATCTTCTCGAATAATTTGATGCTCCAAGCATTATATGGGAACTTTGAATGCTGGCTGACACCAACCAGTCTCATGATTGTCCTATTGATAACGGGGTTACCTGCTACGGTGGGACCAGTGCTGATGGACCAGCAGGCACTGGAGCTAGTGGCATTCCCAGTCCCCTCCATGCTGAGGTTCATCCTCCCCTCTCTTTGTATCCCCAGTCATAACAAATTATTTATGCAGTGATTCCCAGATAAGGGAGTCTGTGCCTCTCCCTGTCCCTGCTCAGGGATGGCAAGGGGCTTTGCACAGGACAGGGCTAGCATAGATAGTCACAAATTTGGCCTGAGACATGCTGTGAGGGTTGTGCCCACGTGCTGGGCAAAGACCACAGCAAGAGTAACTGGGGTTATTGTTTACTGAAGGCTTCTGCAATGGGCACTTGCTGCATGTGCAAATGATCAGTGGAGACCCCATTGAGCCCACAGATTTATCTGACTGTTGAACCAAATGTGTTTGGTGGCAGGGATAATTTGCTTTTCACTACAGTCTCTTTGATCCCAGGTCATCATTACAAAAGTGTCATCAGAAACAGAAGAGTTTATAAAAGAACAATCTTGTATTTCTCCCTAGAAATTTGTTATTTCTGCACACAGATTATTCATGAACTTGCTGTAGCTTTTATGTATTTTTGTGTAATTTGTGTTGGCTGAGCTCCTTTGGGTGGCCCCCTGGAAAGGGATGTCTCCTAGTGGCAACAAGTGAACTACAGAGAGGAATGTACATGCAGATTGGAGGCCAGATTCTCTGTTGGTATAACTTGGCATTGAGTGTACTGGAGAGCCACCAACTTTCAGCAGTGGAAATCTGGCCTGGTTTTGCCTTCTGAGCTTGTAAGTCTGCTGCTTCCCTGCAGAGATTTAGACAAGAGGAAAATTCATGAGCATCAGCATTAGCAGAGAAGTGACTGGAAGGACAAAAGAAGTGGCTTTAAGTACAATGGTATCCACAGCAAGTTGTCTGTTTTCATCTGCAGCTAATTAAGACTATCTTCAGCTGTTCCTCCCCAAATCCTTGTCTTTTCCTCTTTCCTGCCACCTAAGGCCAGCTTCTCAGACAGCCACGGGATGGCTCAGTTGAACCTCAGCATTCCCTAGCAGAGTTCCCCACCTACCCATAGGATCAGACCAGAAGGGAAGAAAATAAACAAATCATTGCCACGTGTCATGTTTTAACTCCTTTCTTTCCCTTGAAAAGGTGTTTTGGTTGGCAGGATCTTTGTTGATCATTGGCCTGGCATCAGTGGTGAACCCAACCATCGGCTGGCGGTGGTTGATCAGAATTGCTTCCATTCCCGGCATCCTTCTCATCCTGCTGTTCAAGGTAGGAAGATCTCCACTCCCCACTGCACTGCCACTGACCTGATGTCTCCCCAGGTGCCAAGAGGCACTGCTCTCCACCCCCTGTAAGGCTGGGACTATCCTTTAGTCCTCCTTTCACCATTTCAGCCCTCTCACCCAGGAGCCTGGTAAGGTCCTGATGGCTTGGTGGAGCTGCAGACCAGCTGCTGGGGAGATGTCACCTTGCCAGTGATGTCTTGGCTTGTTGCTCCTCTGTAGCCCTTCAGCACCCCAGGTTTCAGTGTCCAGGATGCCAGCAGTACCCAGGGATTGGGGTGATGGGCCAGGCACTGAGAAGAAGACAGGCTAGGCAGGGTATGCAAAAAATCACAACTAATATCCTCAGTCTAGTGTGGCCACAGTACACCCTCTTCAGTCTTTACATTTTCTACAGCTGAGGAAAGCAGCCTCAGTAAAGCGTTCACAGAACATGTGAAGGTTGACCACAGCTTCCCCAGGTTTACTTCTCCTTCAGAAATATCAGGCTCAGACATAAGAACCATCTTATTTGTGGGGGAGATGTGGAAAATCCCTATTTACAGTGTCCACAGGCACTGCAGTCCTGAGCTGTGGCTGGCAGAAGCCACGCAGATGTAAAAGCCCTTCCTGCAGCTGAATGAATGCACAAGTCCACCTGGGGTGCCACCTGGGCAGGCAAATGCCAGGTCATTGTGAGCATCCACTTCTATAACTCTGATGTTTGGTTTCCTTGATTATTTTTGCCAGAAAAAAAAAATGGACAGCAAAAGTTCTTAGTCCAGAAGAAAAAAAAAGACGGAGTCAGTGTACATACCTCTAAAAAAATGAGTCTTTAATTCATATTTCAGTGATACAGATGTAATTGCTTATAATTTAAAAGTATTTTATTTTGGAAAGAGCACTGAGTGTGGGTGAACATTGTAAATGCTAGGGAGGAGTGAGTTAGTTCCTAAATTTCAGTTATGCTTTTCTTTTTATTAAAATGGCCTTGTGGTATCTTCCAGGACTTTTGCTTAAGTAAGTCACATGTGCCTCATCTCATTTTAGAATGTCAATTAATTCAGGATTGGTTTTGTTAAGCCTGTATCTTTGGCTCTCACCTTTCGTAAGTGCTAGACACAGATGGCTCAGTGGCAGAATCCTGGGAGCTGGACCAAGAAACAGGTTTGTTGGGCAGGGTGAGCCCCCCAAGCAAGGGATGTGGGGACCTGGAGGGGTACCCCAGGGCATGGCTGGGCAGGAGGACAGGCAAAAGGCTGCTTTGACTCATGGAGTGCCCCTGCTAACCTGACCAGGCCCCTGGGCGTGACAGGAAGCTGAGTGGGACAAGAGGGGTGCAGAAAGGCTTTCTGACACCACTCTGCTTTCAGTTCATCCCGGAATCGGCACGGTACAACGTGTCCATGGGAAACATGGGGGCTGCCCTGGCCACGCTGCAGAGGATAGCCAGGATGAATGGGGCGGCGATGCCAGAGGGGTTGCTGAGAGAGCCTGCCAAGGTAAGTTGAGGCTGCATTGCTGCCCAGCCCATCCATCCTGGGCTTTTCTTTTGGAGAGATTGGAATCTTGGCCCTCAAAATGGAAGGGAGTTTTCTGCTTTTTTTCTCCTCAGTTTGTGTTTGCTCAAAAAAATATTGTGCTAAGAAAAGATTCATTTCCTTTACCATGAAAAGGGCTCCTGGCAAAGCACATTCTTCCTTATTGCCCATCCGTCCCACAGGGGTGTTCCCTGTGCCATGAGACCTTGGAACTGCCCGTTGGGGTCCCTCTCAGGGCTGTGACCAGGCAGGCTGAAAGGATCCCTGCCATGAGGTCAACTCAGTGCTGCCAGAGGCTTCTCCCAGCCCCTGGCCTGGCTTGTCCACTGTGTCCCAGCACCTCAGGTTCCCTGAGTGTGGAGCCACTGACCAGCAGAAGAGGATCAAAGCAGGAGAGACCATTTCACAGCTACCACCATCTGCGCCTGTAAGCAGCTGAGCAGCTCACGAGTTGATCACTGCTGGACTGAAATGCCCACAAGTGTGTGTGGGTGTTTCAGGGCAGGCAGGAGAGGAGCTGGGGCCAGGCTCCTCCCAGGCTTCTCCTCCTTACCCCCTAGTCTGGGCTCTGCTGTCTGGTAGGTGGGAGGACTTAGTCAGGTGGCTCCTTTGGTTCCCCAAGAGAGGAAGATTAGACAAATCTATTGTCAAGGGCCTCAAAATTAGTATCCAGCTCTTTTAAGTCCCTTTCCTGGACCTCTTTGCTGCTTATTCAATCCCACAGGCACCAAACATTGTCCTTAGCAACTCATGCAAGATGGTGCTATTGTAGTGGAATTAATTAGGATTAAAGCTTCCCTGTAGTTTAATTGAATTTATGTAATGGACCCACATTGGCTGTGGGAAGCGTTTTTGTTGGTTGTGCACCCTCTCAAGCTTAACCAATGAGGAGGAAAATAAAAATAAAGGCAAACCAAACCACTGCTGTGAACTCCTCTCCCCTCGGTGGTGGGATGCTGGGGCAGCTGCTGGCTCCTGGGGAGCAGCAGGGCAGGCAGGGTCCCCCAAGTGCCTGCCTGTGTCTGTGCTCACTGGCATTTCAGGCCAAAAACTTGCTTCACAAGCAGAGCAGCACGTGGGGCAATGGGAGCTGACAGCAGCCCCAGCAGTGCTGGCCCCATAAGAAGCAACCAAGGCCCCCTCTGGCTCCATCATGGTCACACTGGGGCCAGACTGCTGGGATCTGTGAGACCTGCTGGGAGTGCTCAGGATGTTCTTTCTCCCCCCTTCCATCCTTTGCAGTGCATCCTCCTGTGAGCATCCTTTAGGAAGCAGGGCTTTCCTCTTTGCAGGTTTGATGGGGTGCTGTGTTGCACCATCTGTCAGTCTGTGCCACCAGCAGCCTGGGGCAAGGGCAGGGAGGCCTGAGGTGCCAGCTGCTGCCACGGAACATTTGCCCCTGTATAAAAGATGCCCTTTTTATAATTTCTATTGCTAACATATGGTTTGCAGGAAAGGGGAGGAAGATTCAAGGACCTCATCCACCCCAAATACCTCAGAACCACTTTGCAGATATGGATCATATGGTAATTTTTTCTTCTCTTGTTTATCGTCTCATTCTCTCAGTTGAAAGTGTGCAGGGAGTAGAAGTCTCCTGTTGACTCTGCCATTACAAGGCACAACTCTGCCTCACATGGTGACTGCAGATCCTTGGCAGCTGGAGGGGAGTATGTAGACATGGATCACCACAGGTTTGCCCTGACCTCAGACCATTCCTCAGATACCCTGACTTGTTGGTGTTAAGAGAGGCAGAAAAGGGCTGGACATCCAGGGTGGTGTAGGGTGCCATGAGTCGTTTCTCAGGACAGGGCAGCTCATGGAAGGTTGATTGGGAACCAGGTGAGAGCCACAGGAGAAAGCCCACGCCTGCCTGCAGCATGCACCAGCCATGTTCCCACAACTCCGCTTCCCTTCTTGGTGTAAACTTGTTCTTCCCAAGAGGAAGACAAACATACCACCTTTGCAGGCCAGGCAAAGTCCCAGTGAAACAGGGCTCCGACAGAAACACATTAACCAGTGCCAGTTCCACTCACTGGGGAAAATTAAGATTGAAGAAATGGGTTTCATATGCAATGTTCCCAGTAGCTGTATGCGAGGGTAATACATGTTTCATTGACTTTGCTGTCTGGAATGGAAATGTATAAATAATAGGTCTGTGGGAACACATTGACCCAAAATGTTGCTAGCCAGGCCTTGAATTTTTTATGCTTTTTTTCTTCTTGACTTGTTATGAGTGTTATGAAATATCATTTTGTTTTTTAATCTTCCTTTCTCTCCTAGTCCTCTCAGGAGTTTCTGGCATGTTCTTGGATTTGCATTCCCATCCCTCCCTGCCCCAAGCATCTCCTGCCTCCCCAGGCAGCCCAAATTCTGCTGCTTGTTTCTGAAAATGCTGGGGGGAATAAAAAAGTGAAAATTACTTCTCAGCCTGCTTATGATTATGCGTATGCTGAATTACTTGATAAAGACAAGGCAAGGCTGCCATCACCAATTCTGTATTCTTGACAGCCAGCCAGGGTGCAATGTGAGCCTCTCCAGCCAGTTAATGAAAACTCCTCTTGAAAATCCCTCGGTAGAAAGGATAAGGACTAAAAAATAACATGGGTATTTGCTTCATGGGAGCTGAAAGTGTTGAGGCCTGATGTTGAGATTCCCTGGTTCCCCAGGAGGGGGTGGTTTGGAAATGTCTTCACTTACAACCCTGCATTAGGAAAGGGACTGAAGGGGCAGGCTCTCCTCAGCATGGCCACAGCAGGTACCTGCTGCAGAGCAAGAAACAGAAATAAGGTGCAAGTAAAATGACAAGCATAATGACTGTGGTGGGTTGACCCTGGCTGGATACCAAGTACCCACCAAAGCTGCTCTATTTCTCCCATGTTCAGCTGGACAAGGGAGAGAAAATATGAATTAGTGCTCATGGGTCAGGGAGAGATTGCTCACCAATTACCATCATGGGCAAACCAGATTCAGCTTGGGGAAATTAATTTAATTTATTGCCAATCAAACTAGAGTAGGGTAATGAGAAATAAAATGAAATCTTAAAAACACTTTTCCCTCACCTCTCCCTTCTTCCTAGACTCAATTTCACTCCTGATTTTCTCTCCCTCCTCCCCTCCAGTGGAACAGGGGATGAGGAATGAAGGCTGTGATCAGTTCCTCACATGTTGTGTCTACTATTCATTGCTCCTCAGGGGCAGGACTCTTCACACTCTTCCCCTGCTCCAGCATAGGGTCCCTCCCACAGGAAACAGTCCTCCATGAATTTCTCCAATGTGAGTCCTCCCATGGACTGCAGTTCTTCACGAGCTGCTCCAGTGTGAGTCCCTTCCACGGGGTGCAGTCCTTCAGGAACAGGCTGTTCCAGCCTGGAACCTCATTGGAGTCAGAAGTCCTGCCAGTAAACTTGCTTCAGTGTGGGCTCATAGCTGCACCTTATTTATCTTTTCTCCCCACAGGCTTGGCATAGCTTTCGCTTATTATGGCGTCATCTTGGCCAGTGCTGAGTTACTGGAGCGGGACGTCGTCTGTGGCTCTGCAGCCCCACCAGTGCAGGACTCTGGCGATGACTCTGAGGAGAGCCACAGCCCCTGCCACTGCCACTTGTTTGGGCCCACTGCCTACCAGACCATGATCATCAGCACAGCCGGAGAGATCGCACGTAACCTCTCCTCTCCTCCCTGCCCTCCCGTTCCCTACTGCAGACAGCCAGAGCTCACTGCAAAGGTTTTAGCTGTGCATGCATTGCTGGCAACTTCTGGGACACAGGCCATGAGCCCGTGGCAAAGGGGAAACAGAGGGCATTGCTCCCCAGGTGAATAATTCAGTTTCTGGTGACAGCACAGGTCCTTCCAGGAACAGAGGTAAAGACCTCCTTTGCAGTTAGTACGTACCAACAGCCTTGGTTAGACTCCAGGGGAAATTGCTCTTAACGTAACAGAACTGAGCCTGGCTTCCCAAATACGCAGATTTTGGAAAGTCATAAACAAGCAAGGATTGCAAATAGTCAGATTGGCATAATTGAATGTATTGCATAGGTGCCCTACTTTCCAAGATGGTGGCCTTGGGAGCAGATACTGTGCTGAGCACTACAGCAAAGGACAGCTAAGTGCCCAGGGAATCTACAGCAAACCAAACTGCTCCCTGGTGCAGCCTGCCTGGGAGCACTGGGGGATGGATGGTAGGATGGCCTAAAGCATCCATGTGGCACTCTTGAAAGAACTTGGTGTGGTGTGTGGGTCTAGTGTTACAATATGCCTGAGAGGTGCACGTTTTCCCTGGTTCATGTCTCAGCAGATGAACAACAAAGCAATGGGGTGTTGGGTCCTGCAGGGGCATCCAGGCTGGGATCAGTCCAGTGATGTGCTCAGGTGCCTGCTGGGCTCCTGGCTCAGTGGGGGACTCAGTGGGGTGCATTCCAGGACCTGGTGCTTGGCTGGGCTGTGGCTAGAGGGAGGAAAACCACCCAGGCCTGTGCCGCTCACCCAGCAGGTGCCTTCCTTGCACGGCTCAGGACAGGCATTGGTGCCCTGCCTCAGCACAGCAGGGCAATTTCAAAGAAGCACAGGCTCCGTCATCTGAGGGGAAGGGTGAAAAAAAAAGGAGTATGGGTGCAAATTACAGGGTTTGGGTACAGGAAAAGAATTATAGGGTTTGTGCATTTTATAGAACATTTGGTAGGCGCTGGGGATCCAGACAGGTGTCTTTGAGGCACACTGCATAAAGTCTGTCAAGACAGGCAATCATTGTAGTTAGATGATCTAATGTTTTATGGTTTTCCTTTTTATCTCCAGTAAATCCTCTGAACATTCTTGGCATCAATCTCCTCGGAAGACGTCTGAGCCTGTGTATCACCATGGCATGTACAGCCCTATTCTTTCTTCTCCTTAATATCTGCACCTCCAGGTACTCTGACTCAGACTGTGGGTCTTCTTGAGGGGCATGCAATGCTGAGGGCGAGACCTATAGTATTCTCAGGTCACCAGTCTGTCAGGCCAGTAATTCTTATAGACTTGAAAAAAGCCTCTGACTAGTTCCCCCTCTTCCTGGGAAAGCTGTGGCAGCAGATGCTGTGGTGCAGTGGTGTGCAGAGGGGCTCACTTGTATTACTGAGTCCACATGTCTTCACCTTAGCATACAACAAGCTGCTTTTAGCACAGTCTAGAAAAGAAGTAATATTTTTCATTCACTTTTTTCCCCCTTTCTTTCTTTTCTGGAAATGTTACATATGTCTGCTCTAACTTGTAGAGTCAGGCCCTTGACGAGAGCTCAAGGCATCAAGAGAAAGTCTGCCACAAGTGCTGTAATTTGTCAGGATGCGTAAGATTGATCCCTCTCAAGAGGGCAGAGCTTAATGGTTACTGAAAATCAGGATGGCTTCACATTGAAGTTTCCTCTAAACCACCTGGTAGCCTGAAGGCTGCTCGCCACAGGTGTACATCCCTTCCCCATGGAACACCAGTCCTGGAGGCTGGCTGGAATACTTGGGAGCTGGAGTGGAGGCTGCAAATAGTTGTTAAGCTAAATAAGCCGATGTCAGGAAGCTTCCAGTCATTCAGTGAGCTTCAGTGCTGTTAGTATTTTCAGTTTTCCTTAAAGCTGAGCCTGACCATAATATGTTCTTGCAAAAGTTCTATACAAGGACCAAAAGGGAGGGCCAGGCTGGAAGTCAAGGCTTTACCATAATGCTGAGGGCACCAGCTGAGCCACTCAGGTCCTGTTCAAATCATTTCTCTAGCCTCTAACACTGGCTTAAAAGAAACCTTACATGTAATAGCCTGTTGTCAAACATGCCTCGACGATGACTACTTGTCAACAATCAGCTTTTCCTTATGCTTTCCCTTATATTAAGCTGGTAAAAGCCTTAGCACAGTGCATATATTAGGTTGTATCTCTGCTGATTTCTGCTCAGTGATGCTAACTCTGCCCCACATGGCTTTCTCTCTAGTGCAGGCATGGTTGGGTTTCTCTTCATGCTGCGTGCCTTGGTTTCAGCAAACTTCAACACCATCTACATTTACACAGCAGAGGTGAGTCCTCCTTGAAGTTTGTTATGCTGCTTGAAATACCATTTGCATATACCCAGGAATGCTATCTACTGGTTTATTGATTAGCTAGTCACCTTTCTTGAACTAAGTATCTCTGGCTTCCTGGCCACACTGTTTCACATGCAAGATCAGAGAAGGATTCAGAAAACCAGCTGGAGATGACAGGAGCAGGTGGAAGAGGAATGCTCTACTGAGCCAGCTGCTGAAAAAAACCCACTATTTTTGAGGATATTGGGTACCACCACCTTTCAAACCCCACAATCTTTCCCCTCTCTAATCCCTGCAGTTAGAAAATAGGCTACCACTAAAAGAAACCTTTTCCAGACTAAAGGTACTGATGTAGTAATACTGAGGTAGTATATGAGGTTATGTATATGATTCTTTTCACTTAATGGAAATTGCTGTGTTCTGTCTGCAAATAGTTTTAATCCTTCAGAGAGCTTGTCCTTCATACAGCTTTGGAGCCATGAGTTCTGCAAGTTAAGTATGCATTGTTGGGCTTTTTGGTTTTTCTTTTTTAAAAAAACAATTGTATGGAGTTAAACGTATTTCCTTTCAAGTGAGTAAAGTGATAAAGAGCAAACAAAAGTAGCTCTCCATGTTGGCCTGATATTTCTTTTAATAGTGCACTATAATATCTAAACTTGCACCAGGCTTGTATAAATACCAAAATTTTAGTAGTTTTGACTGGTGTTGATGTAAAGAGCATTGCTGCAACAGCCACATCATAAAACAATTTTACTCACAAATTAATCAATGGTCAAAACCAAACTTGAAAATTCCCTTTTAAGCCATGTGCCTGGACTCTTATTGAATTAACTTACTCCATTCACTTGGCCCAGTAAGGTATTTAAACAAAGGCTCATGTGAGTATACTTGCTAAAATCTGTTAAGAGGATTTAAAAAAGTTAAACAAAATTCATACTTAAAGTGTTTTATTGGCACAGGTGTTTGGGAAATATGAGAGATAAACTACACAAAACATATTCTTCTAATCCTGGAGCTTTCTTACTGGGATCTGTTTTTTCTTTTTCCTCCTTCTAAACAAAAGTGCTGCTGATAAAAATGAATAGGCAGTCTTGAATGCTGCAGACAATGTCCTTTCTTCCTGCTTTCCAGATACGGGCCCGGCAATATTAACTGAATTCTTCCTTTAGCACCCAACTCTGTGACTTTTATGTGAGCTGCCCAGTGTAGCTGGGAGAAAGGTGATAGTAGTGGTGCTAAGCAAATGCAGGGGAATCACCTCCAGTTTTGATTGACTTGCCCTAAAACTTTACTTGGGGCAAAAAAAGAGAGATTTGTAATGGCTCAAGTGAGACCTAAAGCAGCCTTTCTTTCTTTTCGTTTCTTATCCCACTAGCTGCCCTTGATAACACAACGGGTCTCTCTGAAGAAAAATTAACAAAAAAGAAAGGTACAGATATCACAGATTGGTGTTGCACTAATCCAATTTCTTTCTGGCCTGTTTTAGGTTTATCCCACCACAATGCGAGCGCTGGGGATGGGAACAAGTGGGTCACTGTGCCGTGTTGGAGCTATGGTGGCCCCATTTATATCACAAGTAAGATCATGCTTGATAATGTTGGTAACCATTGCGATCATTGCTGTCAAATATAGAGAGATACCCCTGACGTTCATCCAAATAAAAGGGTGTAATCAATCACCCACTCCCAACCCTGTACACAGAGTATTTGGATGGTCTCTGACAGATATAGCTCTGCATAATTCTCATCATGGAGTTCGTCTTGGTAGTATCTGTTACTTCCTGAAAGCTCCTAAGATTCACAAGACATTATTTTTCTATTGCGGAGTCTCTCAGCTCTTTGTGACCTTTTGTTCACTCTTAATTCCTAATTAAGTGCCAGCCCCCCATACCACCAAGCTCATGTTCAATGTTCTTTTGCCTGCAGGTCCTTATGAACGCTTCTTTCATTGGGGCCCTGTGTCTTTTCTCATCTGTGTGTGTTGTCTGTGCGATCTCTGCGGTCACACTGCCCATCGAGACCAAGGGCAGGGCCCTGCAGGTGTGTATCACCACCCCAGCAGCTCCTGTGTATCTAAATGCTGTTTAGAGACTGGAGCTGATGATTCAGCCAGAATCCAAACTGAACTCTCCTGAGGTTTCATAAGCCAGATAGGCAAGCACAGGAACATGCTGTTGCAGTTATTCCAGCTGCCTAAAACTCATTTCTTGTGAAAGAATAAACCAGAATGCCAGCCTCAGCCACCTCAGTTTACATGTGAGCATGTTAGCTTCAGCTCGTGCAAGCCTCTCTTCATTCCTACCTTCAATCCAGACTTTGAAGTTGCTACTTCGTAGGCACATGTTCTGGTTTGCCTGTGCTGCAAGGAGAGAGGACAGCAGATGCATAGAACACTTTAAACTACAAAAGCCATTTCTTCATCAAATTCAGGGCTACAGCCCCACCTCCATCAGTCCATTAGCTAAGCCCTTAGGGTTAGTGTTCTTTACAAAGCAAACAGCCAAAACACTTAAGCACAAAGATTAAGGAGGTAAGTTTAAATTCAGCCAGCCTCCCATGTGCAAATCACACTAGTTTAATTAGAGGAGGTGGTGAGCACTTCTGTGACTCCAGTCAGTTCATCTATACCGGCATGACATGCATGCAGCATGGTCACATCACTCTGTGTCACTCTGCAGTCTTACCCGTATAAACCACAACACCATGGGCTAAATAATCCATATTCTTTAGTAGCCTAATGGCAGATGATTGATCAAACTGGGTTATGAGGGCTTTGGAACCAGACTTCAAAACTCCCACATATACAAACACACATGTATTACAGACACACACAAACACACACTCTTAACTTCATTGGGTCACATCTTCTAAGGTTCCCCCAAAGTTCACGGGACAATTAACATTAGGATTTTAAGGGTTAAAAAATTAATTGCTGCCTGCTTCCTTAAATGACTGCCTTTTAGAAAAGCATGTGCTTTATGGTTTTATGTAATTCGAAGTATCTGTATAATATTTCCTAGGAGACTGGGGTGGGGTGGAGGGGGCGGGATCAAAGTTTACATAAAGAAATGGACAAACCAACTTATTCTTCCCTCCTGGGTAAAATTCAAACCCATACAAAGAGGCCAGAGAGCCACTTAGACCTTCATAAGGTTGGATTTACAATAATTACTAAGGAAAACACTTCATTAAAACTGCTTTAAATATAAAAGCTTTGATTCAGCTACAGCTGGAATAACTTCAGCTAGCAGCGGCTGAGAAAAATACAAGTGTAAATCGTTCCTTAATTGGATCTCTCTTTTCCTGGGGCACTAACTCAATTAATTTATTATCCTCCTTGTTACAAATAAGTTATAAACTCCAGCTGCTGGCCTTTACATGGCAAAGTCAAAAGAACGGAAAAATGAAAATCTGTAGAACTAGTTGTGTAGGCAGAGAAGCACCTTTTAGATCTTAAATTCAACTTATGACTCTTATCTCATGGTCACTTAAGAAGTTACATTTCTGTCGTGTAGCCATTCAGGGATTGACAAATCACGACTGTTGAACATGTCATCCAAGGGTCTCACACAGTACAGTCATCCAGTCCACACAGGAATTTAAATACATGATGTAAAAGCTCTTCTAACATGGCAATATTTAGTGCTAAGGCTCCAGGTGATATGTTCCTTAAAACTAGGTCAAAATGAACCAACTAAATAAAATCTATGTAAGTAACTTTTTGTGAAATCTAGACACTGACATTCAAAAAGCACATCTACTCATTTCAGATTATTAGGACAGTATCAGTCCACTCTCAAAGCAGTCAGGGAATTGTTTGTCAGAAGCGAGACCTTTTGGACATACCCAAATGCATATTATTTTCCAGTGTATCCATTTCTGTTGGTTTTCATGTGCATTTTATTAATTTTATGTATTTTTTTCTTTTCCCTTTTTAGCAAGTAAAATGAAAACGAGTGTTTGATGTTGGACTGGGTAGGAAAGAAAAATAAACCTTTGGAATCTGTTATTTCCTGTGAGCTGCATTTGATGTTGATTGCTTCTCCATACCATTTCCATTATAAAAAAATTGCAACTGAACAGTGTGAAAGTTATGATTTGTATAGAAAAATGGCAAATTTCTCAAAGATGTTCCTTTTCTTATGATTCAATAAATAGATGCTTTCTACCCTTCCTGTGAAGTGAGATGATGAGTCCTTACTACTGTCAGTAGTGACACTGAACACACACACACACACAAAATAATTTAAAAAAAAATAGGAAACCCATTCAGTGAATTGAGGTTAAGGGGGGAAAAATACACAAAGAAGATATGGTCTTCACCATAGCAGCTTGAAAGAATTATAATACTTTCCTCAACTCTTTGTGCATATACCATCTGCATGAAGTAGCAAAAATTTAACATCTCAAACCTCACTGCAGTGACAATTTCTGAGGATTGTTAGGGTGGTGTCCAAGACCACAAAATAAAAGGTGAGTCATATTTTTTCCAGTGGATTATTTAAAGAGAGACATTTTCAAGCAGTTTACAGCAAACAGCTAAGTAAGGACTGTAGGAGTACATCTACTCTCCTCTCCCAAGTGTTTTCCACCAGGATAACTTGAGAATGGAGCTGAGTAGGTGTCCAGCTTCACCTCTAAATGCATAACAAGCCTCCTAATAAATCTGTGCTTGCAACTTATGGTCTGGGGAAACACACAGCACCTTCTTCCTCTGGAAGCACTGTTGCACTTGGTGCCAGGGTATCTAGGACTTCTAGGCTTTGCTAGATCTTTAAGAGTTCAAATATTGCAATGGCAGTGCCTCTTTATTTTTTCATCTGTGCTATTGTGGTGTGCACTGATCACACTTGTTTAGCTAGAATGGTCTCCCTCACTATCTTGTTCTGCTCCTTAACCTCTCTTTATTATTTTTCTGGTACTCTACGATAGTAGAATTTACAAGCAATTCTCTTCAGGTAATAAAAAATTTCCACAAAAAAGCAAACCAAACCACAAAAGCAATAATAATAATGATAACAAAACCCCCACGAAAACAAAGCACACAAACAAACTAACAAAAAAACACAGAAGAAAAAGAGAAAATAAATGGTTGCTCAGGGCAGCCTAAAAATCCACCACATAATCAAAAGCTATGTCAAAGGCCTGCTGCAAACACAACTGAGTCATCTTTGGGAGTGTTCACTACATTTTAGTGTGCAGTGCCACCCTCTGACAAAGGCAGGTGGGCAGCATCTTGTGTACTCCCAAGTAAGTAACAATGGCTACTTCCACTGGTTACAACAATGGTTGCATTTTGACAACAACATACTTATAAATTTGGAAGAACAACTTGTGGACACAAAGGATGATTTTTTCCCCTCTTTAAACATACACAAAGACTGACGGATAGTTGCAAACAAACTTTCCCATCAACTTTATTAAACAGAGGTACAGCACACTTGAGACACCTGTTAAACAAAACAGTACAGCAATACCATTGTTTCTTGCTGGTGGTGAGAAAAATGGCGCAAACCAAAGTATTCTGTCCTTTACTTCCTCCATTAAAAACTCTCAAAAAAGTTCCTTTTCTTCCTTTTTTCAAAAGTTATTTTTAATACACACACCCCCCCCTTACATTTTAAAATTCCCAATAAGTTCTTTGGGGGTAACTACACTTTCACTGTACCAATCAGTACTGCAGGACAATAACATTACACCATCCTTTTTCATGGCTTGTGTTAAATACAGTACAAACAGATCAAATTATGGCCAGCCACATGCCTTTGGTAAAATTAAAAGTCCGGTGAGATCATATTTTCTTCAAATTCAGAAAGCCACAGTTAAACTCATGTGATGTTTTGAAGTTCAATTCTATACAAACTTCTTCCTCAAAGCAAAGTTAAACAGCTGTCATCCCACAAAAATGGCAATTTCTGCGCTGCTCCAGAAAAGAGATAAAAGTTTTGAACTTCAGAGAACCTCTTCACATGCCTTGATCTCCACAGATTTCTGTTTCAGACAAGGGGTAGAAAGTCTGGTAAATATTCACAAACCTACAAGTCAAAACAGTGGTAACAGTGATAAATATTCTCAGTTTTTAAAAAACTTTTCGTAGTAACACATGTGGCTCATTTAAGCAACTGACGGTCTTCTCCTTTGAGGCGTTTTTTCCGGGGTTGTACAAAGTCATCATCTGAGTCATCAGTGAGTTCTGTATTATCTTTTTCACTCTGGACATTGGGTTGTACAGGGAACTTTCTCTCAGGATAAAGGTTCCTTAGAAGTTCTTCAAAGTACGCTTCAAGTTTCATGCCGGCGTCGGCCACTTCTGAATCAGGCTGTTGGGTGAATTAACAACATCAGTGCATCATGAAATAGCTTTATACTCACATCACATCAGGTCTTTCAGGCAAAAACTACAGAAAACATCAATCAGCAGCAAGAATGGCACCTGTGGAACATATGGTCCCAAAGAGCACAAGTCTGCAAAACAGCATGAGCGTAAATCTTTCAGCCGACACCCTCAAGGACCTTTTTCTCTGAGGGATTACCAAAGAAGCCAGTCACAAAAGCCATACTTGCCTGTGTTCTAAAAGCTATTTGAAGAGATTCCAAAACCTCTCAAAACCTAACTGAGGGGCGTGGGGGGGGGGAAGTTGTGCTATGCTGTGAAATACAGGTATGTCTTCAGGGTGTTAGAATTTCTCTAGCTTACAGACAGTTTTTAATAATGGTGATAATATTACGTGGTAGACAAGGACTGTAACATGGAAGACTACACAGTCCTAAAGTCATCCAGAGCCACCACAGCTCATCAGTTTCCTGAAGCAGAGATCACCATGGCAGGAATTATTCCCAGCTATAAGGAGTCACTGGATGAGAACCCCACTGAGGCCACTTAGAGAAGCCTTTATTCCCAGTGTAATTCTCTCTCATTTTGTGGTCCACCCACAACCCTTTTTCACCACATGTTCCACATGTTCCCTTACATGCAGCACAGGATAATAATAACAATCACTCAACATGTAACTTGAAATCATGAGTGAGCCCAGAGCTCCCAGAATGAAAATCCCATTGAATCTAAGATCTGCAGCAAGGAGGATTAAACGAATTTTTAAATCAAATGCCCACCATTGTGGCAACTGTCCTTTTCTTTACCTGCTATCCTGCCATTCAGCTAGAATGTTTGTTACAATCCTCCTTCCTTCTATGGAAAGATCTCCACTGCATAATCATCTAACACCACAGCAGCGTTCAATGTGATCTATATTTTCACTGCAGTCCCATCGTCAAAGTAAGTTTAATACAATAAATTCTTGCATTGCAAGTTCTACCCCCATTACAGTTTTCCTGAAAGAACTAAAGCTACAAAACCTGATACAGTATCTTGTTTTCTAACCTCATTAAATTCAGCACAGTTTTGGAAAATCAGTCTGAAATCAGCCACAAAATCTTCTGGCTTTGTGTAGAATGAATTGGTCACTTCAAGTCTTCTCTTGATGGTTGACAAGTCCATAGGTTTTTTGATTATTTTGTAGTAATCAGGAACCTAAAGGGAAAAAAAAAATTACCAAATGCAGTCACCTTCATTACTTATTGTTTTATAAACCTTTAGATCTCAGGGAGTGGGCAGGGTTTTAGTCTCATCTTCAGAGTACAACCCTGAGATACAAGAATTATACATTTAACATACATGCAGACAGTTTCTGGAATGACAGTGACTTATGACAGTTTTGCTGGCTAAAATATACTCCTTGCAATGCTCATTTTAAAATCAAAGAGAAACAAACATAACTTCCACCTACGACGACTACATATTATAGAGCAAATGACTTGGTCTGGACATTATTTTCAGATGTAGTCAAATAAGCTATCTATCAAGACTTATTCTCAAGACCACTATATGACAACTAAAATGGAGATGGTAAATGAGTTGCTTAAAATGAGGTTTGGTCATGAAATATGTCCTTTGAAATGGTGGCAAATTTCAGGATATCAATGATTTTGACACTCAAACTGTGGTTGTAGGACTAAGACTTATTTTTTCTTTAGAAAGAACTAGAAACTAGAAAATAAGATATGAAATCCAATGGTAATATTTTTATACTTTTTTCCTAACTAGATTCACATTTTAAGAGAAATGCTGTAATACCTGAATTTAGTAACACATGACCATCATATGATTAATCAATTAATCTCTTGTGCCATTTCTTATTATTAAACTCTCTGATTTGTTCTTCAGAATTCCTATTCAAATGGAATAAAGGCTGCATAGGAGCATATTACTTACTGAATTCTTCCCCCATTGACTTATCTTAAAGAACATCTTTTCATCTAATCACACTGGTAACTCTTCTGTGTGTCCTTAGACTTCTAACGCGCCCATTTTAAACTAATAAATTTCAAGCTAATAATAAGAAATTCAATTTCATATTAGTACTATGGAGTACCCTAATTCTCAACATCAGGTGGTATTTAAAACCCCAAATATATTGCAATTCACCTTTTTAGTGATATCACTCAGCACATGATATTAGCAGACAGGGTCAGAACTTACTTTTTTAATCTGTTTTTGAAGTATTAAGTAAAATCAGTTATTGTGGAATTTTACTTGTAAATCCCCTTCAACTTTCAACTTCCCTCTTCAGATAGTTTTAATAAAATTAAACACATTTAATACACTTAGTGTCTGGGGAACTTGACTTCTGATAATGGACTGTAATAGGACATAAAAATGCCACTAAAAACATGGCAAATTTGCTACTTATATAGAAAGAAGTGAGGTACATACTGTGGGAGGAACTGGATCTTGAAAGGCAAGACTCATTTCATGACAGTAGAGGTATAGCAGCAGTCTTTCACATTTCTGTAAAAAAAAATAAATGCCCAAGTCATTCGAGAATCCTACATGGTTTATACTACAATCACAAACCACAGAAAATACAGAACAGATGCTCAGTGTTCCTCCTTCCTCTTTGTGTGTACAAATATATTACACTAGATCTTGAGCCTTGAAAGAGATTCTAAAAATAGTTTTGCGTGATTTTATGCTTGCTGATCCCTTATCAGAATAATAACTTACATTTAACTCAAACCAGAAATTGAGCACATGTAAATAATGGTGTGACAGACAGTCAGGTCTTGGAGTATGTCCTCCACACACACACTGTCCCCACTGTGTCCTGATGGGTAATGTGATTTGTCCTAAGATAAGAACACCAGGTAGGAATTGCAGGAGGAACTGTCTGGATGCTCACATAATTAATGCATTCCAGAGATGGGGGAGCTATGATGATTGTCATTGACTTTGGTACACATTGGCCTGTGAAAGGGTATAAAATGCTGCTGGAGACTGGACCAACTGGGCAAACTGATCTCCCAAGGTTGCAAGCAGTTTCCAGATGGATCCCACCCCAGTACGGATGCCTGCAGGGTACATCCAGCCCTAAAATGGGGAACACTCACTTCTGGACAGGTGAGTAAAAGTACTAAGATCATATACAGAGATAAAATCCTAAAGCAGCTCCATAGGTGCTTTGCTGCTCTGTAATTGTGCTTTCTGCAAGGCCAAAGGCTGTAAATCTGCATATTTCCAACCAAACCTGCTTATGTTATAACTCTTTAGACCTGTTTATATTCTATACTGCACTGGCAATATTTAGACACTATATTAGCAATAAATCTAATCATAATCATCCACATAATCAGTGCCATACTTCTCACACCTGACCAAGAGTCTTCTCTCTACCACTCTGCAATAAATGGTTCCACATGTAGACTAAGATCTTGAATAAAATACTAATTTCAGTGTATTTACATAAGTCGCCAACTGAAACCAGGTAAAATACTGATGAAAGTTTCTAGCACAACTCAAAACTGCTTCAGCTTAAAAACGTTATAAATAATAATTTTATCCTTACCCTACGGTCTATTGGCGCCAAACCCACAGTGTCTTCCAATTTCCTTTTTTCAGAGCTGTGAGTAGGTTTATCACAGTCATATTCAACTTCTGGCTTGGACAAATCCCGACAGAATGTACAAATCCACTCCCCACTAAAGAAGACAAAGAGACACATTGACCTTAGTGAGGTAGCACACCCTGGACAAAAGACTTTCCACATATTTCTGGGTAAGATCCTCATTTGTTGGGTGGTTTTTTTTCTGTGCCATGTGTTGGTTTGTTGTTGTTGGTTTTTAAAACACTACAAAAAGCAGAGACTGCTGGCAAAAATGCTTTATTACAACTTTTTTTTTTTCCTTTTTAGTGGCACCAGTGTCACTAATGGTGTCCTAACAGAAAGATGGTTTATCTTAATAGACAGCAGGTGTCTACCTTTGTCAATACTGAAATATTTCACTCAAGCTCAAAGGGTTCAAGCAAATGGCTATTAAGAGCCCTTTTCTTAACTAGAGAGACTGAAGGAATTGTATGGGCTGAACAGAACAAAACATGTCAGTGTGATATGGTGAGAACTTGATATTCTCTACAAGCTTGATCTATAACATATCACTGAACTATACAGATTATCCTAGACAAGATTTTTTGTAAAACTGGAAATATTTTACTCCCTAAAACCTTCAGATGTTCATGATTTTATCAGCTGGTCTAAGAAAACCGTGGAGATTTAAAGGACAGCATAAGATTACTACATAATCAGTTCTGGAAGCTATGTTCACTGATTCCCTAACACAATTTATGAACCTCAAAGTTTTGAAAAACCTATGAAGGGTCTATGTTTTTAATACAGTTCTCGACAAAGGAAGGAACTTGCATGCTTGCAGGTAACCACAAGAGGGCTGAATTGTTACACAGATGACAGAATACGCAATAAAAAGGATCTCTGTGTATTTACTCAGAGGTATGTTATAATAATAATAATATCTTTGAAAATGGGAAATAATTTCTGCAGCACCTTTTATTTCATTTTGATGGCAGAAGTAAGGCAGAAGACTTTCCAAATTAAAAAAAAAAAAATCTCTTTTTTATTCAGAGTCATCCAAAGATTTTTGCCATCTGCCAGTTTTAGCATACACTGGTGAATAACAAGCATTTTACTACCAGGAGACGTTTATCTTCTACTGTCTTAACTTCCCAGAATTATTTATGACACTGTCACCTCTATGCCTGGACTTGCATCACAGAAATGATATGGCAGATATACAAAAGTTCATACAGGCCATGACCTAAAGATCTTGTGACACAAGAAAACAATAAATAGGTTAGGGATAAAGGACTGATGCATTAGAATATCCAAGAATCAGGAAGAGTGTGATAGGTTGGAATGAAGGACAAAAAGATGCAGCAACCTTGTGATTCTATGTGGGAACATTGTTTTAAACTAAAAGAGGGTAGATTCAGATTAGAAACAAGGAAAAAAATTTTTTTCAGTGCGGGCTGTGAAACACTGGTGCAGGTTGCTGAGAGAGATGGTAGAGGCCCCATTCCTGGAAACAAGGTCAAGTTGGGAGGGGCTCTGAGCAACCTGTTCATGGTTGGACATGGAGGTTGGACTTGGTGGCCTATAAAGGTCCCTTCCAACTTGAACCATTCTGTGACTGTATGAACCTATGAAATTGCCATATCCACCTGAAGCAAGAACAAAAAGCAATCATGAAAGAAGCAGACTGTCGCTGCTGACATAATAATAAAGAAATTACTTTGTGTGTTTGAAGGAACTAATGCTAAGAGACTAAAGTTTGTTCAGTACAGTTACAGCTGCAAAAAAAAAGTAACCCCATAAAGGTGGGATCAGAAAGCTGATACGTCTAAAGTCAGGAGGAAACCTCAGCTAACCATGCTCTGAAGCCCAGTAACACAATGTACTCGTAGTAATATGCACCTTTACAGATCTGAACACCTGTCATCAAAGTGGTTTTTGGCTCCCTCGCCCTCAGACATCATCACCTCAGTTTCCCCTCAACAATCCAGTAAAAAGGAGACATTTTAAACACTTATTGTTGAATATTTAATTTTACTAGAAAAAGTCTTGTAATACATAGTTTTCTGCCTTCTTGAAGATTTTTTTTTCGTGTCAGAATGGCACAAATATTTATTAGTTTAAGTGCTTACTGTAACTTCACTAGGTTTTGCTTATGGAACAAAGCTGTAACATAGCACCAGTTTAACAAAAAACCCCTGCAATTTGAAGTTTTAAAAGTGAGAGAAACATTTTTACGTGCCATTTCAAGTGACGTTTTAGATACACTCGCTTGTTCAGAGTAGCACAGAGGTGATCAATGTGCTAATCTAAGTTGCTATTCAAATGTTTTCCACCAGTAAACTATTCTGACATTTAATCAAAAAACCTAATATTTACAAAAGCATTAAACAATGAGCATGTTATGACCAATGTTTTTATTCTTTAACACAAACAAGCTTATTGCATGACATTTCCAAGTTGGGACATTGCAAAATGCCATTTATTTTAATCAAAGACACTAATTCCAGAAGCAAACACTGGTAATGCTAGTTAAGACTGTATTTTGAAAGTCAAGAAACTGAGTAATGGTTTTGTAACAGCCAATAAAGAAACTTAATGCTTGTTTCAACATTGGCGGAGATGTTACTAGAAGATGTCAGTCACTACACATCCCATGCTCAGTGTAGCCATATTTAGCACTAGAGTGATATACTTATTACTCTATTACTTCAGATTTTTCCTGTAGACATTTCTTAATTTTTCTTTTTTTTTTTTAAATTCCTATTCTTTATTATTATTATTAAGAAATGTTAAGTATTTTCTCTCACCCTTAAAACATTTTATGACAGATTGGTAATTCTGTGTTCCACTTTTAATAACACATGCCCTAGATGTAAGTGATCTTGCTTAATTGTCAAATAAGGGAAGAGTTTTATTACAGAATTTGTAGAAAAAAATACAATTGAAGTTTCAATGTAAATTCCAATTTTCACTAATTAATAAAATTTCTGGATTCAAGACTTTCAAGAACACAGTGCTTCCTTTGAGACTGAAATTTCTTATCCCGGGTTTCACAAGAAAAAGCTTGTGTCTTTTAGTGCAATTTTAGGTGGAATTGAAGGGGTCATAATTACCTTGGAAAGCTCATCAATGAAGGGACATGACAAGAAAGATGGAATACTTTGGGACACTTCTCACAGCAAAGGAGCTCCCCTCCATTTTGACATACAGCACACCAATCTTCATTTGGATCGTCCTCTTTTCTGCCCTCCCCAACATGGGAGGGTCCTATCCATCCCATTTTCCCACTGAATGTGTTCTCCTGCAGGACCCCTGGTTGATCATCTGTGCTGTCTGGTGCATCTGTTCTTAAGACAGCTTCATCAGAACTGGAATTATGACTTCCATCCAAAAGCAATGAAGTAAGTATGGACTGTAGGAAGAAACAAAGAAAGCCAGACCATAATATTTATTCAAATTTACATGGCCGTAACAAGTAAACTAATTCGACTAACAAATTTATATGCAAGGAGCCATACAACTTGCAACATGCATGCAAAAATTACTAACATACTATAACATCAGACAGCTGAACACAAGAAACCAGCTATGAAAGGATATTTACTGCTCCACCAATAAAAAACTAATCTCTGATGGCCCAAAAATCTAGCAATCTTATTTACGTAAATTACTGCACTATGATTAGAAACATTTCCTAGCGGCACCTGAAAATTTGATCTCTGCAAGCTATTCCCCATCTTCCCAGATGGGGGATAAAAGTATGGATAAAAATGGATAAAAGTAGTCTGATCACAACAGTTAACTTAACTGGCAGTAGGGCTAGTCTGATTTTGAATTTCACCTCTTCCCCTTCTTTAGCTTTTTTAGTTTTCCCCTGAAAAGCTCCCAACAGAACACGAGTAGATTATTTTACTCCCCATAAATACAAAATACCCTCCAAAGAGAAAGGAGATCTTTATAGCTGTTAACATTACATTCCGAGGCCGGGGTTCCTCATCGGTTTCTTGCTTCACTACAACAATCGGGAAATCAAAGTTCTCATTTGGTGCATTTGACTCCTGTTTAATTCTAATGGGCTCCAACATAACAACTGGGACTTTGTGTGTAGAATCAGCTCCTGGTGGCCTGCTGGAGGAGCCAGAACTGTAAATGACAAGAAAAGGCAAGAGAAAAGGGAAATTAAGAGTCAGAACTTTTGTACAGTGGTGCTTTCCAAAACCTCAGGATGCTAAATCTATTTTGCTTCTTTGAAGCTTGAGCACTGCAGTATTCCTTTTATCGAATACACCATCCAAGCTTATTTCCTTTGATATATATTGAAAAAGCATTACCAAAAGGAAAAATTGTAATGATGCAGTTCCAGAACTAGAGAATTATTCATGGTTTGACTTCCCATTAGTGCAAGATTTGCAAGTAATCTCCTTTTCTCTCAGGTTACACACAAAAGAGGATTTCCACTGAACATCATATCACTTCGGAGGAGATACAGCTGTATTTTGGGGAAGACCAGTGTTTCTCCAGAGCTGAACTGATCATTGAAAATGACACAACTGAATAAGGCAGATAAAACACATATTTACATTTTCTTGGAAGGATTTCTTACAGCCTTGCAACTCTACCAAAACTAGGGCCCTGCTTTTGGAACTAGATCTTTCTTTTTTTTATGTATTTAGTCATAAAAATGAAGAATCTAACAAAATTAATTCAAGCAGCAGCAGATTTTTTTAAATGCAAGTAAAAGACTGTTCAGACAAACATTTAAACTGTTCACAAGAGTCCTTCACAGAATTTGCCATGTAAATGGAATATAGAAAAACATATTCTATATTAAAAAGCACCTGCATTTCCAACTCAAGTAGGATGAATGTCATCTGATTTTTCTCTGCATGAAAAATTAATCTCATGTCATATCTATGCTTGAGTTTATTGCAACACATTAATGGATCTGCACTCTTCAAACAACATTGTGTAAATATATTTGTTCATTAATATTCCATCAGTAATGGATAAAAACATTTGTGCAGACTCTCAGTAGATATCTAGTGCTCACTTAACCAACCGTATTGCAGTAGAAAATTTTTAACAGCTTTCTTTGTAACATCAGTTCCTTAAATCTGAAGTAATTTATAGTTCCATCAGGACTTTCAATATTCAACCTTTTCCTTTAGCTGATTTTTCTGAATTTAAAACTTAATTTACAATTGGTATTCCTTTAATAACACCAACCTAGTCATCATTTACAGTGTTAATATGTTTTTAGATGTGCTATTAATACATCACAAATGAAATTACTGCTTTTAGAATGCAAAGAGTGCTGTAATAACCATCAGGTCTGACCTGTTAACAGAGAAGGTGAGGCAAATTGACATCTATATATATGCATTAAAGAGAGAAGAGACTGATACATGTTCTGTGGAGGTGGAAGTTACATTTTCTTCTCTCCCACTCTTTCCTTACCTCTCTCTGCTCCCAACACTGGAGGCACTGGGTGAACGAATTGGAGGGTGTACGTTCGTCACACTGATTCCTCCTAGGAGAGAAGGATCAGGTTAGAACAAAACCTGGGTCTGTGCCAAGTCTGAGTCAGAGAAGTACGCAGGTTTTGGGGAAAATGTCTCCTGCAGCATCATTTATTTAACCTATATCTCATCTAATATATATTTATGAGAGGATGAGAGGCATGGAATAATAGAAAGAGATGCCCAAAAAGGGACCCGTAAGTAGGCTGATGGATCAGTACCTTTGCCTGGCTGACCCCTCCACCTGATCACTGTAGTTTGTTTTGTCTTACCTTATCAAATTCTAGCAGATCTCTCTGGAGAACTGCCATGAAACTTTGAGCTGGTGAGTAGGAAGAAGTCTGGGGGACAGATATGAGAGAGACCAAAGGTCTGGGGACCAGGACCACAGAGCCAAAAGACTCGTGAAGGAAATTTTTGCTAAAGACTTATGAAGGACGTTTTTGCTGAGCATCAGTCCTGAGAAACCCAAGTGGGCTGTTTGTGCTGTCTGTGAATGCATTACCCACCTGTCTCGGGTAACCTGCCTCAGTCTGTGAATGCCATGTGAGTGCATGAATGTTGCATGAGGGCTCACTGGGAACTCACACAGCCTCACTACAGGCCAGATCAGAAAATGGGAACAGCTGCTGATGGCCAGCAGGCATGGTGACAGGAATCCCCTGCATCCTTCAGGTCCACTACATTTAGCCACCCATCACATTAACTTCTCTGCTCAACCGGTGTCAGTGCTGCACTACCCTTCTGTGAAAAACATATTCTAATACCCAAATTGAACTTCCCAAGTCACCATTTCTATCTCCTGTTACATCCTATCTATCCTTTTCAAATACTTGACTTTTACCACAGCAGCTAGGTTTTCATTTGGTGTACACCTGAGAGTGACACTTTTCTACAGATTTCTATCCAATGTGCTAAAATCTACAGTTTTTTCCCTTCATGTTTGTAAGATGTTGTCACTTGTGTTCACAATGCTAAAATATTGTCTCAGTTTTACCTCCTACTAGGGTTTCTACAACTTTGCCTCATTTTCTTATTTCTAATCTTTGATATAAAATAGATATAATTAATTCTGATATCAGTGTTAACATAGCCACATTAGACTTTTCAATTACACCACTTAAACAGAAAATTGCACCACATTTCCATTACCTGAGAGGCCTGGTGATGGCACCGAGGAATTTGGTGACTGCACAGTCCTGTTTGAAGGGGGTTTTGGCTGATTCTGCTCTGCAGTACCATCCTTCCTTGCAGCATTGTCCAGTGTGATGTTTCCTGAACAATCAATCTAAAAGGTGGGGAAATTAGAGGAAGCAGTTAGTGTTGGAAGGGGAAAAAAACTCTCTCCAAAACCACAAAAACCCATGCCTCTGCCATAGTGTTATTTTGAAGGTGAAGACCAAAATATACTTCATCTAACTTTAACCACCCAAAAGTGAGATGGTTTAAAACAGGTCATCTTGCTTTCTCTAAAAAGCAAATGACATAGCCAAATCCAGACAGTGCTTCATTTTAAGATCAGATGATTCTGTAAGCGCCAATTTTTCTCCACCAGCTTCAGAGAAGGCTGTACCAGACAGGTGGCTTTCACACAATTAAGTAAGAGATGATTTTTTATCTCCACACCTTCTTTGGACACGCTCACATTATATACTCTAAAAAAGATAACAAGCTATACACAAACTACCCATTAATCCACTAGTGTTTAACAGCACTGGAAGAACCTCAAAGGACACTCGATCCCATCTGTCCCACATACCTTCTGGATAGAGGCCACCCATATTGACTCAAAATGCAAACAGCAAACCAACACTTGTTCTTTCCTATGGCTCAAGCCAGATAACTGAACTTTATTCAGGGGCTCCCAATTTACCATTTTAACTTTCTGTAAAAATTACATATTCTGGTTTGATAATGAGGAATGACTTTTTGAACTGTTTGGTTTCTTCCAATACGTAGAGATAATGTTCCATAAGAAAACACCTCACCTTAGTATCAGTTTTCTCAGTGGATACCTCACAAATCTACTACTTGCAAACATACTGACCACTGAAATTTCTATTTGTGAGCCAGAAGTATCCAAAGTGGATGCATAAGCCTTGGCAAGGTCAGCATATTTACAGTGATTTGAGCCATGTATCTTAAGAGCATAAATGCAACCATATACAAGTAGAAGAGTTCATAATACTGTGAACAAAAATGAGTATGCTAAAATGTGTCACAGACTCTGTAGTTTTATGACCATGGTGTGTAGTTCACCTTTTAAACCTGATATATACTGTGTGACCCTGTACTCTATGTACTCCATTTTAATAAACAGAACACAGTTTATCAGTGAGGACAAAGCACAGGTGGCAGAAACAGGAAGGAACAGCAAGTTACCACTGGAAAACCATGGCATTTCAGATATCTACAAACCTTAGACCACAAAAAACAGGCTTGACAATATTTTAAAGAATAAAAGTCAAGGGATTAAAACTCAACAGTTCCAACATGGATCTCTGACAAATATGTACCATTCAGAAAAACTATGAGAGAGAAGTTTAAGACAAGATGATCTTATGATACTCCTTCTAGCACCAGCAGACAGGCATGTTAGAGGATATATGAAGAAAAGAAGTACCAAAAAGAAAAGATATAAGGAATATATCCAGTATGCCAACCATTAATACTTGCCCAAGATAGCTCTTTCAATTAGTTAAAAATGTATTTTAAAAATGTTGACCATTTACCAGAAATACCATCAGCAAACTGGTGCTACCTATGGACACTGGTAAATGAAAGCTAAGCTAACACATTTTTGTTAGTATCATGACAGAGGCAGGGAAAAAATATGCAGCATCCAAATAAACAAGTCCAATTACAATCACAAACCATAATGTTATTTTTCTCAGCTGTCTTCCAAGAACAGCTCTGAATATTTCCAGCAACCCTGCATTGTTTTTTTCTCTACCCGCCTCATTTTGACAAAGAGAGCAAGAATTTCAGTTTATATGGTTTCTACTTCTCAGAAACATTAAAACCTATTTCAAAATAGAATCAATCCATCAAACATTGCTTCTGTGTTACACTTACATCAGGGAGAGATGGTAGATTATAGGAGCTACCCACTGGGGAACTCAAATCTATCACAGGGGGACCACATGTCTTCCCATCACATCCAACGGCACTGGTGACTGTGGGGCTGGATGGAGTCGATGTTGTGCTGCTTGCAGTTGTAAGGGCTGTTGAAGTTTGTCCACTACTGATCTGCCACTAAAAAAAAGACAATAATCCACAATAAAACATTATTTTCTTTGCAACAGGTCACATCTACTGAATATACTGGTAAAACAAGCAGCTTAGTTCAGGAAGCTGAATTCAAACATAAAATCCTGATATACTCTGAAGTTATCTCATCTCAAGAACCAATCTTGCAAGACAAGGAAGGGAAGATGACAAGTAGTTGAAAACTATGAATAGAAGAAATGAATGCAAATTCTTAAATTCAAAGCTATACTTCAATGCTAAGTATCTATTAATATTTTATGCTGCATTGACAGTGTTGTGGGAAAAATGTAACAGTTTTTGTGAAAAAAAAAAGCATTACAGGTAATAGGCTGAATGCACAACTGCTTCAGCATTTTACTAAGTAAACAGCTACAGTGTCAGTGATTTAAGAATTTGAAATGCTGACTGGATCTCTACCCACATATACATTTAACAACATGATATGAAGTGCACTGTCAATTCAGACTAAATTTCTTTCTCATTTGGATGTATGCAGTTTTCAACGACTTTAAGAGAATTTCATGGCTACCCATGGTAGGCAAAATTTGACCGCCCTCAATTCCTGTTTAGTCATTCTATTTACTGGTCTCTAGTTTCAGAAAGGCATTACCAGATGAGAATTCTTTAAAAGCTTGCAGACAGGCAAATTTTATTTGCAGAGGCACAGAATAGAAATGACTTAGTTTTTGTTCCTATAGGTTCTTCTAGATATTGTACTGCTTTCTTCAATTTAGTTGGAAATAGTTCTCTGACATCATAAGCATTGCAAACATGAATGGTATTACACCACTTTTCAGGTCAGAGATTTCTTTGATCCTTCCCTGCTTACCTCTAGTGACATGATTTTCTCTTTCCTTCCATGTACCCAAAATTCTTGTGTTAATATGCTGTTTAATAAGGATGAGCCTTCCTGAACATCCAGAAAACATATGATGTGGTTTTACTTCTGCCCCAGTTCAACTGCTGATTAGTTGGCATTGATCAGTCTTAGCAGAGGTGACACAACTGTGGTCTTTCTCTTCTCTCCTCAGCTGTACAAGTTCAGATTTGCCATACTTGTGGCTGCTTTAGATTTTTAGTTAAGGTTTTACCTGGTTCCTGGTGAAGTCACTAACATCAAGCTCAACTGGGATTTTCTTTTTTGTCTATTCAGTGACTGCAGTGTGCAGACCATGGCCATGCTAAGTTTTGCATAAGAGGTCAGAAACCACAGTAACAGCAAACAAGGGAATAAAACACCTACACAGCACACACAGTGGATCACTTTCATAACGCTTCAGCTGCTTAGAACTGTCAAAATGAAAGAAACTTGACAGTTTCCTCATTAAGAAAACTGTGGGTATCTTGTCATAGAGAAAAAATTCAGTCTCTGTTCTAATTGAAAAGCACTCTAGAAGCACAGTATGAAAGATGGTAAGAAGCACATTTAATGTTTCATTTCTACATGGCGAGTGAAAAGGGATAGAACCTCTACCTGTTTTATAGCTTGCTGTGCCAAGAATGCCATTTGCAATGGGCTGGGCTTTATTGCTTGCCTTGGTAGGCTCTGATTTTGGGGAAATCTCGTCTGTTGCGCAGGAAGAACTGAACCATTGGGCTTGGGGCTTTGATTCTGAAAATGAATCAAGCGCGGAGGTGTCTGCATAAAAACAAAAAACCAGTTCTGCAAGTTAGCTGATATCTATTCAATGTTCCAGGCATTTTTTACTAAGTGGTCCTTTTGAACCTCTGCAAATTTCACAAATTATATGCAAACAAATAGTACCACATTATTTATCTGAATGATCACAGAACACATTGATTTTCAATGTTAAAACCAAAATCTAGTAGATAGTTTTGAATTATTCTGATGTAATAAAGGAAGATAGATCACAAGAGCCAGTGACAGTGTTTCCAGCTTTGAAAGTTATGTGTAATATGCAAAATAGACATGGAAAAAAATTAATGACAGATTCACTTTTTGATCATTTGACCAAAATGCAAAAAGGTAGCTCAGCACTCCATAAGGCTGGATACTCTGTGATTGTTTTTTTAATGAATAAACATAGGTCGAGTGCTACCACACATTTTCCCAGGCACATTTAAAATGCCCATTCAATTCTCAGTAAAGAAAATGTTCCCTAACCCACCTAAATAGCCATGTGCTGAAGATGAAGCTATCTGAAATTATGTATCTAGATTTAATTTTTCTTTTTTTTTCCCTATCTTACCTTACTTTCTCCTTCAGTGCAGTGGAAAAAAAGAGACTCTTCTCTGGAAATAATCATAATTTACCTGATGAGAAGCAGGAGGTTGCTGCATGGCTCCTGGCATTCTTGGATTTGGTAAAACTACTGGACCTGCTCTGCGTTGAGCTTGCTGTCGCTCAGCCATGACCTGGCTGAGCATGTGCTGGAGTCGGAGCTGAGCTAAGCTTATCTGTGTTGGGAACTTAGATAGCTGGTTTGAAGGTAAGCTGCCTGGTGGCTGTAAGTTTGGTTCCGTCACAGGGCTCTTGGGCACATGTGGTGGGGTTTCTTTATCTTCAACTACTAAAGAACCTATTTTAAACAAAATAAATAAAATCAGTGGCAGTTAGAAGAAATGCTATTTTTCATAATTAGATCCTTTTATAACATGCGGTCACCGCTCATTGTTGTAATGTAAAGAATGGATAAACATGAGATAAGGGACTTCATTTGTTTTGTCTGTTCCCCTGAAAAAAAAAGTTGCATTTTATAGCAAACTGTCTTCTGCTGCAGCCTCCTCTGTACAGTGGTTTCTCCTGGGAAGGTGTCCTGGCCTGTCCAGAAGAGCAAGGAAGTGAAATTTCAATGGAAAAGGGTATCCTGATCTAATCATCTGATAAAAAGATTTAACTGTATCATAAAACCTAAAGATATTGTGATCCTTTTTGGCTTCTGAGTCACCATCATGGATATTGAAATACTCAAATATTCAAAGGGCATTCTCAAGTGCTATTACAGACCAATTCTAGGATGTGATGGGCACCCTCCAGGAGATGTTTTATGTCTCCACTGACTTAGAAGGAAATTTGACTAGACAAGTAACTTTTAGAGATTAATGATGGGTGAGAGATGTTATCTGAAGATATATATAGTGTGATTACACCAAACTCACCCAAAATTCTGGCTACCTCATCCAAGAAACATGAATTCCAACCAGAACAGAGTTTGTTTGATTCAAGGAAATAGCCCACTGCTTGTAGAGGAAAAGACAATGACAATTTCTTTTTTTAAAACAGAGTGAAGGAGACAAAAATATGGTCCAAGACTAAGAGTTAAAAAATTCCAATGACCTGCAGAAGGCTGCACAACAGCTTTTCAATACAAGTGGGAGATAAATATCTCATACTCCCTTCTCACCCAGAGATTTATAGCTGCTTCCCAGGAGAGTTCATCTCATGAGGCGGGTGCACCACATGACAGTTGGTAAATCCCTGTTACATAACAATTTGAAATCACTCTGCCACTCCTCTTCTTATATCCATGAGTCCTCATCTGTGGATCCTGTGCAGTCTAGCCTGACTCAGTTGGGGATAGATTACCTGAAGGGGGAGGAAAATTCTTGCATTTTATACTCCTCTTTTTCATCCCAAGAGCTGAGAAACTGTGCATGTAGCATCATTCTACTTCCCCATCTAGCCATAGGCAGAGAGGGAGCATAGCCAACACACTGTGGTGCAGAAAAGGGCAACAAGGCAATGTCAATAACACTGATTTCATACTGACATCTGGCAATTTTGGTGTTGCTTAAGTTTTAGTCATGATTGTACCACATCAGTCATTAACGAAAGTATTAAATATGGTAAACACAATGGGAAACCCCCACCAACCTTTATTAAGCCTGTAACAGGTCTAGTCAATGTTAAAGTGAACAGGGAAAAATGCAGCAGTTCATTAAATAAACATATGCAAAAAAAGAGTCCCTAAACCAAATACAAGAAAAAGTCAACTCATGACAAACATCACCTCAGTTAAGCAGCAGTTCATAGCTATCACCACAGAACTTGACAGTTTGTTTCTGAAAAAAAGTTTCACTTTCAATTCCTTTCTCAAAGACAATTATTCATAAAAAAGGAACTTGGGAGAATTTCCCTGCTGCCATCCAATGTCCTCAGGTCTGGGAAAAGGAGCTGGTTTGCCTCAAAGTACTGCCAACTTTTTTTCTCTGACTTTGTAGAGAAACGTACATTTGCACCTCTGTACCTTGGTAGAGCACTTTCTGATGAAAGGCAGAAAAGGTCCCACAGGTATCTCATAAAGCCTTCTGCACATGACAGAAAAACAAAAATGCCCATCAAACTAACAGTGCAGAGAGAAAGGAACCATGACAGCAGTCAAATCCTAAAAGACCTCTAAGACCCTTAATTCCTGCTTCTAAGCTTGTTGAGTTCCTAGGGTGCTTTATCTTATTGGCTGACAAACTGTCCCATGGAAAAGGACCTAGGGGTGTTGGGCAACAGCAGCTGAACATGAGTCACCAGTGTTCTCAGGTGGCCAAGAAGGCCAATGGCATCCTGGCCTGTGTCAGAAATAGCAGGGGAGTCAGCAAGACTAGGGGAGTGATCGTTTCCCTGTACTCAGCACCGGTGAGGCCACACCTCAAATCCTGTGTTGAGTTCTGGGCCCCTCACTACAGGAAAGACATTGAGGAGCTGGAGCTTGTTCAGAGAAGGGCGATGGAGCTGGTGAAGGGTCTGGAGCACAAGTTTTATGAGTAGCTGAGGGAGCCGGGGGTGTTTAGCCTGGAAGAAAGGAGGCTCAGGGGAGATCTTATTGCTCTCTACAACTACCTGAAAGGAGGTTGTAGCGCAGTGGGGGTGTGCCTCTTCTTGCAGGTAACAAGTGAGAGGAAAAGAGGAAATGGCCTCAAGTTGCACCAAGGGAAGTTTAGATTACATCTTAGGAAAAAATTCTTCATGGAAAGGGTTGTCAAGCATTGAAATGGACTGCCCAGGGAAGTGGTGGAGTCACCATCCCTGGAAGTTTCCACAAAATGTGTGGATATAGCATTTGAGGACATGGATTAATTGTGAACTTGGTGGTGGTGCTAGGTCAACAGTTGGACTTGATAATCTTAAAGGTCTTTTCCAAACCTTAACAATTCTATGATTCATTAAACTCAGGCTTTCAGGCAATCACACAAGCAGGCTAATTGCAGAGCTTCCTGGTCCTAGAAATCACCAGTATAATAAAACCCTAGCAGCAATTTATAGCTGTAAGAAAAAATGTAAAGACCAGTTTAGAGACGAGCTCAAAATCTATTATGTTAATAAAGACTAAATACTTTTTCAACTATTAAAAACGCCCTTCCTCCTGAATTCCACCCCACAACTTCAGGAAAGACCATATAAAAGCCATACAACTGCCAAAAATTAGTGTTCTCTTCCCTGTCCTTCTGTTTTTCTTTGGCATTTTCCCCCTTCTATTCATCTCAGTTTTCCAAGGCTTATTGTTTGGCATGACAAGGGAGCAAACGAACACTGGACATTAGAAAAAGGTTCTTTACTGAGGGTGTGGTCACTGGAAGAGACTCCCCAGGGATGCAGTCATGGAACCAAGCCTGCCAGAGCTCATGCAGCCTCTGGATCATCCTCTTAGTCATATGGTTTAGTTTTAGGTAGTCCTGTGAGGAGCAGACATTGGATTCCATGATCCTTATGGATCCCTTTCAACTTGAGATACTCTACGATTCTATATTATGTTGCTGCTATGGGTTTGAGCTTGGGAGGATGGGACTGAATAGAAGAAAGGGTTGAAAGATGCAGAATGAGACTGAGTTCAGGAACCCTTTCTCTTAGGATATGAAGTAGGATTATAGACTGTGTTCCTTGTTTTAGAAGCCCGAAGTTATGTGTATTGATCAGAAAACTGAAAGCTGTAATTTTCACCATCTCATGTACCATTCAAGGAAGGTAAGTTTGTTAATACTTTATCATAAGCATCCATAAATAGTAATTTTTCCCATGCAATACACTTTAAATGTTTCCCACAAGTAAGGAAATAAATTTAACATAGTAAAATGAGAAATGAATAATGCAGAACCTATTTTCACAAAAAAAGAAAGTTGCTTTAAAAATAGGATCAAGACACCAAAGGGTTAATAAAAATTTATCGTACCTAGATTGAAAATATTTTGAGCCCAGAAGCTTGGATCACAGTGAAACTGGATGGTATTGTTAGTCATTGGTGAAGGATCACACCTTGCTCGGAGAAGATACCGCAGTCGATATGTAATCTAGAACAGGAACAAAAACTCCTTTGTGGCCAGAGCCATGTATCTGAACAGCACACACAAACACACATACACACACACAAAACAAACAAACCAACCAAAAAAAATCTCCTGAACAAGCCCCTAGAGAACTGAGGTTAAAGATAGAGACACTTGTCCAAGCTACATATAAAGAGATATTTTTAACATCTTTCCCTTATTCCTAACATAGTTTTAAAAAGAAATCAACTACAGCCACAAAACCCAAAAAAGTTCTTCCCTGTAGAAATACATATCCTCCCACAAACTTCGTCATTACATTCAATAACTTTAACTACTTGCAAGTGCAATACAGATTCACGTAACCATTGTTGTGGTTTTTTCCCCCCCAAATCTATATTTGCCCATTCATTTTTCTTTCAAAGAAAAGTATGCCATCCATTTGGCAGCAAGTATCATGGCAGGGAATTTTCCTTTGTATTAGATTTAAGTTTTCTTCAGACAGCCAAAGAACGGATTTTTATAAAGTCTGTCTTTGAAAACTCTCAGATTCACAGATATTTTCAGATTCTCCCAATGCTTTTGTTCCAAAGGACTGGACTATGATTACACAATAGAATACTCTATCAAATGCTCAGTATTAATCTAGTTCCTAGAAAGAAAATGTTTTCTTGTAGTTGCTTCACTAGAAATATCAGGCACTGATATACAGAAATATAACAGGCACTGATTTTAGAATCACACACAGCAGACGCAGAAATAAAAAAAACTTGAGGAGATCAACACTTGTTTTCTTGAATGATAGATTATTTCCTGGAAAAGTTCAAGAGATATATTTAGCAAAATCATCCTAATTGTTTCAAATTATACTAGTCTATTGGTTTTTTCTGCAGCGGAATTTTATAAGAGCTTCCAGTTTACAAGTTTTTCTTTCAATTTTCGGCAGGACAGTTTAAAACCAGATAAACAAAATTAGCAAGACTTAAGTTTTATTAATGACCATGGAAAATTTTACGTGCACTACTACTATTTTGAATATAAGTTTATGAGGATTTCTGTGTACGCTACCAGAATCAAGTATATGGCACTATAGAAATTCTAATCTTTTGTCCCATCTCCAATGCTGGTAGTTCTTGTCATCGTTTGCTCCATTATTTTCCTATTACTGTGTACACACATATAACTGTAGATAAATTCATGACTAGACTAGTTACCTCCTGCTAGTAGTAGTGGTAGCTAACAGTGTTTAGTTTGTTTTGGAGAACTAGGCTGGTAAACTGTCTTCCTGCAAACAGTTTACTGTGCTACTTCCCTGAAGTACAGCCTCTGAGCTATAACACTGCACTTAAGTCTGATGGGCATTCCACCCTCCTGGTTTGAAGTGGTTGGATATGCCAGAGCAGAAGTCTCACGTGCTCCTCTATGCATCACTGTTCAGGATTAGATTTTTCCAGATGCCCACAGACAGGTCAGCTACTCAATTCCCAAGTAACACCACCTTTCTAAAGCTCAATTTGTTATTTTGAAAAATATTTCACACTTGGTGGGGCTTTATGGGCTGGATGGTCCTTTTCTTCAACTGCATGTTTATATGATTAAGATGCCTTCAACACTACTGGTTTTCTTACCCACATAGGAGAGTCTTTGTGGCGACACTAAGCAATTATATCAACATGACTCAGTTTGATGTCCTTTTTCTCTATTCAGTTAAAAAAATATGACTTGCTGAGGCAATATAAGGCAGGCAAGTGAATTTAACTACTTGGAGTTGATAAAACCAAGTAATATTCCACTATTTGCTATAGCCTGCAGTATCAACAAAGGATATCAAAAAAAAGAATAAATCACCATAAAACCCAACAAAAACCTCAAAACCAACCAAACAAAACCCACAAAATCCTCTGGCAGGTTCTCAACTAAGCAATGAGAAAATAAAGAAAAAACTTTGTGAGTGGGTTATGGGAACTGGTAAAAACAAATCTAGCATCTTTCCTCCACACAGTCACAGGTTTCTGATACCAGGCTAGTACAATCTAGTAATCTTTGGACAGACCATGGTCAGCATTTGGTTTGTTTTTTATTTTGAATCTTCTGGGATTTCTGTTCACTCTGAGGAGTCAGCTTAGTGACAGCACGTGCACTCAGATCCCAAGTGTCATTATAGTAATGAAATATTTAGCTTTGCAAATGTTTGCATGGACAAACAAAAGCCTCAGTTTCATTTTTATATGTTCTGCAAAACTTTCAGTGGGAGACGAGTCTGACAGAACAAAAAAATACAGTAATTTTTGCATTAAAATGCTAGATATCAGACACTGTGATATATACCAGCTTATAAGCTTATAACTTTGAAGCTGTAGCAATTACTGAAAAGAAGTGCAGTGATGACGTAGGACACACAACTTTTTTTCCCAGTGTTTCAGGGCTTCATAGTTTTCAACCCACTGAAAAGGAGTTGCTCCTACTTCTGCAGACCTACAACAATTCTATGGCAGTCTAAGAGGAGAAAATCATGACCAGAGAGCTAAATTATTAGAAATATTGTGTTTATGTTTAAGAGAAAACCATGTAAAACTATAGATAAATATTCCAATTAGTAGAAAGTCATTAAAAATTCTAATCCCCTAGTACTACTGACAAGCATGGGTATCTGCCTAAACTATAGTCTCTAAGTAAATGGAGAGAGCTATCTTCCTAACCTTACCAAGCGTTTGCTGTACAAGAGTGCTGTGCTGCTCCCACTGGAAACTGCCCATTTGGAAAAATTCATGACATGTTCCAGCTGTTTAGAGAGACCTGCCACTTCCTGTTGTTGCTGCAGAAGTTTCATCTGATGCTCTTTTGCCAGATTCTGCAATTAGAAAAGCAGTTCCA
Organism: Lepidothrix coronata; assembly: GCF_001604755.1. Lineage (NCBI taxonomy): Eukaryota > Metazoa > Chordata > Aves > Passeriformes > Pipridae > Lepidothrix > Lepidothrix coronata. The sequence goes on from NW_016690190.1 coordinate 2,903,265, forward strand.
GTCAAAGGGTTCAACTTACAGTTAACAGGTATTAGCTTTCACATTCATAGTTCACAATGGTAAAGTGGTTTCACTTAGCTCTTCTCTTAGCTGCCCACTGATGTAGCCATCAAACAGAAAAATCAGTATAAGTTTATTCAAGATATCAGGACTTTCTGTGCTAATTCTCATTTTCTCTCACAACACATTTTCATATATATGCGTGTGTGTGTGTGTCTCTTCATACATAAACACGTTTTAAAACTGGAGGTAATATTTTTCTAGGTACTCATTCTAGACAATTCTATGCTGTGATTTGCTATCAGATTGGTGAATTTATGAACATTTCTGATGAGAACACTTTTCATGTATGATGCGTAGAATTATGACTTACAAAAGCATGGAGAAAGTAACTGGGCTCAGAGAATTGTGACAGGACATGCACAGGGGACTAGTGCTAGAAATGTTTTTTACTTTAATGTGAATACATAAAAAAAAATATTAAGACTGACATTTTTGTTTCTCAGAAATGAAATTACCTCCAACTGATGCAGCAGAGCTTTTCCCTTTTTATTTATTTCTACCATCAGTGTAAATATGGCAACTTTAATATCCTGTTCCACCTGCTTTTGATTCTGATTCACTTCATGAATTCTGTAAGTAGACAGAACAGAAAATAATGTTCTTTAGCTCACAAACCCACCCTCTACATAGGATTAAAAAAAAAATCTGTTGCTGAGACTACAATATTTCTCGGTCATATGCACCAATTAATACATATATCATCAGATACTTATAGTCGGGAAAATTACTAGGAGAAATAAAAAGAGCAAGTAAGTGACCTATGATAAAATTAATTAACTGGTGGCAAATTCTAATGCCATAAGTCTGTAAAATTACTGACATCTGTCACCGATAAAAATTAAATGCTCATTGTAGTTGAAATTCTTGATTTTCAGTTGTTTGGCACATTTCTGGAATGGTCCATGGCAATCAAAACTGCTTAAGTCTAATTTCCATCTAATGCAGAATGGCACTCCACTACAGACAAAACCAGCAGATTTTCTAATTTCAACAACAGTGCTCCAACTCCTAACAGCAAAGCAGAATCTTATATTGTGAAAACCTCTACTGCTAAGATGAAGGAAGAGTTCAAGTTGCACTCGGCATCCTGTACTGTGTTGAATCTCCCTGGGTACTGCTGCCTCTGAACTCTGCTGAAGGAGCAGTCACAAAGGCCCACTGCAGATTGCATTTCACAGATTTATTTTTCTCCTAGTGATGCCACAAAAACTCGGAATAAAAGAATTGCTCAGAGACTTTGCATCTTTAAGCAGCAAGGTATTTGTTTATTGCAATGCTGGGAGCAAGGTGGTTCGGTGGTTCGCACCACACAAAACTTGCTCAGCCTGAAAGTGCAACTTATGCCATCTTGTATGCTTTTAAGTACATAGTTACATCCCACAACATACATATTAATAAGTAGGCTAGTCTCTGGGCGGAGACTTTCCAGAATCTTCTTTGGTGCATGCACAGTCTTTCACTGTGGTGGTTGACAGTGAGCCTTCATCTCTCTGGTGGTCACCACGGTTGTCTTCCTTGGGGCTGAACTTTTCGACTTTCTTTGTTAGGTGACCCAGATGCCTCAAGCTTGCAAAATCCTGGCTCTGAGCCTCCAATATCTACTTTAAACACCTAGTTTACCTGATTTATTACCTTATGGTCTACATCCTAGCATTTTTTCTATAATAAAACTTTGGTCCAGTAAACAGAACAGAACAAAACAATGCTCCTCTAGCAAAGCAGGCAGAACAAATATTAGGCAGTTACCTTCTCCTGGCTCAGCACGGCAAGGTGTTTTACCAACTAAGACAAAACTCCTTTTGCACTTTGCTCTGCCGTCACTAGGTTTGTAGTACCGAATGAATAAAGCCCCAAGCTCAAAAGTATTACATATATCTTCAAATATGTGTCACAACCATTATGAAAGCATGAGTCATAACCTTTCACTTTCTAAGAGGGATCTACACTAAGAAAGTAAGTGTGCTGATGGTGGGGAAGCATTTAAGATTGCCTTCTATAGTCTTTATTGCATAAGTTGTTTTGTTGCACCCAAGCAACTGTTGCCCATTAAGTCCACAGGCTGAGCAGAAGAGTTACCTAACACAACCAAGCACACTGAACCAGTCGCTACAGTGAACTGAAGACTTTAGAATTTTTCTTTCTGGAAGAATAAAAGGCCAGAGGTACAAAATACACTAATTTAAACATTTCAAGAAATACAGTGTATGTAAATTGCCCTCAGTCAGTTTTAACCTCAAAATCTGATACATACCTGTTTTGGATCTGTTTCCCTGTATATTTTATGTATTTAGTCTTCTCCATCAATTTGGTGATTAGTGTCTCAATGATCACTTTCTGGTTCTGAAAGGCTTCTTCTATAAACTGGTACCTGTAGTAAAAACCATTGGGTATTTACACATGCAAAAGGTGTGATATACTTGCTAAAAAGCAGAGTGCCTTACAAAATCTTTAACTGAAGAAAGGTGCTGCTCAAGTCCAAAATGTAACTGTCATCATGGAAGCAAATGTCGGCAAATGCTGATATATTTTATTTATAGTATATTTGATTCTATAGTCTATTTCCTGTAATACTGGGGGCAGAGTTTATGATTTTCATAAATATGAAAGGATATTGTGTGACCATGGCCTAATTTTAATAAAAGAAAAATTAATATTTTGATGTAGTCATCACTTTGAACGTGAAAAACATGTAAGCTATTACTTTGTGCAAGAAAAGGATGTAGAAACAGAAGAGAGATTGCTGAGTTGGCAGAAGTTTTAATTTCAAATCAAACATTTTAAATCAAGGAACCGATTTTAAATTAAGGAACTGAAACATTTTAAATCAAGGAACTGAAATCATCAACAATTTGAGAAAGAAAAGGAATATAAATCCTAAGAAAAGGAGAATGCAAGAGGAAGACTGCAACTCTGCAAGAGCAATGTTTAGCCTGTTCCAAGGAGCAACAGTGGCCAACCCATTGATGCTCACCTGGTCAGGCAAGCAAGCTTTTTGGGTGGCTGCATCAAGTATAGCAAGCATATCAGTATTTAACCAGAGTGCATCTGTCCCAGACCACTTCTGTATGTTTTAACCAGCAAGACTTTTGTCTTGTACTCAGAAGTTGTATATAATTCTGCATTTCAGTTTCTGTGACCAGTAAGAGATGACCAAACAACAGCAACACAAAGATTTGAGTGTTATAAATAGTGTTGTCAAAGTACAGTTTAGCCAAACTGTAGGTTTACTCTTCCTTTGGAAGAGCTCTTCAGAGCTCTTCACAGAAAAAATTTCCCATTTGCTCCATTCTGAGACTGTTTGGTAATGTTCTGTTATATAACCATCTTGTTGAAGGACAAATTGAGAAATTACACAGAAGTGTATAGTTGCATAACACAGCCCCTGTGCTTTCTAAGGACTCTCTGAAGAGCTGCATAGCAACAAATTCTATCCAAATAACTTGACAGTAAAAGAAAGGTCTTGTGTTTAAGTCACCAGACTAAAAACTGGAGGAATTATGTTTCTTTCTAGACTAACACACGCTCATCAGTCACATTCTTTTGGATACAATCTCTGTTTATTTGTCAGCTTCATTTCCAAGCAGAAAATTTTATTTTGCGCTTTTTTCACCTGACTGTATTCCGTGCAGTTAGAACTACAATCTGTGTCAAGCTATCTTCCTATAAGTGGGATGCATAAAACATATGCTTTGCTTTGATACCTGTGCTCTTTGTGCTCTAGTAACTGACAGTCTCGGCAGGTCAACTTGTCACAGGTTTCACAATACAACTTCAGCTGCTCCTTTTTGTGATAAGGGCAAAACACTGGTCGCTGACTGGTCACGCCAACCGCCTCTGTTGAATAAAGAAAGATGTTAGCCAGTCTCCTAAACTTATCAAAGATTTGCATTCTCCTGGTTTTTCTTACCATATTCCTCCCCTAGACGCTACAAGTGTGTATCAGGCCACCTAATTGAGAATATAACAGCCATAAGCCTAAACTGCAATGTCTCACTCTTGCTCCAGCATGGAGCTAGCACCCTCTCTCATGGAAAATGTCTAGAACCTATTACCATAATCTATTATGGCCTCGTAAAACTGTTTAAAAAAAGGAGTTGCCAGTACTGCTGCAGCTGCAAAACATTGCACGCCTGAACTTCCTTTCTTAAATGGAGATGAGGATATGGCTGACTTAATTCATGCTCTGTCTTCTTTCTCAGTTGAACTGGTGAAAGGAGGGTTGAGGATATCAAGACACAGGCATTCAAAAGTGTAAAACATACAGATTGTAATAAGCAGGAGTTACTAACTTCCTTTCAGGACCCCCTTCTAAGTAGGTGAGGGATCTCTCTTCAGTTTCTAGCGAATAAATATTACAGAGCAGAGCAAACACCACCAGATCATAGAAATCAAATCTGTTCTTTAAAACAATTTAACCAACGAAGTCTAATTTCCTGAGAGTCAGGTTGGGCACCCGAGTTCATGAGGATTATATGGCCTGTAGGGAAAACTGGTTTCACACAGTAGCCCATCGTTCACTGCAGATCAATAAGATCTTTTTTCTGTACCCACTCATCTACTTATTTGCAAGAAATCTGGAAGAAGTTATTTTCAGATCTGCATCCTTCAGGGAGGCCTGAATGAACTGAGACCATTCCTACCACCAAGTCATGTTCTGCCTAACAGTCCATCAGCCACTTTTACCCACTTTTGTCCTTTCCTGAAAATACACTCAGTACTCACTTTTGACTAACCCCATGTGAAAGTAGGATACAGAATACAGTGTATATCTTCAAAGTATCATGGAGGAAGATACCTTTAGAGCAACAGATTGCAGAACTTGAATCCCACATTATATATAAAATTTACCCTATGGGTGGAATGACAACGGATCTCTATTATAATGCAAATATTTAAAATAATACATAATAATTTATAAACATCATATAAAAGTTCATATATTTACAAGAAAAAGCATGCAAGCCCAATGGATGCATTAGAACTGGTAAAGTGTTTGTCAACATCCTAATATGTTTATTATTGTCCTACAATGTCACTAAAAGACAAGAAACAATGGGAAAAAATGGAAACAAAACAGGTTCTCAGTGAACAGAAGTACAACCTTTTCTACTACAGAACAGCCAAGATTCTCAGGGAGCCTGTACTGTACAGCACATTCACCACTGTTGGTTGAAGGCCCAAACAGATAAAGCCCAGAGCAACTTGAACTGCTCTGAGCTGAACGCTTTAAGCAGGAGGCTCGACTTGATATCTCCTGAGGTCTCATTCAGCCTGAATCATCCTAGATTCTACTAAGGAAAAATACCCCAATTCATAGTGTACTTCCCTTTCATTTCTAAGGCAAAATACGTCAAACTTAAAAGATACTTAGCTAAAACATGAATTCTGGCACACTTCATTGCTAACTGGGTATGCTTATTATTAGACTGCTGAAAAAACACAATCTATTAGTGCTCCTTTTGCTGCAGAATACAACAATAAAGCTCATATAAACCATCTGGTAACCTCTAGATAAACTAGAGGAGCCAAATGCCTGAAAAAGTATTTTCTGCAAGTGATCTCTAAAGTCTAGACGATACTTTGCAATCACTCCAGGTGAGAGATAAAATCTATGTAAAAAAAATTCCTACGAAAAAAACAACCGGTAGGGTTTTCTTATAACTTTACAGCCTATCTGACAGGAAAAAACTGACAGAAAAACAGCTTTCATAGTCCCAGCCTTAGTGAAGTCTTCCTATTCAGTAGCTATGTTCTAATGCATCTAACGCTTGAAATAAGTTTTCTCTTTCATTAGTGGCATCAATTAAGAGATCCGCTTAGACGGAGATTCAAAGAAACACCATAATTTGCTCAAATGATTGCAGCCTTTAGCAACAAAAATTGAAATAAGTGACTGGAAGGTAGGAAACTATGAAAACATATCCACTACCAGCCAGAAAAATAAAATGGTTCCACTAATTCATATGCACCAAAGGGCTATATCAAAATGAATCTGTCCTTTTACATTTACTAGGATTCAGGAATACAATTTTTGAAGTGTATCACTTCAAAAAAAATGTGGTGGTCCAGTACAGTTTTTCCAGTGCAGACACACATTCTTTGGGAAATTATAAATCAAGTGTGTTACCTGGAGATACTTCCTCTTTTGTCCTCACAGTATGATCCTTCGTAAATTTAACCCTCTGGTGAGCTCTGATGCAGGTCTTGCACAACCATTCTACACATTCCACACAAAAACCATGCGCTTCTGCATTGTCTTCACAGCTTGTGCAGACCTGACGAGAGGAAGAAAAGGTAGCTGTTAAAATAAGTTTGGAATATACATACAAGCTATTGTTCATACATCATCAGTGCACTTTTACAGTTTTGTGAGAACAGTGAAATTAGAATGGAAAACTGCCCGAGGTACAGGAACACTATAAATAACTGCATAAAAGTAACTGAATGTGACTTTTTAAAGAAAGAGGTCATTTTGTCAGTGTTACTCTAAAATCTTGACCTGACACAATAAAAGTCAAACCACTACTTTCTGCCAGTCACTGCACCCTTAGAAGCCATACAATGTTTACTATATACAAGATGCTGTTGGGAAATATTTACTAATGACAGAAAATGATCAGCACTGCTCTGATTTTAGAAGCCTCCCTCAGCTCACACAGCAGCTTTAATTTCAGTTTCTGGTCCCCTGCTTAGAGTTTCATGAAGCACACACAGCAGAGTTCCTCTCAAGAATCTCTGCCATCACCACTGAAAGACAGTATTCCAGTTAGGTTTATCAGAAAAGCTACTCTAGAACAGATTTGCAACCAATGCATAATAATTTTCAAACTGTGGCCTGTTAATTCCTGGGGCTCTTTGGACTTTACCCAAGAGATCTAGGGAAAAAAAAAATTAATTCAGGAAAACAAACATGACAGCAGACCAAAACCTCTCTGCCCAGTGTCAATACATCCACAAGAAAAAATTGCTATGGAACCACAATTTGAACAACACGTTGAAAATTTTGAATGTTATACAACACCATTTCACATGTTCATAACATTATTTCATTTTTTACTCCTCCTTTACAATGCCTCTGTAGTCCCACCTTCAAGGGGATTTTGGTAGTAAAAAATAGCAAACGTGCTTATGCAGATACTGTTTAGGTAACTACCACCCATTTCTGTCAACATGGAGCACTGTTGCAAACCAAAGCCTCAAGGTATCTGAAGACTGCAATATCCTACAGGTCACAGTGACAGAATTCTGCTTGCAGGTGCAAAAAGAAGAAAATTTTAGATTTTAGTTTTGCTTTCAGTTTGATTAAAAAAACCCAACGAAACAACTTCTGCACCCACACAAGGTAAATATAGATTAAGTCAAAGAGGAAGCAAATATTTACATCCCATGTAGATAGAAAATATATATGTAGAACTATGTCCCAGTTTCCCCTTCAAGAAAAAGAGGAAAATTAGCACAAAACTTGCCTTAAGCCACATAGCAAGTTACTGACAGAACTGGAATTTGAACATAGAAGTTCCAGATTCCCAATGCTGTGTTTATTCTTCTGGATCATGTTGCCTCTCAAAGCAATTATCTTCTGAGAAATGAAGTTACAACACAAGGGTTGTTGACCCCTCTTGTTGTCACTAGGAGTTTGAAGCAGTTCCTTTTCATTAAAGGTGACCTGCAAAGGAGAAAAAATTGGGCTTGTGCCCCTTTCTCTGTTTCTTTACAAAAATGAGGCCTGAAAGTTTTATTTTTCAAAATAATATATTTTTTTTATCTTCTCCTTGATTTTTCTTCCCCCTCTTCTCTTAGCAAATAAAAATTCTTAGTCCTATCCAGACTACTAGACTAGGGAGAAATACCAAGGTCCACACATCACAAATAAAGGTCTAGAAAATGGAAATAAAGCAATTAAAGGAAGTGAACTGTAATCAGGATATTGAAAACTTTTACTTGCTGTCCTGATTTCAGCTGGTTTTTGTTTTTTCTTAGCGGCTGGCAGAGTGCTGTGTTTTTGGATTTATTATGAGAATTAGATTGATAGCAACAACTAGAACATCATTGTGGTAAGGAGTGCATATCCAAAGTCAAGGACTTTTCAGCTTCCCAAGCTCTGCCAGCCAGTACAGCTGACCCGAACTTGCCAAAGGGATATTCCATACTATAGGACATCACACTCTGTATATAAACTGTGGGAAGTTGGCTGGGAGGGACTGGGCTGGGCATTGGTCAGTGGGTGGTGAACAATTTTACCAGGCATCACTTGTCTCGGATTTTATTCCTCTCTCTCTCTCTCTCTCTCCCCTCACCTTCCATTACTACTTCTACTACTATTATTATTATAATTATTTAATATTACTTTATTTCAAGTATTAAATTGTTCTTAGCTCAACCCACAGTTTTACCTCTCCCTCCCCCCCAATTCTTCTAACTATCCCACTGAAGGTGGGGGGTGGGAAGTAAAGCAAAGAGGGGAAAGTAAAGTGAGAAGCTGCAGGGTTAAACCACAGCTGGAGTTAAACCACAACACTTGCTACTAACCCTTTAATTCAATTACATTTTTGGGGGGGAAAAAAAAAAAGAAAGAAAAGTATTCTTGACTCAGCACAGCTTCCTGGGAAAAAAACCTCAGAACAGCAAGTATCACTGAGGCACTACTTCAACATTACATTCTGTCTGGCAGAAACTCCCATAAAAGAAATTCCCTCCTTTTGTCTTAGGTGTGCCAATGCAACCCTCTGCAAGAATGTGGTGTAAAACCAGATTGATTACATCATCACTGCTGACTGGGCAAGTGAACTGACTGGGCAGGATGAGAAAGTTTTCAAATCGGTCTTTTTGCCAGAGAGGTGTGATTGTGCTGTGTCCCCAGATAACCAGAAGTGCAAGTCGGAGTAGAGAATAACAGACTGGATATTTGGTTTTCTAGTGTAAAAAGACCAACAGTGAAAACAAAATAAGCAAAGAAAAAAAAATGTCTTTCAGGCATTCTTTAAGTCAAAGAAGCAAAATAAAGGAAAAAAAAAGGGGAAAAAAAAGGCAGGAACCCAAATAAAAAACAAACAATCAAACAAACAAAACCCCCACAACTGCCTTTCCAGGTCACCTTTGGCACAATTAGGCAGATGAACTTGCTACATGCCAGCACATTTAAATAAGTTCAAAGAATTTTTTAAGTTAATTCATTCTTCCTAGATTCCAAGAGTTTTGTCTATTTTCCTTTTTCAATATGCTTTATTGTTGTGTTTCAACTGGTTTGACCTGCTATATGTACAATGAGATGAAGATTGTAATTCAATAACCAATAATCAGGTGCTGCCAAATGAATCAAAACTCCCCCTTTGTAGGCCCAAAAATATATATTCCAACTTTATACCCTTCAAAGCCACCAACTTGATGCGAAATAAATTTCTAAAGCTTTTCACAGACATCATAACAAAAGCTGTCAAAATAGCTATGCCTTCTAGGTAGAAACTAGATTTGCTTCTATAAACTTCTGATTTGAAATACGCATTTTCAGACACAGGTTGGATTTTGCTAGAATTTCTAGTTATTAGGATAAGTCATACAGCTAAAGTACATGGAAGTACAATTACTGCAAATATTTGTTATGCTCTTACAAAACCTAAAACTTATTTCATTCTTATTTTTGTGACTCATACAAGCAGTGTTTCAGTGATTTCAAAGAAAACTCTCCCTAGTTAATCTGTAAGCCTTTATTCTAGTTAGACAGGCATTTATTTTTAATTGAGTTTTCCTTGTAATTACATTTAATTCAGTTACTAGTTCTAGTATTTATAACCCCGGGAAGTGTTCATTCAGCCTTCAGTCAAATTTAATGAAAGTAGAAATTACTCGGCATGTTGCAGGTAAGTAGTATTTTAAGTAAATATACAAGCTTTTGCAACAGAAAAAGACCCAGATTTACATGCAGGTAATAGACCTGTCTTCTCAGCTACTGCAGCAACTAACCACTCTTCCAATTAAATATACTTCAAGTATTAAAGAGATTAAATAAGCAAGGGTTTCAAAGGAAGAGAGCAAAGCAGTCCAGATGAATATTCAGTGAACTAACGTTCCAAACTTCACCAGTGTAAATTAGATGCAATGCTTTCCCCTACTGGATCCAAAAAACCATCCATGCTAGAAGTTATATAACTATCTCTTGGCACATACAAATTCACCACAGACAGCGAGTGTCTTTTGGGGCAATCCTGCCTATATGTAACTCTAAATATGAATCATGTGTTGATATCTCAAAACGCATCAACAACATCCTTCTAACTCCACCATCCAATCAACAGCCACATCTTTCCAAAGCACACACCACCACATTGTGACTCCAGGAGTCAATTAACCACTGCCCTAAACCACTGGCTTTAAAAGATATTTTAGGCACAGGTACAGCTTTTATAAGCTGCCTAAGCATACAGTTCTTGTTTGGAAAAATACATAGTGGCTCGTCTGACACCATACAAATCTAGAAGAACATTCCTCTAAATTGTCCTCATCAATCACCTCATTATGCCAGTCAGACTTGCTGTGCCAGTATCTGGATCAAGTATCAGGTCTAAGCTCGTACCTTGTTTTGTTACTACATTCCCAATATCTCACATAAAGCCCAGCTGTTCTTCATTCCCACTACAATATTTAAAACTCTCTAGTCAGTAACTGGTAAAGATACAGAAAGTAAAATAACAAATACTTTTATACATGTTCTCTTTTGGACACAGAAGCCATGAGAATTAGGACCTAGACTAAAATGCACTAGAGGCTCAATATGCTGCATCAACACCCATGTTATTGCTATGATCTCTGCTGCATCAATCTCACATTTCATTTTTACTTTCATGGTTTTCCACACATTAAACAATTTTCTTCTGTCGAAGTTCCCAAATTTCTCTAAAGTTCCTAAATTTCCCTCACCTGTCTACCCTTTAGTCTTACTCAAATCTAGCACTTGCTTCAGCTTTCTGCTGATTCTTACAAATGAAGTATAATTAGTTTTTATTTTCAAACTTCTCTTTAGAAGCTGATAATTTTGCCAAGTCTTTCAAGAAATCACAATGTGAAAAAAATTATAAAGCATCTGCTCTTTTCAAGTACTTACGTCCTAGCTGTCCACAACCTACAATGATTACTTTCAAGAGTATCACAACTGCATTGCCTGTTTGTTTCTTTCCTTCTGGAAAGCTTCCTATGCTAATAGCCAGCACAAAATTCTTTAGTGTTAGCCAGGAAAGCCCTTGTGGAATACATAATGGGGAGTTTTACACTTTCTTTATGCTCACTTCTTTTTCTCCTGAAGCTTTCAGTACAAATTGCTATAAAGCACAGCCATTTAAGTAGAGTACTGAACTGCTCAAATCAGGTTAAGATAAACATAATTTTAGATAAAAAGATAGCATTTCAATGGGTTCTAGTTATTTTTCTCATCCCACAATGCCAGGCTCCATGATATGACATTCACTCCTACAGTTTTAATTCAATATGCTAAAAATTATTTTAGTTGTTTGTATCATTTTAAATCTGAAACAACCAAACATTTTATTTGAAAGAGATCTTTTGCAGTTTCTCTTGAATTGAAACAAACTAGTCCTTCCTGACAACACACATATAGAGGCTAGTCATAGATACAGACCAGTGGTTCCAAGCTACATTATATGCATAGAACCCATGGCCTGCTTCCAATTCTAATTTCTAAAGCATCCTGACAAAGCTGCCAAACTATCAAAGACAAATTAACTATCTCAGTAGAAAAATTCTATAAAATAGCCAAAGTTTTTGACAGAATCTCTGATCCAGTATATCCTGCAAATGTCAGTATCTTTTCCACTTTAATTCCTCTGCTCTGTTGCCTATCTTGCTAATGGCAAATTTTCTTTTTCTCTTTCCTCCTTCAAAGGCAAAACAAGACAGGTTGATTAGAAGGCTGTATCATCCTTAAACCTCATAATATTCCCCCTTGAACAGGACACTAATCTGTTTAACTATTATTGATTTAACTTTGCTGTTCCTAAATAGAGAGGTTTTCAGAATGGTGTAGCTTTTTTTATGTCAACGTACAAAGGAGTGTACAAAACCTGTCATTATCATACCAAAATAAATCTATTCAAACAAAGAGAACTGCACATCATTCATTTCCAAGAGGTAAGGTACATGCTCAATTAGCAGGCATCTAACCAAACATCTAGCTCCATTTTTTTAATAAAAAAATCAACAGAAAAGCACATGAATGTCCTATTCTGCTTGTTCAACAAAGTCTGCTGGTTTGCCTTCAACTGCTGCAGAAAGTGTGATTAGTTCAGCCAGGGAACTTAGCTGAAGAACAGACTCGCTTTCTGAATGCAAAACTGTTGGTTTGTGTTAGGGAGAGGGAGAAAGAAACAAATATGGAATGGAAGAGTAAGACCGAAGTTTGAGAAGGGATCCTAACGAAACTTAAAGGCTTTCAAGAACCTCCCTGACATCTGCTCACACCACTCAGTGGATGGAATTTCCCACTTAACTTCCACAGAAGGGAAAGAAAAACTGAGAGGAGAAAGGGGAAGGGGCGGGGAGAGCAGAGACGTCAAAATAAGTCACCACCCCTGAGAAAAAAGAAAAAATCCATTACTATCACCATTCCACAAAGTGCTGTCTTAGAGGACATATTGTATAACTAAGCAGAGGATATGGTACAGCCCCCGCCCCCCAAAATAATTCAGGACTGCTTCTGCATAAAGAAGTTATTTTGCTTCTCATCCTAATTTTAAAGTCACTACAAAAGTTAACAAATTTTCAACAGGGACTATGCATTTTGTCAGTCTTACTGGTAGAGTATCGAGAGACCATGTAAATCTCACAACCATCTGCAAAACTCAGATATCTTCCAGCAACACCCAGGGGAAAAACAAAAAAACAAACCAACACCTCCCCCTTCCCAAACACAAAAAAAAAGCAAAGGTCAAACAGTCCTACATTGCGAGAACACTGTTTGTACTTCCAGAGACTCAGAACTCAATTTCAGTTTCTGGTAAGGTCTATCTTTTCTCAGAAATCCAGTTTCAAAATTCCTTATAAGCTGAACACAGTTTAACATTTTCCAGATAGAAGTTCTGCTCCCCAGAGATGATGACAACACTTATGCCTTCAGGACTCAGTGAGCTGGTATCACAAACCTGACTGGGGAATTTCATCTGTTCCCAAGGGATGTGCCCGTTCACATACATGAGCACAAATTTCAACTAATCTTTGAAACAACCGGAATACATTGCACTCCAAGACATTGCACTCCAAACAAAAAAATCAAGAGCCAATAATACATGTCCCTAAAATAGGAAAGGAAAATAGAGCCATTTTCAAAATAAAAGGAGACCACCATCCAAATATTAAAGGATGAGCTGAAATGCAAGCGACGGGGACATAGCAACCTTTTTGTACTATTATTACAAACAATGCAGCACTATACAAAGAGGCTGAATTATTTACAATAAATTCCTGGAGTTTAATAAAAAGTTTATGAGTAAAGAGATATGTGAGATACTCTCTTACTAGCTAAAAATGAAGACATGCAATATTTTGATAACAGAGATTACTAAACTGTGGTCCTACACAGATGTGATTATTCATTTGGTACAGCTTTCACACTAGTACTTGCCTCCTGAAAATCATCATGAGAAAAAAATCACACCAATATTACAATTCTTCCAGATAAGCAGCTTTTATGAGATGGCTATTACTCAACTGCAAAACAAAGACGAAGTAGTCTACATAAATAAAACCAAACAAGAAACCCCTAGAACATACCATCTTCCCCAATTACAATTTTGAGCTTCTTCCTTGGCAATTTGACTCCAGCTATTTAGCACTGTTTTGTCCATACTGAGATAAGAAAAATAAAGTAGATTTCACTAGAGGATTCCATTTTACACTGAGATCTTCTGATGCAGTGTTGTTTGAGTCCCTGCTTAAGAGTGCCTGAAGTACCTTGTCCAAAGTATAGAAATTCCCATTCTAGTGCCTATTCCTTACTTTTATCTTTTGCTATCATGATGAAATTTTCTATCAACAATTGAAATAGTTTACAGTATGATAATCACCTTCTTCACATGCATTTTCAGATTTAACTGATTTTCTAGAGTAGCTACCCCATGTGATGTCTAAGTACTTGAAGTTCTATCTGCATACGAACAGCAGAAAGGCCACACAGCAAGAAGCCAAGGATATGCATACACATGCAAAAGGTGTTAACTTGATTACATGTTAATGTACTTACCTGATTTGATTTCTCTACTGTGCTACTGGGAACCTCTGTGGTATCCTTCACAAAAAAGTTATCTATGATGTGTCTCTCTGCACATTCCTGACCACAAATTGGACAGCGGATAACACCGACTGCAGGAGGAAAAAAAATATCTGATTATGCTTGCACAAACTAAGATATATTAAACAACTACAAAGACAGGTTACAAGGATAAATATTTTTGAGAGGATGTTTTAATACTCTCCTGTTAATAAAGTATGGGAAAAAAGAAGCTAATTCTCATTAATCACTGAAGTAACCTTTATATGTTCTTCCCCAATGACATATTCTTTCAGTCAAGGTCAAACACCTTTTTGTTTCAATCCCATAAAGAATTTGCCTTAATCTTATAAAAAATTAATTCCTTTACTCTAAAGATAATGTATTCCCATTGACAATTTGTTGTTATAGAATGGATTAAAGTAAACACTTATTAGTGTGGAATAATTAATGACACTGAGTGGTATTACATACACACACGTACACACCAGCAGTGTGACATGACCTTCAACCATGTCATATTAGACACAGAAATGTAATACATTCAATATTAACAAGGCAAGCTGTAGAGAGGAAGAGCAGACCTGTATTAATATTGTGACTACCTTCACATTAGGAAAGGGAAAGCAAGCAAGAAAGACAAAGGAACAAACAATCAAGGTCTTCTCCCTCCTCTTCTCTGCAAGACACACTGGGGTACAATTCTAAGACAATAACATACTTGGGCTCCAGGTTGAAGAAAGAGCTGAGAACCAGGAACACAAAGGGTTAAACAATTAGTTTTTCAAGAGTATGAAAAGGACAAAGTCAAGTTCAAAACTGGAGGTTCAGCTGTGAGTAGACTCATTGAAAAGACCTATATAAACAATTTAAAGGAGACACCTTTCCTGGCTGAAGAAAATGAGTGTCTCACTAGCACATTCTTCCAATAGATGCTTGAGATTTAACTGCCAACCCACTACAAAGCAGTGCTATAATATAAGTCCATCAGTTTTACTAAAGCAATTCTTCTCTCTCGAAATTCAGCAAGCAGTTTTCCACTTGTTATCAAGGCATTTCACTTTCATCTGAACTCCTATGATGTTAAGCCTGGTTTCACTATAACTGCCATTTTACCAGTCTGCATATCAACACATATTTGTGCAGCTTCCTTTGATATACAAATTCTATATTTTGGCTACAACTTCTGTAACATTTTTTATACCATAATCAGGAAAGACCATTAAGAAATCCAATTCTGGTATGTCAGGTAGTTAACAGAACTCCAAGTACTGAAGGTCTCCTTTTATTAAGCAAATCAATTTACCACAGTCAAGGGTCAATAAATAAATTTCCTAATACTCAAGCTACACACTTGCCAAAAAAGACTATTTTTTACATTTTTCAACAGTCTCAATTACAAACCACCCTCTTCCTGTTCCCTCACTGCTCTTTCTTGACCCTGACAAAGCCCAGTGCTGTGAGTCAACACAAGTGACTGAGCGATCAGATCCCACATTTTCATGTGCTTCTTTGTACCAGGTTAGGGAGTTAAAGAGCACAGCTGCCTGTCTCAAACACTGTTAAGGCCACAGAAGGACTTTGCCATGAGATAAGCACAGAATGGAATGACAGGATGGCACTAAGTCCAGGCCTGTTGGAGGCAAGATCCTGGTTAACATATCTGGACAAAAATACCTACTGGAGCAAACTGTGTAAAGAAGCAACTGCTCATACACATGTCACTGGTCAAACAAAGACCACACCAGGTTATGGGACAGATGGCATCTGTGACCACCAACAACCACGGAAACCCCCTTCCTGAATATGCCTCCATCTGGAACTTGGACTGTAATACCTCGTGAACTTGAGATAAGATAGAGGTGGTACTATTGTCCAGGTGTAACCTCAGATGTAGCAGGAGGTAAACAAAGCTTAGGGAGAAGAACATATCACTGGTAGTAGACACAAAGGATGCAGAATTTATGGGCCGCAAGGAAAGCCAACTGTGCTTGCAACTGGAAATCAGCTCCAACTGGGTAAAAGATAATTCCATCAGGGGAAGATCGGGAAGATCACGTGAAGCAATCATTCAACCAATAGAATAACAGAACTGTGTAACCAGTGAGCATTAATTCCTTTGTTTACTGAAATGTATAAATAGTGAAAATTTTTGAATGACCTTGGGACCCGCACCACCGAGAAGCCCAGGGAGAAGGACCAACAGGATGCCACTGGATCCACGGGTGGTGACTATCTTCTGTTTGATCTCTCTCCTCCTCCCCTTTTTTCTATTTCTTTCTACCTCTATACCTCATATTCAATGTTAAATAAAATACATATTATTGACTTTGGCATATGGTCTTGTTTGCACCTTAATTTGGACAGAGGCATCTCTCAATAATCAGATCTTAACACCAGCAGAGTTGCTTATGCAGCTGTATGGCCATGTGGCTCCTGAGTAGGAGGAGTAGAGGGGAAGACCTCCACCCTTCTTAGCAGCATCTCTTCATACAAAACCCAATTTTGTGGAGTTTTATATTCAGACTTTGCTTGAACCAGGCCAGGACATCACATTGCTAACAGAAGTAACAATGCCATGCAATGAACTGGATTTGGTACTGCGATGTGGATCGAATGGGGCTATGCCAGGATAGAAGAGCTTCCACTATAACAGCTCCCACTGGCTACAGGCTCATACCATGTGTGCCTCTTCCAAGGAATGCTAGTCTGCATTTTAGGCAGGTAGGGAAAATCATGGCTTATTCTTAATCTTCACAAGTTACATGCTGCATCCACAGAAAGGGCACCTCAGCCCATTTAGCACAACAGACTCATGGCATATACAGTATTATTTCCAACTCGGCTCCCAGTTTCCTGGGAGCACATTCCAGACTACTGAAGCATCCCGAGACAATAGGAGGAGACTGCTCTGGTTTGCCCCAGTTTTGGCTCATTTGCGTCTTCACTGTAGCGAACACGTTTCAGAGCCAATTTAATAAAGCCAATGGATGATCAGTTGTAGATCCAAGAAGGTATTTTTGTTTGTAGATGCAAAGCGCTTTACTAAAAGAGGAGGACTTAATAGTTCCCTTTCTTCAGTACAAATCAGTCAAAAAATCCACTAGTTTTCTGAAAGAGAGCTCTCTTAATTAAATTGACTGCTTGGAAGCAACTGGCAATTTTACCTGTAATGACACAGTCATTACAGAATAAATAATTAGGGGGTTGTACAGCAATTTTTCTCAGTTTTATATATGTTCTGTTTGAAATTATAACTATACGGATTTCAGAACAAAAAATATTAACAGTGAATCACACATGCAGTTAAAATGTTTAAAAAAACAGACAGGCCAGTTAATATTAATAAAAGGTACATCAGAGACTGGAGGCAGTGCCGGCTACAAGATTTTTAACATTAACTATACAAAAATTAGGGCATTTCAGTGTTGACCTACAGAATCTTGTCTCACTGTGTCTACAGACACCATTAATAGTAGCAAGGCTTTTCATTAAAATGCATGGGGTTGAGGGTAAACTGGTCATATTTACACAGGTCATGTTTCCCAGTTAAAAATAAACACTTAGAAAACTTAATTTGAGAAACGATATCATGTGCAATAATGTCTGAATCAATTTTTAAAATAATTACTGCTTTCCTCTTGTTTCTCATTAAGCTGCTATTGGTGCTGCAAAATTGGCAACTTCTTTAAACCAGTTTGTTCCAGAAAAAGCTGCTTCCATCTAGTTGTGACAGCCTGCTGCTGCTAGTGGAGGGGAGATAGGTTAAACCAACAAGCAGGCACATCTCAAGGGAAAACTGGCACCTACTGCCAAGGTATAAACATTCAAACCAACCACCAATCTAGCAAGAAAGTTTATTAAAATTATAATTCATTAATTGTTAATTAAAATTATTTTAAATCCTTTAAAATGTAAATAAATGAAAGCCAGACAAAGACTATTACTGTAATCCCCCCTCTGGAACAGTGTTACAGGCCAGTTTTTATGCTGCAGTGCATTGACTTTCTTGGAAGGCACTGCAGAGCTGAATTAAAATATTTCATCTGCTCTGTGAAATGGTTCATTGTTTTTGCTCTACGTGCCCAATCTTCAAACATTTCAGATATTGCATATTAGACTTCATAAATTGTAAATTTTGCAAGGACTGACTCTCCAGCCCCTTCTGAATACTTTAAGAAATTCTGAAGGGAGAGTTTATATTCACATCCAGAGCTGTCCAACACATTTTCTTCAACAACGCAATTATAAGAAGTGTCATAATGGTAACAAAGGGAAACACTGCTATTGTGGGATAGACAATGTTTAAGTACAAGATGATGAACAAAAAGTCTCACTGTCTTGCAATGAACATGCTTGAACAATGATGCAGAAGCTACCAACAATTAAGCCAATTGTCACTGCTGACCGTGATGAGCATTTCTTTCATTAAAATTAAAATACATTCTTTCAAGTCCTGAAATTGTCAAGTATTTCCAAGTGGTATGTAATGAATTCAGGTATACAACATGCAAGGATTTTTAAGATTCTGTGATATTCTTCGGTCATTTTTTTCTGAGCAGCCATGTATTTAATTTTGAAATAACATTTTGAAAGTGGATTTAATGCTGTTTAGATGTACACATTCTACTGAAATACCATTTTGCAGACGCTCTAGGATCTTACCAACAGTGCTCAAGTCCATTGTATCCACGAGCATCTGGAACAAGGAAATTAGTACCTTTCTTCCTGAATAGTAGCATGTTAACATGTTATTATTAATTTTAAAAAGATGACTGGGATTAAAAAAAAATCTCTGGTAAGGAGATGGACCCATATCTTAGAGTTACAAGCACAACACAGCTAATAGTCATTTCTTTGTAGCAAGAAATTTCATACTCTGGTCTTCATTTTTTCGAGTTCTCATCTACCACCAGCTGATAGTTCAGTAGTTACAGTACAATGCACCTATTACCAGAAATGACAGTTACAAAAAAGCAGGTAAGCACAGTATCATTTGGGCAGTCACAATCCGAAGAACCAAGCCTGTCTGGAAGGCACTGAAAGAGCTGGTTCTTTTTAATCCTTTGTTGAAAAGGTGAAAACTATACTTCAACATACGACACTCTTGACTGTTTCACTCACTTGCTCCGTTTAGCCCCAGCTACCATAATATTCCCACCAACACTAAGCAGTTGTGAAGGTAAAAAAAGTCTCAAAAAATAACTTCTAAGAATCTGAAACATACTAAGGGAAGCAAGTTAGAAGCAGTAGTGGGAACAGCAGTAGGTAATGGGCTTTAGTCAGAGTATTTCAGAATAAATGTCATTCAAAACAGCAACGATAATGCAATCCAAGGCCTTTGACTAGCTCTTGTTACTCCCTCTTCAAGTGCTCAGATGCACCCTTGCGATCTGTTTTTTCACAGGTCTCCTCCCGTTCACAATATGATCACTGCTCAATAACTGGAAACTACTTATCAAACTTGGCCAACTAGACTCTTGCTCCTCATTTTTCAAGCCACTAGCTTCAGGGGAGCAATTTAGTTGCCTGAACAGACATACCTAATTTGAGGGTGATATCCTGCCTGGCTTCCAGCTGCTATTCCAGGAGGAAATAGGGCTCCTGTGGATTGTGCAGTACAGCTACCAGCCCTTTTTAAAATATTACAGGTATCCCAGAACTGGCAGAAGATATTCTGATTTGGACAGCTGAATCTCAACTTACCTGCCTACTCTATGCCATATATCTTTGCTATTGTGATTTTAAATTCCTGGTGGAAAACACTGTTTAAGCACACAGAAGATCTCTGCACCCAAACAAACTGCAGTCTTCAGCTCCAAAGGAAGACTCGGTTAAAATCTCTGAAGTGTCAATATTCAAAGCCATGAACTTGTTACCTGCAGTGTTTAACTGCATCTGTCTGTATTCTGCTACATGGATATCTATTCTGAAGTTCTCCTCAAAGACAGACTTAGAGTTCAGAAGTCATCTACTATGAAAACACCTCTATTATGTTTTCTTCAAACTGTCTCAAAATATAGATTACAATGATGCACCAAATAATGGAGGATTGTAAAATGTATGTGCAAGGAATGGATGTTCAAAAATACGTATAAATAATATGCTGATTTAGAATAATAGGTTCTCCCTTTAAGTCACTTTGTTTAGTAAGAGGGAGGAGAGAAGAAAAAGAAAGGGCTGACTGTTAGTAAAAATAGATTTTTTAACTAATTAGTGTCTCTTCAATATATTCTTCAATGACAATATGGTAATAGCCCATTTACCACACAAGTAAAATGCCCAGGACTTATATGCTCAACAGTGAGAAAGAGGAATTTAGTATGTATTTATCAATAAATTCTGAATAAATTTTTAATCTGTGCTGCAATTAAATTTGTTATATAACCAATACTTTAACCTGGCAATATTTTAAGGATTTCTAGATTTATTTTTTTAAGCTTGTTCTTGACAGGGACAGAGACAATGAAATGTACAAAAAATATTTGATGAAAATTCCCACTCTGAACAAATGTAGTCAAATAGGAGAAAAAAATAAAGATACTTCTTATTTCCATCAGATAGATCTGAGTGCTCTACAAGACATTATTAATGGAATAAAAAAAGTAAAGATCCAAGCCATTTAATTTATTTAAGTGAAACAATCCCAAGACTCCCAAATCCAGTCTATTCTGACTACTTGTTGTATTTAAAAGCTGTGTAACAATAAAGCTTGTCACATGCAGAATTTTTACATCTATGGAAAAGTAACTCTTAACGGCAGCACAAAACTAATACTGATTTATTATGCTCAAGTGACTCCATAGAGTTAAACTTTGCACCTGAAAGATAGATAAAGTTTCTTTGCAGTGTTGCCAAGTTTCAATCCCTTCAGTGGGATTCATCTAAGGGTTACAAGAAGTTCCCTTCACAGTTATTGAAGACCTAGGTAATATAGTTAGGTCATGAGTGGTTTCATGGTTAAACAGATGTGTACACTTGGTCAGATGAATCATACCTTAAAAACATCCAGTTCTTTCCAGTAACTACACTAATACTCTTATCCACTATTGGGCATCCAGCTCAACTGTAAGAATCCCTCCAATATTCTAAATCCAGCAATTAGAGAGGAGAATATCCTTGAAGTTATCTGCAACTTACCTGCAAGCCACAGGCACTGCACTTTTGTGTGTAGATGTACCAGAACAAAAAGCCAGCTCACTTTATATTCCTCTCTTACATATGCCCAGTATCCCTCAGCACTGCTGTAAGAGTTCAAAATGCAACGTGACCAGCTTTTTCCAGTTCCCATATAGCTTAAAGACTACCAAGCTGGAGCAATACATGCTTGTGAGACCCACACAGACTATACAGCCTCCAAGAACCAGCATTAATTAAAAAGCAGTGTTATCTTCTTCTCTGACATTGCATTAATATGAAAATTACTGAATGTAACTAATAAAACAGACCCTTGTGGGTCGAAGAGATGATCGAGTAAGAACAGGAGGGATTTCCAACAGCTGCCCCACAGCTTTCAGAAGACAGCAGGTGACACAGGCAGCAGTGATATTACTTATGCTCCCACGGTGTATCTCCTGCTGCTGTAATCTGCAGTAGGCAACTGAACCATGAGCCAGACGCTGTTGGCTGATGTGAACATCCACATCCACTGAAGAAGTCTAATCTTCCTATGGTTTCCTCCATTTTCCCAAAACCAAAGAAGAGCTCCTTCACAGGTGCTTTCCCAGCCTGACACTCTTGGTACTAAGAATGAAGCTTAAGAAAATGAATCTTCTACCAAAACTGATCTTTGTAAGTGCCATTTATTTGCCTCTCCTTTAGAGTCACTTATCTATTTCCACCTTCTTGCACCATACTGCCTCAAAGGCTTGATAATGAAATTCTGGAAACATTACACTTAGCATCAAATACCAGTTTGGGAATGAACTAGGATTATACTTCTATTCCTTTATTTTATTTTTACTTTATTTTTAAGGAATATTCACAAGGGTTCCACCATGACATTATGGTTCTTAATCTACTTGGCTGGCATAATGACAAATAAAAAAGCAAAACCAACCAACTACAACTTTCAGGCAGAACAACAGGTATTCTTGCAAAAGTTTGAAATCAGACATTCTGCAGCTCACAGCACCTACACTATATTCTCAAAATTTTAAATCAGTCAAAAGGCAGCCAAAGAAACCACATTAAATCTGATCTCATCTCAGTGGAACTGGGAACAGGGAAAAAGAAAAAAAAAAACCAACACAATAAATACAATCCGATTGGAACAATACAATAACGCTGTTGTTAAATGGACTTTTAAAGGATGCAAGATTAGCATTTAGCTTCTTAAAGAATCCAAACCACATTCAGCTCTTGCACAAAGGGTTGAATGCAGGAAAGAGGACTGTTGGTTGAATCCGTTTGGGACACCCATGTATAAAGTCATCTTCCATTTGCCAAAACAGCTTCCCGAATCATTATTTTGAGAAGAGATCTTTGCCTCTGTTGAGTTTGAATGGTTGTGACAATAACCTAGAAGACTCATGAGCTACCATAAACCATGGCTTTGCTTCTGACTTGTATCTGTTCCAGTTATAAGGCCATTTCTAAAAAGAAAAAGGCAACAGAGGACTGTCTCCCAATCTGCGAGTGAACCTACCCCATCCATCACGGTGCATACAATTTACTGATGGTCCCACTGCCAGCAGTCTATACAACAAATATATATTGAGTGATAAGAGCAATACTTGCAAGTCAATCTTATGATACAGATAAGAGTCAAGACAAATGTAAAATAAAACTTGGGGGGGGTTGGGGGGGGTTTTTTGCTTGGTTTTGGTTGGTTGTTTTTTTGTTTGTTTGTGGTTTTTTTTAAACTTCACTGCTAGATGTGGGAAGACCACAGGCCTTCCCATATGTTCCATCACAGAAACTTCTGAACACTCTTTCACAACATTGGACTCTGCCTTTGCCATGAAGTAGAAAATAAACATTCTATTTAACAACTTGAAGTGCAGTATTTGAAGAAAGAGCTGCTAGCATCTCTGGACTTGCATTCAGATATGACTATAGGATGCAAACAACACCTATGTTCATCCCAAGAAAGAACTGTGTGTCTGAAATAATAGTTACTCAGGCAGTATTTAACACATGAACTCTGAAACCACATTTGAGCTTTTTAAATAGAGAAGGGACTGAGGAAAAGTTTAGAACTTCTCAAAGGAGATCAAGTTCCTTTAAGCATTGATTAAACTCAGCAATCTAAGTACTCTAAATTCAGGGGTTTCCAAATATGCTAGCCAGTGTGTTAGACCCTCATGGTTCTCTCTCACTACTGGAAACGGAAGAGAAAACTGAACTATTGAAGGCCAAGTAGTCTGTAGCTGGTAAACTCGACAAACAGTCACAGGCTAAAACAACTGAGAACAATAGCTGCTAATGTGTGATGAAAGGCCCCCAAACAAGACAAAAGCAAATAAGGAGCAGAATTACTGAGTGAAGAAAACCAACTGCTTAAGCAAGAATAGGTAGGAATCTGTAAACACTCAAAAGAGATAAATCTAATCCAGAAGTATACTACCCCCAGGGTTTTAAAGTTCCCAGATATTTAGCCATTACTGAAGTCCTGCTATATAGCTCTACATTCATTCAGCCAAACTTGTCTGCTAAATAGAAATTTATCTCAGTTCCTAACTGACTGTTATTCTAATTTAGCACTTTGGGGCTGGGCAGTGCTATGAATTTCAACTTTTACTTGAAAACTGTTGAAACAATACTTACAAGTCACAATTGTTTTTCAAAAGGCAAAAATTATTCAAACCTACTACCACTTCTCTTTAAACCAACTGACTATGAGGGCATGTAATTTGCACTCCTACATTATTTCTGCAAGTAGTTTACTCATTTTAAAGCAGAGTCCATGTTGGAAAAAAAAAATAAAATATATATACGTATGTTTCAATTCACACTTTTGCTGTTCAGGACAATTTTGCGTACTGCTTATTTCTAATAACAGATCTGTTGGTGCTGGGCTGTTTTATCAAGGCAGTGTAACTTCCATTTACAATTAGAACCTTCTAATTTTAAGAAGGTCGTCTTCTCCATCTCCAGCCATCTTCTCCAGCCCCAGCAGAGTAGTGCAGGTCTCCATCTCTTTCTTCCCACCTACTCATTCCCTTCGCAGCTGCCAGCATCCCTCCCCTAAGAGCATCAGTGTTACAAGTACCCTGACATAGCAGGTTCAGCAGCAGCCGCCTAAGCACAGCATGAACTTGGGGTAGGCTGGATTATAGCATTAGTTCAACAAACTTCACTCCACACATCCTTAACCATGCTCAAACTCTATAGCAGATGCTGAGAAATGAATGAAGCAGATTAAGTAAATTTTATTAAATGCTTTCTGAGCTCAAGTAGACACCCTAGAAAATACATGGGGATTTTCCAAGTCAACATTTAGGTAAAAATAGTCCTGTTTCTTTTTTGCGATTTACAGTACTGACAGATGTGTCAGCTCACCGGGAAAATTATACACTTACTTTTCAAATTAGGCAATCATTTTAGTTCAAAGGGTATTTGTGCTACAGTCTTGTTTTATTCAAATTGCACTATATTCACTTGAGGGACTACAGTTGAAAGGGGAACTCTCCACTTTAATAAAAAGTTGCCTGTGGCAACTTAGTTATTAATCAGAAGCAGAAATCTTTCTACAGTCAGAAAGCAAATGGCTCAGCTCTCCTGTCCATATACTCCCAATTACAGACAGTTTAGCATCGGAGCTGCAGATTTCTTTTTTGAAATGAGGATGTCTCCATGACCCAAATCCACATTACAAGCAAGGGCCCTCAAAACCCATGAGTGCAGTTCAAAGATCTGAGCTTTGCTTACTGTCATCCTTTTCCCCATAGCCTACTGATAAACTTCAAAAATAACTAGAAAGCTTGTTTAACATCAGTCTCAATCATAAGTTTGTAATGTATGCAAGGTAATACACAGTTTTCTCCCACATAAAAGCTTCAAATAAGCATTTACTTGAAGCACTGGAGAGACGGTATCAAGTAATTAGGAACATTCTTTTGCTCAACCTTTGGTTTCATAGCTGACTTTACAAGACTGTTTCTTGCTAAAAATAATGTCATTTTGTTAGTTACTTCACACAACTGTTTCATGCTTTCTTTGATGGTAAACATTTATGTTTTTATACATACTCTCTGGCCAGTAGGTAACAAAGGAAATAATTTAGTCATTCCAACTGTGACACTGACATCTTCAAAGCACATTTGAGCTGTGAGTACATAGTTTAAACAGTACGCAACTACATAGCTACCTAATTGCTGAGGTAAGTTTTAAAAGCATCACTGGATTTTTTCTATGAAAACAATTTTTCTGCGGCCTTTAATTTAGACAAAGAAAAAATAATGCATCACTATACTGTTACAGCACATAAGTTAAGTAAGAAGTAATAGGTCTGACAGCAGATTTTGATACCATTCACAGTTCAGCCAGATCACCGGCACAGGTCCACAATGCACACTTCAGGGCCATATTCACCTGAAGATCCCTGCCTGACTGTCATATTATGAAGGTCCACATGGAACAAATATCCATCTGCAGCCCATGGATGGCCCTGCTTTGGATGCCCAAAGGAGGCTGTGACCCTGTGGGAAACTCACACCCTCAAACAGGCTCCTGGCAGGACCTGTGGGTCTGTGGAGAATGGATTCCATGCTGGAGCAGGTCTGCTGCCAGGACTTGTGACCCCAGTGGAAGACCCATGTTGGAGCAGTCTGTTCCTGAAGGACTGCACCCCATGAAACGGACTCACGCTGGAGCAGTTCGTGAACAACTGTAGCCCATGTGAAGGATTCATGTTGGAGAAGTTCGTGGAGGACTGTCTCCCATGGGAGGGACCCCACACCGGAGCAGAGGAAGCAGTGCTTCCTTCCCCTGAGGAGGAAGTAACAGCAAAAACATCATGTGATGAACTGACTAATGCCCCCATTCCCCTCCTCATGTGGCACCACGGGGCAGGAGGTAGAAAACTGGGCATAAAGTTAAGCCTGGGAATGACGGGGGGGAGGGGGAAGTTTTTCATAAGGTTTGCTTTTACTTCTCATTATCCTACTATGATATGATTGGTCATAAATTCAGTTAATTGCCCCAAGTTGAGTCTGTTTTGCCCCGATGGTAATTGCTGGGTGATCCCTTCCTGACCTTATCTTGATCCATGAGCCTTTTGTTTTAATTTCTCTCCCTTATGCAGTTGCAGAGGGGAGTGACAGAGCAGCTTTGATGAGCATCTAGCATTCATCCAAGGTCAAACCACCACACTACTCTATTATTTAATTTTATTGCAAAAATTTCCAATTTCGGAAATAACGCATTTTTCATAAAGTCATCCTGAAATAGAGTCACATTTAAAATTCGCTTTACGTTATTTTTGGTTTTCCCCTGTTTTGTTTTTAGATTAGATATAACCGGCAAAATATCAGCTTCACAAGTTTACCGTTACTGGGAAATTCCACTAATAATATGGAAATTCCTCCTAGAGCATCTTAACTAACACAGACAACACTGGCATAAAGCTTTTCCTGTACAAAAGCCCAGTTTCTACGTTCAGAATCAAGAGTTTCAACAAAATTTTTCTAGAATTTAACTGACTGGGTAAAGTTGAGAGAAATAGTCACTTCGTAGTACTCCTGGAAGTTAGCAGACCAAGCTAAAAGCCTGCTGCATAACCTACTAGCTCTTCAGGACATTTCTCCTAGGAATGAGCTAGCCCACAAAGAGCACACTCATCCCTCCACTTGCCTCTTCATCAACATATGCACAGTTATTTTTCTTTGCTCTTTCAACAAGGCATTTTTTTAAGAGATATCTCTATTATAAGCATTAAAACAACAAAATGCACTTTCAACTAGACATGTACTTGAGAATTTTTAATACATTAGTATATATTTTCTTTCCTTATGATCTTCACCTTATGATCTAAGATTCCTTTCCACTGTTAAAAATACTAATCACTTACCAGAGACATTCTAAGCTGAATTTTTATTGAAATAAAACTAGGTTGGCCTCTGAAGATATAAATCTTGGTTTGGAAAAAAATTTCACACACCAATACAGCTATTTTGATAACTTCTACAGCTTAAATTCAGTAAGGTTTCCAATTGGAATGAGCTGGGCTACATCACTGCAGTTGTTTTAACGTTTATCTGATGTTCTGATGGCTTCAGCCTTTCAATCTCCCAGTTTCTATGGGTGAAAGAAAGCAAGTATGTAAATGCATCCAACCTACTCTAGAAATACTATTCTGCATACGTACATAAGATAATAAACATCTATTACATACTTCAATCATACATTGGAGCAAGCATGATTAAAGCTTCTTTCCACATCATGTGGTTGTCCACCTTAATAAAGGCTGCATAGGTATGTCTCCAGATTTCTGGGGAATTCCTGGTAGAAAAGAATGCAGTAATTTTTGGCAAATATATCCCTACTTGAAATTATACTTGTACAATAAGTATCATATTGAAAGCATGCCTTCTTCTAAAAGAAGGGTATTCCGATTAGAAAAATAAGAACCATCTCTAGATAGTTTTTGATTAATATTTTAAGCTTTTACTAGTTTCATGACTTTTTAACCAAGAGGTTTGTCCATTTCAGGCTATCAAAACAATAATACTATATTTCAGCTGTAACAATCCTAAATGTTTTTCACATATTCAATCTCTGGGGCTCCGTGAGTTTTGAATTCAAAATAAGCACAAATCAAAACCAGTATGAAAACTAGACATGTCTTTCCTATACATATTCCAATAATATACACTAATTCTAAACATTAGCACTCCCAAATCTCCATAAGTTGGAGGTTAAACAATTCAGTTATTGATGCACCACAGTAGAAATAAGACTTGTGAAAGGATACATAGATGTAATCATGCTTGTGAAAGTGTTAGCCACACAATTAAAACATGCACTTTGTAATGGTGAAAACGGAGAAAATTCACTTCAAGCAAGTGGCAATACGAACGATGAAACAGAAATAATCATGTGTATCAGGCAGATTTAAAAAAAGAATCTTAAGTCTTCTTAGATTACAAAGACATGGAAGAAAAATTGAACTTCACCTTAAGAAACTTCAAATGAAGCTATTATATCCTTCAAACTAAGAAGGATCCTAATCATTATCAAACTAAAAGAGGGAAAGAACATGTAACATACAGACAAATAACAAAATTTAAGTTGATGTCAAAAGCTGTATTTTCTAGGTCAAATTAAGTGATGACATTGGAAAGTCCAGATATCCAGATCAGATGAGAATCTGAAAGAATTTAAAGCTATCTGTATAAGGACTGACTATGGGACATAACAGAATAGATGCCAGCCTCAAACATGAGGGGATATCAAGGGTAAGGTCTTCATTCCATGCCTTAGAGAACCTGAAACTGTATTGCTAAACAAACATTTCTGGGCATTATTAACCTGAAATATGAACATCCCTGAAATCCTTGTTAAGTAACTCTGAAGTGTTTATTCCTTAATTAACAGCAAGTATCAAACTTATTTGAGTTGTTAGTGTGGACATTCCAGAAGAATTCATACCCTGGAATTGTCCAAACATTATATGCTTCTAACAGCTTCGTACAGATTTGTTTGTTAGCAGGTTTGTCTACAGATAAATTACCAGAAAAAGAAGTTTCCCTCTACTATTTTTGGCATTGACACTACTAAGATTTCATCGTGATTCCTGCATAAAACTTTGCTATGCATTTCCATTCAGAAAGTTTCTTTCACATCACTTTTCAATCTATTTTATGTACAGATTGATGATTAAGAAAAAACAAAGATACTCACAATTTAAATAGTTTTGAAAAGTAATAGTATCTCAATCTATATAACTTCACAGTTTTCATGTACCTATTTCACATTTAAAAATTCCAGAAGAGTACTAAGAGGTTCTCCACATTACAAACACTGTCCTTTAAGTACAAGCTACTATTCAACTAGTCTTTGAAGCGCTGCCCAGCACAAACTTCGGGCAAGTAGATCTCTAATAACAGCCTTTTTGTATGCACCAGTTACAACTCACACCATCAAACAGTAAAGAATGGCCATTTGAGAAACAAAAGGAAAACTCACATGAAGTTAGCCAAGATATTCAGTAGTGGTGTCTATAGACACTTGCTCAAAAGTGATTGTCACATTTACAGACCCACTCTTGCAGCACTCCCTGCAGTTCATAATGCTGTGTGTCAGGCAACACATTTTTGAGCAATGCAACAACAAAAACGTCACCTGCATCAAATAAGCTGTCACTGGACATTCAGAAAGCAAGCAGTGAATTCTCCAGTGCTAAGACCACTGGTGTCTGACACACAGATGATTTTGCAACATCTTAAACTTCAGGGACAGTACAGAAATCTGAAACCCTAGGTCTTCTTTCCTATAGAAAATTCATGTGGCAGTATAGAGCATATCCATGCCAACTGGCCTTGCCACCAGCCTACCTCTGCAGGATCAACATCCACCACATTAAACTCCTTTGCGTGTCTTGCCACTGCCATTGTGCATATTGAATCTTGTATTCAAGTGAGCAACTCTAGATAATTTTTAATTCATTCTAGATCCTCAAGTTTGATTTTTTTTCCCCACAACTTTATAGAAGGAAAGTCAACATTCTCCCAAGTAAACCTGCCTGTATGTTAGAAGTTGAAGGTACACTTTATCCTAGTAAAGCAAAGGACTCTTTCTGCTTTGAAACAGTTTGCTGAAGACAAAAAGCATCTCCAGATTTTACTTGAGACTCTGTACCTCTTTAGCTATCTGTTCCTTCACTGACTTGGATGTTGGTACAACACTTCATCTCACAGCTGGTTCGGTGAAGCTCTTTCCAAATCACATCCTCTCCTTTGTTCAAGATAAACTCCATTCTACCTCTTTCTTCAGGCTTCTTTTTGTGCAGCATCTTAGTGCTCAGCAGATGAGCATAGGCAGTCTGCTTATCTTTCAGGAGCTTTTCATAGTTTGCAATTCTATTGTGTTCCTTACTTAGGACATTCCTTCCAGCACAAACAGCTTCCTTGCTGTTTATTTCTTCAGTTTAGTCACAGTAATTTCATAATTTACATCATGAGAGGCATTTATTATCCAACTTTCTAAGCTTATACTCTTCAGTTTATTTCTTCATGTCGTTTCTCATAAGCATTTTGCACAACATATTACCAGAAGAGGTGACAGTTTTGTCCTTCCTTCTTCTTCTGAGAATTTCCAAACCGTAACAAATTTTCTCAATATAATCAGTTTTGGACACTGATGGGTTTTTTTCTCCCAATCCTAACTTCAGGTTCACAGGTTTTTTTGTCCCAGTTGGAAAACAAAAAGCAGAAAATGCACATCATCAAGTTTGGCCATAGCTAGCTAATATATAGCCCCTGTCATTTTAGCCGGGCCAAAACCATGACAAAAAAAGATGTATAAAATGCCTCAAGGAGAGTGTGAGATCTATACAAGTTTCTCCTTCCTATTGGACAATGAATGGTAGTGTGGAAGCATGAAAGTCAGTTGGGAGAAAAGTCAAGAGGGTAAAAACAATTGTCACCAAAAATATAGTATGTCTGCAAATGTGTAGAATGAGGAGGAGTATGTACTGTAAAATTCATTCACACAGAACTAACTCACAGTCAAAAGGAGGGACACAGAGCTACAGGTTTTCTGTTTCTATGATTCATTACTTCATCTATCATTTGTTCCCTCAAAATGTTTGAACAGCACTAATCTTTTAATTTTTATGATGTATCTTATTTCTCACTCAATTACAGACCCCAATTTCTGCTATATTTAAACAGAACATCTGAGAATGGGATTATGCTGCTCATGACCTCAAAACTCAGAAGATGATGATATTGTCTCTTGAACTATGCTGCAACCTCTGGGCTTGCTGTATCTCTGCCCTCTTTCCTATTTCCAAGTATCTTGTCCTGAAATACCTCATTATACACCAAAGCTTGTACTTTGTCTGTTCCTGCATGCAGAATTTCAGAGTTCTACTCGTAGGCTTACGAGCAATAACATCCCCTCGATCAACCAAGCTGAAGTATATGGGCTTTGGGTCTCTCAGATTTTCCTATTCTGTAAATTCTGACCAGGCAGTCTGACTACTACATACACTACATGCTAAACTGAAAGACTGAATGGATATACTACCACAGACATCCATACAGATGAAGAGGCTCAGCATATCCTGTTAATAACATACTCAGGAGTTTCTCAGATATTCTGAAACAAGTCTCTCCAATTGTCCCAAATATTCCTTTCTCTCAAGAAGGCGTTCCTTTA
Source organism: Lepidothrix coronata (assembly GCF_001604755.1). NCBI lineage: Eukaryota > Metazoa > Chordata > Aves > Passeriformes > Pipridae > Lepidothrix > Lepidothrix coronata. Next base: position 2,934,925 of record NW_016690190.1, read on the forward strand.
TGAACCGCTGCAAACACTTTGCATATTCAAGTTGTAATCTTTTGGTCAGAACTGCTGGCAGGATGGTGAAGTTTACCTAAATGCACTTAAAGGACTTAAAAATGGTCAGTTGTAGTTACTACTTTTCACTTGAGCCCCCACTACACATTCCAACAAGCACAACCTCCACTAATACCTACAGAGCAGCCCAATTTTATTACATTTCTTCTTTTCTATTCAAGTTTCTCCAAGATCTGTAGGGACTTAAAAAGTACAGTTGTCTGTCTCAAGCACTGTCAAGGCCACAGAAGGAACTTGCCATAAGATAAGACTACTGCAGGAATTTGAGATAAGCACAGAAGGGAGAAATTATGACAGGAAGGCACTTATTCCAAGCCTAGCTGAGGAGAGATCTGGTTAGCATGTCCTGGTTAACATATATGTACAAAAATTCCCACTGTAGGGAACTATGGGAAAGGAAGCAACCGCTCATACACTCCCACCCCAAATTATGGGAACAGCATCTGTGATCACCCCATGGATACCTGGAACCTGGACTGTATAAAGGTGGTACTCCAGAAGAACAACTCCAGGACCCCCACCACCAAGAAGCCAGGGTGAAGAAGAACCAACAGCATGCTGCTGGATCCACAGGTGACTATCTTCTGCTTGACCTCTCTCCCCACCCCCTCTTTCTTATTTCTTTCTATCTCTCTACCTCACATTTACTGTTAAATAAAAGCTGTACTATTGACTTGGTCATATGGTCTCCTTTGCACTGTAAATTGGGCACAGGCATATCTCACTAATCTGATCATAGCAGGATCTTAACCTGTTTCCAGTAAAGGATGCTTGTTTGCACCTTTTTCTAAGATGAAGATTTTGTTAGATGCCTCTAACAAAACTAAGTGATCCACTACACCTAAGAGGTCTAGGAAAAAAAAAAAAAAGAAAAACATTAGGAAAGTACTTTCAGACTGGAGGAATCTATTGCAGATCTTCTACAGCAAGATGTACTTTTCAAACACATTGACACAGGTTCCTGTGTCAGTACACGAGCTTACCAAAACTTCCTCGCAGCATTCTCCCTTCGGCGCGACAATTAACAACTAAGCTGTACATTAATGCATCAGCAGACCCATCCGGGCTGCCGATCACGCGCGCAAGTGTTATTATCGCTTGTCCGCCCCGGTCCCCGCCCAGGCGCAGGGTCGCTCCCGGCTGAGCGGATGACACCTGCAGGACTCCCCTCCGGCCGCGCTCCACACTGCAAACACCACTCAAATGAAGTCTGTTTTCTCGCTACGTTTTTCTGCCTTGGTATCAGCCCGTGTCCAGGTTTTCCGCCAGCAAGGGACCAGAGCCCCCCGGCTCCCCCGAGAAGAGCTGCCCGGCCCCGGCCCCGCACCCCCGGCCCGGCGGGGGGAGCGGGGGGGGGCGGCTCTCACCGCTCCTCTCCATCCGCACAGAGAGGTCCTGGGAAAGTACAACAGTGCTGCCTTCCCTCCGAGGTGGGAAATTTAAAAATAACGATTAAAACAAACCAAGCCAGAGCACAACGCCGCCGCCAGCCCTGGCGCTGGCGAGCAGCGCGCACAGCTCGTCCCGACAGCTCCGTGCCCCGGCAGTCCGGCGGCCGGGCACCTGCACCCCACCCACCGCACCCAGTCGCGACAGCTCCCCGCTCCCCCGCGCTTATCGCGACATACAGGCCTCCGTGGGGCGGGGTGGAGAAGGCAGCAGGCGGGGGAAGGGACGGGCGGCAGAAGGGGCACTTACCGGGCGTGCAGTGCAGGGAGGAGGCCGGAGGAGGGACGGGTGAGGAAGGGGGCACCGCCGGCAACGGCTCCTTGGGGGCGGCGGCGGCCGCGGGCGCCAGGACGGGGGGCAGCATGAGGTACCGCTCGGGCTTCGGCAGGCAGCGCTGGCACACCGAGTGCAGGCAGGGCAGCAGCTTGGGCCGCCGGCTCTGGATGGGCTGCCCGCACACGCCGCAAGTGTCCAACAGGTTGAGCGGGGCCGCGTCCCCGCCGCGCTCCGCCGGGCCCTGCCGGCTCTCGGCCTCGTTCTCCCCGCTCAGCGCCACCGCTGCCCCCGGCCGATCCGCCGGGCAGGGGCCCCCCGCCGCCGCCGCCGCTGCCGCCGCCGCCACTGCCGCCTCTTCCATTGTCCTGCGCCGGCCGCCGCAGGAGCGCCGAAGGGAGGCGGGGCGGCCCCGCTGCCCCCGCCGCTTCCCGCTCGCGCCGCCGCCGCCGCCTGCCCGGCCCCCGCCCCGCGCGGTGTTTGTGTGCCCGCCCCGGCAGCGGCTGCCCCGCCGCCAACGGCGCCCTGCGACACGCCCCGAGGCACGGCCCGCCCACGGGCACGGGCCCGTAGCCACGCCCGCCCCACCCCGCCCCTTTCGGGATCACGCCCCCCCCCGCCGCCTCACGTGGGGCGAGCGCTTCCCCCCCCCGCCCCCGGGAACCGGCCCGGCCGCCTGGGGAAGCCCCGTCCCGCCCCGCCGGCCCCGCCCGCACCCCGCTCCTACGGGGCATCCGCCACTCCCGGGGGCTGTGCCCGCCCCGGCCCGCACACACCGCCGAAAGGGCTTCCCGCCCACCCGCTGGAGCCCTCTCAGTTCCAATGGCCGCGCTTTCTCTTGGCTGGGCGGGCAGCCTGGCTCTGAATGTGAGGAAGAACTTCACTATGCGGGTGACTGCGCACTGGAACAGGTTGCCCAGAGAGGTTGTGAAGTCTCCCTCACTGGAGAGACTCAAGAACCATTTGGATGCAATCCTGTGCCATGTGCTGTGGGATGACCCTGCCTGAGCTGGGAGGTTGGACCAGATGACCCACTGTGGTCCCTTCCAACCTCTCCCATTCTGTGATAGGCATTTGTCCCCTGGGCAGGGCGTTAAAGAGGTCACCCTTCTCCACATTGGCCTGTGTTCGGTTTGGGGGATCACAGCTATACCACCACATGCAGCCAGGTTACCTGACTGAAGCTAATTGGTGATCGGTACAATTAAAAAGGTACAATGGAGAAGTACAGTTCTGGCTTGGACACAACATTTTATTGAATCAAAGGATGGTGAAGCACTGGAACAGATGCCCAGAGAAGTTGTGGATGCCCCATCCCTGGAAGCGTTCAAAGCCGGGTTGGATGGGGCTTTGAGCAACCTGGTTTATTGGAAGGTGTCCCTGCTCATGGCAGAGCCGGGTGGAAGCAGACAATCTTTAACATCCCTTCCAAACCAAACAGATTCTGTGATTTATGAAGTATGCATGCAGACACAAAGCACTGCTTACACTTTGGTTGCTGGTCAATCATAAACTGATACAAACTCCTCAGAATATTCAAGATGTCTGTGCTTACAATCCCAGAGCAGCTAGTGCACTTCCTGCTTCCTTGCAACCCCACCAGGACTTTAACATTGGTCCCACAATAAATAGGACTATAAAAAAGCTGTTCATGAAAAAAGAGGAATTTCTTCAGCACAAGGAGCATTGTCATGATTCAGCATGTCTCACATCCATAATTTATCATGATAACAGGAGAACAATACTACAGGTTGTTTTGGGGTAGGGAAGCAGATTTAGCTTTACAATGAGGAATTGCAAAGAGATAAATGTCATTCCCTGCTTAAGAATATTAATGGAAGAGACATGCCATGCATTCTCAACCCTTGATCTGCCTACACTTAGGGAAAAAACGCCACCAGAAGGAGTCTCCTGAAGCACACCTTCTTCCTCTCAGCCCAGCTGCCTCTCTCCCTTTGCTAAGATTCACCAAGTGGTAGGATAACACCCTGTTGTCCTCTCTTCTCTGATCCCACACGCACTGGTTGGGATATCCAACACCTTATGATCATGTACTAACAATTCCTTGTGACAGGAGCTAACATGCTGAGAACATGCAAGTGTGAATCATGGAACAGGTTCCAGAATTAAAGCTAAGGAGGATACTACAGGTTCTCTAAGGCAAAAAAGTGTCAAAAACACCATTAGAAAGGGTATGTGGGGAAACAGGCAATAAATGAAGCATGTTTGATTAGTTTTAATAGATGGAAACTGCGGAAATACAGTAAGTAACACATTTGTGAAGGATAATAGCAAGTCATAAGATCATCAAATGAGATGGTTTCTGAAACTAGTATAAACCGTTTCTCCAATAGGTGTCAACACAGGAAAATAGCAATACAAAGATCACCTGAGAAGGAGCCAAACATGCTCTGTTGCAAATGATGATCCTGGTGAGCCAGTATCCTAAAGATTAATAAAATAATAGGATTATGTTTCCTGAAAAGTTTGTTTGCTTGGGATGTTTGCAAAGCTCACTCAAACTGCGCTGTAAAATCTGTAGTCGCATAGTATCTGAACAGCATCTGATTTAAAATAAATGTTTGAACTTGCATAATTTGAATTTGAATGTAGAGCCTTCCTGTTAGTGGTGGCATATATTAGGAGTACTCAGGACAGGAGCAAAAAGGGTATGGAGGAACAGAAATAACCACCCTGAGATAACCAGCTGTTAGTACATGAAGACAAGGGAGTGAGGGAAAAACCTTTTAAATGCAACTGCACTGTTTAGACGACACTGAAAAAAGCTGCACCCTTCACCACGTTGCACTCACATGGTGAGCTGCACTCAAGGGGGTGCACTGCTTTTAGGCCACAGCTACACCCTGTCTGGCCATCAGGGACCCTGGGCAGAGCTGACTTGGGACTGCTTGTAAAAGGTCATGTAGACAAACCTGCCATGGAGCTGTACTCTCTAAAGTCTGGAAACAGCTGATGATTTTGTTTAGTTTCTGACAAAAGATGACTTGTTGGGTTCTCCAGTGTTTCACTGGGATGAGTCAAACCAATGAAGAAAGAATGAGGATGGTGACAAGCTGATAGTCAGCTTAGAAAGCATGGAAATCAAGGTGGCTAGATGCAGGGAACATCCAGAAGCTGAGCTTGCTTCCCTCTTCCATGCTCACAGAAGAACTTCAAAGCTTCCTATGCCGCTCACAAGTAGCAGTTTCTGTTTACAATTTATGAGTTTTAGTACACCCTCTGCTTCTTCTGGACATCCCAATTAAAGCAAATTCCAGAATATTCTGCCTTCTGTTTAGATACAGACTTTGTGATTGCAGTCTAGATCTTTGCCACTTGTAATCTAGATTCCTGCAACATACTCCACAAAAAGTTATCGTTCAGAAACTTCAGCTGCAGAAAGAAATGGCTGCCGACTTCACAGCAGAACTTCTCAATGGAGAGCTTGTAGTAGGAGTCCTTGCACTTAGAATTTACTTCTTAGGTTTGATTTCTTACTTTTGTCCCTGGTTCAGTTTGTCTACTCCCTGTATTTCTAGATTTTGTAGCAGTCAGTCATTCAGCCCCTACAGAATGCAACCCTTCCCAAATTACCTCTAAACATCAGCATGAGTGTTTCCTCCTCCTAGAACAGCAATGTGACGCTAAATAGTCTCTTTCCAAAGTTTTTTTTTTAGACCAAAATAAAGCCATGGGGCTTTGCAGTTTGATCTGGACAGCTCAGTTTAACCTTTATGTTGCAACAGTGAAGGAAGTGGCGAGGAGATTGAGCACTCCATGTGTATCATTAAAAAATGCTTTTGCCACTACAGTCATCCAAGAGGTAGATGTAGCAGCTTTTTGACCAGACTCTACTACCAGCAGCATAAAGCAATCACTGGGAGGATCTGTACCAAAATATACCGTATTTACTAGTCTGGCTTCTTTTGACAAATGGATAACTTAATATATGGGTTTTTTTCCTGTTAAGTGAAATCCATAAAATATGAAAGATGTTCACTGGAGTAAAGATGAGTGCATTAGGAATTCACTGGTAGGGAGATGTAATATATTAGCCTTTCCAGCAACAGTGAAGGAGAACTTTACATGCCAAAACCCCTGGAATAAGCAGTAAATGAACATAGTGCTTCCCTAGCTTTGCTGAATAAATTAGGAATTAATCTAGAATATGGCTCAGGCCTGTAGGCTGTGTTTTGGAACTCCACAATCAAGAATCCATAAAGCTATAGTAAACTATTTACTTGTCCTCTCACTCAGGAGAGAGTGAGAGAAACCCGATTTGGGTAATTTTCTTAGGATTTTCAACTTTCTGGTTTTTGTACTTCACTCACGCAACATATACAGACAAACACACAAAAAAACTCTTCTTCCAAATTGAGGAATGGTTTCTTAGAGACCTTTTTTCTGTCCTTATATATGTACTCTTTACCCAACTAAAATATTTCTTAAGCATCTGGCAAATAACCGCTGGTACTCTTCTTTCACAATTGAAAAGAGATTCACTTGACCAGCCTGGCCTCAGCTGGAAGCTCACCACAGATGAGGCTGGGTCTAGCACCCTGGAGTGGGCCAGCTGCCATGTAATATTTCCAGTTCTCCACCCAACATGTCTCCACTGTAAACTATGGAATCACATCACCTCTGCACAGTTTCCCATTGGTCTCATGTGGAGGTCAATAAAGCTATCACGATCCCAGTTATGGGGGCAGAAACTGGAATGCTTTATTGGACTTACAAATTCATATTTAAAGGGCTTAGGGTCTACATATTCAACAGGGGGCTTGCATATTCATCAGGGGGGCAGAACTATTACAATTAGGGACTTTACAGGGATGAGGTAAAGGGGAAATCCTAAATTACAAACTTTTGGGTCTTAGCACTTACATCATAGGGGAAAACCCATCTTATCTTGGGGGAATTCGGGTTTACAGAATGCAAGGATCCAGGGAACACAAAGTGAGAGATAAGGTACAATAGGTCTTCTGCACAGGTTTGATGAGGTCAGGGTATGGTTTCTCTGGGCTTGGGCAGGACGTTCCAAACATGCCGGTTCTGAATGCCCAGTGTTTGATAACTGCTGAAAATGACTGTGGTATTCACAAACCCATTTTCTTCCAAAATGTATTTTTTAGGGATGAGTAGGATGCTAGGGCTGCCCATGCAGAGATGCTGTGGTTCAAAATTAAATCTCATGCCCCTTCCAATTCCCTGTGCTCACTGGCTGTGCAAACACAGTGGAAGTGGGGCATCCCAGTGTAGCAAGTACAGCCCAGCCCAGCCCTGATAATTTAAGAGTGCAGTTGCAAGCTAACCCCTGATGAGTTAAACCCAGACATTCAACCAAATAATCAGGCCAACAGACCATATTCCTAAATTATCACAGGGCAGCTCCAAATCTGTCACATCCAGTTTCTTTTCTGACATGTAAAAGGTCAGAAATATCTTTCTGCAGCAGCACAAGTAACCTCATTGGGTATTAGACTCATTTCAAGGAACTCGGGAATTATCCAGTGGGGACCACAGCTTCTGTTGATGAAGCTCAGTAATCTCAGGAACTATAAGGTAGGGGGTATAGTTGTGTTGCCTACAGTTAGAAATTCAGTAATAACTGATTGCTTAGCTCCCTACCTGCCTAAATCACTTCCCTCGCCCCTGTCTCTTTATGTTATGAGGGTTTCCTACTTGGGTTCTTGTTAGCATCAATGCTGTTGGTAGAACAAAATGAAGCACTGCAAACTCCTCTTAATGTATGTACAGAACAGCGTTTCTCAAGTCACCCGGATCCACCGGGAAACTGCAGCCCACTAGAATGAGGCTCTGCCCTGACTTCATTCCAGAAGAGGGACTTCTTAAACTTCTTTTTGAGGGAGAATGGAAGAGGAAAAAAATGTTGCTTTAACAGTCACTTACAGCATCAGTAGCAATGGTAGTAGGTGAATGTACATGGACAGGAAGTCCCGGGTGATATCTTTTCACTTCTCTAGTGTGAAACTTTAGCTGCAAGGAGAATCAAAGTTTGATTTTAACAAAAGATTCCCAGGTTTCAGAATGTGCTTCCATTCAGATTAGGAAAAAGTTTCTCCAATTTTAAAATATTTTGTAATGAAAATTTTTGGGACATAGTCTGATTGGATTAAAAACTATGCTTTCAATATGAATAATTTGTTTGGATTTTGATCTTTCATTTATTACTATAGTAAATAAAGGCTATACTGCAACATGAAGTACTTAGAATTTTTTTGTCCAAAAAATATGTAAAAAAGATTTACTGAATTACCAGAACTTTTACTTCAACTTCACAGTTTTCTGAAGCATTTTTAATTTAAGAATAAAATTCCCCAAACCTCTTCAGATTGCAAAGGAAGATGGTCATTATGGTCATTACCTCATTACCAGTATTCCTACTAGACACCTCCCTTGCTGACCCCACCTGTTTTTCAGTTACGCCTTCACAAACTGTGCCATTTTTTGCCCATAGATCTTTGACTGAATACCCACAGTAAGGTACGTTTTGTTCTGTTCTTATTCTTACCGAGTGTCAGAGGTTTATTTTGCCTCTTGTTGACAGCAGATCACATTAAATTACAAAGAACAGTCCAGGACCAAAAGTGCATTCTTTTTCACTTCTGTTCTGAAAAGTAACCATAGAATGGAGTTATGCAATGCAATGACATATTTTTTCCTAGTGATTTTTAGGTCAAATATACTCAGTTTAATGTAAAGGGTGTTTTCTAAAGTGTTATTCTATCTGTTAAGCTACTGCAACTTGCAATTTAAAGGTCATGATATTCCTTCCCAATCAACAGTACTCCTAATGTACCCTTAGTTTTGACCAGAAAGTCCCTTTCTTTCAGCTGCAGGGTTTCAGGGGTATCTATGTGAATCACATTAAGGAATCAGTTGGGAAGAATAGAATCTCTCACTTAATTTCAAATATTGTGTACGTTCAGAAATGCCCTACTTTGCACACAGGCTTTACATCTGTGTGAGGGATTTGCATCAGTGTGGCTAAATTAATTTTGCTGCATCATTGCATATTTGCTTAATGTCAACAAGGCCTTTACTGTTGGCTATGCTGAACTAACAAGAATAAAAAAGTAGCATCGAAAACTCTCTTTAAGGTCGTTTGAAGATAGGATTCTGACTATACATACAGGGAAAATAAGAAGGGTTTGTTTGCTTTTATATATTGCTGCTTTTACAGAGTTGGTTTTCAATGAAGCAAAGCTTATTACAAAACACAAAGTCTATCTATTTGAGCCAAAGGAGCACGCTACAAATTTCCTGGCAAAAAGATAAAATTATTCTTATCATAGGTACTAAAATTTTTATTTGCAGTAGCAACTTGTTAGTAAATAAAATGTTTGCCTCTTCAAAAGTCTCTGAGCTATTTCGAGTTTCTCTCTTGTTGCGTCCCAAATGTTGTCCCCACAACTAAATTAGCCCCACAGTAGAAAACAGGCACCAGGACCAGCTGGAGCCAAACCAATTCTTATGTTTTATTATGCAACTTCTCTGAACAGCCCTGAATAGAGGGTGGGACAACAAAATAGAGGATAAACAAGTCACAACCCCGTGTAAAACCACAGTGGATAGACATAAGACTGTGTTATTTGGAATAACACCTTCCAAGCCCTCCATCTATCTATGTCTGGACAGACATCAAGACTGCTGCACATAAATTTCAAGGCTCTTGCCTTGCCTCTCAGCTATGAAAGCCTTCTTTGCCATAGGAGGCATGGCAATATGACTCATTTAAGCCCCAAGCCTTAAGGGATGAGATATTCCAAGCTTCTCTCCAATTTTTTCTTTCTGCCATCACTATTTTTGGTATTAATTCTTAGGAGATTATATGACAATGAAACTATTCATGGTATTAATTCTTAGGGTATTAGATCATAATGAAATTAAAGGGAATAGATTGCATATATAGGAACTTTGGAGAGATAATATCTAAATCTCACACACTTCACTCTCGGTTACCTCAAGACATTGATGGATCTAGGCAAATACTGAAGATCTAAGAGCATTTCCTTTCAAATTCCTTTTGTTTGGTTAGTATCTGGTGGAGGAGGGTGGGAGACAGGCAAAGTTCACTTTGCCTTTGCTTTTCCACATGCAATTTCCAGCTGTACAGAAATTCTTTCCTGGGCTTATGATACGACATACAACTCTTTTGGCAGCGTGCCAGTGATGACATGGTGCCACTTTATCTGCTCAAATGTTCAGTCATGGCCTGAACATAGCACTGCTATGTGTTCCAGCTTTTTTGATGGAGCAGGAGGTTATCGTTCTTTGGTTGACTGCTGGAAAGAAAATCTTTAAAAGTCAATGACTATGCCAGTGGCAACTCTACTGTTCCATCACAACAAAGTTATAGAGCATTGATGATAAGATGATGCTCACTTCTCAACTTCTCAATCATACTCTCCTCTTGATTTAAAATAAAGAGGTGATTCTTAATTGCATCTATGATCAAAAACATTATTTTACAGTCTAAAAAAGAGTACATAAGGTGAAAAATATTATTCTAATTACTAGAAGCTGAGATGCACACCTGTGGTTGTTGGTTCCATGCCATCTCTCTCTCTCAAAATATCTCAACCAAGTGGCCATTTCTGGAGAGACCCTGAAGTATCACAACCAACTCCTTCAATACAGTGGGCTAAAGAAGGATTAGCTGTAAGATCAGAGGCCTGTGGTTCCCATAGATCAATAGATGTCTATTGATTTAGGATGTTACATGACTAGGGCAGTCCATTCTCTGTGTCCCTCTGACAGATTTGAGAGGAAAGTGTACATGCTAAAACTTTTACATCCTGCTCCTTTACACTGGTATAGCAATCAGTAGAACTTGAGATTTACATAATCAAAAATACTGCATGCTGGTACACTGGCAAAATTGAAGGGCTTAAGACTGATACCAACTGTTGTATCTGTTGACTTTTTTTATTTAAAATTTGTAATATTAATAGAGGAGTGAAAATGAGGCTTCAACTGTGTTGGTATGAACCTTTGGAATTTCTGGTAAGGAGAGAAAAACAGATGTATATCAGGCATATTTTAGTTGTATTTCCTATGAAACCTTTAATGTGCTGTTACACCTTTTAGAAATGTTTCAACCAAACACTGTCATATTCTGCCCCTCTTAGATTAGAACCTCAGTACATATTTTTGCTTATGTTTGGAGCAGTGTGAGCACTGTGCAGCCATAAAATACTGTGACAAAACACACTCCTTCACTCACACATGTATTTCCATCCTAAATCAAATGTAAAGCAAGTAGAGTTTGACCTTTAATTGGAGAGCTTTGTCAAAAGAAGCCATGTATTACAGTCACAGAAACCTGATCTCCAGATCTGTGGAGCTGCATATTTATGATTTTCCAATGCTTGAATAGATTTTAAAATAAACCAGTCTGTAAATACAAGGGAAAATCTAACTGCAGCATTATGAAGTTGTGCTATGCAGCACTCCAAATTTGTTTTCTTCATGACTCTGTAGAACTGAGGGCAATATGTAATTAATATCTAATTTATTTCTTGTGCTTCTATTAAAAAAGTCATATTCCAAGGGAATATTTTAGTAATCTACAGTATAATGAATTTTAATATATTTTTTGAAGGCATCATTCAACATTTCAGCTAGGATCAAAGGTTGTGGTTCATGCATGAGAGACACACTCTGGAATTAAAGACAGCTGGATTGACTTTAATATTCATCTTTCTCTCTCTCTGTGTGTGTGTGTGTGTATATATATATATATATATATATATATATCACATACTTCCCTGGGAAAAATAGCGAATATGTAGCTCTGTTTGCGTTTGCACAGAAATTGCATTTTCTTGTCCCATGGGCCTGTTGTGAGGGACCTCAAAGACTGAGATATCTCACATACTGTTGTAATCAGATGTCACACAAAATAAGCAGCAGGCAGATATCCTAAATATTAAAATGAAGTTGGAACTCGGAAGTAATTTCTAATTTGCCATTATTGTTGTCCAGTAAAAGATTAAAATAATGAGAATGTAGCAATTTTTTTCTTGGTCTCAAATAATAACTTGGTGTATTTTGCTCTCACCTTCAACACACATAATTTTCATTTCAGATATTGACCAAAACAAAGTTTTCCCAAGTTATTACTCCTACAGAGATTTAACTGTATTATGGAAAACATAGCAAGGATACTTAAAATTCAGATTACTGGCAAATATGGCTCAGCATAACTCTACCAAAGTTCTAGAACTAGACCAAGCTGGAATTCCTGACAGTCTGTCCTAGTGTTCCTAATCATAGTTTCACAGTTACTGAAAGCTTAGTTCCCCTTTACAAAATACATAATTTTATTTCTAAATTTCTGTTTGATTAATCACAGGTGAGTGACAAACTGAGAATTAACGTAAAGCCAGACCAGAATAGTACCAGTATCAAGCAGTGAACACAACTTTTCCCTTGAGAAAATTTAACAACCAAAATAGGAGTGGTCAAAAATGTACATTAACCTAAAAAACCCCACTGTTTTCTGATAAAAGGAGATAGCTATGATAAAACTGCATAACAGCATAGTCAGAAAATAGGAGTTGTCAAAAAATGTACGTTAGCTTAAAAAATGCCACAATTTTCTGCATAACAGCGCAGTCAGTTGTCCACTGATTTGTAAAAGATAAGACAGAAGTTGCTTTAAATTATTTATAGTTATCCAATAAGCCAGTGCAGAATTTTTCTATTTTGTAATTTTCTACAGTTTTCCCTGATATGAATGCTAAATAGCTCAAGGTAATGATTCCTGCTCTTGGCACTGGAATAATGCCAGGCCAACACTGTTGACAGTTTTGTCTGCATTTGTTAATGTTTTTTCTTTCATTTTCCTATCTAATTTTTCTTACATGCATTCTTTTCTATCAAAAAAAGAAAAAAAATCATCAGTTATCAGTATCTGCGTTTACAGAACCTGCAGACAGTAGGAGCCTTCACCTTCCAATAATTTACTGTTAATATTCCATTTCAGTCTTTTCATTCCTTTACTCACATTTTGCCACACTGGACTGCCTTCTTCCCAATGTTGCTGCATTCCTGTTGCAGCCTTTAAGATTTTCCACCAGTGTTCTGCTAGGTGGGAAATCTGTGCTGACTGCCATATAGCAGTCACATCCCAACAGCATCATGGGCTTGTGTCAGATCAGAGCCGTGCAGGAGTCATGTCAGATATACCACACTCTTCTTATTTGATTGCCTATGATGTGCCATAGCTGAGGCACAGGGTTATATTAAGAAAAATGCCTAAGGACTTTTAGAGGCAATAGAGGGATTTGAAGAAAACCAGTGTTTCTAATAAAAGAGAAGGGTCTCTTCCACATCAGTAAGGTAGAGGAAAAAAGAGAAACTGTGTTAATGATATATCAAGCTACTGAAATTTGAGTGATTCAGACTTACAAGCAACCGGTGATTGCCTCTCATGTACGTGTTGGTCTTGGTGAAAGAAGGATTTCAGTCCTTCCCTCTTCAGGCTGCAGTCCTGTGGCCATCACCATCTTGGCAGAGGCTGGAAAAGCTGTAATCAGGTAGTGGAAGGAAACAAGGCAGATGTGCAACTACACTTTGGGTTCCATGAGAGCTGGTGTATTGAAACTAAGAGTACCGAGAGCTTTTGGGCTCCCTCTGTAACCTGCTCAGCCAAGGATCTTGTTTCATGTTGTGTTAAAAGTCCTTCCCCTCAGGTTGCATAGGGAGCAAGGTTTAGCTCAATGGGGAGAAGAGGAAAACAAAGTGACAGCCCAGGTAGAAACACTCCATCTGTTTGGCCAGGCTAGAGCGTGGAGATCATAAAGGCAGAACACATTTCAAGCAGATTTCTCTGCAACAGGGAAAGAACTGCTTTAAGGCTTAAGGTAATGGGCTGTTTTTAACAGATTCTAATGCTTAACACAAAATGAGGGTGAAAGGAAAAAAAAAAAAAGATAAGAAAAACCTTATTTGACCAACCTGTAATTCTTTTCCAATGGACTTAAAATATTTAGGTGCAAAGAGGTATCCCTTGCTAGTCTTCCATATCCTGAACATGGAAATAAATATAACTTGCCTGTAGTGGTTCACTCCAGTACATCCTTAAAAAACTGGTTGCTCTCTGTTTTGCTTGTTAATAAATACATATAAATATTAAAACCAAAACAGAGACACAATAAAATCTGCACACAAAAGTATATAGCAAGAGGGAAGAGTAAATCATGCTGATTGGATGATATAGAGTAACTGGAGAATAAGATATTTCCATAATTTTATTATTTGCAATCATATGGAGAGACATTTCAAACACAAAAAATGCCCTGGTTTTTAGATTTTGTTCCAGAGCTTGCTATTACAGAACAGTTTCCTAAAGACCAAGTAAAAATAAGCTAAAAAAAAATAAATTATTACTTCATGGTATCCGTTGAGGAATTTTGCTTAATATAATGAGAGTAGGCTGCCATCCCCTTACATAAAAATATTACCTATGCCAAGGAAAAAGAGCAGACATAGTAGTTAATACACCATCTATTGTTCTGATATTCACTGAGCATCCCGTAGAAATTAGGTACATTTCTATAAAGCCACCACAATTTCTTTTTCCATTCAGCCACACTAGTGCAAACTGGCATGTTGGGGGCGAGTTGATTGTGCAGCTTTGGCTGTTTGTATCCAAACATAAAATGAGTTGTCTTGCAGAATGATATAAGGGGATTTAACTTTGCTGAGTCAAATTTCAGTAGAATAAACAGATTCAGAGGGTCAAATGAATTAAAGGTGTTGTGTCACTGTAACAGAACTATATTGCTAAACAAGTTTTGGATAGAGTTTGAGATTTCAAATGCTTGTTTATTCCTGTGGCAACATAAGCCACACCAAATCTTTTAAACCCTTTATTAAAGACAGAAAAAAATAAGGGGGGGAAAAAGAATAAAAATATTCAGAATTAAGAAAAGTAAGGCTTTCATTTTTTAAAAAAAATCCAATTTTGGTTTCCTGTTAAAAGTCTATGTGAGGAAAATACCATTGCTTAACAGGCTTAAAGACACAGTAAGAAACAAAAAGTATTGGATTTTTTATTTCAGAAGAGAGAGTTATTCAGTTCACTGACATGGGCTGGAACTTCTGCCAGACCTGTTGTTGGAGTCCAGTCATTCCCTGGAGAGGCAGGCAGTATGGGCACCAGAGCTGCAGGGAAAGGAAACTAAGCCTCTCTCTGTGGTACTGGCGCTGAACAGCAAATTCACTGCTAGAAGAATTCCAGGACAGCATATTGTCTGTTGGTCACACAGACACATGGAAACTGCAAGAACATCCTGCTGTCTCTAACACAGCTTTTTGGAAGCTGTTTATTAACAGTGTCTTGGTAGTTCTCCAAAGGACATCTCAAGAATATCTCAAGAAAGTTTTTCTTAAACAGAAAGCAAAGGAAAACACAAATGAAAAAGGAAAGAACGAGGGCGGGAAGGAAAAACACAAACCAAGCTGCTGCGCTTCTGCTGCCTACCTATCTTTCTTCAGTTTGGGTCAAATTAAGCATCCTTGCAGCACAAGATTGGGAGCACCAGAGAGGAAGAATAGCCCATCCACTCACGATTTAGCTGATTGGTGAGGCTTACTCTACAGTATATCTATTCTGTCCCTGCGACAGCAAAGAAAGATAGTTGGGTCTCGAAGCACATCCTGCCCTCACACCCCCCCTCTCCCTTGCAGTCTCTGATAGGTAATGTGATTCGTCCTAAGATAAGAAGACCAGGTCAGAATTGCAGGAGGAACTGTCTGGATGCTCACATAATTAATGCATTCCAGGGATGGGGGAGCTGTGATGATTGTCATTGACTTTGGTACACATTGGCCTGTGAAAGGGTATAAAATGCAGCTGTGGACTAGGCCAGTTGATCTCCCAAGGTTGCAGACAGCTTCCAGATGAATCCCACCCTAGCAGGGATGCCTGGAGCGTACATCCAGCCCTAAAATGGGAACACTCACTTTTGGATGGTTGAGTAAAAGCACTAAGATCCAGCCATATACAGAGATAAAATCCTAAAGTAGCTCCATAGGTGTTTTGCTGCTTTGTAATTGTGCTTTCTGCAAGGCCAAAGGCTCTAAACCTGCACGTTTCCAGTTGAACCTGGTTATGTTATAACCCTTTAGATCTGATCGTATTATACACTGCATTGGCAATATTTAGATACTGTATTAGCAATGAATCTAAGTATAATAATCCACATAATCAGTGTCATACTTCTCACACTTGACCAAGAGTCTTCTCTCTACTACTCTGCCACAGTCCCACTAAGTCTAGTCTCACATTTTTCATCTTTACTGCACATGATTTCAGTATAGTCCTTGGGGCTTATCACTGGGTCTTGTTTTCTTGAAAAAGCTGTCATTTTGTGTTTAATTTTTACTGATCTTTGCAAATTGTTTTATGTAACAATCTGAACTGTACGCTGATCACCTTGAACTACTTAGAGCATAGGCCTTGGCACATCAGGATCTAATTTTTCTTGTTTGCAAGGACATGCCTTATCTTCTCTAAGGAATGAAAGTCTGCATAGTGGCCACTAAAGATATGAGAATGCTTTTTCTGAGATTAAATTTATTAATGTTGTTGTCTTGTCTAAACAATAAGAAATTGAATAGTTCAGGACTTTTTACTTGACACACATTCCCAAGGGAAACTAGCGTAAAACAACTCAGACACGTCTGACGTGTCTGTCAGGCTGTAGGGAAAATGTGCTGCAGTTAAAAATTCTGGTGTCTTCTGTGACAAAAGATAAATCTTGCAAATTTGGTGCAAGGACTTAAAATCTGATAGAAGACAGCTTTTGTGTCAATGATATGTTGGTTTTATCCTCATTAAATAAGTATGTGAAAACTCATGGTGCATGTTTAATAAAGATGACTTTGGTTTCAACAGCAGACTTTCCTAAAAGGTCTCATTTGCTATGGATGGGCATCTGCTACCATAAGCTGTAAGGGGTCTAGGCAACCAAAAGGAAAGCAGGGGTCTGCCCTGCTCTGGTCCCAGCATCCTAGATGTCCAAATCAAGAGTACAGAAGACAGTTATTCAAATGCACTGTGAAGAAATTCTCAGGCAGATATACTGGATCCCAAAGCTGTGCTAGATGAGGAATGGGGTCAGGAGGAGGAATTGGGGAGGTAGGGTGGTCCAGCCAGGTAGATTAGAAGCAAAGAGTGTCATACTGGGGAATGAGCAAACAGCTAACCGGATTGGGAGATCAGGAGCTGGGATCTACTGTGACTTCCTGTAGGAGAATGTGGGGTCCTGGGATGAAGTGGGGAAAGCAAAGGACAAGGATGGCAAGAGGCTGGAGGAGACACAGTGGGTTACCTTATATCTGGAATCCATCTGATTACCTGTCACCCCAGCCAACAAGCAAAACCTCAGTTTGTGTTTCTCACCAGGGACCATCAGCAATCTTCTTCTGGGAGTGCTTTACTCAGAGGATGACAACCCATGGCTGGTAGTGGCACTCTATTAGCTCAAGTAGCAGAAATCTGTGCAGACAGTGCAGTTGTTAGTCTGCCAAGGAAAATGAGGTACCGTGATGAATAAAATTCATCTCTTTCCAGCTTGTTTTCATTTGTCTATCTTTTTTCTATTTAAAAAAATAAATAAAGAATTTGTTAAAGAACATTACTGAGATTGCTAAGTAAAGCAATTGAAATAGGAAATAGCAGAATCAAATAAATTATGTTTATTCTGTTTAATTAATTTTTCCTAATGTGATATTAGGAGCTTATCTCTCCTGCTTATCCCACTGTGGTCTAATAAGTAATTAGTCCAAACTCATTTAGAGCAGAGAATATGCTAATACAACATAAATATTTCTTCCAGTGTGCCTTTTTTCATGTCTTTGCTACACAGGCTTATTTTGTGCTCTCTATGAGTTAGTACAATGGAAAAACAAGAATACAGCTATGCAGTCACCCTGATTTATCTGTTTTGGACATTGTGCCTGGTGGCCTTGCATTTAATCTCAGTTGGTTTTTAGGCTGTGCACTCTGGTCACACACTCTTTCCATCTCAGTGTGCTATCTATAATATTTTGAAAGTGACTTATGGAACAATAATGCCATGGTAATTTCCTTGAATATCTACAAAAAATACAGGATCCTTTGCTCATTAAGAGGAGTGGCTTAACACTGCCTAAGAGGAAAATGAAAAGCTATTAATATTTTTCAGAGGAAAATAGGGGCCCATATTTGCATCTTGGCTCATATTCCCTCTCTCTTCGAAACAAGCCTTGATGTTCCAGCTTATGTAAGCTATGGTTGAACCTGCCAGATCAGTCTAGAGAGACAAGGTCTTGTATCAGAAGTTATTGTTTTCAAAGGTTAAATTAATCCAATATTACTCCAAGAAAACTACTGAAATTGTTCAAGAGTCTTAGCTGTTCCTAAGGTTTGCAGCTGCTCCACCCAACCGACAGCCTGTGCAAGAGCAAAACTGCAGCTGGAATCTGAATGAGAAATCATTTATTAGCAGATTGCAATAAAAGGTGTGCATTGCCCAGTTGTTCCCTCTGGTGGGGGCTCTCAGTGTGGAGCTAGCAGTTGTGGCTGCAGGACCAGGGTGTGGGAGGAGGCAAGGCAGGGCAGGGCAGGGCAGGCAAGCATGCCACTTGCTTAATTTTGTCCTGAGTTAGTGCTGGGAGCTTATCTCCACCTCTTGTCACTGCCCGGCCTGTTATAGTGAATTAACCCAACCTCATTTACATCAGAGAATATTCTAATACAGTCTAAGTATGTCTTCCAGTCTATAATTGAATGCTCTAATTATATAACAAAACTGAATGTCACAATGTAGATTTGCTTCATCACAGCTGTGTTCTGGGACCCATGACCTTCAGCTTGATGCTTCCACTGCATGAAGGCAGGATACCTGAACACATGATCTCACCCAAGGAACAACATGTTGTATGATTACGTACAACGTGTCTTTGTATTCCTGGTGAGACTGGTATGAGCTATGGTTTATATCCCCTTGCTGCTATCAGCCTTGCAAGCAGCAAGTGATCCAGACAGTGATATTTCAGTCAAGGTTTTTGATTCCAGAAAATAAGCCTGTTCTTCGATGCATCCCCATTGAGAAAAGTGTGGACATGCACACGAAACTTTTCTTCAGTAGGTGCTTAAAAAGAGGGCAAACATTTAAGAGCCTCTCCTGTGAATAAGGCTTTTTACTTCAACTGCTATGTACAAAGAAATACATATGGGCCCTGGTGGACAGACTCCCAACTTTTTCTAAATATATATATGTATATATATGTATGTATATATATATATGTATGTATATATATGTATGTATGTATATATATGTATGTATGTATATATATGTATGTATGTATATATATATATGTATGTATATATATATATGTATGTATGTATCTATGTATGTGTATATATATATATATGTATGTATCTATGTATGGATACATAGATAGATAGTTACAGTTACAGTTATTTAACTTGGAGAAAAAGAACAACCTCATTTTCAAAATGAGGTTAAACCTCTGTGAAAATAGTGAAAAAAATCTCATTATGAAGACATATAAGAAACAGCGATGCTCCTTTATGGAGGCAGATATCTAAAATAACAGCAGTCTGTACTCAAAACACAGACACAGGCTGCTGCTCAGGACATAGGAATATATATAGCACAAGAAGGTGGAAAAATTTCATGAGTTACCATTGAGGAATCTGGGCTATGTGTGGGCCTGATATTATGAGAAAAGTAAAAGAAAGCTGAGAACAGACTGTAGAGATTTACTTTTTTAAAGAAGCGTATATTTAGTGGGCTTGTGTTAAAACTTGGCTAAGAAAATGTCTGGGAATTGTAGCAGAAACAATATATCCTGAATATATTCAATGTAACAGGAGTCTGTGTGCCCTGTTATATCAAGGGCATCACCTCCGATCTAAGCTCAAGCTTAATAAACTGAAGCTGAAACAACTTGGTAGATGATGCAAATAAAAAAGGATTACTTATTTTATAGATATTAGTAACCTTGCAGATCAGCACCAGATTGCACACCCAAATATTTATGGTTAAACAGCAGAACTGTCTCTAATGCAACACAGTTTGATTAAAGATCTCTCATTCAGTCTAGGTAATGAAAATAAACCATCGTTGCTTATGACACAAGTGAGCTCCAGATACTTTTGAAGATACATGGAAGGCAAAGCCCTTTTAATCAGAAATCATGTAATTTCCACTGTGGTATGTCTACCTGAGTCCCACACCTGCCAACTCTTCTTGGCATAGACTTTCTCCCCCATCTGTCATTACATGGTAGTGCCTTGGCAACAAGTCCCTGGCTCCTTGAAGCATTTGGTGCAGTGCTTTAGCCTGGATATGAGCTACTCTTTGCACCTCTGAAGCAAGAGCATTATTTTCCTCCCCTTTGGTAAGGTTCATCACTATTACCTCCAGTGGCAGCTCATAAAACAAGCTAGCTAATGCAAGTTTTGCTTCACAGAGGAAACAAAACAATTATGGAGAACATCTTAGTAGCCTTTACGTTATTCTTACCATGGAAGTTCATGTCTTCCACTCCTTTCCATCATTTGTTCTTGTTTCTAGTGGACACAGTTGAGACTTTTCACCATCATTCTTGTCAAGTGGGTCTTCCTAAGATCTCTAGTAAGTATTCTCTTCCTGACACACATTGGTCTCCACTAGATCATCTTGGGGGGAATTCTTGGGGGCTGCCATTCAGAGAATGCACAACAATTACATCCTGTGCTCCCTGCTGACTCTGGTGAAAGATGAGGTGGTAGGCTGTTTGACTCTGCTGAGACAGAGACCAACAGTCAGATTTTTTAATAGGTACCTTTTTTTTTTTAAAGGCATCTAGTTTTCTAGCATCTTTGATGTCTGTATTTTTCAGGGTCTATTTTAACCTTGTAATTACATGTAAATATTAAATTTTTAAAATCTTTTTTTCATTCTGGAACTGAATATCTTGAATTGAGTATGAGTAGTGGAAGACTCTCCTATCCTTTCTGTCAGTTCCTTCCTAATTACTTGGAAATGAGATATAGATAGGAGAGGCAAGATGCTCTACTTTCCCAGAATTTGTGTTTTCTAACGAATTCAATGTTTGGTATTAAGCTTTCAGGGATGTTTGCTTTGGTAGCTTATTTTGAATCCTGTTTGGCTTACTTTTTTGCTAGGTTATGTATCTTCACAGGTTTTTTCAGGTCTATGGCTCAGTAACACAGTGCACACCTCCAAGATATGTGCAATACACCCCACAGTATGCTGCTACTTGTGCTGCCTACACAGTAGCTGTGTGGGATAATGCTAAACAGCCCCAGAAAGCAAATGTACCCTGGTTCCACACCAGTGTTCAGAGTGAACCAGTCTCTTACTTAGATGGACTCCTAGATCCAGCCATCCACCCCTCTCTGCAAGGCTGTGATGATGGAGTAAGATCTGAGTGCTGAAGTTCCACAAGGCGTTCCCGAGGCCAATGTCAAGTAACCTTAAAAAAAAAAAAAATCAATGAAGCTGCTGATGAGCAAAGCATGTCATTGCACATGTTCTTTCAGAATGCTTTTTTGTATGAATATCCCTTTTTCTGGGACTGAGTCCTGAGGCTGTTCCCCTGCAATTCTGCATCCATCATCTGTGTCATCTTGTGTGCAATTTCCATCTTCCACTGCAAATTACGTCCCCTATAGTATAGGGCAGAGAGACACCTTCCCAGTCTCACATTGTAGTATTTTAACAACTCCGTGTTTCCCCTCATCAAAATCTGGGGTTTCCCAGGGTTTTTTTTCAAGTTTTAAAATTTCACTTCTGCAGTGACATCATGGGCTCTTAGCATTTCTATTACAACCAAAATGTCTCTCACTGTACTGTTGCTGCTACCTACTGGACTGCAATTTGGTTTTCTGGTATCACCACTGCATGCACCAACAGCAGTCTCTTATAAGGTCAGATCATCTCATGTCACAGAATCTCATGTCAAAGTAGGGCTAACTTTTTGCTACTGACTTCTCGAAAATGCTTTTATTATCTGTATTATCTCTGTTGTACATATTTCCCTATCTTTGCTTTTGATCAGCCCATTTCCTGTTTGAACTACCCACACAGGATTTTTGTAACTTGGTAAACAAGATCTGTGGTTTCCTACCATGGCAGGAGTTTCAGTTTCAAGTGTTAGGCATTTGATATATCTCTGTTCATCTTTCCTTGGACATTATTAGTCAGTGATCTTTTTGCTCGTGTTCCTTTCTGTAATTCCACACTTTTCATCCGTCTCAGCATTATAGAATTTTTATTTCTGAGGTTTTATTTTCTTTATGATTTATTTTCTTTTCTTTTGGGGCTTACCCAGTTTGCTGTTCTGCCTGTATTGAAGCTGCTGCTTCAATATATCACATTGTTTTCATGAAGCAACAAGGCAAATGTAATGGCTTGCTCCCACTGAGAGGGCCCTGCCCACCCTTAACTCCTTCCAATCTCAACCGCATGTTCCCACCTCCTCCTCAT
Organism: Lepidothrix coronata; assembly: GCF_001604755.1. Classification (NCBI taxonomy): domain Eukaryota; kingdom Metazoa; phylum Chordata; class Aves; order Passeriformes; family Pipridae; genus Lepidothrix; species Lepidothrix coronata. The sequence continues at coordinate 2,957,244 of NW_016690190.1, forward strand.
GCTGTGGTGCTCATCTGTCTCTTATTGAAGTAGTTCAGCTAACTAAATTAGCAGAAAGCCAACCAGTTTAAAAAAAACTAATCAGCTTTTGTCAGTTTGGTGAGCTGAAACAGCTCACAGTGATGTTGGACAAGGGCCAGCGCTAGCTCAAGAGAGAGACTAGGAACACCAGGACAGGATCTGGAGAGAGACAGGATCACCTTACACAGATGGCAGCAGCCAAGTTTTACAGAGACTTGGACATACTGGGAAATGTCATACTGGGCATTTTCCCTTGGTAACACTATTTCTCCACCTCACCTACCCTTGACTACAACAGTAACTTAACTCATAGGATCACTGAGTGACCTGAGCTGAAAGGGAATTCAGGAGGTTCCTAGTGTGTTCACCTGTACCCTTGCAGGGTCAATGCTTAGCTTAGACCAGGCTGCTCAGAGTTTTATCCAGTCATGTCTGAAAAACCTCCAAGGATGGAGAGTGCCAAAGCTCTCTGAGCAACCTGTGCTGATGATTAATTATCCTCACAATAATTTTTTTTCCTCTTATAAATCTGAACATGGTCAGAGTATCATGCAGCATTCTTTTGTTTTCAAGCTTAATATCACTGATTTCTAAGTAATTTTGCCTTTGAAGTCCATCCTTCCCAGACTATTCTGCTTGGCATTATATAGACCATCACTGATACCATCAGTTATATAGCACATCTGACCCTGTGTGGTGTTCATGTTAGTATCTATTTATGAGTCTTTTTGCCATCTGGCAAGACTCATATGTTTAAGCTAGCAAAGTACTTAAAAATACATCAAACAACAAGCATAGATCGGTCTGTCTCCCACCGTTTTGGTAAAGCTTTCACAGTGTTACTATTTTAACACAAGGCCTAGGTAGGCCGTATGACCCCAACTCTGCTTTACTAAAAAAAAGGTTGGTAACCTATGAGTAACAGCATGTAAACTTAAGAAAGGTATATTAAAAAAGCTGAAACAAGGACACAAGTGAAATTGTTGAGCCTGTAGCAGACAGTCAAGGACTGAAGGAAAAACTAACTACTGAAAAAGCTCTAAAACCCTGAGAAAAAAAAAATCAAAATAGAAAATAGCAACTCAGCAAAACTGAGGATCATTCTATTGCAAGGAGCAATGGAGTCTGGTACTTCCCCATGTGATTACCATCTGCTTGACCAGCAGAAACTCAATAGTTACGTGCATCAGAGGCAGTGAGGGCATTAGTGCCAAAGCTAATAGCACATTACTCCCAGCCATTTATTGTATGTACTATCCAACAAATAGCATAATTGTTCTGTACTCATAAATTGTGTTTGTGATCCTGCTTTTAAGCCTCCATGCTCAGGAAAAGACACCCATATAAAAGTGACCAAATATGCTAAGAGGTTTATACTACACCACTGCTCTATCCATTTCTTGATTGTTATATTCATCTTTGGTATTAAAGTTGTCCATGAAAATAAACAGGCTGAGCTGTGATATTTTTTAATTCCTACTACGAAGGCCATTTTGGAAATGCATGTTTGTGTTCTTCTTCACATTTCTCTGTCATTGCCAATATTGTGCAATATCTATTTTGACATGTGGAGCACAGTGCATTGCTCAGATCACCTGTCATGCTGGCACACTTCCTTTTTCATCCTAATTGCCAGATGACGGCCTGCCTTCCTGGGGTGACTCAGCCTGCAAGCTGGCTGGCTCACCCACCCTTGCCCCTGTCATCCGCACGTGGATGTGTGTCAAGGCAGGATATGGGTGGAGATGGAAGCACGGCCCAATTACAGAATCAAGAATGCAAGGGGGAATGCATGAAATTAATATTGGTAGAGTGCAAACTCTGTCTTTCTTCCTAAAATCCTAAACATTACCCACCTCTTAGGATGACTTCCAGCAGACCAAAGAATTGGGCTGGTATTGCAATCTAGGGAAACAGCATTCACAGACATGTAACAGATTCAGGCAGTTCACTGTGTAATCCATTAGCCAAAGAAGCTAGCCACCAAAGCTGGAAAAAAAGAAAAAGAGAAAAAAATAATTAGGAACAAGTGTAAAGGGAAGTTATTTTTTGAAGTTGAAATAAGCTATCAGTTTATTCCAGCTAAACAAGATCGTTAAAAAAATAAATTAAACAATGGTGGGAATGTCAAGGATTGGGAGAAAATGCTGAAGAAGATGGAGGGATGAGAAAAAGTGACAATTTGCCTTGTGAAGCCCCATGCTGTCTTGTAGTGAGGTCAGCTGTAATCCTGCAGATGCATCAAGGAGACAGTTGTCATGAGTTTGGGGAAGGAAGGAAGGGTGAGTCTGCTGTCCTGTACATTTTTGCTGTGTGAGCAGCCCTCAGTGACTGGCCAACACCTGATGATCTGCCCAGCAACACGACCCCGGCAGCCTGCCAGCACTTGGTGATTTAGTCCAGCAGCAGCGCTGAAAAATTTCTTTTTCCAGTGGTGAATGGATCAGCAGAAATATGTGACCCCACCAGGCTCAACGCAGTCAATGGAATACTTTCGGCGCACGCGCAGTTCTTTATCAAGGCATACACACATGCAGTGCTGCTATCACCTCAAAGCAGCAGAGGCAATTTTAACGTACGCTGAAGTTTTCTAGAAGCCAAAGGAAATGAAGTTCCAACTGAAATTTGGGCATAAGCATAAATGTCTGCCAAACTGTGGCCTGTATACATCACCTGATGCCTGGTGTTGTGTGTTTTATGGTTTATAAATATTTAAAAAATCCCTCAGATCTGAAACTACCCAAACTCTCTTGTAACATGAACATGACCTTTTTGTCTTCAGATGTAATAAAAAAATATTTCAAAGAAAATGCAGAAGTTATGAATAGGTGACCACATACAGCTTTTCAGAATTTGAAAAAGATTACTTTTCCATGCTTATAATTAACTTTAATTAACCTTATTAATTCCCATCATTAATCATTGATGCAAATGAGTGACTTCCTAGAGGAGAATGGGACCCAAGTCACTGTTGGACCTGAGGGAATGGCAGGTGCAGCTCATCTTCTCCAGCCCCAGAGCTGTATGGACACCAAACAGTTAATACTGTCCCACTGATCACAAAGCCCACTGGTAGTCCAACCTGCCCTTTCTCCTACAAAACTGACTGAAGTTTTAGAAGGAGCTGGGACTACTGGGAGGATGATATAGACACAAGGCATGAACCCAAGGATATTCAGCTCCAACGGTTCCAGTATTCCACTATAAATACATCTGTTAACTACCAGTGGTGTCACCTGATGGGACTAAGAAACAAATAATTCAATCACTCACAAGCTAGTGAATCCTATTGGCATCATATGTAGGGTATTATAACACATTTTGAAGGAAGTAATAATTAATAGCTTGATAAATGAGAAAAGGGATTAAAATGCATTGATGACTTGAAAAGAATAGATCACGCTAGAAATTATTTTCTTTAATAGAAATTGAGATAAACATGCTTTCAGGCTACTGGAAAAAAAATTGCATTTGGGATAAATCAAGCCTCAAAAAAAGTGTTAAATGCTGCTTGTGTAAATATGTCACACTGGACACGGTGTGCATTCAATACACACTATGGTGATATGCAACATCATTTAGGAATGTATAACATAGATAATCAGCAAAAAATAGATCAGTGAGTAAGGTTGACCGTTATCCCTCTTTCTGCTTACACCTTCAAGTCTTTAGAACACATTGTTCGAGTATGATAAGCTTCATAGTTACATTTCATAGCTAAATTTTGATTAGACTTATACAAAGTCGCATGTGATGGACTCCATAAGCCTGCGAAAAATATGGGCCCAGTTAAACTGAGGACTATGGAGAGAGAACACCTGAGAAGTTAAGATATGGCCCCAGGAAACAGGTGAGGGATATGAAAGAGGAGAATGTGCCTTCTAAAGGAACTAGAAAGGGAATTCAAACATGAGAAAAGTGGGATGATGTAGGCCTGAGTGAATCCTCAGCACCAAAGACACCACATATCCAGCTCAAGTGCTCCAGTACATCATCACCACTGTCCTAGTTATTAACACGGCAGTTCAAGGTGAATTGTCACTAAACCAAACAGACACTCACTTGCTGTCTTGTGTCTAAGTGGGAGGGGGTGTTATATCCTTTGGTAAGAACAGGATGACTTGTGGTTTATGCAGCATACTACAAATTCAGACAGATGCAGTAAAAACTGAAAACAAAGTCCTTTCAGCCCTAAGAGATCATCAGTGTAGGAAGACACATTTACCCATTTTTCTGGACAGCTGTCCTCAGACTTGCTCCTCCTACATCCTTACTGAAACCTCCAAAATGTAACACAGATTCGCTGCATTGTATTCCTTCTTCTGAACAATGCTATCCCATCTGGTTACCTGCTTTTGTAGGTGATAATCTAATGGCTGGCACCAGTACTTCCTGGGATTACACAGTTGGGTTTTTCATAATGCTTCTATCAACTCATGCCCTTCTTCTGAGAAAAAAATTCTGGATTTAGGTTAAACCATAGTGATACAAATGAACAGTTACCCCCAGCATGGTTCTGTGTATTGAATAGGCTGAATCAAGACATGTTTTCTTCATAAAAGTGTATCACTGCAGCAAGAGCAGTCCACTGATCTCTTTAGGAAGAACTAATTAGAGACAAAAGAGATACTGAAAGAGCCTGAGCTAAATGGGCAAAAATAGAAAAAAAGGGACAGAGGTGGCTGGGAAAGGGAGGTAGCTACAAAAAGAAAGAAACATTGAGTTAACCAAGGGGAGAAAGTATATGTTACATTATTTTATACATCATCATTGACAAAATATATCAATATCAGCAGATTCCTAGCTGGATCTGTGGCAACCCTGTAGCTCCATCCCTCGAGCCAATGGTGAGGGAGCTGCAGGCACCTTTGTTTCGCTCGCTTGGCGAGGAACAGCATCGTGGGGCCCTTGTTAAAGTCCTAGAGTGGTTTAAGCAGCTTAAACTGCTTTATAAGCTTAAAGTATCTAAGTCTTCAAAGCTGCTTAAAGCTACTTAAGCTGCTTAAGACACTTTAGGTTGTTGGCGTGTGCAATGGGGCTGTACTCAACATCCTGGCCTGCAAACCAAGCAGTCCACCTTCAGATTTACAGGTCCCAGCAACAAAATTGCCTCACCAGGGCTGCTCTAAGCAAGGTCAGCCGAGCTGAGTTTTCTTCTCATGGGTCATAGAATCATAGAAGAGCTTGGATTGGAAGAGACTTTTAAAGACCATCTATTCCAACTCCCATTGCCTGATTGTCCCTCTAGGCTTTGGTATTAAGGCTGTCCTTGACACCTGACAGATTTGTTCTGGCATCTTTGAAATTCTGCAGGTTTTTTACTGCTGTTCATCCAAGGGTTGAAGTGTGTAATGGTATACATGAAGCTAGCCAGGTTCATTAGGTCAATATTTACCCATTTGCACAGCAAAATTCACAATCTCCAGTGTTTGCTTATAAGAGAGAAAGTTCTCGTGCGGTATGAAATCATTATTCTGGTGTCTAAATGTCATGCATATTTTTAAAAGAACAAAAGGACCAGTGGACATTCATTGAAGTATGGCTTATCAATTAAAATCAAACCTAAATATTTCTGCACTTTTGGAAAGTCATAATCTTATCATGACCCTATCTTTGAGTCTTATGATCATCTTTTACTAGACTAAAATAACAATAGTGAACGCAAAAAATTCCAGTGTTTACAGTCATATTTCGGTCAACACCACAGTCGACTGTGATGAGTACAGATCTCTCAAGAAAATATTTTGAGCCAGTTATTTTTATATTGAGTAGTGACTCAATATAAAAATTAGTCAAAATTTGTCAAAAGTTTTATATGGATTTGAATTTCTAACAAAGAGCTTATTTTCTGAAAAACTTAGTTTTAAATAATTAAAAAAAATAAAATGGAAAAATAAATAGTTTTGCTCAGTTTTCCCTTGGGAGTATGATTTTGAAGAGATTTATTTTGAGCTAACAAAAAACATAATTTTGCAGAATGCTGCTTTTATTTGCACAGTAATTTTTGTTGGCATTTTCTTGCATATAATAGAGTTCTGTGCTCCCCTACTTAAGAGATATGTATATATAAGGTACAACATGACTGCAATATTTTGGGTTTTGAATGTTGAAATGTTCAGTTGTGATTCAAGTCCACAAAACTTTCCAGCTTTTCCAAAATAATCTCATTTTTCTCATTCCCGTTTTTAAAATTTTCCAAATTAGAAAAACATTCTAAAACTTTGAATTAAAATAATTATTAAAATACAGAATTTCTCACAGATTGAGAAATCCTGACTTGTTTGTCTTGCTGAGGTCTGTATCTGTGCTGTTGTTTTGCACACTCACCGGCCTGAAAAGAAGATTTTGTATTTTTCCATTGGCAAAGATTATTTGATCTGTGTTTGTTCTGGATATGTTTGTTTAATTCCTCATTTGAGCACTACCATAAATGATTAGGTCATTACTGCCTGGGAAAAGAACTAGTTTAATAATTAACTTCTGCTTGCAAAGCTCTTCAACGGGTCAGAAAAAAATACTGCAGATTGTATATGAATCATAGAAATGTAGACTTGGGTGAAATCTCAAGGGGTTATGTAGTCTGCTATTCCTCAATATTTTTAATCAAAGCTGTACCTAACCTTCCTGAGGTAAAATACAAACAAACCAAAAATCCCACAAGACAAAATCAAAGGAAACAAAGGTGTTTTGTTTTGGGCTTTTTTGTTTTGTTTTTAAAAAGACCAGAGAACAACCTGTGCAATATTCCATAACAGCAAATTAATGTGCCCAGAACCACACATGGTATTTTCAAATGCTTTCTTAGTGAAGATCTGTTATGGATTACCTTGTAATAACTTGTACACTTTGTCACAGCTTTAGGGATTTCAGCCACCTAATATATTCGTCTGGTCCATCTCCTAACCTTGAAGAAAGTACATAGTTGTCTTGATAATTGTGGATGGCAGTCCCTCTAACATGTATCTAAAAACAATAATGACAGAGATTATACAACCTTTTTGGGTGATATATTCAGCAATAACCTTTTCTTCTAGTTAGAACATGTTACTGTAATACCTATTATAGTAGACCTAAAAAAAGGTTTCCTTCACATTCTGCCTATATCATTAGTGAGCATGAAAAAACATATAACTACTCTCTTTATATTAGCCTTTTATGTACTCAAAGGCTGTTGAACCCCATATAACCTTTTTTTTTTTTTAGATTAAAATAAAACTAAAAATCTCAACCTTGCTTTATGGATCCAGTTTTCCAAATTTCATCCTAGTTGATCTCTGGATTGCTTCCAGCTGATCTACATATTTCTTAAATTATGGTGCCTCAGAATAAAACACTGTTTTAGCTGAGGCCTTACCAGTGCCAAGAAGAGCATGCTAATTATCTTGTCTTACATATACTGTTCATATACATGTTTCAAGTAGACAATTCAAGAGAATCTAGGATTACATTTATCTCTTTTCCTCAACAGCGTCACACTGTTGACTCATTCATGGCCCTCATTAATCATTAGATCTTTATCTGCTGTGCCATTCTGTGGTTATGCTTCTGATTTCATCCTCCCAAATGTAGTCCTGTGTGATTGTCTTTATTCGAATTTTTAATGTTGGACTTCAGAACCTTTTAAGATATTTTTGAATAGTAATTCTGTCCTTGAGCACATTTTGCAAATCCTTACACGGTTCCACCTACCAGGCTTAAGTATATAATTACTTCTAATTTTGTCATCTAAGCTTCTATTGAAACATTGAACAGAAGCCTATCCTTAGGAGCTGTGCAAGACACCTTCAACATCCCCCTAGCGCAGCTACCCACAACCAGGTATTAGGTTTACTTTTAACAGTGGATTGAATTAGAATGTGATTTTAAATAGAACAGCTTTCCCCAGTTCATTTATGTGCATACAGGACAGTGTCAAAAGCCTTTCTTGGGTCAACATACGGTCATTTCTACTGCTTTTCCTTATCTATTGGACCAGTTGCCTTATTCAAGAAGGAAATTAGATTAGTTTGACAAATTCATGTCGGATGCTTCTTATCACCTTATTCTCATGGCACGTATCAATTTACTTCTCAAGAATTTGTCTCATTATCTTTCTCAGTATTGAACTTAAGCTGAGTACTCTGTAATTCCCTAGGTTTCTTCATTTCCTGTTTTTAAAAGCAGAAATGGTTATAATCCTGCAAACCAGGGCTGCAGCCAACCACTTCTTAATAGTGTCAAAATCAGAGCCTGCTGTTAATGTCACATTTAAGAAACCTTACCAAATTTTTCTTTTCCTTTCCTTTTTTAAAACCATGTTCCATGATGGCAAGAATTAAAGAAGAGAAAGCCTTTAAACCAACAAGGTATCTGGTTTAAAATAATTTTCAAAATGTATGTCGTAGTATCAGATGTCTGATCATTACCAAAAATTGGAAGTATGATGCTGACTGTATTTCCATCTTAGGCTACATAGTTGCTGTAGGCTCTAGTGACTTAACCACTCTTGCAGGACCTCTCAGAGATAAGTCAACAGCCCAGTAGGTACTAAGTGAATTTCAGCAAGCCCTAGAAACTCGCGTAGGTATAACTTAGTCAAACATTCTTTTACTTGGTTTTTTTCCCCTATTCTAGCATATGTCTTTTCCCTGTTAAAAACTGGTATTGTTAAGTACCTGTCATTAATGTCTATGTGCATGTAAAGAACGTAGCAAAATAAATAATAAAATATTTCACTCTGCTTAGTGTGTCTATTATTTGTCCCTCTACACTTCTCTTCCTCTAATTTCTTGGTATTTATAGAACCTCTTCCATTTTTTACTCCAGGAAAGTTGTAACTAATTTTGTGACTGATTCTTTCTAGTTTTATCCCTAGATGTTTGTGCCACTGCTTTATTACTCATCTCACTTCTGTGCCCTTGCTTTCATTCTTTGCAGAATTTCCTTTTCAATATTCAAGTCACTGGAGAATTCCTGATCCAGCTATACTGGTCTCTTACTAATCTGTCTTTCACATCAGGATGGTTTGCTGGTACACCTACAGCACCATTTCATTTACTCACAGGTTTATTTTCCTTAAAATGTCTTCACATAGGACAATTCTTATCAGCACCCTGAATTGCTGCAATATATAGTAGTCTTTTTTTTTTTACTAGCTTCATTTAAAAACAAAACAAAACAAAACTGGTGTGCTTCATCTGACATTTTTCACATGAGAAAAATAACAGGTTTAAAATAGATAATGTGTGGCGCTAAGCAACTTAATTATATCCCACTTTAAAAAATTACTTTGCCAATGAAAAAAGGCATGTCAGGATTTCAGCACAATGATTTATGATTCTGTCATAGTGACAGATGTTCTTCATGTATCTCTGACATTGTAATCTGGAATCAATCTGCTTTTTTTCATGTTTGCTGGTAAAAAGAAATGCACTATATGAATACAATGTTATTTGTCTTCAAGGCCTTGCCCTACATCATCTGGGAAAACTGGCCAGGTTTTGAGATGAGTTGTGTAGTAAAACCACTTTAACCCTGATACTGTACCAAAAAAACAGCACTGCAGTTTGGGCCCCCTTACTGGACAATTACCAGGCTGATACACTCAAATCCAGCAAGGGTCTGGCATGCTGTTGTGCTCCTCTGAATCTTGGCAAACTTCAGCCGCTGTCTCCAGCTTCTTGGTTCATCCTGCGGGCTGAGATTCCTGATCTTAAGTACCCCTTGTCTGCATTCAGGATTTATTGCCCATACCTCCTGGCTGCTGAGATGCAGAATTTGAACCTAACGGGAGAGAGAATCACTGAAGCATGAACAGAGAAAGGCATTGACTTATAGAGGAAGAGAAGTGACAAACTGTACCAATCAGGATCTTCTTTTTGCCATTCCTCATCTCACACTGCAATTCAATAAGCCTCTGTCTCCAGCCCTTTCCTAGGTACAAGAATTGTTCTTGGCTCCCATTTTCCACATAAAGGAAAGATTCTCTCTGCTGAGAGAAGCAGAAGGACCATGACTTTAGTTCAGTAAAATAGTGGAGTGATACAGACACACTTTCTGAAGTTTTGCTGTTTGGGTGGAATAACACTAAAGTTCTCCACTAGCCCAGCTCAGGGATTGCACTTCTTCACAGTACGGCTCCATCGGTGACAGCTTGTATGATAAACATAGTTGAGGTTCCAAAGTTCCCCAAAACATCTCTCATCCTCCTGCCACAGCCCCTATCAGTTTCTTATTGTGAGGACATTGCTCTGCAGTCCAGATCTCTAGTTATGTTTACTGGTTTGCCTTGTTCAACTCTGAGCTCTCAGAAAAAGGTGCAAAGAACCATCATCCATAAAAGGAAAAAGTTATAGGAAAACCCCTTTTGCCAGATACAACTTTATAATCTATCTTCACTAGGAAAAAAAGTGTGTTCAGTTATAGATTCACCCATAAAAATGTAGTGAAATATTGCATCAAAGAATATTCATTAACAGTGAACTCTCCTGTCTGGTGCCATTTTATGAACTTTTTGATAAGCTAGGCTAAGGAAAAAAATCAAATAGAGAGAATGGTTCTGCACTGAGGGAGCAAAAGATGTTAATGCATCTTTCTGATCCCTACTTTCCACGAATGAGATAACAAACAGGTGCAATCATCAACAGGCAATCCAAATCCTGCATTTAAAGACTGACTTCATGATTATTATCAACAGAGGATGACATTGCTATATTCTGGGGGTTCCTGAAAGCTGCATTACATATTAAACTAAACCAAGTCTGCCCTGCTTATTTCTACTGCCTGAGTAATAGTAGCATGCATGATAAGTAAAAGGAGATGACCTACTGTAGAAGATGTCTGAAGCCTTCATGAAGATGAAGTTTAATTAAGAAAAGGCACAGCTACGTGGGTAGGGACCCAACAGAAACAAAATGAACTGTGTGTGCTGAGGGATGCTGGGATTCAGGACAGTTTGGGAGCTAGAGAGGCACATGTGTGGATCTCCAAGGCCGCTGAAAACCCCTCTCCCTCATCTAAACCAGCCCCACAGCTTCCAGATCACAGCTGGTGCACGGGACACAGGTGGAGAGCAAGGGCAGAGAAGTATTTTTCTAGCCATAACTACCCACGTGGTCATGGTTTGAAATACTCAACCACAGCTAAACTTAGCAAAACTAGAACATGAAAGAAAATTGCTTACATGAAAGCTACAAGAGAGCTTGTTTTCAAGATGATAGAGCTTATCAATGTCAGTTCTGCAGAGCTTCAGACACCTGCAAAATTGAAGGCTCAGACTCTATTCTTTAGGGCTTAGGAAATCAACAAAAGTTAACCTTTAGTTAATGAATATGCAAATAATTCACTATTGTGGTGCAAATATAGAAATCAAGTTTCAAAGATGGTTACTATTTCCTCTCTTTCTGAGGACTGCAGATCTCTTAATTTACTTCATCTTTTTTTAAAAAATGCAGATAACTGTTCAAAGATTTATACTTGCAAAAACAATACATTTGTCAGCTACTACACAAACTTATTTGGGTTTAAAATATTTACAACGTGGCAGAAAAGCAAAGCATGAATGCAGTTCTTTGTGTTATTGCAAAGCTGTTCTGTTTACAAAATGTTCTTTTTCGTTTTTTCAACATTTTGCAGAAAGCCAGAAACAGTAAGCAGTAATCATATTATTTCTTTTTAATCATACAACTTTAAGTAGAACTCTTAAGGAAAAAATAATAGTAGTAATTCTTGATCATGGCCATGAACAGACATATTTAGGTACTTTTAAATCACAGCCATTCTATCTTAGTAATTTGGTTCATAGCAATAGAGTAGTTTTGAAGCCAATACTCAGACTGTCCCCATTTGTCATATGCTAGCTGGTTACTCAGAGTCGTGTTGGTGGGCACAAAGCAGATTCCTGCTGAATGAAACCAGACCAGGAGCTTTGCTCCACAGCATTTCAACACTCAGTGGAGTAATTAGTCCTAAATCCTTGTGTGGACTTTGCATCACAAGGACCTCCAGCACATAACTAAGGTACATGCATTCCCTGAACAGTGGCCTCAAACCCTGAAGGAGGTTGCATGGTCAGCATTTATCTTTCTATTTGCTGCCAGCTGCCCATCCTCAACTGCTTTAGCAGTGACTATTCTGCTGCTTTATCCTCATTCATCCAGATTTCAGATCCGAAACATTTCCCTTCTCATTTCTCCTGCCTTCTGTTGCTGAATCCGTCCTTTTTGTACTACTTTCCCCCCACACTTCTGTCTCCTCTGGAAGCTCCCTCTTACCCCTGCCAAAAAACTCAGGTAGTTGCAGTCTGCACCCCGAAGATATGATGTTTCCCACAAACCTGTACCATGAGAGAAAGAGGAGTTTCTCAAGGGGCAAGGTAACACAGTGGTAATCTCAGAGGTTGAGCAAAGCCTTACAACGTATGTATTTGTATCTGCAGTAGGCTGGAAGCAGAAGGACAATATGATTCTAGTCAATTTAGGAAGACTTGGAGACCTTCTTAGATGTCACCCACAGCACTATTGAAGACAAAATCTCCATAACCTCTTTGCCCATGGTGTACCTGATCACCTCAAAGGAATTAGTGATCAAGGAGTAATGGTTGGAGGTTGCAAGACTCTAAAACATGGCAGTCATTTATTTGGACATAGCTATGGGCTCTGAAATCTCATGTGAGGATGGTGAAGGTATGGCACCAACTCACAGAAGAGGGCCTTGATGATGCCCTTCATCATCCAAAAGTCTTGCGCCCACCACTGGTTATCCAGTCTATCTGTCACTGTCAACATAGTCCCAATATTAACACTTATTTTAAATTTTGTATTCCATATTCAAAAAACATTGCAGAATTTGAGTCTCAACAAAGTATTATGGAGGGACAGTTGCATTTTTAAGCTCTTCAGTGACATCAAACTGCTAAACAAGATCTTCCCAGAGCACTGCAAACACTCCTAGAAAAACAGAGCTTAAAACATTGCCATTACAGTACTGGGTCAGCCCCTTGGCTGCTCTAGTCCATTGGGTAATCTCAGGTGGAGAGTAAAGCCAAATATCCATGAGTAAGTCTTGTGACTCAACTGCTGCTTCAGTAATTGGAGGTGGCTGAACATACATTATTGGAATTTTGTCAGGCAGTGAGGATCTTTTAGCATATCTCCATAAAGCTGTTAGCTCTAACAAAATGAAAAATGTTAACTATGTGTGCTGGTTTTGTCTGGGGTAAAGTTAATTTTTTTTCACAATGGCTAGTGTGGGGCTGTGCTTTGGATTTGTGCTGAACACAAAGTTGATAAGATAGAGATGTTTTTTTTATTGGTGAACAGCACTTACACAGACTCAAGGTCTTTTCTGTTTTTCTCACTGCCACGCTGGCAAGGAAGTTGGGAGGAGACACAGCCGGCACAGGTGACCCAAGCTGACCAAAGAGATATTCCATACCAAATGATATCATGCTCAGTATATAGAGTGGGGGGAAGAAGGAGGAAGCGGGGGAATGTTTGGAGTGGTGGAGTTTGTCTTCCCAAGTACAGTTAACACACAGTGGGGCCCTGCTCTCCTGGAGTTGGCTGAACACCTGCCTGCCCATGGAAAGCAGGGAATTTATTCCTCGCTTTGCTTTGATTATGTGTGCAGCTTTTGCTTTCCCTATTAGACTGTCTTTATCTCAGCCCACAGGTTTTCAAGCTTTTGTCCTGATTCTCTCCCCAGTCCCGCTGGTGGGGCAGTGAGCAAGGAGCTGCATGGTATTTCCTTGCTAGCCAGGATTAAACCATGACACCATGTTACATCAAATCTGTCTTTCAGCTACAACAGCTCAAATCTGCTACTTCACTGAAGTCTTGCTCAATTCCTTTTTAATTACATGCTTAACGTATCAACAGCTTACTGATAACCAAAACTGAGAAAATGGCTTAAAATAATTATAGGCAGTTTTCAATCTTTTGAACTCAAAGGATGCTAACCTAAGGAGACAGCAGCCAGCAGGTTACCTACCAGCTCCTTTGATCATTTCTGTGTTTGCTTGTTGTCTGGAGAAGTGGATGTAAACACTCACTAGAAATGCTACAGCCTCCTTCAGTCCTCCTCCGAGAGAATCTTCCAGTGTGACTTTACTACAAATGCAAAGAATCCAGACAGAAGGTGTTTAACTGTGAGGCAATATTATGATTTTTTTTTTCACCACTCTGGATTGATGAGAAATCAGGTGCCTTTTATTTTCAGTTAAGTCTAAAGATGAGATATGGGAAAAACGGAAATGAATTGTTATAATTTCTGTCATTTAAAAAATATTAATATGGGCCCCATCTCTCTTTTTCTCACCATAATTTTTTGATTGTGAAGAATAGGTCACTGTATACTAGTGGAAATACAAACACTTCATTTTGAGATAATTCATTTAATTTTCCAGACTGGCTTCCTTTTCAGGTCTCTTCGTTACCCTGTTAGCCATAGCCAGCCTCTGCACATCCTGTGCTCCTCATCAAAATGCATTTTCCTCAGCCCACAACCCCTCACCTACAGTCCATTTGCCCTTCGACTGGGGTATTATGCACTGCCTCAGTAACCTCTTCTGTATGCGCCGTCCATATCTACACCAAGCCGCTCCCTCTGTACCCTTTTCTTTCTCATCCTTTGTTGAAGCCTGCATTTATTTTCAAAGACTCCTCTACTCAGCCTTTTATGTGTGGTGCTTTAAACCCTTTTATTCCCCTGAGCATTCCCAGCTATCCATTCTTTCCCTGAGAGGGAGGTGGATCTTCCTTGAAGTCATTATTCAGGGAAAGGAGACTAAGCCCCATTATTTGATTGATTTCACTAGTCATTGAAATGAATTGTACGTAGGCACAACTAGCAAATGCTTGTTAAAATGGTTAATTTGATCATTTCTTTTCAGTGATAGTGGGAGAACATAAAAATCACAAAATGAGTAGTGGAGCAAAATGGCAAGAATTATGTTTTGTCCTTTGAAATAATATTACATGACAACATAAATCCTATAGAAATACTTACGGGGTATTACTATATCTACCACGAGTTCATTATGTCTTACATTATTAGAATGAAAGGCAAAGAAATGAGTGATTAGATGTTAAAGCTGCACCATTTTTATTTAAGCAATTACATTACTCGCAGTGCAGTGTGCCAGAGAAATGACTGGTTTGATGACAGATCTCCTTTTCTATTACAAAACCCCTCTTAAAATAATTCTCAACAAGACAAAGTGAGATACAAAATAACTTTATAAATGTGGGAAAAATGAGAAATTATTCTGATGATCTAAATTTGCCTAAAGCACTTGCTTGTATGACAAAATCACTGCAATAATTTGTCTAACTTAGTGGTTTCATGCAGACGAGGCTGAATGTTTAAATAGGGTAGTGATTAGGATAGGAAAGACAGTGACAAAGCTCTTCAAACAAAATCTTGCCATGATCTGCCTCACTTATGCATTGTTTCAGTCAATACCAGAAATCTTGTACCTTAGTGAGGGAAAAAAAGAAAAAAATGGGGTTTTTTCTTAAAAATAAAACTGTCTACCATCAACTTATTAAAGACATAAACATAATTATAGTTAATTGAAAGATGTTGGAAAAATGCTACATTGGCTTCAAATGAACAGGCTAAGTTTCCATTGCCAAATATTTGGGTGTGATTTCCAATGGTTTTATCGGAATTGGACCTGTAATCAGTGAATGGAGAGAAAAATATGGAGAAGAGCATAAAGATTCCAGTCATGTCTGACAGTGACTCCAACCAAGCCTATGGCAATTGATGGAAGTATGGTTGGAACCCACACCACTAAATTTTGCCAGGCAACTGTACTAAGGACAGGCATCCTATGTTTAGAGACCTCATTCAGGCATTAATGTGTTCTGTAATAATCTTAACACTGAAATTTCCTATGGGCTCAGCATTTGTTAACGTCTGGCCCTGGTCCCTAGCTTTGCTGAAATAGAGGAAAGGAGCTGCACTAACTCACCACTCCTCCCTGGCCAAGGACTTCTCTCCAGTACGTCCCCAGAAGCATTACAGCCAGTGCAGTGCCAAGCCTTTTGCCGTCACCTTTTGCAGCTCCAGTCATAGGGGTGTCTCAGGGATGGCTTCTGTGCAGGAATCCCCAGCTGCCAAAAGCCTCCTAGAAGCCATGGGAAAAGGTACAACATTACTTTAAGGACTGCATTAAAACATTTTTTGAAGTATTATTGCAATTGGCCCGTGGACTAAATTGCCATAAGACACTCCCTTTAGTAGCGCAAGCTCGATTCCCATGAGGGACTGTTTCTCCTTGGAGGTTAATCCTTCGATTGTGTATTCTCTGTCTCAATAACTTTATTATACACTTAACAAGAACAGAGTCATATTTCATGCATCTCTTTCTAGCAGTGATCGGGAAGCACCTTGAAACTGGTTGTTATTTTTAAGTTTGCTTGTGTTTGCATGCAGTTTGCTAACGCTTCCCAGACCAGACAGCAATGACCCTTTGTTCCATGTTAAGCCCTGAGCTTATCAGAGCTGTGGCAGTGGGTCTACCTTTATCAGAGAAGTGCTCGTTCCTTGGTTGAAATTCCTTAGATCTTTCTGAAGCCATCTGGGAATAGTGTCTGAAATAAAAGGTCACTCTTACTGAAGTCTATGCAAAGCAGTGATTGCAGCAAAGCAAGTATCCTTCAGAATGTAGTGCCTTCCATACACCAGTCTCTTATATGCATGCAGAGATACGTTTGCATAACTTGTATTATTTATGCTCTAGACTTCATCGGTTTTCCATATTAAAATTTGATGATTTCATATTCACTCTGTGGCAGCATATGCTGATCATCCTGGAAAATATTAATAATTTTTCTACTGTTTCTATTTTATGCAATCATTGTTCCATCATTTCTATCTTCACAGTAGATAAAAACCTACCCACTGGTGTCATTGTAAGATGATAATCTGCTACCAGGTCCTTACTAGAAGCATAAACCACTGTTCAAAAAAATAATTTAATAAAGAAATAGAAACTCAGCAACAGGAAATACCATTATAGACTTTAGAATACCAAGAACATAATTAGTACTGTGGCATAACGATGAAAGAAAGCAATAAAATAATTTTACTCAATTCTGTAATTTTTAAAATGCTATAAATTAGCTTGTCAGCAGGGAAGGGTTGGTTTCTTCTCTTTAAATTTTGTCTGTATGCTTCTTAGGGTTATTTTCTCTTTAAAAGAACACAGAATGCAGTGAATACTGTGCAAATGAATTTTGAATTCACATAGCACATGAATGATTGTCTTTTTCCAGGTTGAGAATTTTACAATTAGGAGAGTTTATAGTGTCTGAAGAATCACTGGTTCTGTGGTCCCAGGAAAAATCGTGGGACATGAGCATTTGATCTGTTATCTCTGCAAAGCCATGGAGGCTCAGGAGGGCAGAGATAATAGCATCACTGTAACAGCCTTATCCAAAGCAAAAAGAAATTACATGGTGCCAATTTGAAAAATTCAGAGTGACAAGAAGATCCGACATGCTTGATATATTTAAATTTTGCAGAAAACAAAACCTAATATCTTATAAAATAGTCATAAAATCACAGAATATGCTGAGTTGGAAGAGACCCACAAGGATCACTGAGGCCAACCCTTAGTCCTGCACAGGACCATCCCCAAGAGTCACACTATGTGCCTCAGAGTATCATCCAAACACTTTTTGAACTCTCTCAGGCTTAGTGCTGTGACCACTTCCCTGTGGAGCCTGTTCCAGTGCTCAACCACCCTCTGAGGGAAGAACCTTTTTCTAATATCTAACCTAAACCTCCCCTGACACAACTTCAGGCCATTCCCTTGGGTCCTGTCACTAATCACCACAGAGATCAGTGCCTGCCACTCCTCTTCCCCTCACAAGGAAGCTGTAACCGCAATGAGTCTCCCCTTGTCTCCTCTTCTTCAGGCTGAACAGACCACGTGACCTCAGTCGCTCCTCATATGCCTTCCTCTCTAGACTCTTCACTGTCTTCATGGCCCTCCTTTGGATGCTCTCTAACAGTTTAATATCTTTCCTATATTGTGATGCCCAAAACTGCACAAAATATTCAAGGTGAGGCCACACTAGCTCAGAGCAGAGCAGGATAATCACCTCCCTCAACCGGCTGATGATGCTTTGCCTGATGCCCTCCAGGACCGGTTGGCCTTCCTGGCTGCCAGGGCACTGCTGATTCACTGCTGACTTAATTTGCCATCAACCAGGACCCCCAGGTCCCTTCCCATGGCACTGCTTTCCAGCATCTCATTCCCCAGTCTGTCTGTACATCCAGGATTGCCTCATCCCAGGTGCAAAATCCAGCACTTCCCCTTGCTGAAGTTCATATGGCTGGTGATTGGCCAGCCCTCTCATTTGTTGAGGTCTCTCTGCAGGGCTTCCTTGCTTCAAGGGAGTTAAGAAAAGTTGTAAAGCAATAAACCACAAGATTGTTTCTAATATGCCTTTACTCTAATCAAAAGCACAACACAAAGGACACCAAGTGCCATCTCCACTTTCTGCTGATGGCCACGTCAAAACATCCCCTGCACTACTTGTTATTTCTACCCTATATTAAAAAGCCATTACCCTATATTTAAAGCAAATTATTAAAGCCATTAAAGTGCTGATCAGAGACATCATTGTGCCACAAGTCTGTTCCAAATCCTTACACTTTTTTGTTTCAGAAACAGAACATCTTGGGCCAAATCCAGCTAGAACATGTTAAACAACAGCAAAGGCACTGAAATCAATGTGCTTGCTGTATCAATACTGCATTTGCTCTGTATCCATTTTACTGTTGGATATTTATTTTCTATTGACTGTATTTATAATATATCTACAACAGAAAACTGAAACATATTGGAGGATATCCAATTCCGGAAGCAATCTGATTCTCTGCTTTTTATTTACCTTTACTATTTTCAGCAGGATACTGGAATTCAAATTTCTTTAGAAAGAGAACAGTCAGTCTGAGCTTCTATATATAGTCAGTCAGATTACTGCTATTTCATTAAAACCTAATGCAGAGTGAACTAAATACTTCTCAGAACTAATTAATCTGACATGATAAACTTCAGAATACTAAATCACTTATGGTCTCATTTTATATTAATAAATGTAGGCAGATGTATTGACATCTTATAGATTCATGTATTTATAGTATAAAAACACAGTAGAGAAGTAAAGACAAGACCTGACAGAGACGCAAGGTTAGTGGAGCCAAGCTTGGTCAAGAAATGAGACTGAGTTCTTTTATGAGAAAGGTGTACAGGAATTCTAGGTCCAAAAGATGGGATATGGTGATGGGATTTAAGGCAACTCAGGAAGCTATTTAGTCTTTTCCAGTCAGCAAAGGCAGCACAGGAGAAGGAGCTCACTGCCAGCTGTGGCGAAAGAAGCATGAGAAACACAATATTTAAACAATTCCATAAAAAGCCTATGTTCAAAGAGTGTTAGGGTTGCAAAGTTGGATACTCAGACGGTAGGAAATGCCTGATTAAAAGTTTCCCAGACAAATTAAACTTGTAACTCTTATGTGCACTGTAAAATCTTTAATTACAGGATAACATATACCTTTTTACATGGCACCTTTGGCCTTTCTATGCACAGGAAGGGCATACATTTAATGAGCAACTATTCATTAGCTTGTTTTATCCTCGTTGTTAAGTGCATGGCCTCATGCCTCATTTACTATATCCTACTCAAACTCTACCCTGAATACACAATTAGTAATATCCTCATAGGATCACCCATGTAATTTATTGCTATACTTCTTAGTGCTTCACAAACATTAATTAATATCTCCAACTTCTTTGAAAGGACATGTCATTTTTCTTATTTTATGGTTTAGAATAGTGTGAGATGACAAAGGACTGATCTGTTTTTTCAGGAAAGCCCACATTCCTGTGTGCTGGATTCCTATTTGTGTCTCCTCTTGAAGAAATTACCCATCACCATTTCCTTTTTCCATCCTGGTGTGAAGCTGGAGCCCCTTCTCCTGCAGGAATATCATGCTAGCCATCTGGCAAGCCAGTGAATCTCTGCCCTTGATTATTTTGAGGCAAGTCTATCCCATGGGGCCGTCTACAGCCTTAAGTCTGACCAGGCATTTCCCTGAAAAAGCAAACAACCACCTGTCCAAACCTACTGCTTGAAAGAGAGAGGACCACTGTGTAACCAGAATCAGGGAAGTGTTCCTTCAAATGAACCAGGCAGTCCTGCAGGAGATGCTGCTCCCACAGCTCCTCACGTGTTAGTGCTAGAGGTGTTCAGCGAGGGTTTGAGTGGCTGCTCCACTTGGCTGCAGCACACAACAGGGGGGCAATGCCATTGGCCACAGCTCGCAGCTGCCACAAGAAGATTCCTGACTTCCTACCTTGCATTGTGAAATGACAGCAGCTACAGCCATTACATCCAGCCTGCCTTGCTGTGGTCTTGCCAGCATGGAGCGTATGGTCATCCCATTCAGCCAACCTGGTATTCCTGCTCCTCCCATAGCCACAGCTATGGCATCCCTTTGGGCCCTTCCCCCCTGTTGGTTGGAAGAGAGCCTCTCCTCTGTGCCAGCCAAAATGTGCCCCTTGAGCAATAGAGTCTGTTTACTTGCAGCTTTCCTGGGCTCATAGCCCATCACTGATTTCCTGACAAAGTGAGTTCCCACACCGATGCACTTACTGGGACATTGCTACTGGCCTGGGGACATACAGGGTGTTCAGCTGATTCTACCACACTTCTAGAAAGACTGGCACTGTACAGCAGGCAGGGTTCGACTTCATCCATGGCTCTCTCCTTGTCACCCATGATCACCTCAGTGCCTGGAGACACTAGCTCATGGAAGTTATAAAGATGCTCTGGATCTTACAGCAGTGTACTCCTCTAAAGTTGCTCTGGTGAACTCTCCATTACAAACCTCAAGGAGATTATCCTGAAGGACACAAGTGTACTGAGCTTCTTTTATAGTGATCCTGCACATTCACATGAGCTATCTTTAATTTTAGAAGTTCATATTTGCGTTGCTCCCTGTGAAGCAGAAACAAGCCTGAGTTGCTGCTGTAATGAGCTGGAAATCTTTTCAATAGAAAATGGCATCCTCAGTCCACTGCCTTTGCAGACCCATTAGATCCCAAGTCCAGCAGAAGCCCTGCACTAAGTTCTGTGAAGAGCAGTAGTAGAAATGTCAGCCTCAGTATGGATAGAGCACAAGTAGAAAATGTGTGGAAGAACAATGTGGAAGAACAGGAAGAAGTGGAAGAAAAAGGGGTGATAGAAAAGCATGTGTTAATGGCACCTAAATTCGTAGGTCGTAAAAGTCTCCAGAACAATTATCTGCAGTGTTTATAAATACCAAAATTGAAAAAAAAACAATTGGTAGCTTAAATACAGCAGCCTACACCCAGAACAAGAGACAAAAGACCAATGAGTTGATCAGCAGTTTTGCCTAATGACTCACAGAGGTGGGACAGAGGGAGAGACCAACAATTCAGTCATTGGCATCTTTTGAAAGGTGTGAAAGACACATTCATAAACCAACCACACGGCTGCCTCTAGTAACAACCCGGAAGAAAAGAAGACACTATGAGAACTAAATAGCTCTAAATAGCTAGCTTCCCTAACCCTTTGTCACCACAAATATTCTTGGACACACTGCGTGCAGACACACCTTCAAGTTTCCTAGTAGAAAGAATGAGTAGGTAAAACTATGAGAAGACTGACTGTTCACAAGTGATACCTGGTTTGTACAAAGCAAAATAAATTTCCTTCTTGTGCTGTCTCTTGTTGAGGGTTGCTCCATTAGTTAGCTTTGCAGAACAGTTCTGGATGGCCCTCCACGGTTCACCTCCCACCAGGCAAGTGAAGATGCTCCTGCCAGGACTCAGCCTTAACGTGCAAATGGGCTGTGCTAGTTAAGCAGCAGCACATGCTCACAGGTGTGATTTCCTGGCAGAAATCAAATTTGATTTGAGTCCCAGGTCAAATGAAGAACAAGCAGCACATGGTGAAGGGCTTTGAGTGTCCATGGCCGTTGCCATATGTCTCTGGCTCTCGTGCAGGGCCACAGCTTACTTGGCTTCCTGCAAGGCAGCATCTGAGTGTTGCACAGGGAACGTTACATAGATTTCAAAAGAGGATCTCACCGATCCACCATCACTCCCTAGTCCTTCATTATGTCCTCTGTAACACTGACAAGCTGTGTCAGTTGCCTCTACTGCCTGCAGAAAGATGATATCCATCTCCACTACCAGATGTCCACCTCTTCAAAGTTTTAGGCTGTCAGTCCACTAAGACACCCGATAAACTTCGCAGGGTGGGGAGGGGATCTTAAATACCAAGCCAGTCTTTACAAACAAGTCACTCCTCCCTTGCCTATTAATGGCTTTGCAAACTCCTGTAGCATGTAACTATAGTACACACCTTTAAATGTTTTATGAGCTTGTGATAGTCCCCCATTCATCATTTATGGTCAAGTACTAAAATATCTTGCAGGCAACTGTAACACTCAAAAGTGTTAATAAATATCATTTCCATAGCGAGAATTTCTTAAATAAGAAAGTTGTGACATCAGCATAATTAGCATTTTAATTTTTCAAAGCACTTTCAACAAGAATAAATCCATATAGGACCAGACAGAGGTAGGTGCTGAAAAAAAATTCAAACTATTTAATTTCCATGTGAGACTGGGAATATAAGGTTGGGTTACAGCCTTATGCCATCAGTGCTGAAAGCTCTGCTTACATGTGAATAAGTAGTACCTACTGTAGTTGTATTGCCATATACTGTACTCTGCCCTCCTTATAGGTGAACTTTCAGTTTGGGCTCCATTAAATTACTGTGGAACAGGCTGCATTCAGACACAGCAGCCTGATCATTGCCAGGAAAAATAAACTGCTTCAGTCTGTGGCTATCTACAAATGTCATACTTGGTCACCACCAACATTCACATAGATTTAGGTTACTTCCTATATCTAAAGGCTAATCCTCTATAGTAAAACAGGTCCACTCCATCATAAGCAAACAGAAAATAACTGTAAATAACAAAAGACTGCTTTGTTTCCTCTGTTTCACTTCAGCAGTGCAAGGGGACGCCTGTGAGAATGGTAATCATGGCCAAAGATGTTACACAGTACAGCTGTAAAAATAGTCTAACATCTGAGGCAACAGTTACCCATTAGGGTCAGTACTCCTTAAATAGTTATTTTCCAGCTCAATCAACTCCCTGATCTGGTTCATTGCACAAATAAGTATGCTGGCACAGAGGGCAGAAAAGAGCAGCAGGAAATTGTGTGCCAAAATGCTTCTTAAGCCCTCACCAGTGGCAGATGAAGATGCTCAAAGCTATACGATGCAAACACTCCCATGGAGTTTGTCACCATGTCCTTTAAGAGCATGGTTTAATGGTGGATTTGGCAGTATTAGGTTTATGGTTGTACTTGATAATCTTAAATGTCTTTTCCAACATAAATGATTCTATGACTTTGTGATCTTTCCACAGCAGTTTGTGCATCCTTCATCAAGGTCACTGAGATGCAATATTTTAGAACTAAGCAGTGAGAGGTCTGTGGCAGTATGTACAGGAGAAAGTCCAGTCTTATGAAATGGTAACAAAATGTAAACACTAGAAGACAGCTGGTTAAATAATGAGTCTACACAAATCCAGCAGCAATTTGTCTGCAATGTGATAAAATAATACAGGACCAGCTCTAGAGCAGTATATAGCCACAGCCATCAACTGCCTTCTGCAGATGTATAATAAATGCATACCAATCCTCAACCCTGCTCCTGATATTCAGGGAAAAAAATAGAGGTGTTTTTTCCAATCCTGGATGTGGCTATAGTAGTGATGACTTTAAAATGGACTTTTGTCTGACCAGATATTGCAAAATGGTGGCTACGTTGAACAGAATTGGGGTCTGGCTGCAAGAGAGCAAATTACTGTCTTCATATGAAACTCAGTTGATAGTTTTCTCAGAGTTTGGAACTCACTAACCCGACAATTCCTGGGAAAGTTTTATAGACTCTTAGAATCATTTAGGTTGAAAAGACCTCTAAGATTGCCAAGTCCAACCTTAACCTAACGATGTCAAGTTCACCACTAAACCATGTCCCTAAGTCATCACATCTTTTAAATGCCTCCAGGGGTGGTGACTCACCACTTTCCTGGGCAACCTGTTTGAGTGCTTGACAACCATTTTGGTGAAGAATTTTTTCCTAATATCCTGGTGCAGCTTAAGGCCTTTTCTTCTTTTCATTTACTACCTGGGAAAAAAGGCTGACCTCCAAATCAATATGACTGCCTTTCAGATATTTGGAGAGAGTGATAAGGTCAGATTTTTTGGCTAACACGGCTCATGTCTGATGTAATATTGGGAGATCTGTCATTAAAATACTATCAAATAGTCAGGACGGGAAGGGATAAAGAACCATTACCACATGCAGATTGCTGTTTCCTGCAGCCACTGTCTTGGTATGGTGATTTTCTGGCAGTTTTGTCAGAATCCACTGACTCATGGAAATGGCACAGACTAAACTTCCAGGCTGGAAGGTATAAAACCACCAGTTAAAGCAAAAAGGCTTGGAATCTGATCCAACAGCAGTTGCACTGCTGGGACTGTTGTGCTTACCAGTGTGGTAGCAGGGATACTGGCACCATGACAGAAGAGGAAGGATGAGCATCTCACCACAAGTTAGGTAACTATTTTGCTCATCAGCACCTGGGTTGAGTTACAAGTTGTCCGTTGCTAGTTGTAAATTAGAAAGAAACCCCATGACTTATGTGATGAATTAGTGAAATCACATGGTAGATTAGTCTGTGCAAAGGGGACTGAGCCCTTATTTGTTGTGTTTCTTTCTTTTTCAATGAGCTCATAACATACTTCAGTATACAGAGTATGTTTTCCTGTAAATCTGGAATATTCAGACAGACCGTGACAGCAGTCCTCAAAAGTTGTTCATTTCAACATGACTTGATCTATTTCATCACAGAAGAGTGAATAAAAAGTTGAATTAACTAACTTCAACTTATTGTGAAAAAGTAAGTAACTGCAGAAATCTCAACAGCTGAAGCCTGATCCATGTGAAAGTTTGCCCAGAGTTAGATAGGTGAACCTAGGAAATCAAAATATCCACTCCTTTGATCACCTAGGATGCCCATGGAGCCAAAGAGATGCACATATTAATTATTTTGATTACATAAGATACCCTTGAAGCCAAGGAATTACAGACCCCAAATAAACTTATTTAAAACCAGATTGGACTAGATATTTTGTTTTCTCCCAGTCTACTATACATCTGCCTTTGAGGTTTGTAATCCAATGATTTCTGGTCTAAGTTTCACTGTAGGGTTTCCTACAGGACATTAGCTGACTTCTCTATTGCGTATTCCTAGTCAAAACTTCATACAACACAGGACTGCTGCTTGTAGAGACTCCAAATTTAATTATACCACTTCATGCTTTATACAGTTAGACTAGGGTGAACCATCTCGATTAACCTCTTTTATAGAGTGCTTTATTAGTCTGTAACAGCTTCCCTTTTGATCACAATAATTATCGTTGCAAGACCCTGGGAGTGCTTTTTTAAAGCAGACTCAGTTCCTCATCTGTGATTTATTTACAAGCATGGTCTCAGGCCAAGAATTTGTAGATAATTGTATGGTCTTTATTTAGGCATATAGCCTGTGAGTATTACTAATTCTCTGCAAAATGCTTAAGAAAAAACCCCTGAGTTTGAGACAGTGAATTTTTACTGACACAGTAAAGAAAAGGCAGGAAACAGAACTGGGATCTGCCCCACTGGTACTCCTGTCATGGAATAGACTAGTTTTACACCAAGTGGTCCCTGAGAGCTACCAGGGAGCATCCAGATGCCAGGTTAGGATGCTGTTCTTTGTAATGCTGTGTCAATATACCTGGTTGTTTATGACGTGTCTTGTGACAGTTCTCAGCAGTGGACCAAGACAGTGGGTGCTGTGTTGTCAGAGAAGAAATAGATCCCGGCCCTCAAAGCTTCCTGTATCCCAAGGCAATGCAGTCAGGGCAAGAAGGAAGCCCTGACCAGGCACACCAGTGTTAATAGCCGCAGCCATGGGTCTGTGGCTGGAACACTGGTGGTCTGCTGTGCACCTGGTCTGCCTTGGGGTGGTAGAAGAGTTGTCAGGTCTGTGAAGACAGCCAAGGAAGGGGCAGCTAATGTAGTGCTGTATGGCACAGGGGACAGCTCTTCTTCCCTAGCCAAGGGACGGAGCTGTGGCACAAAGACAGCCATCTACACAGAAAGCACAGGGAATGGCACCCGCACTGTTTGCAGACACATTGCCTGGTTGCACATAAATGGAGCTGAGGAAATGTGGCAAGAGAAAGCTAAACAGGTGGTTTGTCACATGACTTGCAACGATAAACATCTGGTTTTATAACCTCATCCCAGGTCTCCTTCTTGTAGGCAAAAGAAGCAAAAAGTCACTGGCAGGGTAAGGCAGACATGAACAGACAGACACACCACACAGAATCAGCTCCCTGTCTATAGCTGTTAATGGCCTTTTCCCTGGATGGACAAGAAGCAAATTGAGCAAATTCATGCACACACGTGAATATTACTATGCCCATGCTCTTCAGTTGCTCCACCTCTAAAAGCACCTTTTTTGTTGTGCAGACTTCTGTTTAAAACAAGTAGAAGGGACAACCCAAACAAGCCTGCTGACCAGGTATGTATACCGCTGGTTAGATACAATGTGCCATGTCACTTGCCCAGAGCAGTACAGAGAGATGGGACAAACAGGTTTCCCAGCACCACCATGGGAGAGGCTGGCCAACACTTGTCTTCTTATGCTTCTTATATTATTCTACAGAGCAGGAAATACTACATAAGATCTCTCCTAATTTAGCAGCATTTTCATAGAGGTTCTGCTGCTAAATGTCCTGACTGGGAAGGTACAGCTATTTTTGTATTTCCAAAACAGCAAGTCAACAGCCAGTGTTGCCTTCTCAGTAAAAAAAAGTCACTCACTAGGCATCTCTGGCTGTCTGCAGCTACTGTGTTTTTGCTTGGGCTGTAATATTCTTTCCCCTGTTGCAGCATTTATTATTATATATTCCACTATAGGTACCTTACATACCCCTAGCAACCAAAAATCAAGGGATGCAGTTCCCAAATAGATGTCAGGCCTTGTGCATCTGTTGAGACCTACTCCATTCCTCACTAGAGAAAATTAGTCCTAATTTATGTTCTTTGAGAAAAGTCTCACATCACTGTGAAATCCCAAAGCAATTTGTCTAACAACTGTCTGCTACATCCAGCATGCATTTCTGGCAGTCTTGCAATCCTCAAAGGAAGAGGTTTCTGAAATGTGTTGGAGGAGGGCTATTTCCACATACTCCAGGGACAAAACCTTGCCATAGACTCAGCTGGGACCCATTACTCTGCAGTGGGCCTCTGGCACCTCAGGGGCCAGAATTTACTGACCAGCAAAAGCCCATGATGTGGTTCTGTCTGATTTCAGCTCTAATCTGCATGCAGTTCTTGTCAGAATGTCAGCTTCCAAAATTTCCCGCTGCCTAAAGTATTTTCAAATTTCATGGAATCCTCAGTAATTCATGTCAAACCTTGGTCAGGGCACTTCTCTGATCCTTCTTACCAAAAAAGATACACAATTCAGCTCAGCATCCCTGGTTGCAGAAATGAGGATCCACCTTTGTTCCCATGAAAGCCCACCAGCACCCAGCTGGCACTTTCCCTGCCTCCTGCAGCCTTTTAATTGCATTCATCCTTCCCTCCTTACATTGCCACTCCTGAGTGCCAGGCTCAGGATCTGACACTTTCCAGCTATGGATTTGTTCTGGTTGACAGACATCCAGTTCTGGTTGAAGTCCAGCACAAGGCTCTCCACTGCTGATATGCAATCAGGTCTCTATAGCCAGGGGCCTCAGCCAGCCTGTCCCATATGGCTGTTTATATCCCTGGAAAGGCTTTTACTGCTAATCAGGCTGACCTGATTCCCATAATCTATGCTTTTCCAGTGGGGTTTCTGCTTAAGGCCAATTGCCAAGGCTGGGAGAGCTCACACTGCAACTCCCGTGCATCTTTTGGGACACTCTAATGCACAGGCACACACAGGCTAGAAATCCCACCCTTGGAAGGGATGGCAATAGCCAAAAACCTGCCTTTTGCCCTTCCAACAAGGCTCCCCATTGCAGCTTAATAATGGGGCATTTTCTAGGAGATTTTACTTCCTCTACCACTAAAAATATTTCAGCTGTAAAAGCAAGCAGAGAGGTCTGCAGCTTCCCTATCCCTGAGCCTTGTAGAAGGTTGGCACACAGATGCAGGCCCATGCTCAGCCCAGGATGTATTTGGTGCTGTTAAAAGTGCAAGCAAAGGCAGCTGAGGGAGCAGATTCCCAGAGACACTGGCTTTCTCTAGGTGCTAAGCATTTTCCCAGGCCCC
Organism: Lepidothrix coronata; assembly: GCF_001604755.1. NCBI lineage: Eukaryota > Metazoa > Chordata > Aves > Passeriformes > Pipridae > Lepidothrix > Lepidothrix coronata. The sequence continues at coordinate 2,985,677 of NW_016690190.1, forward strand.
AGCCAAGACTGTTACAATCTCTGGTGCTGAGCTCGCCCTGGCTGTGGGAACCCCCATCTGTCAAATCAGAGGTAGCCAAGTGCAGATAATTTTTTTAAAGAAAACAAGAAAGTAAGAGAGTTTCGATGACCTAAAGTCCCAAGAGACAACTTGTTGCCTGGCTCACTCTTTCTTGTCCCCTTGCAACACTATCACAACCACTTTGAATCAAATGTCCAACAATTCTTTTGGAATTTGGGTTTTAAAGATGTCTGAGAAACTTACAATAGTGTCATGGTTTGTCCCCCCACCACAAATAGGTTGTTCTGTAAGAAGATCTGCAAGAAGTGAATCTGCCAATCCATCCTGAGCTCTGCAGGAGGCATGTTGATAAGTTTATCCTGGACATAAACACAGATGGAAGGAAATTGCCATAAAAAAACCCAAAACATGAAAAGTCATAAAGGATGTAACTGCACCTAAAATGTGTTAGAGACTTTTAGGTTTGTTAAGCTACAAAGGAAGATTTCATCCAACCAAAAAGCCCAGTAACCAAGCTCAGAGTGGTCCAGCAGGCTCCCCCAGACCAGCCACCTGGGACGATCCACCCCAGCCCCCTTTCTCTTCTGAGAGCTGAGCTGCCAGGAAGGGGGCCAGACACCAGGCACAAGTGAAGATCCTCAGTCCAGCGTGAGGTTTCATTCCCAGCAGCAACAAGGGTTTGGAGATGGGCTCAAGTCTCAGTGTCATCTAAGTGCCCGGTGCAGCCACCAAAATGACATGCCAGCCATGTTTTTTATTCCTGTTGCCTCTGAGAACAACAGTGTTACCAGAAATAGGATCAGTGGGGACAATTTCCTCCTTAGGAGAAAACCATTAGCCACAGAAACAAGGAATGAGCCTATAAAAGAATCTCGCTATCAAGGGACCCATCTGGCTCTCACCAGTGAGAATTTGCATGGCTCCCAAGCATTTAAGTGCAGAATTAATAAGAATCTCTTTATTTCTTCAGTACTAGGCAGTAGGAGGAACAGTTGATTAGTTTGCTTGTTAAAGTATTACTGACATTCCATACCATAGTTTTCAAACAATCAGATCTTGATTATTTTTGGTCATGTAAATTAAATTTTTACAAGGATTATTTTCAAGCCTATTTAACTCTATATAAATGCAGCATTTTTTTCAAATCTCAAATTCCCTTGCCCCAACAAACTAAACAGTGTGTTTTCATGCACATGGCACAGGAAATGAACAGTTTTTATGGGAATATTTAAAACTCACTTTTGCAGACAAAGCAGACTTAGAAAACCTCTTTCAAAAGCGTGATTTTTTTCAGGGTTCGAAGAGGCTAATTATGAGCCTTTGAAACAACAGTCATCCTCCAAAAATAATTTCATTTTAATCACACTGTTTACTGGATATTTATAATGCACATGCAGAAGATTAAAGGTGAATGGATGGAAGGATATATGTTGTGCAGAGCTTGGGGAAGAAACCCAGATTCCAGTTTCGTAGAGAAGTTCATTGGAAATTCTTGTTGAGAATTCTTATTTCCATAATAAAACCAAAAAACAGACATCTTCCAAATGCACTGGATGCACTATGGTGGCCCACACCCACTAGTATATGTACTTTGGGAAAAGTACATTACCAGGCTTCTGGGCCAAGGAACAAACAAACAGCAACAGAAACGTTTCTGGGCAGAGATGGACTCTTGCCTGAAGGACTGTGGGCTCCCCTGGCAGAGCCGAGCATCCTTGTGGCACGAGGTGTTTCGAGAGCATGCAACGTGCCAATCTAAATATGAATCTTTGATTCATCTCTCCTTGCACAGTTTCACACTTGTGTTTTAACTGAACGTTCCTTAGAGAGAAGGGAAGGGTTTTGAGGAGAAAAAAAAAGCAAAAAGAAAAATCAGAGCAAACCTAGGAGGAAAGTGTATTGACAGCAATATCTGCTCTAAAAAAAGGCAGGGACAGAATTTACCTTACTCCCCAGCAAATGACAGGAACTTTTAAATCCGAAACTAAAATGTTCTTCATCAGAAAAAAGTGAAGTCAAAAGAAAACCTGAAAAAGTAGGAGAATATCTCACTGACAGGGCAGGAAGAAAATTTAAGAATCAGTTCAATAGTAAGAAGAAAAGTTCTGGGGGATATTTTTCCATAGGCATTTGAAGAAAAACTTGAAACAACAAGCAAATTCAGATTGAATTCAGATACATTTTTGGCTGAAAGAAGGGTAAAGTTATAGATTTCTGAAGATGGGAAGTATTTCCACTCCAACCATTTGCAAGTAAAAATTTTGTAACTTATTTGTTTGAAGTACCATTCAATTCAAAAAACACAAGACTAATCAGAACACAAACAATTCAATTTTGGTGGAATGAAACACTTTGGTTCATTCAAGGTTTTGGCATGATAAGCTTTTTGGTTTCATTTTGCCAAAGAAAACTTCAGAAAATTCTGACACAAGACATTTTTCCTGCTCTTTTGGTTTGGCTTCTGAACAAAAAAACCCCTAATCAGTATTTGGCTGGATGCATTAGAGTCACTGAATGAAATTATGCCAAGGTAACATGGCTTTAACATAGCAAAATGAAGATGCTAAAGTATCAGATTAATCCAGAGCAGCTGTATGCTGTTTTATGACTGCTGAAGGAAATACAGAAGTAATGATGCAGTGCTTACACGTAATGAATTCTGGAATATCAGCTATGTTTTTAGAACCCAAAGCTGGTGGAAGCTTTCTCTCCCTCTGTCCTTTGCATTTTCTCACTGGGCTTCTGGCCACACATACCAATGATATACTGCTAGTGAGGCGGACAGGTGCTTCCAAAACTTTTTTAAAAATGGACTTCACTGACCAACAGTGGCTGCCTTTTGCCAGCACAATTATTGCCTTGGCCTTCGCAGGTTATTTATTGGTGCTGTGCTGCAACATACTTCATTTCAAAGACATAAGTCAATTTAGCTGTAAAGTTCTCTACATTTTTGTGTGCCCTCACTTGTAATGGTGAATGTTCTCTGGTAGGCAAGATGTGATTGTTCATGAGACAGGCACAGCCTCCTGCTGCTCTCTGTGCTCCCATTCCTGCAGCTCCTGTGACCATTCCTGCCACCCTTGAGGCCACTGCTGGGATCGCTGAACTGCTGCCAGCACCAGGAAAAGCAGCATGTTTCAGTCCCTTTCATGGGTGTTTGGAAAAACTAAGTTTTTAGAGCTCCTTTCTCAGAGTTAAAGAAAAGCCATATTGTTTTCACCAGAAAATGTATATATACAGAGCACAGATAAAGAATAATGAATGGGAGCCAAGAAAGGAGTTAATGCAGGAGGAGTACTCACAGCACTCTGCTTCCAGCAGCAGTGATCTGCCCTGATCTTGACGATGGTCCCTGTCTGGGCCTTGGGGGACTGAGAGCAGCATTTGCTGCCAGGTAAAGAGTTGCTTCATACCCCTTTTACAATTTCTGCTATGGCACCATCTGAGAATGTCTCTATCTTATGTAGAAATAAATTAATAACTAATATAAGCATCAATAAAAGAAATCCCTTTGGAAAGTACTCCCTCAAACCCACCGGTTAAGTGTTTCATGAAAACACAAGTAAGAAACAGTGTGTATTACTGCCAAATCAGAAATAGTCTTTCTGACAGAACAGTAAACAAAAGAAGTAATGGAGGAATAACAGAAATGACAAATTTAAGACAGGAAGCATAGCATTTTGATACTCACGCAAGAGCTTAAAAACATTATTTTTGTATTGTCGTGAAAACTCCAAGTAGAATAATATAATAAGGTGCAATATTTTCAGTGGTTTTTGTCACATTCAACAGCACATATGACAGCCAAGCACTTTGACAATGTTATGAAGACTTGCTTAAGACCACCTGGGAGGGGATAAAGTGATTTAGAACAACATTTAATAGTCTAGTGAAGCTCAAATTAGTGTTCTGTAGTTTACTAGAAAGGTCCAAAGATACAGGAGAGAGAAAGAGAACCTAAGAGGGAAACATCTGCTTTTTCATATTTAGGATGGTGACAGAATAACTTCCAAATATGTAATGGTACATATTGGTACTCTAGTTATATTTTATAAAAATATTCCATATGGTATGTAGTAGGGCAGTATTAAAGTAGAAATATGAATGTCAAAAGGCAAAGGCACCACAGCCATTGGCTAAAACAAGTTCCTAGAAAGAAGATTTTACATGAAGCATTACATGAAGCACAATACATGGGTAATGTGCTCATATTGGCATCCTCACCCCCATTCCCACACTGCTGTATACAGTTCCCAAAAGAACAAGTTAGATTTAGAAACATGATGTATATCAAGTTACTATTCAGCACATGGCACAAACAACAGGTGAGGGTTTCACTTCATGTATTTCAGGTTTATAATGAAAGCACAAGTCAAAACTCTATAGCCAAGCTGTATCTCAGATTCACCCACTGCGGGTCCAGTACCCTGGGCAGCTGCTTTTCAACAAATCCTAAATAAGGTATATAAAACTATTTTTATATCTACTGAACTTTTCTCTTTTGAAACTGAGTAGTCACGGGTAACATCCTTAATATGGCACTGAAAGAGGAAGACAATTGCCCTTGTCCATTGCATCCAGTAAAGGCAGATGAAACCCACAGGCTTGAACTTCTTAAGGTAGTCAAGAAGTCAAGCGTGCATAGCTGGAGCTACAGAGTGACTTGGCCTTCAAAAGCACTGCATGGCCAGCATGTCAGGTACAGAACAGATGCATGCTGCCAAGCATGCAAATCTCTATCTGCAGTGCTAACACTGGATCCTAAGCTATTTGGTCCAGGAAAAGCATCTTCCCCTCTGTAGAGCTGAGGTAAAAAAGCTACAACTTCGAAATGTGACAAAAACTGTCTATGATAAATTATGCATTAGCTTTCTGTGCAAAGTCTTTCAGGTGACAAAGAAGCAGGTGGTTTTTGAGCCATGTGTACATATGTTTCTCAGCAGAAGAGGTTCCTATGGAAGCTTCTAGGCACAAAAACATAGAGAAGATCAGATAAAATCCTTTCAAAGAGCAAGAGGAAAAGATGTCATTCCAGTGACAACTTAAAATAAATTAATCAAATACTGGAAAAGTTGCTTCACCATATATTTAAAGCTGAGTAGAAGTTTCCTGGATTGAGACACAAATAAATATGTGAGGCTTTGCGCCTTTTTTTTCTTTTTAGGAGTTTTTAGGCAAGTTGTCACAGGGGTCTCCAAGAATACACTCACGCAGTTACAGCAGAGCCCTTGAAAGCACAGGCACAGGATGACTCCAGAGGTAAAAGCACAAATATGAATGGTCAAGGGTGGTCAGTAAAGGATTGCAACCCTGAGAGCTGGGCAGGGCTTGCTTTGGGGCATAACAAAGAAGACACGTAAAAGGGAACAAGGAACTGATATTAAATAGGTATAAAAAAATCTCCTATACAGTGAAAACACAAAGGAGGAAAAGAGAAGGAATTAAAAAAAAACAACCCTGTGCAAGACTGGGATCACAGGAAGAGCAGGGTAAGAGGAGGTGCCCCTGCACTGTGCTATCCCCTCTCTCCAACAGTAACAGCATTGTGCCCAGTCAATACTTATCCAAAGCGGATCCTCAATCCCCCTCTGTGGACAAAGAGCACTGTCCTACTGAAACTCAGCAACTATCCATCAAGTCTTGTCTTTTTGTCCACGGGTTAAGTACACTAGAATTAGAGAGGTGTGTACACATGCATGTGTGTGTTTTCTGCTCTAGCTTTCCAATGCAAGGTGATTAAGGCCACAGCATCAAGTCAGACTAAAGGTGAACACAACCCAGTTGGGTTTTTAAAATTAATTAAAAACATGGAATAGTAAAAAAACAATAAAAAAAATATAAAACCTCTAAGTACTTGAAGGTTTATAAAATGTTGTGCAACTTCAGATAATGAATAAATAATTCATTACACAAATACTTCCTAAGGGTGCCTTTCCTTGCTCGAGGAATTCCTGAAATGAAGCTTGGCGAATGCAAAGAACCTATGAAAAGGATGGCATTAATTCTAGAAGGTTCTGCATTTAACAAGTTTCTACCTCAACATGAGAGGAGAGTTATTATTCTGTCACTCCTTCTGGAATGATATTAAGATTCAGACGCCGAGCACGGCAATGGAGTGCGAAGGTTTGCTGTGCACTGAGCGGCTCCTCGCCTGCACCTGTTTACGATCGATTGCCTCATTATCATTTCGCACAGCAGGAGAGAGCACAGCTAAACCCACACCCAGAGAAAACTGAAAATTCACCGGGTTTATTAATGTCCCTTCCATCTGCAGCCCTGCCTGCTGCTTCCTGAGCACTGGGCAGCACCACACGACCATGACATGGAGCTTTATTGTCCAGTCCTGCACGGCAAAGTATTGCACCAGAGAATTCTCCAAGCTCTGGGGGTGGCAACTGAGCATGGCAGAGCACAGAAATAAGAAGCCATGCCCATATGATGTGTTGGTGTCTTGGTTTTTTATTCTCTCCCCCTCTCCCCCCCAGAAAGGATACTTCTAACCAAGACCAAGGATAGAATAATGGAGAGGAAGAAAGCAGGGAAAAAAAAAAAAATCAATGCCTTTTTCACGTTTTCATAAATCACGATAAACCACCATCCCTGACTATTTTCATTCCTGCAGCCAGGCAGGCTCTGTGCTGCAGTGCAGAGAACCAGAGTTCAGGCTTCACAGCATGGCTTTCTTTTCCCTGGGCTGATGAGGGCTAGAGCACTAGCCCAGTGCTGCTGGGCTGCTCTCAGGAAACATTCAAGATTGGATTGGAGGGGGCTCTGAGCAACCTGATCTAGTTGAAGATTAATACAGGGTTTTGGACTAAATGACCTTTAAAGGTCCCTTCCACCCCAACAATTCTATGAGTTTATGATTCAGAACTGCCAGGAGGGCTCCAGGCACCCCTCCAGGCACTCCGCAAACTGACTCGGGGAGTAGCTTTTAGGGGTAGCTTCCTAACCTCTTGGAAATGCAGTTTTTACAACTGGAACATCGTAATACCAGAAATTGCTGTAGCGATGCATTTCATTGGTACTGACATTCCTCCTGACAATATTTGCAACCCTTATCTGTATTTGGTTTTCATGTGCATACTGGTGAAAGCAAAATGTGTTTACGCATAAGGAAAGCTCAGCAAATAGTTAAATATATTCACCCAAAAGAGCCACATGTAAGAATCACACATGCAGAAACTGGTGGCTGACACATGGAAATAGCTGACCAACCACAAGTCCCAAAATAGCAAATACCCAGCAAAACAGTTGTACCACTGGAATATGTTTGCATAAATTATTCACGGAATAATTCTGAATATTGAATATGTAGAATGTTAAGGCAGTCTGGGAAAGTCTGCACGCAGGCGTTTTTCTTTTTTGTATAGATTTTTACCACTTGTCCTGCTGGTCTGTTCAATGCCCTCTCTCCTCACAGTCTTTTAGGTAAAGGTGTAACTAAGTTTCAGCATCCCACAGCAGCCCTCGTAAGTCAGTGGCCAACTCTGAACACTAAGAGCATTAAGGTTAATATGAGCAAAATGGCTTTCAGGATTCCTTCATTACAACAACAGCCTGTTATTACCAGATCCTACTTTCTTGATACTGAAAATGCTTACAGAAAATGAACACAGAGTTGACTTCTTTTATTTGCTACCAGTGGATTACACTTGGTTGCCTGGATCCTGTCCTGACCAGTCCATAGCATTCTGTCACTTGCTCAAAAATTGCTCATGTCTCTAAGGTGAGATAAAGTACCAATGGTCCTTTAAGAGGCAGTTTGACACCACTATTTATTTCTTGTGATTGATTCAGCACAATGTAGAGGAACAATTTCAGTTCTTTCCTAGACTGAAGGTACGCAAGAAAAATAAATATTCCTTTCTTAAAATTCACGGAAGGCAAGGTTGAGAATTCTCTTGGTTCATCATGACCAAGGCATTTAATTCTATTCTGACAAGTGCATTAATGTAAGTTAATGCATCTTGGGTAGAAGAAGTATGAATCAACCAATGTATTTATTTATTTTTTTATAAATAAATTCAGTAGAAAAAGGTAAAAAAAAAAGAGCAGGGGAAAAAATCCGATACCAATTTTCCTTTACTGATTCTCCAGCAGCAAGTAAAGAATAAGAAGTGTTTTGCACAGGGTGGTAAATTCTCCTACTAATGAAGTTCCCTGTAGTACTTGTGCACTGTGAAATGAAAAGGAAACAATGCAGGTTTGTGCCAGAAAATTAACATCTGACAGGTAGAAGAGGACAACTACAGAAGGAGAAGGCAGCAAACAGCAGAGGTCAAATGAAAGGACTAAAACAGCCAACAACTTCTGAGGTGTTTCAGGGCAGAAACCCTCCATCAGTAAAGCTCTAAGTGGAAAGTGATTAGCTTGTGACCATGTGCAATCTTTATTTACACCTCTGAACTCTGTCCAGTGTCTCAGGGTACATCTTCATGGCATAATATCAGGCTACACAGGGACCCTGAATGAACTTACTCAAAGAGCTAAAGCAACTAAAGCTCTTCTGAGAAGTGCATTAAGAACATCACTTTATCCTGGCTAGTCTGTGCCTAGTCCTGAGAGGATGATTGAATATAAATCTCTCAAGCTCTAGAGAAAAATGTAGCCTTCGGGTTCTTGTGCACCATCTGCAAGATACAGTATTTTTCCATCTAGACAAACTTATCATTGCCTTGACTGATGCCAAATGTTTCTTTTGTATGGCTAATTTAGAGGCCTAGTGATGTAGGTATTATTTCAATTATTATGGGAAAAAAAATATAAATAAGAATAAAATCCCTTAAAGAGTCAGTGGATCCATGGAAGACAATGATAAAATTTACCACTGATCTCAATATTTCAAGAAGCTCATCTTTACAACAAAAAATATCCTTTCAAACAAGATGGAAAGGTGGATGTGGAACTATATGGTTTTATCTGCAGTAAGAGTATGACTTAGAAACCTATTAGGTATAACAGCTTCACAATTTTTAGTACATTTATCAAGTATATGAATCATCCCATCTCCATATTTCGGGTACGAATTCAAATACACCTCAGAGAATGTCAAGATAGTTAGCATCTAACCTTAACCAATTTCCATGGAAGACAAATAGGTGTTATAACTTGAAGAATCTGACACAAAATTATTTCCCTGAGGTCTTACAAGTAACCAACTGCAGAAGAGAAAACTGAATCCAATTTTCCAAGTTCAAGGCTGGCAACCTAATTTCTGGACAGGTTCCCTCTCCTGTATGTTAAAGCAGCAGCCTGGAAAAGAAGTCATGTCCCTCCATCAAGTCTTTGACCTTGCCATGACATGACAGGTCCATAGGACTTTTTGGGGTGAGCTATGGGAAGAGGATTTTCTATATGGACTAAATGTTTATTGTAGGATCTTATTGTCCAGAGTCACTTATGCAGGTATTTATTGCTACAACAATTGCAACAAATATCACAAATTCACCTGGGGTTTTTGTTGTTGTTGTTGGGGGGGGGGTTTATTTTGGGGATTTTTTTGTTTGTTTGTTTTAATCTCTCTCATCATAGAATTTTAGGGATCTCAGTACTAGCACAGCCCTGCCAGTTGTGACTCCACAATGGGAAGCAGAGCAAGTCTTTCACATTGCGAGCACATGTTGGTGTATTACCAGCAGTCTCACATGCTTTGCCCTATTGCTGCTAAGAAAAACTGCTGAGGATCTCAAGGGAGAGGGGGCTGCACAAGAGCAGCAGCCTTCCTGAGCAGACAAGACCTGAAAGCTCAGGGGCAGATTTAACATAACCTCTCTGGCACGTGTGTTCTCAAGAATTTCATGTTTTCCTCTCCTTGGGCCCCAGAAGACTTTCATTCCCCACCTCTAACCCACAACCAAGTCATAAGTAGGAAAAAAAATTTCAAGTGAGTGTTGAAATGTTTTCTAGGTCTCCTGCCCCACTTTTGCAGGCTTTACTTGGAAGAGTGATGGCACAGAGTCAGGAAGGGCTCTTGTAATCCCTGGGATTTACATGTAAAAATCCAATCCTGGTTAGCTCTGTCCTCCTCATCTCTAAAGAAAATATACCAGACTTTGGATTTGTGGGCTCTAGGAATAAGTTCTTTAAATTATTAAAGCCTGATTATTCAGTGTGTAAAAGAAATCTGTTCCTCAGTGAGTTTATAGGACTACTGAATAAATTCCGCAGTCAAACACAATCCTTAATCTTTAATTTCCTGTTCCTCATCACAACAGCAGATTTAAATCTAATTAGTTTTTTCCAATTGAATTTTTCTCTTATGAAAGATGTAAAATCTGAATGATTGCTTGACAGTGGGTTCAGAAATTTCTTAAACAAGGTCTTGATCCCAAGACTACCAAAATCAGTGTTTTCAATGAGTTTTGGATCAGTCACTGCGTAACTTAAATTTTGTACTAATATCTAAACACATTCTGTTGTACAGGAAGAGTCTAGAAAACCTCCCACCCCTATATGCAATCATTGCCTTAAGATCACCCATTGCTTCTTCAAAAAAATTTGAAAGACATTTTATTTGGAAACAATTTTATCAACATGTCTGGTACATAGTATAGTTTCCCTACCTCTGTTTCAATTACTAGTGTTATTATTAATAAATCACAATTAGTTGCTATGGAGATAAATCTGCAAATAAAATATTATGACTGAGCTTCCAAAGCAAATAAACATTATCAGGAACAGATTAACCCTAAACTAGCAATGACTTCATTTCAATGCAAGTTGTGTCATCAGAAAAAAACAATAATAAAAAACCAAAACACACCAAAAAACCCCCAAACCAAACTAACTAAATCACTCTGTATCCAGCACTTTCTGACAGCTACTGGGAGACACCATGCTTGCTATAATATTTTACTTAAACTAGAATATTTATTAATTCACGACAGCTATCCCAAGGGCTGGGCACTAACATGATATCACACCAACATGTTTCCTACTGGCAGCTATGCCAGTCAAAAGCAAGCACTAAATGTGTTGCATGCACATATAACTTTGTGTATCAGCTTATTTGAAATAGGGTTGCAGAGTTAGAGGCAAACTTTAACATGTATGCAAATGTAAGTTTCAGCATGCGAGAAAAGCTTTTAGCCTTGAGCCATGAATGCGACTGTACCAAACCAACGAGAGTATTTTGCTTAGAGTAAATCTGGGGTTTCTTTACAGTGAAGAAGGTCTGCTAGCAGAGACTGTTTATCATCTAAGCAGTAGATATGTTTTTTGGGCACGGCTACGTGAAACTAAGTATTTCTGAAAGTGGGGTGGCAGATGGGAGGCAAACCCTTGGGAAAAGATTGAAATCACATTTAAATGGAACCACAGAGAATAAATTAGGTGTAAACATTATATCCAGAAAGGATCCCAGGCAACAAATTTGGTTAAACGTTTTTCACTGCATAGAGAAAGACCTCTTTGAGTTCATTAAAGTATGGGTGGATAAAAGAACATTTTTCTTCTTAGTTCTGTCTCTAAATTCATTGTAATTACCGTTGCAGACATTTGTGCTATGTAAACAAATTCTCATTTACATTTGCTTTCATCTTTACTGCTAAGTGTGATTTCAGAAGAATTAGAAAGCAACTTGGGTGTACGAAGCCTTAAAACTCTGTGCTGGCTGCTGTGATGCCATTCCCAGGGCTTACAGAAGGAAAAAGGTGTGCTCTTCTGGAAACCAGAGGGGTCAGGGCCAATGGCAGGCACTCACAGTGTTTGCACTGTAATGTCCTCCCCCAGCCTGGACTAGGAGAGGCTTTCCTTGGTAAGGACTGCCAGCATCCTATAGTCTTAGAGTGAGTTTGTGTCAGTGGCCCTCCTTCCTCCCTAAATTTAAGGAAAACACTCATCCCCATCAATGCTCTCTCCAAAGATGTTAACCATCATGTCATTCCCATTCCCTTTCTTCCCAGCTTTCATAATAACTGTTAATGGAATAAAGCACAGTCTCTCTCACAAAGCTGACTGCAGGTGGTCACAGTCAAGAGTCTTGGGTACTAGTGCTTCAAGAGCAATCCCTGTTCTGCTAATTAAATTATATTCTCAGCACTTCATGAGAACAGGAAGAGGAGTTTTACAGTAAAAAAATCAACAGCTGAGATACAATAGAGAAAACTGCTAATCAAATCTGAGATTTTGAATTCCAAAGTAATAGAGAAGACCTTTACAGACAAAGCTTGAAGACATCTGAGGAAAGAGCCCTTTTCTTTCTCCATAGTCTGACCGATGCATCACTTCAAGCTAAAGATTGTTTTGACGTTCCAGTTTATGCACACAATGTCACAGCCCTGATTTTTCAAGTGTTCAATACCCACAATTTCAGCTAAACTCAGAGACACCTGGATTTGCCTAGCTCCTCTGAAAAGCCAACCCAGTATTTCTTCTCTTCTCTGAGCAACATTTGAGGCACAAACTAGATTGAACAAATATATATTTACAGCAGTCCTACTTTCAGAAATGCCAAACAAGGCATCAAAGTATATTTTTGCAATCAGCCAGGACAACATACCTTCTCTAAAGCAAACAAACCAAGAGTCTACATCTGACCTTCTACTCCAAAATGGATTTTTTTTTTTTTAATCATGGAATTTCCTGAGAAAAATTAAACTCGTGGTTTCTCCCCAGCTCCTCTCTCTCCAGCCTTCTTCCTGTTCGAACATGAAATCCAGGAAACTCAGTCATTACCACACTCTCCCTTTGCATCTCATGGTCTTGCCAGGTGGCTCCAGTTGTGTTTTGTGCTACAGAAAAAGAAGCTTAGCTGCTTCTATTGCTGAGCACAGACTGATAGTTTAGCATATTCAGATGCATCAGAGATTTACAACTGCCTTGGTACAGGAGCTCTATTCATGGGCCATTAATCTACCTCTTTTATATGTAGAGTAGACAAGGAATTTCGTAGGACAAAAAAATTTGCCACTGAAAAAGTAAATTTGAAAGTTTCCCAAATGGGTATTATATGGGCAGGAGGGCGGGAAGAGGGGGAGAGGAAGAATCCAACATCTTTACATTTTCTTGTGTCCTCAGAAGATTAAATTCCTTCTCCCCCAACCCTGCCATCTAGCCCTTCTTAGCAAGTCGTGCTTTTTACTGAGTTTTTCTTTCATCAGTTTGTTTCAAACCATACACCAGACAGGTTAGGTGGATATTGGATAGCATCTGTTTAGAGGTTCCAGCACCATAAGCACGCTCCTATTATCTTTACTAAATGGTTTCAAAATCTCATTCAAGACGGAACTTTCTTTGGTATGCTAGCAAGCCATGTTTTACACAGATTTAGCTGGAAAACCCCTGAAGAGTAACTTCTGAGACTTTTACAAGCCTATCTGGAGCACAGGCAACCACATCAGTGAACAAAAAAAACTCTACCACGTCCTAACACGAGCAAGAAGCAACCATGGTTTGCATCCAGGTATTTTGAAGATAAGACCTTGAGGCTTGAAGCTGAGGAAGAAATTTCTAAATTGAAGTGAAACTCCGCATAAAATTTGTTTTCTACTCCAAGGGTGCAAGAGTACCATCTGATGGTATGATCCCACCTGAATTGTCATCTCATCTGAATTTAGCTGCCTATATGTGAACCTCAACTTAGTGTCTGTCTCTCCCCTGATATCTGCAGGCAGGCATAAGTATTTCAGAGGATGATTCAATCCACCTGTTTGGGACATCCAGAAAGGATACCTTAAATTTTGGTAGCTAAAAGTGAGTCTAGACTGATAGTGAATCTTCATCAAGTTTACTTTAAATTAATGTAGGACAGTCCAACTCTCAGGTCCGCAATGGCACTGACAGGCTTAAATCACCCTGAGCAGTTGGTAACATCTTTATCTGTCATCTCTGACACATACGGCCATTGTGGTTTAGCTGTGAGTCCATGAGATGGAGATGAATAACCAGGTACCAAGCTGTATTAGCAAGAGTCTAGCCAGCAGCTGAAACAAAATTTATCCTCTTCCCTTCTATTTGGCACCCGTGAGACCACATGTGGAGTACCATCTAGTTTTAGAATCTCTGATAGAATACAGACATTGACAAACTGGAATGAGACCAGTAGAGGGCCAGTAACACAGGCCTGGCTCACACAAGAATAAGAAGAGTCTGAGGAACTGGTCTTGTTCAGCCGTAAGAGGAGGAAAACCCTGAGGGGAGATCTTATAGCTGTTTTCAACAATCTAATGATATTTTGCAGAGCAGGCAGAGAAACTTGAGGTATGTACACACCGAAAGCAACAGGCAACAGACAAGTTGTAACGAGAAATTCCAGTTGGATCTTAACAAAAACTTTTCCCCATTAGATGTGGTCAGTTGTTGGCAAAGACGCTCAGAGAAGCTGCAAAGTCTATGTCTTTGAGCTCAAAACTCAACCGGACAAAGCCATGACAACCTGACCCATCCCACCATGCCGTTAGCAGAAGGCAGGGCTGTGTGAAACCAGAAGGTCCCCTCCACAAGTCTCTCTGCAACTCAGGGTTCACTCAGCTTTCACTAAGCCCATTTTAGACCTCCACCAACTTCAGTGCGGACTTTCTAGGCATTCTATTTCACTACGCTTGGAAAATGAGGTTAAAATTTGTGCTTAAAATGGACAACAAAATTGATGTATTTACTAAAAAAAAAAAATATTCAGAAAGGAAGAAACATTTTATTTTTGTTTGTTAGTCCAATTCTAGAGGTGTTGAAATCCCCAGTTTTTCTAATCTCTACTAGCACATGCATGTGTGGGAATAAAGTTATTAATATTTAAGGTTGAGAGGTCTAAGTCATCTTTCCTAAAAGAATGTTCCTTTTGACAAAAGCTGACAGTCTGTGATTGTTTCCAGTTCCGCATTTCTGACCTATGATATTGGGTGTGCCACTCCTATAGGCTCCATTAAAAGCCACCTCTCCCTAATGTCCTATTGATTCCTTAAAACTGTAGCAGTTAGCAAGATACTTAAGGAGCCAATCGCTGGGAGGGATGGATTCCTGGCTTTGTAAACACTGAACCGACTTCCTCACCACTTTCTTGTGTTTCTGAAACAAAAAACTGGTTTTCTGCAATCACTTGGAGGGGAGCAGGGGAGTAGAGGAGCAGGTGCTCTTACTATGGTTATAGTTAATAAATCTTCTGTCTGACCTGTCCTAAATTGTACTTTGTATAGTTGCATGCTTGGAGTCCCCAGATTCTCTGACACATAAAAAATGAAAATTGAAGTGCTTAAAGCTGTGCAACTTTTGTAATTTATAAAGACTTTCACAGCTCACCAATATAGAAAATGAAAAAAACTCAAAGGGGCGAAAAACAACTGGTCATCCATAATCACAGGGCTGAAACAAGATTAAGAACTTAAAGGCAGATTTCCTCTCTACAGCAGTTCCCAGCAAAGGCAGTCAGGAGAGGGGAGAAAATCTGATAGAATCTATTTGGCATTCAAAAAAGGCATAAAGCAGAATTACTGAACGAGTGGGGAGAGAGAGAGTGAAGTAAAAAGGCTGGACAGTGTTCAAGGCAGTAATGGTTGTGAATGCTAATGTCCTTACTGCAATTCCCAACTAAGCCAACTTAATATGATGACAAACAGCAATAAAATGCAATGCTGTATCACACTCCTACCATAATATCATGACATTACACACTACCATTTCAAGATAATTAACTTACTTCATAAAATTTTGCCATTGCATCTGGCCTTAAAGTATGCCAAGAAGATAAGGAAATTCTGCACCAAAGTGGAATTGGAGATTCACAGACGTTTGCCTCTAAGGGTGTGACAATATTATACTTCTACAAAAGTACATGTTTCCAGGTTTAGCACCAATGAATATATTGCTTTCTCTATGTTCTTTATTGCAGCATCCCTTTCATTAATTGAAGAAGAATATTTATCCAATCTGTCTGGCAGTTGCTTAGGTTATTGAATATAAATATATCTCATATAGAATCTGAATCCCATCATCACAAAGGGTGAAGGTTTATGTTGCAAAGCTTTTTGTTCCAATTTTCCTTGCTTTGTAGAGAAACAGCACATCCCACTCACTAGTGAGATAAATGCTTCTTTGTTCAGAACATGGGGCTGTCCTATGGCATCTGAGCAACTCATAGGGCTTGTTCAAATTCTTCCCACTTAAATAGGACAGCGTGATCAGTTCCTGAAATTTGCAGAGCCTAGATAAGGCTGAAAGCTCTCTGAGTTTCTTAAGAAATATTCTTTCCTAAGCAAGTTTGATTAAAATCTGGCTGTTTCATACAAGATTCTATGAAGAGCTCAGCTAACGAAATTGCTTTGTATCCCTGTGGATAAGATGCTTGTTTCCTAGAACTACATGAATGGGAGAACAAATATAGGTTCTGAATCAGGATCAAGACTCGGGTAGGGTTGTTTAACTTCTAGTTTGCTTGAATCTATCAGCTTGTTTTTTTTCTTTTATACGTAATTTTCCAGCTTAGATGGATTGATGGTTTTGATCTATTTTCTTGGGAATGAAAAAAATACTATCTTGGAGGAAGCTGCTGATATTAATTCTTCTATCACTGTCCCAAACATTTTGAAGATGAACATCTCAATGATCAATTCATCACTTGCACAACTGTCGAAAATAGGTAATGTATCTCAGGTGACTAACACAGGCTAAAATTTCTGTTGTCCTCTCTTTGCTTTTATGGCTTAGCCATGCCAGAGTGAAAACTAATTGCAGATTTTTCTAAATCTGCTGTGGCTATGTTTTCACGCTCTCCTGGCTTTGTCTGAAATAAATTTAATTTTCTTCAGAGTAGTTTGTATGGAGTCATGTTTAGATTTGTTGCTGAAAACAGTGTTGAAAATACAGGGATGTTTTAGTTATTTGTTACTCTGCACAACTACCTGAAATCAGATTGTAGTGAGGTGGGGGTCAGTCTCTTCCACCAAGTAACAGGTGAGAGGAAAGGGGAAATGGCCTCAGGTTGCACCAGGAGAGGTTTAGATTGGATATTAGAAAAAATTTCTTCACTGAAGGGGTTGTGGAACATTGGAACAGGCTGCCCAGGGAAGTGATGAGTCACCATCCCAGGAGACATTTAAAAGATGTGTAGACATGGCACTTAGGGGTATGGTTTAGTGGTGGACTTGGCAGTGTTAGGTTAAGGGTTGGGCTTGATAATCTTAGATGTATTTCCAACCTAAATTATTCTGTGATTACTGAGCAGCACTTACAAAGAGCCAAGGCCTTTTCTGCTTCTCACAGTACCCCACCAGGTGCACAAGAAGCTGGGAGGGAGCACAGCTAGGACAGCTAACCCCAACTGACCAAAGGGATATTCTACACCATATGGCATCATGCTCAGCATATAAAGCTGGGGGAAGAAAATGGATGGGGGGAACATTCAGAGTTATGACATTTGTCTTCCCAAGTCACCTTCAAGCGTGCTGGAGCCCTGCTTTCCTGGGAGTGGTTGAACACCTGCCTGCCTGTGGGAAGTGGTGAATGAATTCCTTGTTTTGCTTTGCTTTCATGCATGGCTTTTGCTTTACCTATTAAACTGTCTTTACCTCAGTCTGTGAGTTCTCACTTTTACTCTTCTGATTCGCTCTCTCATCCCACTGTGGTGAGAAGTGAGTGAGTGGATGCATGGGGCTCAGCTGGCTGGAGTTAAATCACAACACAAGCACAGAGTACCTATTCTGCCTGAAAGTTCTGCAATCTTCACCTTTCTCATCACATTGCTGAAGGAACACAATTAATGCTGCAACACAATATTGTCAATGTAGTAAATCTCATTTCAAGACTGTATTGGAGGAGGCGTAGGGCAAGGTGTCCATTTCAAAGCCGAACAGATTTCACCCACTGACACTCATACCTACAAGGACTAAGATGCACAGGCCTGATGCCTTTGACCATCAGGCTCACAGGCCTTCAAGACACCTGGCCATGATTACTTGCCATGGAGGAGGACAAGGTGTACAGTTAACAAATCCTCACCACCTCTTCAGGGCTCTTCTCAAGTTATTTTTGCATGTATGTACCCTTCAGGAACAGCAACTGTGATTCTCTCTCTTTTCACTCTATCTCACCTCTGCCAGTCATTACTGCCTAGTAACTGCAGGGGTAGTGGATCAAGGGTTGGACTTGATGATCTCAGAGGTCCCTTCCAACACAGCTGATTCTATGATTCTATGATTTCCACACTGCTCCTTCTTCTCTTTATAAGGCTATCTTATCTCCAGTCCTGTTACCTTCCCATTATATCTCTAAATGGCTGCAAACTGGCCTTTATTTTGGTTGACCTTTGTTTTCTTCCTTGGAGTGCCCTGAGAAAGGGAATGTAGGTGGGCTGGGATCTTTACAACCTGCTAATCTAGGTGCTATCAGCACACTTCTTGTACACCCCGCATTTGTTTTTTTCTGGATGATTCCATACCTAGACGTCCCCATTTGGTCTAGGGTGGCCCTTGGCCCACCAAGAGGCCCTGTTGCCTTTTCTTCTAGGTAAACCCTGATAAAAGGCACCTGTATTCTTGAATCAGACTGGGTGGAAACAGCTAAATTGTGAGAAGCTGTGAGAAACCTCAGTATGGACTTTCATTCCTATGCCTTGGTCCTTGCCTAAACTGCACCTGTGCTGTGGAAAGCCTCCTGCCCAGCCCAGAGCCTTGCCTGCCCAGGCATCTCTCACCTCACCCATGGGATGCTTCAGCACCACCGCCTGCCTGGACACCCAACTGAGCGTAGTCACCATGGCCATGAGCCACTGGCCCTCATCCTTCCCAGGTCATTAATATTTGCTACATGTCTCCACACCCTGGTTGCATTAATTAAAAATAAACTGTTAACAAAATTAATGCAGGTGTTCCAGCACCACTTCTTATTCTCAACTCCACTCATAACATCCAGCAATCACTGTTACTTCTTGTCTGACCTTGCTTTCCATGTTCAAAACTCTCAAAGTTAATTTGATTATGAGTTCTTAAATTCACTTTTCATATATATTAAATGATTTTTGTTTCAAATAAATTTAATCTACTCTAGCCTCGAGCACTGGAAAGTGTATCCCAGACCTTTTTCTACACTAAATTACTAAATTATTTCCATTAATGTAACAGATTACACTTAAAAATATTTCCAGTACTAAAATATAACTTTTTTTACTGTTAAAACACTTTCCCACTTCTGTAAGAACTGTAGAATTATCTAACTAATATGGCTTAAGGCCATATTAACTGTAGGAACTGTAAGGTTGCTCTAAGTAGATAACTCCAAGTGAAGTCACTTTTTAACATAATGAATAAAGCTTTACATACTGCTTTTCACTGAACATTTTAAGCCTCAAAAAAATATCTATTGCTATCCCGAAGCTCACTAAATCCCCTATACTCACTTTTCAATCATTAAGGTTCTATAAAACAATGGAAATTTTAGGCAGTTATTCTTTATCACAAAGCTTGAGGAAAACCCTTCAGTGATTAATTTCTTACTACGTATTGTTTTCATTGTTGTTGCTGTTCGTTTTACAAAAATATCCTTCCCATGTTGAATTTAATGCTATAGGTTTAGTCTGAAGAAAGAAAAAAAAAAGTTTTGGTTTTGTCCTGTGTTGTAGGCAGTTTCTCCGTGTGCTGGGACTAGAATTTGATTATCAACACATAGAGGGAATGACTCTTTGCCATACAGAAGTCTTTTAAGCTATGGCATTACTGTCACTTCTAAAATAAAATACATTAAAGATCTCTGACAAGTATTAACTTTGTGGTTGACATACTTCTCCTTGCACTAATTTATCATTACAGTTTAAGACCCTGTAAAATGTGCAGGCCCTTTGAATTCTCTAGATTGGGATCCATAATATGTGACAAAAACACACAACCAAACAAAAAAGCCCCCCACGCAAAAGAGCGAGACATGCAGTTCTTTACCAGTTGTAAACTTCTTTAATTGTAAACAACTAAAAGTTGAGCGATCAGACATAGCTTATTTCCTCTTCTCTTTTTATATAATTTACGCTTTTCTCAAAATAACATCTAAGAAATCCAAGCTGGTAAGTAAAAATGTGAGCTAAGTACTGGAAAAGAGAAAATATGCTAATTTAAACCTTGGGTTATACTGACAGTATATAACATAGACCTTAAGTGTAATTCTCATATCAAACTTGCTATTGACTTGTTCTCAGAGATGTCATCTCTAAGTAAAAGTAAATAAAACAGTATTCTGCAGCCACAATTAACCATCTCAGTTTATCACACTACGTACTAGGTGCACAAACCTAAACTCTATCCACTAAGTTTGATTTCACTGTTATAGTTTCTACTCAAAAGTGATTAAAAGATTGTAAACCATTGACAGATATACCTCTGAATACTGAGGAACTGATGAAAGAAAACACCTGAAGTAACTCAGATCTGTTTGAATAAAATTTACATACAAGGGTATGGAAAAATGCTTGTTCATCCAACTTAGTTCTATGATGAAACAATATATTCACATCTCTTGTGAAATTCAATCGTTGTTGGCTTAGAACAACTATAAAAATAAGCAAAAGAAAGCTCAAAGGTACTTTATATGCTCCCAAAAAGAGAACATGATGTTGAGCACACAGGTATTTTCATTGTAAATATGCACATATAGTCGTATACTAATGGTGTTTAAACAGGATTTGCACAGTACTTTTTCCTTTCTGTGAAATATATCCTCAGATGTTTCTGGAAGCAGTTTTACCTTGTGCTAATTTCTCCTGAACTGTGTTATTTTATATAAAATATTTTTTGTGTGTCCATCAACAATTCCAGGTGTTTAAATATGTCATATTATTGTGTTAAGCTTTTTAGTACTTTTTTCTAAGCAGTATTTCTGCTTTATGCATTAGCTCATTCACATTAATTATAGGTTGATTTTCTCCCTGCTCAACTTGACAAACTTGTATGCTTTCTTCACCTGTTCATTTACTATATTTTTATGAACTTATGCTGCTTTTTTTTCGTTTTAGATACTCCTCAGTGGTTTTGTTTAAGTTGATGACCTCAATGGCATTATACACATTACGAAACTAAGCAAATACAGGCCTGAGCCCTTTGTTCTTAAGTTATTTAGAGTTTGCATATTTCATTACCTGTGAAAAATTTTCCTGAATCTTAACTTGAATTGGTTTTGTTTTTAAATAAATGACTACTGAATGCTTCTGAAGTGTTGTCTCCTTTCTGTGGACAAATCCCAAAGAACCAGTTCTCAATTATTCATTGGAACATGTTTCTTTTAGGAAAAGAGTATGATAAATCTGAGTATGTGTGTTTACTTTCTGTTGTTGCTTTCTGATGGATTTATTCATTTAGTTATGTTACATGCAAAATGTTCTTTATATTGCATGTCATCCAACTATTATTTATTCTATTTGAGCTTCTCTTGTCATAGGTAGTGATGAAGACCAAGAACAGACACAGGAAATGACTATATTTACATCACAGTACTAAATTTATTTGCTTTTCAATTGATCATCCTTTAGAAAGAAAGGAGTTTAATCAAAGGAGATCTCTTTAAAGTGATTTTTTTTTGTTGTTGTTTTTACCTTATCTCTGTTAATACATTTTCCCCAAAAAGGCCATCCCAATGCTACAAGATACAAATCTAAACAACATACTACCAAAGTAAAGCTAAGCACAAGGCAAGTAAGAGAGACTGTGAACTGAACAGTTCACTTCAACAGAAATTTCACTTCTCTTTGTTGCCTCTCATTCCTCTAACTGTGCTAAATAATTAAGAATTATCAAGAGGTTCTGTCTAATCTCTCCCTCTTTCTGCTCCAGGAAAAGAGGAGAGAGAAAAAACCAGAGCATTGAAAAGCGAAATTTCTTTTAAAAATATACTTCAGAACATGCTTAACCTTAAGTCCACACGTGACTCATCTTCTCTACACACAAGAATTATTGGATAAAATGCTATAGTTTCTGCTACACAATTGCTCCTCATACCTTACCACCTGCGAAGTTTTCCCTTGATCCTTGTCAGCAGCATCCATAATTTTTATATGTGAGCATCGTGACCTACTTTTCCAGATCTTTAGACACCACCATTGGCTATTTTTAGCACTCTACTGACTCATTTGATGTCTCTGCATGTAGAAGGCTACCCACTGAGGAGATTCACCTCTCCTCAATTTTATTATCTTGTTTTAACCAGCTTGAGACCACAGATGTGGAGAGTGTCCTGCAAGTCTGGACTGAGACATAAATTTCTCACATGACCTACTACAAACCACAATGTTGACCTTCTGGAAAGGGGGTCAAGTTGCCAGCAGTAATGGCTAAACCTCTGCATGCTCACAGAGCAGCTTACACACATGTGGAAATAAAATATTTCTTTTCTTTTTTTGTTAGCAACTTCTCCCAATGACCTTTATTTAGAAAAAAAAATTTGAGAGAAATTAAGACACCAGATTCTTGACTCTGCCAAGACAAGTCTGTGCATGACAGGAGGTCCTCTGATTCTCTCCAAAGGCAGATGCTCTGGGCATGATTCATAATGGAAAACAAGAGCAGCAGTGCAGTTACACCAAAGTACAGATGGATGTTAGCAATGAATGCAGTACAACAAACCTTAGAAATGGCCATTTAGGGCAAAAAGAGCAAGAAATACATTACTCTTCAGAGTCACATAGGAAATGCAAGGCAGTTATGCTGTATGACTTACTTAAAACAAACACTACCCAGCACTATGAACTTAAAACCTCAGGGTCAACGTGACTTGAAGACCCAACCTAAACAGACTCACTGGCTGAGAACACCACATGCAGACAATAACACAATAGGATATTTGTCTAAGGAGACCTTGGCACTAGATCAGTCACACACCTCACTGCATTATAAGGCTCCTTCATGCTTTGGGCTGTGACACCACTTTGCATATAGATAGTACGAGAAAATAAATTCTCTGAATAGTGCCATGCTGAGCATCCTTGCCTCGCTTCTCAAAGAGGTGACTCTGATACAAGATATAACTCGTGAGAACAAGGTACCAAAGAAAGGGAGAAACAGGCCAACCACCGTCTCCAGTAGCAGCTCCACCTCTGCAGTACCGGAGTTGTCTCTGGTCACTACCAAAGAAAGCTGCCCTACCAGAATTATATAGGGTGAATATCAATCTATCAGCATGAGGAGGAGGGCTGTTACCCACTTTACAACCTCCTGCATGAACATATGCTGTCTAGTCCTTATTTTCTCATAAATAAAAAAAAGTCAATTACACCTTCATCAATAGAAGTAATTGCAGAAGCCACTGTTTTTCAGTAGAAGTCGTAAAGTCCAGGATCATGGTACTCAATATAATAAGTATTTCTACTTTATTACCCATGAGAAGTCCACGTTTCCACTGCAGGACTGCTACAGATTTGTGGATACTTATCTTTCAAATGTTTAAGTGTTAAAGGTGTCTGTGGCATGCAGTGTGGCAACCCATCCTCTGCCATCAAAATGCCTTTTCTCTATAAAATTCAAGTGCCCTTGCAGGATTTCTTATGACTTATTTCCTGTATATTCTGTACCATTGGTCTTGGATTGGGAACTGGGCAGTGTAGGAAACAGCTTAAATGAAAAGAGAGATTTTTCAGGTGTATTGAGCTTCCTGAGAAGACCAACTGAACAATTCAGCTGGTCAAAAAAGCATTTTTTGTAGGCTTTTCAAATGTGAGCCTAGAAAACTGAAATTATTCATAAATACAAAGAGTGTTCCCAGGCTTTAAAGAAAGACTGCAAAACATACCTAATAATTATTAGATTGAAGAAATTAATTATGGGAAGTCAGAGATTCTGTAGAAATCTTTCCTGAGACGCTACCCACTCCAGCTGTTCTGCATGCTGATTTTAAACACTATTTATTTCCCAAGAAGGAAAAAGCCTTAATCATGCTTCTCATGTCTACTGCTAGAAGTTTTGAAAGGTATAATACAGAAAAAAATCAGACAAATTTCTCATTCACACAGCACCTAGGATAGTTATTTTTACATTTAATTCATGGTAGCATCCTCTAAAGCAAAAAAGAATTAAGGCAGGGAGATTTATTAACATGGTT
Organism: Lepidothrix coronata; assembly: GCF_001604755.1. NCBI lineage: Eukaryota > Metazoa > Chordata > Aves > Passeriformes > Pipridae > Lepidothrix > Lepidothrix coronata. Next base: position 3,009,701 of record NW_016690190.1, read on the forward strand.
AGGTAGAGCTGCTTTCCTCAAAAAAAAGGTTGCCGAAATAAAATATGTCACAATATCAGTTTGGCTTGCATACCTGCTGGCACTTCTGATCTCTGATCAGCAAAGATAAGTTTGTACATTATTCTGAAATAATTATTTCAAACTTGAAGCATAGATAATATCTGTGAAGCTTTGGAGAGTGGAACAAGCAAGTCAATGCCTTTCCTAACAATAATGGAAGGGTCATGAGTCACATCTCTTCAGAAAATCCTTGTGCCAATCTAGCGTCACCTAAGGATATAAATTGAATGAATGTTCTCCATCTACAAGCTCAGGTTTGTGATCTCAGTCAGTTATTGCCAAAATTAGAATAGGACAAAACGTCGCAGATCAACACCATCAGAAACTCTGCAGCATATGCAAAAACCCCATACTTCTGATGACACTGTTTTGAAAGAACAGGACACCAATGACCCTGACAAAGAACAAGAGAGAAATTTTCAAGAAGTCACCATGCTCCAAGTGTGATAATATGTTATATTACGAGGCAGAATACATCTTTTGTTGGGAGAAAAACAAGTACCTTAAAAAAAAATCCAAAGGATTCAGATTCATGAAATACTGGGTAAGTAAAAGATGCCACATGCAGAGGGGTAGTACCAAGTCTTACAGTGCTGAAGACGGACAGCAAAACCTCTGGTTTTGCCAGTAAAGGGATTGTGGCTCTACCAGATGGCTGACCCATTCTCAGAAGATGGGAAGCTTTTCCTTCAGGATTCTTCTCCATGAAGTTGGGAAGCAGGATGTGAAATCAAATGAAGAACCTAGTTTGGCTTTAATTGCAACCCTGCAAACAACTGCTTCTTTACTTACCTAATTACTACTGAACTTTTCTGTTATGTTTGCTAATTATATGAACAAGCATAAGGTGCAGCACCTCAGCCAGAAAGGGAAGATTCACTATTCAAAATTTTTGCAGAAAAAATTCCAATATTTACTCACATGTGTATGGTACCTTTCAGCAAGTTTTCATTTGTTATCCACAGACAACCATTTATGACAGCAAAACAAGACTAAGACTACATTATACCACAGAGTTTGCAGTACTACAAGCAAATCTCTCTGTTTTGAGTTAACCAAGCACCCAGTCGAGGAAACTGAGCTTCTCAAATAATCTAAAATTGCTGTACAACAGAAAAAAAAAGTACAGTTAGGGTGAATTCAGATACTGTTGTCATCAGAAACCTACTAATTGCTATGAAGTTACTGTGCAACTCAGTGCCTCCAAGGAGGCATCCGTTCATCCAGCAAGTCACAACCATTAATAAAGTCTTCGAGCTGTGCTAGGTGTTAGGCTATGTGATAAGAGGCTCATTTCCATGAACGCAAAAAGAGCACAGAGGAAACCTCAATCACCTGATAACAGAGAGAAGAGCCCCAGCCCTGCGCCCTCTCAGGGCTGCTTCAAGGGATCCTCATCCACAGGGGCAGGGTATCACCTACAGGAGCATGAGACTCTATGGGACAGAGGAAGAGTATTCCAGGATTGCACAAGACTTAAAACAGAACAAAGGAACTGTAGGTGGGATGCAAGACGTTTTGTAAAAAAACCTGCTCTGTATACTAGAAGGATAAGAAGGGAAAAGAAGGCCAGTCACATATAAGCAGGGCTGGCATCTTGTCTAGCATCAGATCACCAGAGTCTTCATCACAGTTGCACAGGCAACTGCAGCAAGCAAGGGTGCACGTGTCAGTGCGTGACCACTAGTGAGTATCAAGCCAGACAGCCACTGGAAGATAAGTGGGCTGGGAGCCAAGATGCACACAGATGTGCTTCTGAGGCAAAAACAGCAGAAGCAGGATACCCAGAGCTAATGCCAAAGAGACCATTGGGTGAACTGAATGATGCCTTTGAATGTACGTGGACATCTATGTGCGATAACATATGTGTTTCCATGCACGAGGCAGCTGGAGATTATACGATCCAAGAGCCATTTGCAGAGTAGGAGTGTCTAAGATCATCACCTGGATGGACCCACATTGCATATTTGTATTTCCCACTAACATACCTTCAACCTGATCAGCCAGAAATGGGAACAGTGTGAGTCTGTCGGCGTTGTTTGCCTTTGCATGAGCGATCAGTGTTTCTGCCTGTGTTCACCTGTGAGTCCTTCTTTGTGTACACAAGTTTGTGCACACATCTATTGGGAATACATGCTCAGCTACGCAGCTAGTTGGACCTGTGGGGGTGGAGCTTTGGCAGCCTCTTTCATATCAGACAGCTGGATTTAGGAACCCCTAGCAATAGGTTCAGCAATCATATATCTTGCAGTATATCCAAAAAGTAGGAAGGTAAACCAAAGAAGATTTACTCATGTTGACAAAGTAACTGATTGCCTTGGAATTAATTTGTGCAGAACAGCATTTGGCTTGTCCAAGGTTTTTTTCTGCAATGCTACTACAACTTCTGCAGGGAAAGAGTAACTGGAAGATGTGAAGCTTCAGCAAAAGGAATGAAATTATCAGCAAATCTTTCCCAAGGGAATAAACAAGTGAGCTTTTAGCAGATCTTTCAGAAATCTTGGGAATTCAGACTCCATCTTGTATTCCTGCAAAAGTAAAATTGAGAGCAATGAATGCCCTTATCAGATCTTCCAAAGAGCTTGGTTATTAGCTGCCATAGAAACTTTTTAATTCAGTCTGAGTTTATGCAAAATACCAAGCAAGAATTTAGAGCTGAACCTGAAATGTGAATCCAATGGACTTGGAATGCACAGCTGGAAAGCAATCCCAAAGGGAACTTGGACAACTGGCGAATGACTTAACCATCACCAACTACAGCAGTCCTGATAATTGTGAAATATAAACACGTCCGTTCCTGCCAGGTCAACTAATGCATACTAAATAAGTGAATTCTACCTACAGAGTTATAGAAAGGTAGAAATGTCTCCTACAGATCAGTTACTAAAAAATTTTATGGTGGGTAATGAAGACTTAGACAAAGAAGAAAAAATTCCAGTAGTGGCTCATATTATCTGGTTGGTGTTTGTCCTCCCTCTCACACACAAACAGTTTGCTATTGCATAGCTTCAAAGTACTTCCATTACTGATGTAACACCAGCCTTGTTGATCACACATCCAACATTCACATTAGTATAAGATGAATAGACTTAGGCAGATTTCTACAGCTCTGGTGAGCATGGACCACAGCATCCATATGGTAAGAGCTGCACCTGTGCAATTCTAACAGTGAACATAATGGTGTTGTTAGCTCTATTCTGATTTCTAAAAAATTGACCTCCTTTTAATCAATAAATAACAATATTTAAGGTGTAATGAAAAAAAATCAACAAAACCAACAACGGCAATAACAAAAACCCAAACCCCCAACATAAACCAACCAACTGAACCACAGAAAACTCAAACCAAAACAACAGTCCCCTGTGTGTCTTTCAAGGAGAAGACACCCAGGATAACAACACCCTGCAGTATTTTCTTGGGTAAGGACAGTAAGAAAAGGCTGAATTATTTGAACTGGAGGTAGAGGAAAACTGACATGATTTATTGAGTTTTTGTCAAAGAGTGAGTGACAATTTTGTATTTTTTTTTTTTTAAGTGTAACTTCCCACAAAAGATATCTAATCCAAGTCAGCTGAAATTAAGTTCGGGTTGTCATAAGAATAAAAAGTAACCATGACAAGAAGGAGTGAGGAGCTGTGTTGCAGACAACTTTCCAGAGACGGGATGGGATCTGGAGAGGACAGGACACTAGAGGTGGCAAATGCTGAGGAGACAGGACAGAAATGTGCAGATGTTGCTTCCTGCACAATACTTTCATGAAAAAGTAAAATATAAAAAAAATATAGAAAAAACAGATGTGTGGAAAAAATAGAGAAAGAGTAGAGAGACCTCTCATATTCATATTTAGAGGTAAATGCTCACTCAATAACAGACCCACCAGCACATGATATGGAAAACTGCACAGGGAGAAGGACTTGCTGCCTGGAAATGACAACTAAAGATACTCTTGCCTCTCTGTTAAAGTACAGAAGTCCCTGGTCCCTCCCAGCAGGGGGCTGCACAGCTGCACCCCTTCATACCTGCCACACCATCCACTGATAACTGAGAAAGTGAGAAACAAGCCCCCTAAGACTGCTCTTGCAAAGATGATTCCTGTATAGAGCAGAAAAAAATGTAGCAAGAAGTAAATTACCCAGTGCTTTGCTATGTAATAAATGCATATCCAATTTGATTTCTGAATAACAGATCATCAAACGTTGGCCAGTTCTGGTAGGAACTTAAAGTCCAGATACCCTTTTGTAAGGAACATAGGCCCTTTTCATGCTTATGTATTGACTGAGCAGACCTATAGACAAAATGTGCCTGGTAACAGTTTAATATACCCTATCTTTTTCCATCAATCATCAGCAGGTGCACGCTGCAGTAAACAGCTAACCTAGGAATGAGCACGTTTAAAGCAAGTTTCAGAAATGAGTTGTGGAAAATAATTTTTACTATGTTACACAAGACAGTAGATCTCAATGGTCCTGCCTGCCCTTAACTTGGACCTGTCCAAGTTACTCTTACACTAGCAAGTTGGACTCTGAAAGCAATTTAACCACAGAAATCGGGGACATTACCACCAGCATCCCAGATATCAACCTGTCTCCTTTGGTAAATTTTACAGATTGTGTTGAACTGGCTGCTACAAATACCCAAGCAAGTTTCAAGCTAAATCAGCTTTCGATATGCCTAAAAAAACACCCTTTCTCTCTGTACTGGTCCAAGTCGTGAAGCTGCTGACTACCCAGATTATCCCCGATGTTGGACATGGAGACATTGCTACAAGTGCTCAATAAGGAACCCAGAAGTGCCATCAAGCATTTTCTCCTATGCTTACTAGGAAAAAAAATCCTGTTGATGCCTTTAATAGTTACTAGCAGGAATAGAAAATGGCGATCACGTACACGCCTTGCTGGATAGCAGGAGATGTTAAGCAGCACTATTTTTGCCTGTAGACAAGCTCAAGGGGAAAAGCAGATAACTGTGACATTTTTCAGAGGGTCATCCCTGCAGTTACAGAGCAGATCTGCATTTGGGAGGTGTAGGAGAGCTGCTTTCAAGTTGCAGAATCTTTGTTTTGGGAGACTTGCATACTACACCGACAAATGCCCAACTTTCCTGCCTTTAGCCTCATGTCCAGTGACATTGTCAAGAACAAACTGGTGCTGAGAACTCTGCTTTAGGCTTAAGGAAAAAGAGATGCTGAACTGGTTATCTGAGGAGTGGTAGAAGCTATTTTATGCTGGGGAGAATGATAAGGCATGTTAATATTGTCCAACATATTAAAAGCGCTGTTTAGTAGAGAATGCATTCCCTCAGGGAAAAAAAAAAATAAGGTCAAAATGGGATTTATTTGACTAGACATTGTGGTGACTGTTGTGGTGATTAAGAAGTCTGAGATAAACAGTGACTGGAAAATTTATTGACATTAAACCCTTTAATCAAAGAAACAAACACATCATTAACAAGCAATAACTCAGAGTGATGGATAATAACTATAGTTAGAAGGAATGGAGATCTAAATCACAGGACAAAGTGGGAATTTTGCTTGACATAAATATTTTGCATTTTGGATGACTGTGGTTTCACACTATCAGTAAGATCTGGGAAGTGAATTACACCAGATTTTATTTTATGAATGTTTTAGGTAGAAGACAGTCATAAGGCATGTGAGTCACTGAAAGCCTCAAACCAGTGTATTATACCTTTATAAAATCTATTACTTGTGCCATTTTATAGAGCACAAATATTCTTAAGTGTCCCCAAAAGTGATTCAGTCCAAGTGTGGTGGAAATAAATTGGTCTAGGATGAAACTAAACTTATTTTCTCAGTGGCTTACCACTGGAATTGGAGTACAAACCTCTTCATCAGCCAGTATAATAATTCACCCAGGCTTCAGCAGTGGGAGCATTTCTGCATCTCTTTGTGTTAACAGAGGCAAGAACATCAGTTCTGTTTCCATGCTGTAGGATAAATGGTTCTGACCGCTGCACCACTAAAGCTAAGCCCTCTTTGCATGCATGAGTTAAGGCTGTAGTTTGACCATTACTTTCCTTTTCAGTGGCAATATCAGATTCAGGAGCTCCCAGCACACTTATTCCCCCTGCACACATTGTTCCTCAGCAATTCCAGTGCTTTTCTTCCACCAGTGCCCTGCACTGGCCAGAATTCCCAAACAGACAAGGGACAGAACACAGACAGAGCAACAGGGCTGCTTGCACTGGTGCTGCTGGCCAACAAGATCAATACCAGCCAGGCCATGACTGGGCTCTGGTCACATGTTTTAATAGCTCAGCAATGTTCTATTGATGCCAGAAAGACTATAAAGCTAGTATGAGAAATTCAATTAACTGTACTTGGAAAAAAAAAAAATCACAACCAAAAAGGCAAAAATATTTTTAACTCTTATGAAAACTGCATCATTTACAAAGGGCTCCTTTGGTTCAAGAAAACAAACCATTTGTCACATATAAGCAAAGTTGGTAGATATCGGATGTAAGAATCAGAGATTTGGAGAGATTTTTTCATGCTTTTTCTCTGCTTCAGCAGTTCCAGAGAGCAGGGCAATAGAGGTAAATTCCTATGGAACAAAAACTTAGTGACCTTTAATGTGAATTGCCCTAGGGCTCCTAGTCCTTAGAAGAGATACCAAAAGTTGGATTGGAAAATAGCCTTCAGCTGGGAGGTCTGCTGCTTGCCAAACTTATGATGAACCACAGAGGAAGAGGGAAAACCATGTGGCCTTGAAACATCACAGTTCACATGCAATCACGCTTTTGTCACTGTTAGCAGCTAAATTGCACAGTCCTTGAGTTTCTGCAGTGAGCTCATCCTACACCAGCTTTTGGGAGGTACTTTCCTCTCCCCCACTCTGAGAGTACCCCATCAGCCCTCAGCACACCCCTTTCCCTCACAATACCAACAGGAGCTACCACACACATCATCTCGAGGGTCACCAAGTGCATTGCAGGCTAAGGCTGATGCACACACAAAAAAATTCAGCCCCAGTTCGCTGGACAGCTGTGAAATGCACACTCTACATGCTTGGACACAACAGCCCCACAAGACATGGGGGCAAATCATGAAGCAGACTTACACTTTTTGCCAGGAAGGCTTCTTTCACCAGATCTCCACAGAACTGATTCATTTTCCGCCAAAACAAAACCATGCAAAAAGAGTATTTGTGTTCACCAGTTAAGGCCCGAGACAGAGCCTCACATCTCCAGCAAGTACCACATCCAACAGACTACAGCAATCTCACTCCAGAGCTGGCTCCCTCCTGGAGTGCTGAACAAGCCCAAGTTTGCGGAATACTTTGTGGACATAACAAAGTAGCCAACAAAACCATCTTCCTAAGCATTATACCTTCAGTCAAGGAAGTTATGCAAGCTACGTAGGTTTGCTTGGTCCTGCCAAGAACCTCTGGCAATCCCTCCTTCATTTTGCTGCAGCCTTCTATAAAAAAAGTGATTGTTTTGATTTTTTTTGTTTGTATTTTATTTTGTTTTTTGAGGGTTTTTAAGTGTAAACAGGAATGTTTAGCATGAAAAACTATTTTTTCTCATGTGTCTTGTGACTGTTGAGATCAAAAACTCCCATTATAGGCACACAGTAATATTTTCCAGCAAAATAAAACCTAGAATTTGAGTTAAATTACAGAATATTTTTTGAAACTAAAGTTAAACATAGAATTTGGTTTTGAAGTCTGCAACTTTTGAGCTACAAAAGATCAAATAAGCTTTAGTTAAAATGAATTCAAACCCTCAATTTAAGGTCTTTTAGATGGTATAGAGCTAACTTAGTTAATACCCATCACAACTGGATGAAAATTTTCATGTCAATAAAGGAAGCAGCAAATAACAACAAAATACAGCAAAACACACGAGTTATGATAAACAAGAATGAGCATAAGAGCAATATGAGTTGAAGCTTACAATATTGTCTTAAAAATTTTTCAGGTGCAGGATATAAAAATGGTTACTGACCTGCATGCCAAGTAATAGCAGGTAACAACAGCCACATCATCATCCTGGTGGAAACTGGCTTGGGAATCAGCCTCTTACCACTGGAGAGACACAAGCCCAGCTTTCTCACAACAGGGATGAAGCAGGAGAAGAAGGTCACATCCCACCACCCAGGTCCTCACTAAGAGACAGAGACTTACAATGCCGAACACGGGTAGCGGTGTCCATTGACAGTCTACAGCATAGCAAAGGATGAGCCAGGTGCTACCTAGGAGGGGGAACAGGAAACCACAGCCTCACAGAAACTTAAGAGAGGACCAGCACCTCCAGGCTGAAGTGAAATGACTCCCCTGCCCATGATGTGGTTGGAGGGTCCAGGTGAGACTGGCCAACGGGGTTGTTAGGCCCATTAACACTCGTTAGGCATTTCCACAGGTTGTTCTTGAGGCTGTGAAAGACCCTGATTACACAGCCATGGCTTACACTGCCTGCAAAACTCTGTAGAAGTAACTGATTACGAGACAGCTACGGGACATGCCTCAAGGGTCTGGACCCATGAACTTCTGTAACCTTCCCAGGCACCTGTACTTACATTCAAACTGATTTGGCAAAAGAAGGTCAAAAAGTCTGAACTGAAAGTGGAATAGGCCAACTTTTAAAAAAGCTTGGAATGAAGCAGATCAAAGACCACTTGGTATTTTATGTTTAGAATTTCCTTTCCTTTTATTGTTTTTTTTTTTTTTTTTTTTTTTAGGTTGCAATTTCTCTTTTCTTCATACATATGGTATTTTCAAACACCATTACCAAAAGTTCTCTCAGCTATTTCCCTTGCCCTGGCATGGCAATAGCTTTTGAAGAATGATAATTCCAAAGGTTACCCCCGGCCTTAGTTATTCTGATTTGAAGCCATTTTTGTACTCAGCTCACAACACTTTAAAGCAACTAGTTTTTAAAGAGTGAATATTTAGAAAAATTAATTATTCTTTGGATTTTTTGAGTTGGAGGCACACAAAAGTATTATCTGCATTTGAATGCACCAGGAAAGAATATTTAACTGGTGTCAATAAAAAACATTATGGAGCTCGTTTCCTTGACTCAGAACCTTCAAATCCCATGGGCCCCAAAATAACTATGCTTTAAAGTTCAGCAAATACGGTTCTGACTAATTTGATGAACCATAAGAGAACCGTGAACTTAGGTCAAATTATTGACCAATGTATTTTTTTCCTGAACAGAACATTAATACAATGGCCATATGTCTAACGTGTACATTCAAACAACAGTAATTTCCCCGAGGAATTTGCAGCACAGAAATGAGTAATTACATTATGCAACATTTTCCAAACATGCTCCACTTGTTCACGATTAACCACACAGCTATGTGCATGTGCCTATAATTCTGCTCTCTGAACTGCGGTTCTTTGTGGGAACCGCTGTTCTTGCATCAGTGCTCTTCGCCCACGGCGAGGTGAGAGGAATCTGAGTCACGAGAGGAATTTTGGTGAGAAGCTGCTTTCAGTGCCCTAGTTTTCACCTTGGATTTCCACAATCTCGGAGTTTACCATCTGGAAGAGGACAATCCCAAATAAGAAGCCAATTAAGATGAAAGCAACGGCTGCAGAGTCTTCCAAAATTGTGGCCCCAAACCCTGTGCTTAACTTAATCCAGAGCACCTTCCCACTGACAATCTTCCCATGCACAGCTGCTGCTGCTGCATCATGACAGCAAATTACTCCTGTTCATCAACACCAGCAAGAAACCCCTTGTGTTTAATCTTTCAGCATGACCTTTAAACAGCCATGGTAAGGCACATAAACTCAACAGTCAATGAGATCTGGATATCTACAGTCATTAGAATTGGAAATCTCTTGGCTTGCTCACAGCACCATTAGGTTCTCAGATTTGTTATATATTTTACTACGTTCTTGCATCCTCAGGATTTTCAGTAAGACACAGAGAGTTGGATATCTCTAAACCTCAGTTTTGAAAATAGGATTTAGTTGCTTCTGACGCCTAACTTATTCTGGTACCAAACCACAAAGATGTTTGTTTCTTTCTTCCAAATAATCCAGAAGAATAAATTGGCAGAATTAGTTCATCTGGCATCTACCTGGTGTTTCCCACAAGACAAATGCATATCTTTTTTGAAAAGCTAATAGACTGCAAAATTGCCAGGGTTAATTAAACACAAGAGTTACTGGGAAAACCTCTGATATTAAGTGCACAATTTACTGTTATGCATAAGTACATGAACCTCAGATAGAAAATGAAAAGTAAAGAAGATTGTAGGTGGGGAACACTGAAAAAACACTGACACTGAAGCTGTCAAATACCTGGCCTAGGTCACTCCAGGGTCTTGAGCATGCAGGTAGTGAGTATGTCCATGTCCTCCCAGGGTTTTTGGGAAGGGAACAGTGTGTTTCCCCCACGGGAAATATCAGAAAGCGTGGTGGCATTTTTGAGACACCACTAGGCGTGCTGGCAGAGCAATGCACATGCAGCAAAGATGGAGAACTGAGACATTCTCAAAGCAACGCCTGATCTGAGGATGGATTTCCCCCAGGATTTGCAAGGGTGAGGAAGAAAGAGGGCACAGAAGTGGGGTCACAGCTGTGGCACAGACCTCTGGGTCTGGGACGCCCTCCCAGGATGGACACATGGTTGCAGTTGCAGTGATTCCAAACTGGTGCCTGGAGCTGCCATGATGAGAAGGGCTTAACACTTGTGAAGGGCTTAACACCTGTGATGGAGCCAAAGTGTTCAAGAACCATTGGATTTTCAAGGCTTTACCATGTTAAGTGCAGAGTGATATGAGAGATGAGGCCATAACAGAGCCCTGACTTCTTTTAATAGTCTGGCTTTTCACATATTTTAGGAAGCCCACCTCAGATCCCCACTATCACAAGTCCTGGCTTGCCCTTGGCTGCATACACATGCTTGGCAGGAGTTACTCCATTGCACAGACAAACACGGCCCACAGGAACTTCTCAAATCTTTAAAGAGCCCAAGAACAAAACTGAAAGGAAACTATTGATAGTAACCACGGTAGGCAAATAAACAACCTAACTGTGTGAAAAAGCAGCCTTGTCAAGGGAATTAATATTCTGTTCTCATATTTGTATGAAAGCTTTAGGAGGTGAATGTAAACATTGCAATGCATGACTCCTGCAAGCAGGAATCCATCTGCGTTGTTGCTCATAGAAGAACCTCATGATCAGGAAACTGCATTCCCAGGGGATGATATGTACATGTGTTAATGAGGTCTGCAATGGGGAAGGCAAATATTTCAGTTCCTGTCTGGTCTTCCAGCAGCGTTCGAGACTGAATTTTGCTGACCACTGTTATCCCATGTGCTGTATACAAGTCAGAACAGCTGCAATTCTGGAGGTTACTGTGTGGAACAGCAGTTTTGGGAAAATTCATCCAGCAAGTTGTAAGCTATCACTTCAGAGCACTGAAACGAGGGCGCTGGCGGTACTACTCAGTCAACACATATGGCGCTTTGCTATGATTTCCATTTCAGAGTGTACTGTCACTTATTCTCTGTTTTTCTCACAGCTGCTCACTCCCAGTGTTAGCGCTCCCAGAATAGCCTGCTGGCGTATAAATAGGGTTCTCCCTCTCCTGCACATGGCAGTGCTGCAGACTGTACTGTTCTACCCTTAATTTTAAGGCACTGTTAATGCCACTAATACTGTGTCTTCCTGTTCCCAAGAGGCCTAGACTCTGCAGGTTCCTGGGGTTGCTCATTCTTGGGCGTTAGACAAATAGCAATCCAAAGAGTTCCATCTCAATTTAATCAGCAGGGAAAGCAATATCAAGGGAAAAAAAATCTCAGTAACTAGAAGACCTTACTACCTCCAAGTATCTCATGCATGATTCTCTTGAGGTTCAAAATGAACACTCATTAATGCAGCTCCACCTATAAAGGAGAAATACTGTCCTCAAAGAAACCCTGGTCTTTGGGCAGCACAGTTCTGCAAAGTCAAGCTTGTGGTATGTCACCACCAGACCCTGACTATGTGACCATTTTGGGCATTGTCACATTTCCCAGCCAAGAGGGATGCTCAGCCCTGAACCTCCATCAAGTCTCACTTAGATTGCTGCAGCCAGGTCCTGGTGTCTTCTACTTATTTAATAGTTCTAAAGTGTTGCATAGCCTCCCTTGTCAATCAGTTGGGTACCTGACTCCGACCTGTTGAGACACTGCAAAGAGCAGCAATTGCTTTACATCTCATGCTGACAGTAGAGAAGTATTTTAGAGTGCAGTTACAGTAGTTAGAAGTAACAGTACCCCAAAATCTTAAGAGCAAAGATTAGGATAGAACACAGGGTGCAAAACATTATTATTATTATTATTATTATCATCATAATCATGCACATTCTGATAGTGAACGTATCAACATCATCATCATTATTATTCTTCACATTCTAATAGGGAACACATAAAAGAGGTATCAAGAAATATCTAGGCTTCCACATTTTTTTCCTTTAGTTGATATGTAATTGCTGTTTTCAGTATGTCTCAAAGAAGTTTAAAAAGTGTGGTAGCTCTCAAAGTGATTTTCTTTTTTCCATTCAATAGATTTTTTCTTTCTCTGCCCTCACACAAGCACTAGCATCAGGGCATTACTGTAACAAAACTATTTACATTCTGTGTTTTTATGGGCTCTTGTATGACGAGATCTTGGAGTCTGGGTAGTACTCCTAAATGCCACTGTAATAAAAGGCAAATATAAATTAGAGGAGTTTGAACTGTTTTCCTCAATGTATTTTTAACCAGCAATTACCTATTAATCAAAGTAATAAATACTCTGTGGTCTAAAACTTCTAGATTTACAAGCAATAAACCCAACAATTTAAAATAGCTACTCGCATTGTCAGCAGAAGTTAAGACTGGACTTTTTTAAAACTAAAACGCTCTGAACCAAGACATTTTAATGGTCAAGAAATCCTCTAATTTTACGCAATAAATATGTTGTCCAAAAATAATGGGAGAAATGATGGTCAGGTTTCCAACTACTTGGTTAAATTAATAATAACAGAAAAATGCTCCCTCTGTTGGTTGATTTGCAAATGGTATTCCGAATATCACAGTAGCATCCATTAAGAGAGTATACACTTTTTGGGAGGAAAAAATCCAAACCCAAACCAAACAAAAACCAAATGAAACAAAAACCCCAACAAAACTCCATAACCCAAACTGAGGCACACAAGAATAATCTTCATTATAAAATCAATTACAATTTAACAACCATTAAGCCAAATTATTTGGATCCAGAAATAAGTAATATACACACATCAGAACTCTTAAAATTTAATTTTGGAAGGTTTGCAGGCTAATTGTTTCTGGACCAGGAAAGTACTCTCTTGCAATGGAAAGAATACTACTGTTATTCTATTTTCTTGTGGAGTGAAAAGGCACCACTGTGTGTCATTAAGAAAACAGTTCTCTATTAGCATTGACAACAATAACACTAAGGAGGAATTTGGGAGTTTTGTTTATGCACATTAAATTTCCAACAAGTGGTTCTTTAGGAGCTTGATGGTTTTGTGCAATGAGGAGCTTTCCTGAGCCTAACAGTTTCCATCAAGGAAAAAAATTCTGTTTCCATGGAAACATCCGAGATGGACCAAGCATGGATTAATCAAAATACAATGATGCCTTTTTGCAAGGTACTAGGAAAAAAAATTCAGTTTTAAGTGAGCACCGCTGCTCTTTCCTTCCATTCACACTAGAAAGCATGGGAAATTCTCCCCAAATGTCTATGTGACATACAGGTTAATTAGCACAATAAAAAGTTAGGTTTTCTTACATTTGTAATTAGCATGTCATTGTGAACTAGGAGCCAAGGATATATTAACATGAAAAAAGAGAGAGAATGAAATAAATAATTTAAAATTACATTTACATTCCTCTTTTATTTTTTTTTTTTTTTTTTTTTTGCTCCTGGTTATATCAAGTGAGTCTTCTTGGGTTTGACAAATTTTAGTAATTTTTTTCTGTATTCTTAGTACTGCAGGCTCATTTCTTAGTACTGAAGGCTCATTCTGATATTCAAAATCTGAGCTATGGGTTAGGAATTTTTTTTGTTGTTGCTATGAGTTTACATGATATTATATCATTCTCAGCTACCGTCAGAGAATTTTCTGACACCACAATTTAGCTGCGAGTTCTGCCATTGCCCAGGGATGAACAAAAGACTATATAAAAGCCAGCCTGCCTTCATCCATGTTCTCAACAAAGCAAAATGAAACACGGCTCCATTTTTATCAGACCACTTCCACTGAAGTACTTCTTTTGTCAGTTCTTTGCCTTAACAAAATAGGCACCATTTTTTTATGATTGATGAAGTTATTTTCTAATTATTCTATTATCAGAAGGTGTTCAAAAATACTCTGAAGGTGTTAAGAGTGGCACACAATAATTAAAATAGAGACCAACAAATGCCAAATGACTGTAAGCCCTCCGTTTGTACACAGCAACATGACATTAATGTTAGAGACCCAAAATGCACTTCCACTTCTAATCCTACCTCAGAATGAGGCTCCATTCTGAAAAATTGCCAGCAATCACATTGGCAGGGTTCCACTTTTGTGTTTTTCAAAGGTTTGGTAGCAAATACACGCACAGATTTTGTTCTTCTTTATTTTATTACTTTCCAGCAGGGATCTGAGAATCGAGCTGGGTTTTCCATCTCCAGCATCACCATTAGTCATAAAGGCTATGTTGGTGAAATTATGATCACAATAATCTGTGTGTAGTCCCTCTGTTATTAAGAGATTTGCTCAGATGTCACTTGGTGAAGAAGTCCCTGATTGACAAGTGGCACACATGGACACCTTGGTGCACAAGGAGGATGCGCCCTATGGGCTCCCGCAGGTTTAAATGAAGTAGAAAGCAGCAAATGCTTCATTTCTGTCATCCAGGCAGGCAGATATGACTCTGAATACACAACAGCCTGGTTTGTGCAGTCACGCACCGCAGCAGCTCATTCTGAGAAACAGGTGACAGTCAATCAGTTATTACCTACATTGGAGAAAAGTCCGTAACATGGTAGGCATTGGCTGGTCAGCTGAGCCATGCGGTTGCTTTCAGGGCAGTTTAAGGGCATGCACACCCCACTGTGCAGCCGTGGTACGTGCAGAGGGCACACGGGGCACTGCAGGAGACCAGGAGCGGGAGGATTTGCCCAGCACAAGTTCAGGTGAGTCTTTGCAAGGGCACAGGCATGCGGAGTGGCACAGATGCCCACGCCAAGGCGCCAGCTATGGAAGCTAGGGACATATGGAAACACAGCTTCCACTGTGGTGAAAATATGGGCACAGGGAGGCATTAACTCTTACAGGGCTGCTGAGAGGCTGGCACACTCCTGCTGTTGGAGGCTGCCCTTCAAACTCAGCTGTCACACTGGTCTGGAGGGGCAAGAACACCACTGGCACGGCAGCATCAGCACAGCTGGTTGGAGAGAAAATCAAGCCACAAGGCAAACACAAGCCATGTGGCTGAGCAGCATGGGCTCCACATGGATCTGTGTACACTGAGTGACACAAGGGCTGGGAAGCATAAGGAAAGGTTTTGGAAGGCCAGGTGGAAGCAGGTTTGGGAGGTTTCCTTGTGCCCCCTTTAGACACTGCCTCCAAGAGCTTGCAGCCTCTTGCCCTTAGCTCTGCCTGCTCCATGCCATATGCCTATACCAGTCCACCTCCCTCAGCAGCTGTTCCCTCTTCCACCAGCCTTTTCCCCGCTCTGTAGGGGCACATTGAGCCTTTGGGGCTACAGCTGCACCAGTGAGGTGGAGGGGCTGAGTTCTTCAAAGAAGCGATCTTTTTTTCTGGCCTTTTTCAACATGAACATGCCTAAAATGGCAAAATCATTAAGCAGGTGCAAGGAAAGCCTGTAGGTCCTTTCCCCCCCAAACCCCTCCACCAGCTCAACTGGTGCAGGATGCCAGGATCCCATCTTGCACCAGACAGGCCTGTGTCAGCAGGGAAAAGTTAGCTGAAATCACGATGTTAGGCTCACCAAACCAGCATTTCCTAGCATGATTTCTTTTTCATCAGGAAATATTGAATTGCCCTGGTGTAAATACGCCTTCAAAATGAAATCTTCCCTGTGGTGGAGTATGTTCCAACAAAAATTAAATATAAAGTGGCTAAAGAAGTACCCTTTTCCTTGCTACCTCCAACATTACCTCACAGGCTGATACAAGACTTTTTTTTTAATACAGACACAACTTTTCTCCGTATTTAATACTTGAAACACAGGCTTCTTTATAACACTACATCTTATATGCCTGAAGCTCAAGGGTGGGGATGAGCCGCCTACCTCACTCGGGTGACAAGGGACATCTAGCGGCATTGCAGCTCCCAGCACCACTGCCACTGCTCAGGCTGCAGGGACAGCAAACACAGCCACCTCACCTGTCCCCATGGCATCCCACCCCACCGCAGGAAAAACCTATGGCTGGTACAGGGAGTAACAGCTCTCTGCCTTCCCCAGCCTCTCATCCTACCTTTATGTGCACTTTCTCTCCGTTGAGTATGCTCAGTTCTGCTCCAACATTAAGTTTCCTTAATGATATAATAATATATTATACATATAAATATATTTTCAGTAAGAGGCTGGCTATCTCAGTGACAAAGGCCTGCCATGGATAGGAAAGCATGTAGCCTGCTCCCTTTATTTGGAGAAACATACAGTGTAGGAGGAATGCCTGTCTGTGTGAAAGTAAAATAAATCAGTGTGTGATTAGAACAAGACTCTTGAAAATTGCAACCACGTGTCCTGGCAAAATTTTCATTTTGTTTAATTAAAAGAAATAACAAATAATGGCATGACATCAGGCTTAATTATTCACATCACTAATAAAAATTCAACACACTGTCATTAGAAACAGAGCAGTACATACTGAAAGAGGGTGGCTTTAGATTAGGTATAAGGAAGAAATTCTTTAACGTAAGGGTGGTGAGGCACTGGAACAGATTGCCCAGGGAAGGTGTGGATGCCCCATTCCTGGAAGTGTTTATGTTGGATGGGGCTCTGAGCAACCTGGTCTACTGGAAGGTGTCTCTGCCCATGGCAGGGGGGTTGGAATTAGGTGATCTTTAAGGTCCTTTCTAACCCCAAATCTGTGATTTATGATACTTAAGAAATCAGTTTCACAGAATGTCAATTTCTTTCACAAGAAATATTTTGTTGCATGGCTTGAAAAACTGACTGAGATTGTCCCCTAATTGCTCCAATTTCCCACTCCTGACATTTAGCATAACACCTGACTGGCATGGAACCCGCTACACAAGCAGAACTCTGCTTGCACACAATTTTTCCACTGCTGAGTGGAGTGTGGTGGCCCTCCCATCCCCAACAGTGCCCAGAGCCAGCTTGGGGCTCCCAGTTGGGGCTCCCAGTTGGGGCTACAATGACAGACTGCCTGAGGGCTACTTTTTTCATAGGATTTATAAGCTTCACCTGAAAACAAACTCCCCAAAACCTGAGGTTTCAGTTCCACAGGAGGAGTTTTGATGTTCCTGTCTTTCAAGGTAGCATCAAAATACTGCTGGTTTTTTGAGGGTTTTGGTTTTATTTTTTTCTCCTTTCTGCCTCGTTTAGATTTCCTTATGAAGACATTGGGGCTGGAGGGGGAACACAACACCACATGAGTGAAAGAGTAACAGAGGGCTGGAAGCAGTGCTAAACCTGTGGTGGTGGCCAAAGTTCTCCAACTTGGTTTTAAGAGACCTCACATGGCTGTGGTTCACCTGCGCCTCAGCCTGGACTTGTCACATATGTTTAAGAATAGCTGATTTATTAGTTTTCCTCTTATGTTCTGTTCCAAAAATTATGAAGAACATTTGTGGCTGGGAGCAAGTAAAAAATGGCCCTTCGGGAGGTGCCAGAAACACACAGAAACACTGACTCATTAAACTCACTTTCAGTTTGTTTGGCTGCCTGTCTTTTCCTATCCCTACCCTTTTTTTTCTCTGCAAACTTCCCCCGATCATCTCTCCCAAGTTTATTGCTTTACCCATTCACCGTCTTTCCCCTTTCTCTGCAAAGCTCTCTAAATTTCTTTTTTTAATACTTTTTTCCCTTCCCGTTTCCTACTCCACATACATGTGTCCTCTCTACTGCCACCTCCTGCAAACACTGTAACCCTCCCAGAATAAGACCACAGGCCAAAAAGGAAAGGAGACAGGGAACACAGAGCCTTACAGAGCAAAAAAATAATGTGAGCACTTTTTCACAGGAAATATTTAAAGAAACAGGCCTGTCTTTCCCATTTGATATTCTTCTTAGTGAAGAACAAAACAAAACAAAACAAAAAACAACAATTCAAACAAACTACTTTTTCTATTAAAGCATTTCACCGAAATTCAAACAAAATGACACTTACGTGTACACCTGCATATCGTCTTCTTTTTCTTATCCTCCCCATTTTCTTTCCCTCTTTTCCCTGAACAAAACCACTGTGTAGTACCCTGTGCAGAAATACATAAAAAACCATCTCATTTTCCCCAGAGTTCATTGTGGCTATAACACGTATGTGTATCTCAAATCTGTAGGTGGCAAATTGCTACCACAACTCCATGATTAAAATCTTCCAGGGAGCGTACAACACCTTTCATGGCCCTTCCACTGCTCAGAGCAGAAACCTTCTCCTCGCTCTGAGCAGCCAGCCCTGGGAGAGGAGGAGAGACACAGAGTTTTAAAACTTCATTAACAATTAGTTTTGAAATGAATGTGAGAAATGTCACAAGGAAAGGTAACCGGCCCAGACTCACCTGAGCTCAGTAGAATATTATTTTGGTATGGAAACAAGGACCACCAAACCGAGATATTTCTGCGAAGTACCCAAATCATCAGAAAAGGGATGCTTTGTTTTAGGTAGCGGTGACCCTAAAACTAAGCTTAAGAGGACCAGTTCCACCCGCAGGCACAGCCGGTTCTGGCAGGCGAGGCTCGGCAGCCAGCAGTTGGCACTGTTGTTCCACGGGAGAAGGGACGGGCAGCACCAGCCAGGGATGCAGCAGCAGCAGCAGCAGAGTGCAAGCCCAGGGACTGGTCTTCTGAGCATCACTTGTAAACACAGTCCTGATACACACACACTGCCTGTACCTGAGCACACCCACTCTTCATACACACTCTGCCCAGTCATGTCATGAGGAAGGAGAAAATATTTCCATCACTGATACAAATACCATGCTTGCTTAGACTCTACAAGTGCAAATCTAACCTGTCTGGCAGGACAGGTGGAACACAGAGTGATGTGCTGCAGAAGAGCTGGGAAGTTCAAATTGATTTGCCACATGTCACAAAGTAGCAAATGACAAAATCCTTCATGAAAGCAACAAGATAATGCCAAACTCATTCCAAGAATATCTAGAAAAGGGAAGCTTTTTTTCCAAATAAGAGGACCCCTCCTCTCCTTCAGTGGTTTGCTATTTGCAGCGCAGCCCAAAGTAGTGGTAGTTAGTGTAGATGAGCAAAGCAAGGCTGAAAGAGGGGATATCACAACGGAAAGGCAGCCCTTGCAGAACATGCTGTTACAAAGGAAGAGGCATTTGTTGATTTTTCCCATCCCAGACCCCTTCAGTACTTCACAAGGCTTGGAAAAGTCAGAGCACAGCAAAAGGAAAACTCAGATCCTGTTTTTTTACAACTACCTTACCTGTTCCTCACTCAAATAAAATAAAATAAAATAAGACAGTTAAAACTACTTACACTTGTGTAGCAGGGGCAAAGAGAATCTCACTGGGAAAAAAATACTGCCTCCACATGCAGCCCTTCTCCTCTTAGTCCTTAGTAGTAAAAGTCTTGGCAAAAATGTTAAGTAAGGAAGAATATGTAAGAATTAAATAGAAACAAGTTAAATTTAAAGAAAAGGTAATCAATTGGAAACATCTGGGTGGGAACTTTAAAAAAGAAGACAAAACAGAACAAACCCACCACATTTCATTGTGGATCCATGGAAAAGGAAACCAGTACATGAGTACTTCAGTACATAACATGGGGAATTTTATCAGTCTCTAAGCACAGGAGCATGAAAGCTTGTCTGAAGAAAGGGTAGGTATCTGAGCTTTGCCTGTGCTCCTGCTCAGCACCAGAGCTATTTCATCATGATGGGATGCTCTGTAATCAAGGTAATAACTGGCTTTGAACACACAAAAGATAGAATGGTGGAGAAAAGTCTGGGCTAAAAAAATTAGATGGTTAAGGATGAGAGATTGTTACTCAAGGTCTTTCTGTTGGTCACTGGTTTGAGGAGGGGAAAAAGACCTCATGATATGAGAAAGAGAAAGGAAAAAAAAAAGAAGACTTACTGATAAATAACAAAGAAACATTCAAAGAAATTAATTCTGGGATTTGGAAAAGTAAACTGGCCAAGGAGCGAGAGCAGAAGTTTCCCAGTGCATTAAAAAAAAATCCAAAACCAAGACACAGCTTTGTCTAAAAACATGCCACAAGAAAAATATGACAACAGCAGCAGCAAAATCCTTTCCTGCTGTGATTGCAGCAGCAGTAATGCCAGAGCACATCGGGGGGCATGTATACATTGCATTTGGTTTAATAGCCTGAAAAATAAGTAATTAGTTCCTTTGCATTGAGAAAACTTTGCATTTCTCAGACTAGTGAGAAAGAGAAGGCAGTTTAGCACTACATTACCATGTCTGCCTGTTGCAATGGTCCTCATAGTGGGGGAGCAGCCTTTTTGGAGCTGCACCTGAGTTCCTCTAGCTGTTACTGGCACAGCCTCAAAGATAAATTTGCCAAAGAGTTGTCCTTCTGCGAGCACATTCCCTCAGAGCAAGCTTACCACCAAGCACATAATGCCAAGGAAATTTTTCATAAATCCTAAAAGAAAACAGGATGATATTAGTAAACCTCTTTTAATCTGCGTTCAATATTTATTTACTGCATTGCCTTGCATGGATATCTGTATTTACATACATTCTCCTTAGTCACAGCAGTATATAAGCATATGGATAAAGGGGATACAGTGTTGTCTCTTTTAGTTTTACCCCATGCTAAGTCCCCAGTTATTGTCCAAGGGGACATGAAATATGACTGCGAAAATCGGTGTACTATATTGAGAAATCAGCAACTGACTTTTGAAAGTCTGTGTCATACAGCAGGGTCTCACTGCATTGTGTAAGTCATGAATGTCTTACATATTCTGTAAATTCACATTAAAAAATCAAATTACAAAGTTTAAATTATTTTTTATTATGGTCTGGGGTCTCCACTTGCAGAGCAGAGGTAATATAAAACCCATCAGGCTATTTCAGGAAGACAGCATCAGTTCTACACCAGTTATACCCATTCTGCATTCGGAAGTCCCACCACCATCCCAGGGTTTGCAGCACAGAGACTAAGAGCTGAGCTTTGCCTGTATCCAGTAATTCAATTTGCCGGTTTCTTTCACAAGGGAAATTTGACACAAGACACCTTTAATCTCACTGCTGCCTCTGCCCATCACTTTAAAGGAAGCTGCAGCAACAGTGGAAAAACTAGATGCCTCTAGTTAAAGGGAAATCTGGATTTTAAAATGTCACCACTAGACGTCCCCTTAGCTCTAGCCAACCAAGCCGAGGTGCTTCCGTAGCCTTGATGGCTTCTTCCAGCCACCCTGTGCAACACCAGTGGCCAGGAAAGGAGCAAGGACTCTCCAGGGACTCTACCTACCACCTCACAGTTTTTAGACCATGTTAGCTCCACCCATGATTTATGTGCTACTGTCACACCCCGTGCTTGCCAAGCAGAAACATACCTTAAGTGTTAGCGGTTGGCTGAGAAGAACGGGTCCATTCAGGCCTGGTTACAGCCTGTCTTTGCCTTTCTGACTGCCTGGGGAAAGCCACTGAGGTGGATCTGCACCAATTCTGATCCCAGCAGGTCTAGAAATTTCCTCTGATACCCTAATGAAGAAGTAGAGGTTCAGCGGGTGTAAGGCAAAGCAGCTGTCAAGGGAGCCAGTCTACACTCTCTGTGAATGGCCCTTACCTTTCAGAAGAGAAGATCTTACATTCCCCACATCCTGCCTGTGACATGAGGTTAGATAAAATATGTTTAGGAGGCATGACCTGGCCTGTAGCCCAGCTGTCCGACCACAGTAACCACACTCTTTCCTTATAAACAAGACACTGTTCCTTCTGGGTATCTGCGATTTGCCAGTTCAGCTTTGTTCAGCTTTATTCAGCTCACTAGAATGATTGTTGTTGTTGTTGTTGTTGTTAATGGATTTTCCAAAATCAAAACAACGGCTGTGGAACACTTAAAAACCACTGCTTTTCCTGAAGCTTTGGTGAAACATGGAAAGATCATCTGTTGCTTAGCCGCTTGAAGTGGGTTGTTTAGCTGCTTGAAAAAGTTTTCAAGGAAACTTCCCTGAGAGATGTGGTCACCTGCCGAGACTGACACTCACACCTTATGTCATAGCTCAAAAGAATGAGATCATCATCACTTCAGGCATTTCAACATGAGATAGAAGGATCAGTTGAGAATTAAGTTCTGCTCTATCAGAGTGTCAAGAGAATAGAGTAAACGACCCAAGGGAGGATTTTCTTTCTGCTCCCCAGTTAAAGCCACAACCACTAACCTTTTCCCCAATAATTTTCGCTCCTCATTAATATAAATTCAATAATCTCTCTGCCAACAGGGAGTATTGTGAATAACTCATCAAGTAAATTGCTTGGACATAGTTACAAATATTCCACTAATAATCACCACAAGATCTCCTGCTGTCTTACTGCGCTCAGGTATTTCACTGTTGACTCTGGTACACACCTGTAATTGTCACTCTAATCAAAATGAGGTTCCAGAATCACTGCTGCTCCTCCTCCTGAGGATGGCAGATCGCAAATGCATACCAAGAAAACACAATCTCTTTGTAACACACCTTCTTATATTCCTTCTCATATTCCTTTCACAGTATCCAAGCCTTGCCACTCACTAAATACTATCAGTCAGGACACATGTAAGTGATTTAAATCTGTACTGGAATAGTAAGAGTGGAGTTTTCTGTCTTCCAGTCAAGACCTTGCTCAGCCAGAAAGGCCCCTAAGTCACTTTCTGAGATGTGAGTTGGCTTTCTTCTCTGTTCTCTCAGAAATTCAAACATTATATGTTAAAGCAGGCAGAGCATCATAATGTATACCCATTGGAGTTTTTGAGGGGTTAGGGCAAGAAGTAAGTCTTTAAATCACAGGAAGGGAGGTTCAGGTGAGGTGTAAAGGCCTCTTTTCCAGCAGTAGGGATGATGAAATAGTGGAACGGAGCACTTGGGGATGGTGTGGGATCTTGAACACTGGACATCCTTGAGGACAGGTCATGAAAGCAACCCCAAGAGACATTTGCCTGAAGTTGATTCTCCTTTTGAACATGTCCCCAGCCCCATCACCTCTCCGGTACCACAGTAACACAGTGGGAACAGTCTTTTCCTCTAGTTTAAAATGAGAGATGCTCCTCTGGGTACTGTGACAGTAGCAGTTACAGAAGATGCAGAAACTCTTTCTCTTTCAGACACCAGCTGGGGTTATTTTACAGGGACAACTTTCCAATCAAAAAGGAGGCAGAGCTAAACGATTTCTTTGCCAACTCCACCCTCCGTAAGTATATGCCAATCTTTCTTTGGACTTTGCCCGTGAATTTGAAAGGTAACCAGAAAGCATCAGATAAGAAACTGGACACATCAAAATAGTCAAACAAAACCTGAAGGACTTTGACAATAAACACGCATGGAGTGAAGACACTTTCACACAGATTCCTCACTTCAGCATGCAGGAAGACCTACAGCAGGAATTTCGTTTAGGACAGAAAAATACAACACTGAGATCTTTATAGCAATCTCTAGCTACTCTCTCTGGTACTTTTTGTCCCCCACAGAGATCACAAGCTCACAGAGGTGCCATCTTTTGGGCACCATACAAACATGGGACAAGTGCAGGAACGCCCTGAATGGTAACGTAATACAAACAGAGATAAGGGAAGAGGAACAACAGTGAACAAATGTAATGCACTCTGATTACCAGAAAAATCCTGGCTTGCTTCCTAGAGAAGCTGTGGTGGTAGAAGCTGTAGTGGCACCTGAATCAAAGAGGCCTCCTGGAGCAGAGGACAACATAGTGTTAGCCAAAATACCTTGGGGCTAAATAGATCAAATAAGCACGTCACCACCATGACAAAGCAAAAGATATCCGTAGAAGGACAACTGAAAGATTCAGTGTGCTCACGCCACTCTAAAAGGCTTAAACAAACTAAACTTAAAACAGTTCAGCTGGTTTATCTTTTTAGATAATTTATAGAGCAGTATCGTACCAGCACAGTAGGGCCCACTCAGGACAAGGGGATCACCCCAGCTCTGTCCCCTCACCAGAATACCTCTCCTGGCAGAAGCTGGGTGGGACGTGCAGTGCTTCTGATGGAAGGAGGCTCAGGTGCCTTAGCCTGTGTCCCTTGGAGGTGATGCAGATTTGATGGCCAAAGGGGCCCTCAGCATGGCAGCAGCCCACAGCCATTTACACCAGGTTCCTTCAACAGACTCAAATGCACTCCTAAATCAGTCTGAAACTACGGCCTCCTCTGCATTCACTCCTAAACTTAATACAGTTTATGTCAGATTCATCCTTCCTCTCCCTCTCTCAATCACATCCACACACACAGACACACTAAAAAGATAGGCAAT
Organism: Lepidothrix coronata; assembly: GCF_001604755.1. Lineage (NCBI taxonomy): Eukaryota > Metazoa > Chordata > Aves > Passeriformes > Pipridae > Lepidothrix > Lepidothrix coronata. The sequence continues at coordinate 3,034,393 of NW_016690190.1, forward strand.
TCACTGTTCAGTGTTATTTCATGAGTTCCACTTTCTAATGACACTCCCCAAACCTGGTACCTCTTCTTAAGGTTAAAATACAGACTTTCACTCTGATCATTTCAGAAAGGGTAGAGTTATTGCTTTGCTTCCAGCTAAGCAAATTAACTGAATTTGCAAATCACAGCTACCTTCACAATTGTAGCACTAACACAGGGAAAATGGCACCTCGGCTGGAAATTCTTTCAGCTCCTGATGTCTGAGAGCAAACTTTCTTGGAACTATGAAAGCAAATTATTTTTCTATTTGAACAGAACTCCTTCCTACCACTTTGATACCAGGCTGCTATCACTATTCAAGTATGCAAATCTGACCAAGCCACCAACATAAATGTTAAAAATCTCCCTGGGAATAAAAGTACTGTTTGTACAAACTTTAAAATCCTTCTCCCACCTTCCAAGCAAAGGCTACTCTAGCAGCTGGTAGAATGAGGCTCTCCCAGTGAGGTGGGAGCGGAAACACGACAGCTTATCCTTATGCACTGTCTTCAGTGTTTTGCTGAGTTAGGAAAGGACAGGACACCAAACACATTCCATGGCACTCTGCCAAGCTGGGGCCCAAAGGGTAAACAGAAAGTAATACACAGGATGCAAAAGCGTCTTTAAAGAAAAGAAAAAGAAGAAAGGGGCACCAGGTGGTCACTGAAATGATCCAGAACAGAGGAATGCGAATGAACATTTCGAGTTCTGCTCTTAACACCTTATTAAACATATAAGGATCTGTGTCTTAGGAGCAGGCTGTTCTGGGAGAGCCATGTCAGGCTGAGATTTTGCAAATAATCCATCTCCTCCCCAGTCACCGGTGAAGTCACCACCTCAGCGCCCAAGCGTCCCTCTCTTTCCAGCACTACAGTTAAGCATAATCGCTCCAAACATTTTTTTCCCTGATTAAACTGACTTCCAGTGCCATTACAGTAAATTACCACAAGCAGGTTTTGTTCATTTGCTTTTTAACTGCGGACTCATATAACACAGCGTGCAAACCCTAACGAAGGGCATTTGTACGCCAATGAGGGTCGATACCACAGTTTAACAGAGAGCAGCTTTGTAAAGGGAGAACAAGGCTACTGCAGTGTGCTCTAGGGCTTTTACTTCCTATGGCCAGCGCCGGATCTCTGTTCCGTGTTAATGAACAGCTGCTGTTCATTCAACCATCGAGGTGGTCCGCTGGGACGGGCCGCTGTGGGACAATTCGGAGGGGACACGCTGCATGAGCGTGTCCCCCTCCACCTATCTGAGCGCTTGGCATGAACAATGCTGGCCAAACCATCCGTGCATATCACAAAACTCGGGAAGTCACACAGCATCATTTAGGTCTCATGCTCTTTGGTTCAAAGGCAGAGTGGTGCAGAAAAGGGCTCTGCTGCTAAGAAAAATAAGCTCTTTTAGAGCCAAGAGGTGGCCATTACAAAAGCTGTGTTCCTTCAGCCAGGTATTCCAGAAGAGCTTCTGGGCTGTGATGAGGCCTTTCCATCTGGTGGGACACTCTCCCATACAAGCTAATGTTCCAGTGATTTTCATTCAATCTCAGGTGACCCTTTTTTTTTTTTGAGGAGGCATGAAGACGGTGTATTAAGTGCTGTCTGCTCTTAATTTTTTTTCCTAAGCTAAAATAACTCAAAAGTCAATTATTTAAAAAAAAAAACCAAAACCAACCAAACAATAAACAAACAAAACCCCAAACCCACACAGCAACAACAAAAAAACCCACAAAACACACCTTCATGCTGAAATAAGAGTCCAGGCACTTGCAGTAGTTTACTGGAAACCTGCTTAAATACATGGCTTTAATTAAAAGGGTGTAGCTTTTTTTTTTTTTTACACAAGCCTCGAGAGAGAGCCTTGCCCAGGAAAGGTGAAGGGGACAGGAGGTGAAGGCCAGCCCAAATAAAACCTGGCCATGTGACCATAGAATATTTTTGTGCTATCCTTTCCTTCCCAGCTAGCTGTCCATCCTGTCTGGGAACCTGGCTGCCTCCCTAAGCACACGTGAAGGATGAGCCATGCTCCCAGCCTATGTGCTGCAGCTTCACTGGTCTCACGACAGCCTCGGTCAGCCTCCCCTTATCTTTATTCTCTCTCCCTCGAAAAAGCAAATAAAACCCCCTGAGCCTCTCCAAAGCCAGTTGCCAAGCAGAAATGAAGCAGAAATCCCAAACAGAAACATTGCCACTAGATTATTTACAGGCAAATACATACATGGCAATTGCTGTATCCCTTTATATCTATTTTCTCACCTTTTTGTTTTGGCACAAGAAATAGGCAGCATGTGACAGTAAGGTCAGGGTATCTCTGGTTACAGCAGTGCCTAAGAAGCGTTGTTCTAGTAAAACGACACCATGTACAAGCCACATTATATAAAAAGCAAAGGAGGCACAGGCATGGGATACGAAGCACTCCAAACACAGAGATATCCACACTAGCCTTAAATGATGAGACTACTGCTACAGGTCCTGCCCAAAAAGCAGAATGCAGTCTACTCTAAACTTGGCACTGCTGTAGCAAAACAATTAGGGATAGCTGGAGAGGCAGTCCCGCTGCTGCAGCTGCCCAGCTCGCACAGCCTGGGTCCCTACGCAGAGCTGCTCTTTCCCACTGTGTTACAGGGGGCTCACGTGCCTGATAGATCTCTAGTTTGGACAGATAATGTGAACAGAACTAGGCAGCACTGCCAACATCAGCCACAAGGTAGGTGGAGAGCGAGTAGGATGTCATCACCCAAAAGTTCGTGAGGCAACCACTACCCTTGCTCGGCACAGCATTCCTGCCAGTGTAACATAACAAACAGCTGCTTGATTTTTGCAGGTGTCTGTACAAGATTTCCCATCCTCAGTGTGTCCCTTTCTCCTGTTTTCTGTTTGGTTTGACTCCTCAAACTACTGTTTTTCAGTTGATTTCAAAAAAGCACCAAAAAATCAGTATAGGTTGGGTAAACATAGCGGACGCTCCCCAGAAGGTTCATAAACCTTCCACTAAGCTATCCAGAGCTTCAGTTTTCTACCAAAGTGCCTGAAAACAATTTTTCTGCTTTCTCATTTCATTAGGAGGCTGTTGCACAGCTCTAACACTGATATTGCAGTAAGGACCTTTTGAAGCTACTGATTGGCACGTCTTTTCCATTTATTTTCTAATAAAAAAGAATCATACACACTAAGCTTTCTAAATAGCAACTGTACTGGCATGTAGCCACAGCGGAAAGCACTGCAAAAGCCCCTGATGCTTTTACTTTACAATAAATTCAGACAGCTTTGTTTACAAACGGGACTGACCTTTCATTTAACTAACTTTTTAAAGAAAATCCGAGAAAATTTATTAGTCCACTGTGTCAAATACATTCTCTGAGCAACAAACAGACCTCTGATCCCTTTTACTTGCATCCAGACATTTCAAGACTGGTTCAGTAGGTGTTTTTTCATTTCCAGTTAATGGGGGCTTATCATGGTTTATACACTGATCCTGTTCCCTTTAAAATTAACCACATCTCCAAGGTGCAAGATTAAAAAGGAGTGTTCAAAACCATGAGTTTTTTTCGCAAAGATACCCAACTTAGACTCCCCTTGGCCCCACAAATCACATTTCCGTAGCATCACTGCAGCGACAAAGTGCAAGACCTTACCAAAATCCCTCCAAAATTCCCAATTTACCTTTTTCCACCTTTTAATTCAAGCTTCTAACTATATTTGTGCAAAAGACCAGAAGATGTTGCATACAGGTATAACCAAATGACAGCTGTCTTCATCAAATCCCTTTTGCAGTCCTGGAAGTGTTGGGAAGCACTTTATGGCAACTTGTTCCCAGAAGAAGTGCTTGAATGGCTGCAAGTTCCCAGCCCCAGGAAAAACCTGGCCGGTGAGAAGCAGGATGAGCTTCAGCAACCACAGGGATTACGGTGCCGGAGGAGAACATGAAGGAGAAAATTTAATTCCTTGTTGTGAGAGATTTCAGCAAAGGCTTGAACTTCTGTCTCCTGCATCACACTCAGGTGCTCTCCTCTCACGATTAAGTTAATTGCCATTTGTTTTTTCACTTTTCTTCTCACTTTCTACATCTTTAAACGTTGATCAAGAGGGGAACAGCTCCACCCAGCAAGCTCGAAGAGGCAGGGGCTTCAGGTCTACATCCAGGTCTAACTGAGCTGTAGCTTGAAGCCAGTTGCCCCTTTACCTCCCTGCCCAGCAGGCAGGGTTTCATCTCCTGAAATCTCCCCTCCTCAGGTTTCTTAACAACATCATTTATAAAACTCTCCTTTTGCTTTGATGAAGAATGAAAACCAGACGTGCTAATCCTCACTTTTTCATGAGGAAATCTTCCATCACCATTTCCTGCCAACCCCAACTGTTGCCTTATTAACATGCATATATTTCAAGGGTACAGACTGCCTCACCGGTAGTGGAAATTTAGATAGGAATTTTGGAGCAAGGACACAACATGCAACACAATGAAGATCTAGATAGGGAGAAAATTTGGGCTATCAATATTTGTACAAATGTGTTTCTATATTATACATGATGATTTCTGCAAAACAGGGAGTATTTAAAAAAATTAAATTGTCCTGAAAGAAAAAAAAAAAACAAATGGAAAATATAAAAACAGGAGGAGACAAAATGAAGATATTTCTAAAAGAAAGGGACCTTTAAAAGCACAACGATGGGGCAGGCTATAGTGAACTTAAATACCAGCCTGCAATAAACTCCATGTAACAGGATCCCTCAACCTAGTCCAGCTCTTAGGGAGGTTTCAGCTCCACTTTCCAGGCATATCTCTTCGACCTTGTCTCTGTCACATAAACAAACTGAAAAGAACATATGTTTTTAAGTTTGTTTCTGAAATAACCAGACTGAAGCAGAAATACTGCACTGCCTACACTACTCTCCCCCCACCTTCCTCAGGGGAGAGAGCAGAGAAAAACCATGCGTGTTAGTCATATCAGATGAAGTGCTACAGCGACGAGGATTTATACAAAGCAGAGACAAAAAAAGTCTGTTGGTCCCAGCTGCGGGTGAACAATGAGCTGTGAGACCAGGCAGTGACTGAGTGCCAAGGCTCACTCACCTCCAGCCTCGATGGACTCCCCGAAGTACACATCAGCCCCGCGAGTGTGCAAGAAATCACCAGGCACGTTGCAGGGACGTGTCTGCCCTCTGCAACATGTAGAGCTGAGGATGTGCACCAAGAGAACCCTGTAAATGGATTGGGCAGGAGGGGCAAGGTATTGCTGCCCCAGCCTCTGCTGCCCTTTCACGACAGAGGTGGACCACACTCAAGGGACTACAGGTACCGAGGAGGTGTTTTGGTCCATCAGAGGATGCTATAGCAGCCCAAGAGGTGCCCTGACAGCCTCATATGTAAAAATCAAGGATCCTGCAGTTCTAATCATAGTAACAACTTCAAAAGGAATTACCTCTAGTATCAATAAAGGCTGGGGGATCAAGGGATCGAGACCAGCCCTGTCAAAGACTTCAGGGCAGTGGAGGATGAAAGACTGGACATGACCAGAAAATGTGGGCTTGTGGCCCAGAAAGCCAACCATGTCCTGGGCTGCATCAAGAGATGAGCATTCTCACACTACTGCAAATACGTAATTACCTATGAAAGCAAACTGACTGCATCTACATCCAGCCCTTTCTTTTCTACCCTAGACACTGAGCTCTGCAGATCCTTTTCCTGTCATAGGCCTGCTTGTTCCTTGAAATATAGGCTGCATGCTCTCCATGGATTAGAAAGACATTTTATATCTGTGCCTACAGTAAGTGGAACTATATACCTGAAATGGAAGCTTGTTTTTTCAGGAAAGTCAAAATTTCAGACACATGGAATTTCTAATAATCATTATTATACTCACAAATGGATTTTCCCATTTCTCAGTTTGGAGACTCAAAAGTTTTAAGGAAGGTTTATCTGAAAGACATATCGAATTGGTAGGAGAACCCAAGACTTCCTGTCAAAATTGTCATTTAATGAGCCTACAGGTAAGATATAAAATACTTCTGTAAATGAAGGAAGATAAAAAAAGTGAATTTCCACTTTGGAGAATTTTACTTGTTGTCTGCCTACAACAACAGTACTGTGCATAACTAGTGGAATTGCTGTCACAGTGTCAGGTCTGCAGAGAATAAATAGCTATTTATTTTTTTAAATGATTAAAAATTTCAGGATCTAGCACTTCAAAGGCACTGTGCCAACAATGGAAAAAATTTACTTTGCAAAATTTTAGAAAGCTCAAATTGGCTTTAAAACATTTAATAAAATTTTATGATACAATCCTACCCTACAGCGACCATTAATCCCATATGGCTATGGGAGATACCAAGTAACCTATGAAAGCTGGAAGAGAACCTTTTGTTTTATTTCCAGTCTATAGTGTTTACTAAAGCAATTACAGGAGATTTAACAAATCATCTTAAAAAAAGAAGTTGCTGTAAGCTCCCCTTTCTTGTTATGACAGGCAGCCCCATGACTTATTCTGGGTTCTAGCCCCAGCTCTGCCCCAGCTGTTTTTCCAGTCTTATGCAAACAAGGAATAGTTCGTTTATTTCTGTTTCCTAATCCCAAATTGTATCACTACCATTTGATTTGCAGAGATGCCACACAATGCCCCGGAGAGAGCAGGTTTAACATCATGCTGCCTCATTGCACAAGATGACACAAGGCATGGAAGAGTGGTAGTAGAAGGTCAAGACTTTTATAAAAGGTAGCTATTTGGGCATAAGTTTGAATAAGGATGCCAATGAAGTTCCAGCAGGCAAGGTGGTATGGAAGACAAGCGATAGGCTCGTAGAGCTTGGCAGAATGTGATAAGTGGGTTTCACAATACATCAGGAGATTTCTCAATTCGCCAATGTACATGTGAACACCAAAAATTCAGTGGCAATGTGGGAAAAGAAAAGCAGAAGATGAATTTTTTTTTTTTTTTTTTTTTTTTTTTTACCTGGGCTGCAAAGCAGACAAAAGGAATGACCATTGCAAATTGAGAGTGTACTGAAAGTAAAAAACCATCTTTGTGGTCTGCATGCAGCACCTTGGTACTAAATGTGGAATGAAGTGTTGAACACAGCTGTAAATCCCACCAGCCCCGATAAAACTTCTGTTCATAAAGCACAAGCACTCAGGTGGGGCTTCACCTCCTTTGGCAGCACCATTCTGCTCCCACCAGCACTGCCCTCCTCCTGGGCTGCCGTGATGGTTCCCTTCTGGCATGACAGCTCCAGGACAAGGACTAACTCACGCAAAGATGAGCTTATCTGTCCTTTTAAAGTATTCTGGAACACCTTGAAAAGTGTACAGGTAGGGTAAAGAGCATCAATGGGATGCTTTAAAGTCTAATCTTCTAAATCCGTGTTGTTCTGACACAGAGCACTGCCCACTAGCAGGCAGCACCAGCAAAACCCAAAATACCATCTGTTTTTAAAGCATCCACGGGAAATACCTGCAAGCAAAGAAACCAGCAGGCTGTTAGATTTTACCTGTGGGGTTCTCTTTACAAGCTATTAGTTTCCTCCTCGTGACATTGGCTCCTGTCCAAGTGAGATGTACTTCAAAGGAAGAGCTTCCCCAGTAGAGACTCGAAGCTGGAAGTGCAGTCACCAACGGGGACAGGCCACTATGGGACCCTCATCTCCAAGCCTGTGTTGCTTTCACCCTTTTGAAGAATAAAAGATAAGAAAAAGAAACTTCAAGTGCTATGTTTTCTTGTGGCTATTTGCCATGTGGTGCACTGAGGAAAAATGTTGTGCGACTTTTGTGCAGTCCCGACTGCAAGAAGGTGCTGGTGTAGCCCTGTTGCAATTAGTCAGATATGTCTGCTTGTTGCTGGAGGCAAGGAAAGAAACAACATGCCAGTGAGGCTCCTAAAGAAGGTAACATGGAAAGCAGCTGCTTATCCAGTGCAAGGAAGTAAAATGATCATTCATCAGAGCTGAACTAAGAACTCCTGTACAGCCCTGAGATGGACCCAAGGGAGCCGTGTGAAGTTACGCATAAGGTAAACACAGGAGTTGGCTGGAATAGGAGTCATGTACTGAGGTGAACCCCAACCAAGCTCTGCATTAAAAGGAGACAAGGGAAATCTCGCATTTTTGGAAGGCACTAGGATCTGTCCCAAGAGCTTGATTTGAATTAAAGGACTCTCGGTGAGTCCCTTTCCCTGAATCATGAGTTAAAAACCCCAAACCTCAAATTCTCAAAACGCCTTAGTTGCATGATACAGACAGTAACCTCCCATGGTGTCTATCCCTCTTCTGGGTGAGGAAGAAATGTTACACAGAGGGAGCCACCACCACTGCTCTCTCTGGAAGTAAAAGAGGCTGTGAATGTATGATCACCTCTTCTCAGGCTGCCCATTTTGCCACTACTTACTTAGCCCTGGGTGCAACACACAGGGGGATAGCATGCTGGAAAACATCAAGACAGGTCTTAGATTTGCAGGATGCCAAAGGAAAGGGCTTTATATTGAACAGGATCAAACAGCAGGGCAGACTAACTGAGGTGAGATATGAGGACACTTACTCAGGGCCAAAGGTTAATGCCTCCCCACATGATGAGGGTCAGTATCTGAAGAATCCAGAGGCCACTATGCAGCTACTGACCTTTGCCCCGAGATCTGAGAGGCAGTGCTCACCAGCTCCCAGGTCGGGCATGTGCCACAGCAAAGACAGTCTGGAGCAGAAACTGAGATACTATAGCTAGAAGAAAGAGATAACATCAGTAAACAGATCGTGATGGGGAAAAAAAGCTGACTTCTGGCTTGGTTTGTTGTAAGCCCTGCTAACACCAAACTGGAGCATGAGGACAGTGCCCAAAGGACAGCAGGCTCGTGAGACAGTGCCTCTGTAAATGACACCCGTAAAGAAATAGAGGATTACCTTTCCAGAGGATTACCTTTCCGAAGGATTACTTTTTCAAATTGAGTCCCTCTTTTGCTCTCCCCACAGTTCCTGATCCTCCAAAGGAGCTCCTGGTCCTCCATGGGGCTTTTCAGGCCGTAAGTAACACTCCTTGGAAGGTAATGGATCAACTCAGCTCCTGAATCATAGAATTATAGAATCAGTTGGGTTGGAAAAGACCTCTGAGATCATCAAGTCCAACCCTTGATCCACTACCACCGCGGTTATTAGACCATGGCACTAAGTGCCACATCCAGTCACAGAAGAGGACCCCAACAGGAAAAAGGATACATTTTACGGGCTGTACTGCTAGTGCTGGCTGCCCTTCTGCTGTGCCATAGGAAATGTGTGGTGGTGTATATATAGTCTGGCTACTTTTGACTCTTGTGTTGTGAAGTTTTGCTTCCTCTACTCCCCTCAGATGTGGGAGCTCTCCCATGTGGCTGCTGCTTCTGGTACAGCATCCTCCAGAAATGCATTCAGCTACTACCGTCCAAACAAGAGGGGGATTAAAGTGCTGAGCAGACTCTTACTATTTGCACAGCCACCCGCCATGGCACCCCACAGCACCCAGCACCAGGGCTGTCACCATGTTCATTCCAGCTGATGCCACAGCCTGGGGCTCTGCACCTGTTCCAAGGTGTCATGGGAAGAAGAACAGACCAGGATGGCCACTGCCAGGCTGGCGTGGGGGGAAGCCCCTGTGCCTTGATGCAGTGCGAGCGCATTTCCACAGCCACTGGAGCGGTGGCACAATAATCTGGAGCAGCTGCAACATTCCTCTTGTACCCCAGGAGTGATCAAAGGCCTGCAGTGGCTTCACTTTTTCAGTGTTACTAGAAGAATGGAACAGTGTCAAGGATACATAGGAATTTCCCTTTTATCACAGCTGGAGCCACAGAGCATTTATAGGAAGCAGAAGGGATAAGTGATCCAGTCATCAAGTATTTTCCGAAATCTCTCTACAGACACAGGCGGTAGGCACAATTTTCTCCCTGTTCTCATACTCTCCTTAGGGATCCATCAGAAGTGTTGTACCAGTTCTGGAAAAGTTGGGCCAGACGAGGTCTTTGGAGGTCAGGTACTGCTTTGTGGGACTTGCAGTGAAGAGTTTCACTAAAAGCTTAAATATATTATACTCCAATCACTGCTAAGCTGTAAGTCTTGAAAGTATGAAAGCAAACTTTTGTCTTTCAAAGAAGAACTTACCAAGAACAAGTCCTTAGCAGACATAAAAATAATCAAAATGAAACAAGAACACATTATTTAAGCGTTTCATTGTTTGCCAAGTATCTCACATGCACCATGGGAGCTAGGGAAAAAAGGTCTTTGCACAGAAACTGCTAAGAATGCCTATTATATCACACTTCCCACAAAGCCAAGGCTGTTATCATGACGGTGATCACCCTCGTGCAACAAGCATGATCAAAAAGATCATGAATGCTTCCATATGAAAAATTCCTTGGTCACTAAAAGAAGGAATCGTGCAGACAATGCAAGATTAAGGTGAGATGTAACCCTCATCTCATTGGGTGTCCTTAAGAACTATACTGTGACACATGTGATGATGTGAATATAAAACAAAAAGATGCTACAACAACTAGTAGAAGTGTTGTCCAGTTCAGCTTACATAATTTGTTACCACACTGGAAAACGTAGCAAGAAGAAAAAAAGCAACTTCACTTCATGTATAGCCACCTTCTAAACACTACATAGACCTTATTTCTTAGAGCTTAAAAGTGAAACTAGAGCTTTTCCTTGATGCATTAGTTTATCATATTTAATGGTAAAAATGCAAAAGAAATATTAGTCTTAACACATGTTACCAAAATCTCTAAGCTAAATAGTTGAAAATATGCAAGTAGATATTCCACGTGCAGGACAGACACATGCTATTTTATGTGAGTTATTAAAGGACTAGGCTGAAAATATGCAGACTTTAAGACCGTGTTTTAAGAAATTTTAACTAAAAACACATGCAGAGCATGCATTCTAGCAGATAGTTGCACAGAGTGGAGCACGACGCATAGAGAAAACAGAAACTGTAGCAACATGCACTTTTTATCTAATAAATACATGTATTATAAAAGTACTTCCAATTTTCCTTTTTAAAAAAGCAAATTTTTAGGCGCTACAGGTCAGCCACCTCTAGAATCTCTCTAATCTAATCTACAATGTGTAAACACACCCAAATTGAGAAAATTCAGAATACTATTTCTAACATATTCCCTTGTCCAAACCAAAAGTTCGGAAAAAAAAAGACAATCTACAAATGTCCAAGAAAATACGAAACCTAGAAGATGGCAAGGCCAGTCCTTCTCAGTCCATGGCTCCTTCTTCCAAGAACTAGGGAGTCTATATTTAAAGGCCTCGCACATTTTCCCATGTTCCCAGGATACTCAGCAATTTGAGATAAAATGAGTAAAAGGGTCACCTCTTTACCTGAAAAGATCGCTGACAAGGTTTGTTCAGGTAAGGAGGCCGCTAAGTACTTTCTTTACCTGGGATTTCTGCAAGTTTTTAAAGTAAGAATCTTCAGATGTCTGACCCACTTTTCCTCCAAAAACTTAGATCTAACGTTCTATATTTTCAATCTATATTATTTGTGTCTGGATACAGGGGACAGGGAACAAAACACATGCAAGCATAAGATGCTGCTTCTCTTTACTTGTCTGAGAGGACTAATGTAACTATAAAACTCTACACCATCAATACAGGAATCACAAACCTCCCTTAGTTGCTTTTGAAGGTGTTCTTGTGTGCTTTATGAGCTTTGCTAGAGAAGGCAAACTTGGGTTGATAGGATGGCAACAGTCACTACTTGCTAATAAGATCAGGCTGAGACTTCATTGTTTTTATTTCCTAGAGAAAGAACTGAAATCACATCTGCATTTTATAAAAGCTCCTGAATAGTTACTGACCGACACAACCAGCAGCCAATGCTCTGCCTCTAGAAACTTGCATTGTTTTGCAGTTGGAATTGCTAGATACCATGTCCTCGTAAAAAGTCTGGCTAAGTCATTTAAGCTCTGAAACTGAGAGCTGCATGCACTCCCCTGAACAGCTAACAGAAATTGTTACTAACAAGAAGTGTATGTGATAGGCTCTGGGCTGCATTATTTGGCTTCCTTTGTTCTTTAAAGGATACTCACTGTCAGCTCAAAACCTGCTAGTATTTCTAGCTTCTGTGAAATAAAGCTCTTTTGAGTTAGTAACTCAGATGTAAACGGGAAAAAATGCATTTTCCTATCTGTTTTCTGGGGTTTAATATAAAATCTGCAAATGCATTAGAACAGCAGGGTAGGGAGCCAGAGGTGCTATGGGACTTAAAAAGTCTCATATATAAAAAGTCTTCGCACTATTTGCTGTCAGTTAAGGTGCAGGAGAGGGGGGAACAACTTGTAAAACCCTCTACCTCTGCAATTTCTCTGACAAACACATTGACTGAATTTTATAAGGACGGGTCTAGCAGTGAAGCTACAAGATGACTTTTGCCTGTTACCTCAAGGTTGTTTGTTATCCACACCCTGACGGGTGCTGTAGCAGAGAAGGGTGCTTGTCTTGCCTCGTGGGTGACAGACTGCTTTGCCTGCCTGTTCCTAGAAACACAAGTCCTTTTCCTGTTCAAGCTCCCTGTTCTCTGAATTATGGCAGGTCCATCAATCCTTTTTTCACAGTTGCTGTTGAAGGCTATCATGTATCAGACTAGTGTACTCCTGCCAGAGAGGCTCACTTGCTTGTTTGTCCAGGACAGGCACCACCGAGGCAGTCGTTCTTTGCTTAGCTCAGGATCACACACAGCTTAGGGCACGCACATCACTCTCTTCCCAGAGCACGTGAGCAAACTGGATGTGTTCTGATCCCAAAGCAAATGAGCAAACTGTGCCTTAAAAACCCCCCACAAGGTGCTGGATTGAGAGGAATTATGGAAAAATGGGTTCTGGGGTGGACTGAAAATAAGGAGGTCTCTGAGTGCCCTCTGCCACATCAGACTCTTCTCTACTCACCCCATTTTCACCTCTCTCCATGCTTTTGCTCCTCTGTTGGAAACACACGAGGATGAGGGCTGTAGCTCAGACATACAGCTATAATCAACTTGTCCTCCAACAAACACAGGGTATGTTTAAGCATGGTTGGCACGGGGAGAGGAGACAGGAGCTTCTCCTGTAGCAAGAAAACAGCAATCAGTTACATGGGAACAATGAGGCATGGAGGTGGTCATTGGGTTTCCTTCCTCCACGTCACACCTGCAGGTACCCAGAGCTTGCAGTAACATGCAGACAGGGTCTAGCAGGATGAGTGTGCCCACAGTAGTTTGCCCCGGTTTCCCCTCCTTGAGATGGAACCTAGTCACCTTACAGATAGCTCTTTGCATTGTGTTGTTCAGGGAAAGCACAGGCTGTCAGGAAAGCCTCAATCCACCTTCCAAGAAGCATTTTACAACACCCTTTGTCCTGCAGGGCATCCTAGTTAGGTAGAAATTTTTGGGCTGGGATCAAGTTGGCTTGCACTTAGTCCTGAGCTTCTTGACACATTCCTACCCGTGAAAGTGGCAATTTTTCCATCTTCACTGGATACCATATCTAACCAGTAACACTAAAAGGGTCTCTTGGTACGGTATTCTTCAAGTTAGGTTCCCAGCCCTAGCAGCCACTAACCCTTTCCCTAAATGCAAACTACTGTACACCTGTTGATTTCAAGAACCCCGCAAAGATAACTTATCACGGTGGATCCATTAACCCCTCTTGGAATTGCATAACCTGCTGAACTATTACAATGCACAGAAAGCCAAGTGGGGTATTAGAAGAGATAAAATAATCTGCCAGGCTAAGCCACATCATTGTGGCTAAGAAATAGTGCTCTCTGAGGGCTTAATTTCAGGTTGATCTGAGAAGACATAGAAGACCATACAATTCAAAATCAAATGGGGAGAACTCAGAATAGATACAGGACACAAAGCAGGTGGGTTAGGACAGGGTACATCTTGCAGAGTGGTGTAAAAGCATGGATGGCCCTGAGTGTTTTATGAGGATTAGAGAAGAGTAAAAACCATGTGTTGAATTTCATATAGGACATTATCCCTTTCTGGGCTATTAGTGTTTGGAAATATATACATTTTTTCTACAGTGGAGCAGAACCTGATAGTGAGGAATTTGAGCCCATTCACCATAATCTGGGACTCACATTGAGGCAGAGGAACTACTCAGCAATCTGGAATTTCCTTCATTCTCTCCTTGCCTCTACAGCAGTGGGTTTCAGCCACTGGTAAAGAGGGGTGGAAACTGTCCCGGGTTTTACACCTCTGTGGGAAAAGTTCCAAGACCGAACACCCCAAAGCGTGTGAAGTCGGTGCCCTGCTGCCGGTAGCTCCGGGCACGGCGGGCCGGGGGGGGTCCCTGGCAATGGGCAGCAGCACCACCCCAAGCCCCTCAGGGTGCAGATCACCCACCGGCTCGCCTTGAGGTTCACATGGAGCAGCCTTTATCCCGCACTCAGCCCGTGCCTGACCTCGGGGGTCGCACCCCCCTGACCTGGGGCCGTCCCGGCGCGGGGCGGTGCGCGGGGCCGCGGTGGCCGGGGCGGGGCGGTGCGCGGGGCGGTGCGCGGCGGGGTGCGGTGGAGGGCAGCCGCGGGCACACGTGGCTCAGCCCCCCAAAAAGGCGCTCCCCGGCGGCGGGAGCGGGCAGTCCGTACCTCGGCCCCTGCAAAGCCGCCGCCGGTCCGCTCCGTCCAGCCGTCGGTGGGTGCCGGAGCGCAGGGGCCGCGGTTGGCTGTGAAGCGGCGGCTCCCGCCCCCCTGCGGAGTCAGCCCCAGGTCCGGGGCGGCCCTACCTGCAGGCACGATGAACCTTACAGCCGAGAGCCACCGCATCCCGCTGAGCGACGGGAACAGCATCCCGCTTTTGGGGCTGGGCACCTACGCCGACCCCCAGAAAGTAAGTCCGGGGGCGCCGGGACGCCCCGCGCCGCTGGCGGGGGCAGGTGGCGGCCGCCCTCGCTGCGGACCCCCGAACCGGGGCTACCTTCCTCCTTTCCTCCCGTCCCGGCTGCTTCTCTTTTTGCTCCTTTCCCCGTGCAAAGTTAAAGCCCCAGCTCTCCCGTGAGCAGAGCGGGCAGTGCGCGGCGCGCAGATGAGGAAAAGATCGGAAGAAATAAAAAAATCCCGCCCAGCGTGCGGTGTTGTGCAGCTGCCCCTGCCGCCCACCGCCCCGCATCGGGCCTGGGGTACCTGGGGCGGTGCAGAGCAACTCCTGGGTTGGGAAGGGATGTGACCCCCAGCGAGCGCCGGCTCCCCGGCAAGCCAGCCGGGAGCCCCCGGTCTCCCGGAGCCGGGAGGGACGGTACCGCCGGGTCCTCCGGGTAGCTCCCTGCGCCGACCGTAGATAAGATGAGGGATTTCGGACCGTCTTGCAGCTGGCCTCGACACTTTCCAAGGAATGTTCCTGAAACAAAGACCCAAATTCCTGCATTCTGATTCCTGCGGCTCCCACAGCTGACTGCCAGCGACCAAACCACTTTCAAATATTCTGCATCCTTCGGTTTTGCGTGTCCTGGGCAGGCATCCCGTCTAACCGTAGCTGGTCGGCTGTGTGGAGGCTATGGAAGCACACCTGATGCTTCTTCCCTCTGCGCACCTGGGAGCGCAAACGCAATTCGCTAGCCACTGCCTTATAAAGCTCTCCTAAACTGCCTGATATTTGTTTGTTTGAAGGGGTGGAAAAGGGGCATCGTGGCCAGACCCCTCTTGTGTAATAGTATTAGTTGAGATGTAATATTGTGTGTATGACTCCATATACCACAGGTATTTACAATTACCTTTTTAAAGAAAACTCTTGATTAAAACCATTTGCGAACCGCTAAACGTACTATGGTGTATAAATAACGGTGTTGAAGATTTTCAAAAAACACTGTTGCATGAGTGATGCCGACAGAGTGCAAGAAATCCCCAGGACAACAGCGCTGGTTCACATGGGGCGAATCAGTTGGAATTCACAACTTCAGAGGCTGGTCATCATCCCCCATATCACTAGGCTTTCTGGAGATATTTTCAGCTAGAGCATTCTTTGAATAATGGTTAGCGAAACAAAATTAAAGGTCTCTAACAGGAGTTTTAATGTAGCAAAGCAGAATGTTGCACAATTCAGAGAAAAAATAGCTCTGAGTGAACTTGAAGCATTTCTTTCCATACTTTTGTATTGTGCCCCTAACCCTCAAGTTGCAATTTTACAGTAGTTTTAAGTTAAGAAACATGCAGCTGCCAGCAGCAGGGCTCCTGCCTTGCTGCACTTCCCACCTGCAGCCGGGACAAGCTGTGGTCCGATGCTGTGGCATTAGCCAAGGTTCAGGCAGGGAGCCCAAAGCGGCAAGTAACCTGCCGGAGCTGAGAGGGGAGGTGGATGGGAATTCCGCTTTTGGAGACAGCTTCTCGGCACTGCTATAACCCTGCTAAGAATTCATTCTACAGAAATTCAGTTGTCCTAAAATCAACAGAGCAACAGTTTGATTATCCTGCAAAATCCTGATGTTTCCTTCATCCTCGGTTTGGTTCAAAGTGGCCTTTGTATGGAGCTCAACCAACCAAAATGAATAACTTTTAGGTAGGGCTGGTTTTCAGAAGAATCAGCCACAGGTAGTGACTTTTTGCTTTTCACATGTACCTCCTTTGTTTTCTGCTGACAGAAGGTGGGGAGGACAGGATGATGCAGGCAGGGCAGGCATTGCTACGGCAACTCCAATTTAGAGCAATTGAAGCTGCTGTGTAACTGTACCCTCAGTGGGGATGGGTGCACATACCCAACCACCCGTTCTCCCTCCCCCCGCGTTTGTAGGAGTTTGATTTTCTGAGCTGTCTTTCTCTTTCTGCATGATAAACACGTTAGAAAGTTATGGGTGGGAGGAGGAGCTGAGAAGAGGTAGAGAAAGCAGCACTGATAAGGCCCTTGCCACAGTCTCATTTTCGCAGAAGACCAGGTGAAACAATGTATGTTTATCTGAAGGTGCAAGGCTGGAGCTTTACACTAGGATTAGGGCTTCTATTTGAGGCGGGGAACTTGTCACAGAGAGCAGCTGGGGAAATGCAGTACCAGAGTGCTACGGGAGTTGTTGCAGAATTGCGCTGCTGGTCGGTGATGGGACCGGACGTTTAAATAGGTCACGGGCTTAAAAGTTGCCCATCTCAAAAAGGCTGCTTTACTGATAAGAGGGTTGGGAAAGGGGGGGGGGAGGAGGCTTCTATCAACACCTTGCCGTGGCAGCGGAGTGCCACTTAGCTAGGACAAGCTGCTTTGCTGAGTACTGATTTATGCCTGGTGCGACTTCCACCGGGATGCCTGGCAAAGTGTCTGTCCAGTTCCTCCTGCCTCAAGAGCTGAAAGGCTTTGTAGCAACTCGGGACCGTTTCAAGGTTTTTCTTAACGAGTGCTGCTAAAAACTAGCGCTGACACGTTTCCTTGAAAATGCTCAACTGTAGCCTTTTGTGGCTGAATTGCTTAAGAAGCAGCATCTGAGCCACCCATTCTCCAGCGGTGGGGGCAGGCAGCTGGTGGTAGCAACGGCTCAAGCCGTCCCCAGCACTCTATTTCTGCTCATGAGTCAGATCTCCACAACTTCTAGTCATTTTGTGCTTTGATATAAAATACAGAGCTATTCATTTGTCAGATTATTCATCTTGTTCCTGGAGGCAGGTTTTTGGGGGTTTTGTTGTTTTTCTTTTTTTTTTTTTTCCAAAGGTTATTCACCCTGGCACCTCCACATCAGAGCAGCTTGTCCAAAACAAATCTGTTTTCTCAATGTCGTGCTGTAGCCCAGTAGCTTGTAATGAGTCCGGAGTGTTCTTCCTGAAGTGCAGGAATGTGCTCACTGGTTAAGCAAACCAGGCAAATCTAGTTAGCCATGGAGCAGGGAAATCTGCTTCTTCGGCAGTCAGTTACAAGAAAACAAAGGCAGGAGGCCAGCTTTCACGTCTCAGGCTTTGTCTGGATAAATTGAACATCAGTGCCTTCAAAACTGAAATGTGTCAGCAGCTTGCCTTGCTCATCTTAAATAACTTAATTGTTCTCCCAAAGACGACTTTGGGAGATAAGTCATGCTTCTCTGATTGTGAAACACTGAACAAAAAATAAACCTATTGACTGAAATTTGGTCCCCTGTACGAATTTACTGACTCAGTGTAGTACATCAGTCAACTGGAGCAGAGCTGGACCACTGTGGAAAAGTCTGTTTGATAATCCGATTCATTTTAATTGAATGCTCTTTCCCTCTAGATGTAACAGAGCTTTTCTTCTGATTTAATGGAGGTCAGGATGACAATTCAGCTAATTCTTTGAGACTGAAAAGTGCAATGTTGGGGGTTTCTTTTTTCTTTACCACAGCAAGAAAGTACAATGAATCCATTGGCTATCAGCTCATCTGCTAACAAAAGAAAAGAATCTTCACTGGGTCATGGAATTAGTCATAAATTTGGGTTGTTTATCAAGAAAAGAACCTAATTTTTTTTTTTTGTAGCTTTAATTGGTATTCCCTATCCTTATTTTTAAAGCTATATAACTATAAAGCTTAGTTTTCTTTTTGGTGCAGATTTCAGTGCCTTCAAGTTGGATTTGCATTCTCCTTCACATGTGGACGGACATGTGTGAGTTGTATTGGATTCTTGACTATATAAACTAGGCTATTTATCCTAGCCAGGATGGACTGAAGTGAAAAACTGGAAATCTCAGTCACTGACTCCTTCCCCTATTCTCTCTTTCCTTTCCCAAATATCCCTTCTTCTTATGTGTCTGGATGGGAACCACAGTGGGAACAGTGAATTGGGACTATCAAGGCACTCCAGACGTTTAAAATTAGAGGCCAATTCTACCTCTGTCTGGCTCTGTGGATCCTTCTGGCAAAACCCCACATGTGGAGGAGTGGCTCTGCCAAGGCTCCAGCAGATGCACTGTGTCCAACTCTCCCTCCCTGAGGGCCCCCAAGCCGTTGACCCAATTCTCCAGGGTATTAAGTAGTGGGGGAGGAGGGAGAGGGCAGCCCCACAGGGGAGGGTGGTAGAGGAGGACAGCCCCCTTGATGAGCCTGTGGCATCACCCTACACTACAGCAGAACCAGAGCAGCCCACCCTGGGCTCCCACACCTCCCAGCATTGATGCTTAGTTCCCAGCTCCGCCTGTCAAGTGGTACTGGTACCCATCTAGAAGCTGATGGCATGTGGGGATGAGCAGGCTTAGAGGGTAAAGGTGCTAAAAACACTCCTAAATCCTGGAAATCCTATGCCTCGTTAAAACTGCACTTATGCCTGCTTCACTTTATAACTCATCCCTGTCAACACAGCTAAGATCATCAGTCCGGTGTCTCCACATAAATACTTGCTGTTTCCCTGGAAGGTCAAGGGGCCTTGGCCGCAGCTCCTCTCCTACCTTCCTGTTTTGACTGAGGGAGGACAGGGCTTGGAGGGAAGGTTGTAGCAACCACACTGTACACAGGCGCTGCTTCTGAAACATAAGATTGGGCAAAGCACTCAAGAATAGCACTGGGTGAGGGCTTTTGGCAAGTTGCAACTTAGCTAAAAATGAGGTTCTGAGGTAGCCAAATCCATTCATAAATTGGAAGCAGTTTTGTGGAATAGTTTCAGGCAAAACAAATGGCAAAGCATTTCATTTTGGGCACTGGCAGTACAAGCTGAGGAATCAAAGAATTATTAAAGCAGTTGGAGGTAGCAGTTGCCTTTCCCTGAATAGCCCGCTGGTAAGGAAATCCACATGGGTGGTGGGAAACCAGATTCAGTCCTCCACTCAGCCTCTGGGGATTAAATTCATATCACACAGCTCAGGGATATAACATGATCGTGGGGTATGTGATAGCTAGAGAGAGGCAAGAAGAAACACGCACAGGCTGGAGCAGGAGGAGCACCCTCCCCATGGGAAAGCACACTGCCCACTAGCCCCACAGCTCTGGATGCTGAAGAACTTGGTATGGCCTCTAGCCAGGAGGGAGAGAGACCCATTTCCCCAAATCTTTAACTACCACAAAGTAACCCTTGTGAGTGCCCAGACAGTCTGGGTTTTGTTTAAGAAGAAATTGCTGGTTTGAATCAGGGAAAGAGGAAAAGTTCATCCAGGGCTCCTGTATCCAGTCTGAGTGACCAAGTAAAAAAATCTGTCTTGCATAAGTAAAAACACTGTTTTGGCACCTTGAATTACTTTTTACACCCAAGATAGAAGCTGAACAGAGTAACTTTTCCTTGTACAGGTCTAACAGCTTCTAGTGCTCTCATAGGATCGTTTATGCCAAAAAGTTCCTCACACAAGGATGTGCATGCACAAACTATTTCAATCACTCTTAATGGTGCTGGCTGCACCCCTGCTGCAGGCTGCCTGCCTTCAGAGCTGCTGTAGGCTACTGTTAAGTCAAAAGAGATGATAAGTGATTTGTCCCCATGGTGGGATCTGGATCTCTCAGCTGCAGCAAGGGAGGCATTACACACAATTTAATTCCCCATTTTCCTCCTGGTCATCACTGGCTTCCAAAACATGATCGGCTGGAGACAGCAATGATTTCAAGTGACTTGTAAAGAAAATCACCTGGCCTGACCCAAAGCTACAGAATAGAGCATGTATTGAGAGTACCAGGGAGAAGTGACATCTGAGATCTCTGCAGACAGTGTTGATCTTAAAGGCTTCTACTTCTTGATCTTTTCTCGATAAATTTCTCCTCTAACTCAGACAACTAACTGCCTTCCTCCTGAAGTAAACCTCCCACTTGGCTTCTAGATTTTTTCTTGAAAGAGATGAGAGAGGCAGTGGTAAGAGCAGGGACTGCCCTAATATCCAAGTGTTCTTACAGCCTTAGCTTATTTCCCATGACATGCTAGTAAAATAAATATGTAAAGAAAATACATCAATCCATTTAATGTGAATGATTACACATGAATATGTGTTTGAACTCAGCAAGTACTGAGTCAGAAGTTAGCTCTCTACTGAAATGATCTCTATGAACCTACATAAAATCATCACAGAAGTAGGCCAGGGAAATATTTTGCCTTTTTCTCCCATAAAAAAGTATTGAGAACCTGATTTGAACAGATCTGTGGGAGTCAGCTGGGATATTTGGCTATGGAACCTCATATTTATGCCCTGAACTTAAGAAGAGAATAAAGCTCCCAAAACAAAGTAATTTTTTTTGAAGTTGTTGGGCCATATCCCCTGACCAGCATTTCCAAAGGACATTGTGCACTTTAGAGTCCCTTTCAGTAACCACCACTGGCTTTCTCAAGCCATTTGGTTTTTAAGTTGCATTATTACCTCATGCAGTACTAGTTCGTCTTGTCTTCAGGGAGGGCTTTGGAGCAGCAGAGCCACAGCTACCCGACACGTAGCAACATGCGGTCTTTCAGGGTTGGGATTTCTGAGATGTTTCAGAGGGTAGCCTTATGTTCCCTTGGTGTCTGAGGATATCCTAAAACCGTGCTTCCAAATGGAGATTTGTGCACTTGAGTCAAGGGCAGAAGGGAAGGAGATAAATTACAGCATCCCAGGAAGACAACTGTGCCTAATCTGCTATGTGTCCCAGAGGGCTCCTTGCCTGCCTGTTAGTAAACTCAGCCTAGCCTTCATATTGAACAATATTTGTCCTGAAACCAAATATCTGTAGCCAGATTACTCACAAAGTCGTGACTCAATTAGTTTCATGCTTGAAGGATTTAAACCATACTCAGGTGATTCTGCTTGCACAGGCTGCAGATGGCATGCCTTTCCTTTGGTGGCTGGCATCCTGGTGTTGAGTGATGCCCTCATTGATTAATCTCTCAGTTTTTATTCCTTATTCCTCTACTAAGTCAGTTACTGGCAAGACGCAGTTGCCAAGAGCAGATAAAGGCAGGATGCCTAGGTATTTGATCCCCAGATGGCTTGAGGAGGTGGAGTGGCAGGCATCAGCTTTTAGCAGGCAGCAGAACAATATGGCTCTTGGGCAGCAGCCTGTGTGAGGATTCAAGACACTGTAGTGTCTCTGGGCTGTAGTATTACCTTAATCCATCCCTGCTGTTTGCTACAGAGATGGAAAATATGCCAGGAAATAAGATAAATCCTTCCACAAATAAGATAGTGGTTTCACAGATTGGATTTTTTTTATAGCAAAGAGATGAGGGTATAGACTAGAAGAATAATCTAAAGGGTCTCCAACAAGTTCTGATTTCATAAATGCCTTTCTTTAAAAACTCAGTGTTGCATGACACATTTTAAAGATCCCTTTCACGTATGCTTTAATGGCACGCTTACTGCCTCTGAAAAGCAGAGCTCATTTATCTTGCATTCTCCTTTTCTCCTCTGCCATACAACTTTTCTGTTCTGCCACTGGAGCAGTCTTTCTCCATTTCTGTGTCTTCAACACTTTGCCTTCTTGGTGTTTAGCACTGACCTCTCCTCCCCTGTGTGCAGCCACCTCTTGACGCCTCGATTCTTGCTACTGTAATCTCGTGTTACACAATGAAACATTTTTGGCTTTCATAAATGCAAGATTGTATCTTTATCTCATTAAGAAAGGAAAACTAAGACAAAAAAAACCCTAAGAAAAAATAGGTAATTAGAAAAGGTAGATGCTTTTGTTCTGAAACATGGCAGACTCTGGAACTTCTAGCTTTTGTGTAAGAACTGTACTTTAAGCATTAATTTCAAATTTTAAAGTCAGATTTGGCAAAATGACTTACCGCTTTCTGTCAATTTGGAGGAAAGATTCTTGTCCCTAACATTCTTGAGGACACAAGCTTTGTTCTTATTACTTTGATTTGCACAAAACCCATGGCTTTAAGACACTGCTGAATTTGCAAAATGCTCATTTACCTCCACATATATTCTCTGCTGAAATCTCTGCGGTTCTTCATTTCTATGAAACCTGAAGCTTAATAGAAAACAAATTCACAGTATTACTAATCTCTACTTTGTGCCAATGGCTTCTGTTTCCATCTGTGAACACAATCAGTGTCTAATCACGTGTGGCAGACTAAAAGTTGCACTTACTGAAGTGGTCAAAATGTAAAATTCCTAATGAGGATGGGCCCAGCATTGTAGATGAGTATGAATGAAAGACTAGCTTTCTAGCTACATATTTCATTAACCTATGGAGGACTTCTGAGCAAAATGGCCACAAAATTGCTAGTCCTGGAAAATGGGGGATTTTTTAGTTTGCTCTGAGGAGTAGATTGTGCTTAGAATGACTTCTTCCTCTCCCCCCCCCGCCCCTGCCACCTGAGAATGCCTTAAATTATAAACCTTCCAAAAAAACCCTCTTCTTAAAAAGATAGTACCTCCAACCTATGCTGACATCTCAGCTGCTGCATGAAAACACTTTCAGACTACTCCAGGACCAAGAGACATACACCCTTGCAGAGCAGAAGACTTCTACTAATGAAACCTCTGAGAGCCAGATAATTGCCTGGCCTTGTGTAGTGATGCCTGCTTACTCCAAGCAGGTGACCTGGCTCCTACAGCCCACCTGGCACCACGTCATTTGGCTCCCAAAGTCATGGTACCAAGACATGCAGACTTGGACACTGCAAGAGCGCTCCAGAGGAAAACATTCTCAGAGCAGTGTGACATTTAGGAGATGACAACTTTGTCTGGAGGTCAGTACAGCTCTTGGATGGTGGATATCAGGTGCCAGCATCACCCACCAAGGTACATGTCCAGCTATGACATAAGGTAGAGTTGTGTTCAATCAGTCCAGATCCAAAATTAATGGAGGGTTAATCCGGATAAGCTTTTAGGACAGTAGCATTACTCAAACCCAGTCACAAGATTCTTGTTTGAAAAGTAACCAAACAGAGAACAGATCTTTTCCATTCCATAGCTGTGTACTGCACTGACTATAGCTGTTTCAATACACCCTTCTTCCAAAAACTACAAAGCTAGCTGTTACCAATGCAGTGATACTAAGGCCAAATACTGACACCAAAAAAATAATAATTTTTCTTGTCTTTTCCTCTGCCTTTCTAAACATGCTGGGTTTTTTAACCCTGTGGAAGAGCCACAGGGAAAGCCCTCGTATCTAAATAAAAGTTAAGATTGTTTTACAGAAGATGGGACAGAGAATCACCGACATTATTGAAGAGGGGAAAAGCTGAACCCCTATGAGTGAGTAATCGGAATTACCGCAACTGAGAGATACGCTTTTTGGCAAGCACATTTAAAGCCCAATTTTCCAGGCAAAGCTCCATTTTTAAAATGTCCCAGACTGACTCCATACGTTAAATATGGCTATACACTCCCATGTGTCCCTGATTCCCCACAGTCCTCCAAAGAACAGCATAAGCATGTTCTTGCAGCTCTTGTGGGAAGCTAACATCTGGGTTGTCTCTTTGGTTGACCTAAGAGGCCAGATTTGTCAAAACTTGAAAACGTTGTGCAGAAAATGCCTCTCTAGGCTTCATCAAAGCTGACTTCTTTTGGTTCAGCTAACTAGGTGGTGGAATTCCCCAAGTTTTACATTTGCCTTTGCAAACACTTCTCCGAACTGGCGCCAGAAACCTCTCCCCTTTAACTCTAGAGAACGAAGCAGAAGAACTACTGGCAACCTTTTCTTCTCTTTTATTGCACAAGCAGATGCTTTGCCTTCTGCTTGTACCTCACACATCCCTGTGATTGCATTTCTTGTCTGAAGGGTGTTTTGATAACATCCACCCTTCCAGTTAGATTCATACTTTCCAGGGCCTGCCAGCAGGCTATTGTGTCCTCCAGCTCTTCAGGAAACTTTCTCAGTCCACTCCACTAGCACTACAAGTATGGGAACCCATGTGCACATCATTTGCCTGGTTTGCTTTAATCCTCTAGCTGCCAGCAGAGAGGAAAGGCAGCTCTTTAGCTTCAGTTTGCATAAACTGAATTTGCATGAAGTGAAAAGTTGCAGCGATCCTAAAACTGAGGATTCTGCAATCAAGCGACAAAAATAACTCCAGCAACTTCTGCCAGCTACAATAATAAAGCTTTCCTAAAGACAGCTTCGGCTAAATGCTAGAATAACAATGTCAGAGGAATCCTAGAAATGCTAAATCTGCAGTTATGCAATCTAATTTCTATTGTACGGACAAACCTCACACTTTAGGCCACTGATAGAGCATCAGGTTAGAGGAGAAAGGCATCCCTTGTTCATGCTCATTCACAGTGTGACACAAGGCCACAGGTGTCACCATTCCCCCCATCTTCTCTAGGAATCCATATTTGTTGTCCTCCACCTTCCAAGGCAACACACTGCATGACATAAAGCAAACTTCTGGGCCAGCATAGCAGCTTGTGGCTCTCAGCTCTGTTCTCTGCCTCCATTCCCAGCTATACCTGCTTTTGCAGAGAACCCTTTGCTGGGTTGTGCTTCCTGGATGGTGGCTGCCAATGCTTCCGGAGGATGAAAGCCAGATTTTCCTGTGTTTGAGAGAGAGGGATGTGCTGGCGGTTGCATTTTCCAAGAAAGAGGTGTACAGTACAGCTTCTCTTTTACAAGGTTAAACAATTCTAAGAATGTACCCTTGTGTGGCTCATATCCTCTGGCTTTGTAAACTCAACCTGTGCTTTCCTGCAGTGCCTTCAGTACACATGCTTTCTATGCTCTGTTCCTAACATCTTCAGCCAATCCTTCTTGCCAGTTTGTCCGGAAAACAGGCAAATGGAAATAAGGAATTGGGCTTCTAGAAACTTGCATAAGAATTTGTGTGTGAGTGCCGAGCTCTGGTGAAGGAGGCTCTGAGCCCAGGAATGTACCTACTTTCTCTTTCCTGTATTTAGCTGACTAAGATTCCTAAACAGCGACTCCACATCTTAAATTATAGGTTAGGACTGGAGCGCTTGGCCCACAGTTTGGGTCT
Source organism: Lepidothrix coronata (assembly GCF_001604755.1). Classification (NCBI taxonomy): domain Eukaryota; kingdom Metazoa; phylum Chordata; class Aves; order Passeriformes; family Pipridae; genus Lepidothrix; species Lepidothrix coronata. The sequence continues at coordinate 3,060,152 of NW_016690190.1, forward strand.
CTTGTATAATTCTGCTGCAGTTAAGCTCAGATTTTTTCCAGGAGATGGCCCTGTGTCTCCTAACACCTCAAGCTTTTCTTCCCAGATCATTATTTCCAGCTGAGGGACTGGATAACATTGCACTAACCAGGTGAGATGCTCAGGACTAAGGTAAAGGGCACTTCTCCTAAAGCACTTCCCTGAAGTGCTGCTTCCTCAGCTCTCATGTGCTGCTGACACTGGCACAACTCCATAGAGCTGCACGTGTGAAACAAGGCAGAGCAGAATATGAGAGCCTGAGTCAGACTGTTTTCCTTTACTGTGTGGACTAACAAAAAATAAATTACAATAGTGATGTTAAGACATACAAGCACTGGCGTGGTTTTGCAAGATTAGAGTCTACCACCAATGTGTGCTGTTAGCTTTGTCTTTGGAGATAACCCTCTTAACCAGCTGGAAAGCCAATGGAAATTGCTGACCAGAAAAAGATGCTGTAGAAAAAGCAAAAGAATTGGAGGGCAGCTGAACTGTGACACTTAAATGACAGTAATAATTTGGAAAACCACTAACACTGCTGAGCAAATACTGTTCTACTTGAGAGGGAAGAGAAAAATTCATGGGTATGCCTGCACAAAAATATTCTCCTGTGGCTTGGTCATATGCAATCATGAACAAAACTGCAACTGTTCATTTGCTACGGTAGGGAAAATAGTTTTTGACAAAATGGGATGTGATGGAAGGTGTCTGGAATAAACATTAAAAAATAAGAAAGTTTATGGTCTCAGAGGAAAAAGAGAGCAGACCCTTTCAGACAGACAGGACTGATGAAGCACATTGCTTTTTCAGACTCACAGAAAGTGGTAACTGTCCAGTTGGCTACTTCATCTATGGAGAAGGGGCCAAATTGCTGCTTCATTTCTTCCAGCGAAGGTGCATATCTGAGTCTGCTCCCCCATCCCTTCTGTTCCATTTATTTACCATGAAGCCTGAAGGAAACTGATACTGGTTTAATCTGCCATGTGTGGTGGTAAATCAGCAGGTTTACAAGCTATTGATTGAGAGAGGGAATAATTGTGTGTATTGTTTCCTTAAACTTTATGATCTTAAGAATATGCTATTGAAGAAATTTATTAGCAATGGAGAAAATCGTTCTAGTCAATCAAGAAGTTTTTCTTTTATCATAAAACATGCGATAAATTTAGTACCTTTTTTGGCACAAATCAGTGACTGACTGCAAGAACACCGAAGATAAATATCTGACTTACAGTGTACAAGTGGTTATAAAATTCCAGTTCTAAAACAAGTCCTTGATCAAAGTGGCATAGTTGTAGGGCACACTGATTAGAAGCTGAAACATTAATTATAGCTAAGGATCAAGCATAGCTCTTATCTACACTTAAATAAAAAGTAATAAAAAGCAAAGATTTAAGGCCAAAACCAAAGAGTCCTGAATTACTACTGATAAAGCACAAAGAGTTTATGGCATGGAGACATTTCAGTACCTCATCTGGTATTTCTACTTCTCTATATGTGAACCCTGCTTATTTGGGAATGGCACAAGAATAAAGGCCTACCTGGAATGAGTAGACAGCATAGGCAACTGCATTTTAGATAACAGACCCTAGTGAGTATAAGCTGCAGCAAGGAGAAGGAAGAGGTCTGGGATTCCAAGGAAAGGTGGCTGCTCCATGGCCAAATAGCCTGGGAGATACTGCTTTACCAGGTGCTGTGGTTGGAGTGGTGCTGGTCCTTATACAACATAGTCATATCATAAACTTCTATCTACACTTAAATAAAAGCTGGGTTTCAGTTGTTAATCTCTGATCTGGTCACTACTAAGGACTTTAATTCCATGAAAGACAGAAGAGATTAAAACACCTCAGGCTGAGCAGCAAGGTAGAGGGGAAAGATCGAGGTTTGTACCTTCTCTGATAGAAAGATGTATGAGCAGTGGTGATCTGAGTCATCCAACTTTAGTATGGTCTGTCAGGAAACAATGGAACAAGATATGACATTTAAGGAAACACTTCTAAAAAGCAGCAATACCACAACATGACTAGCCTGTGCAACTCATCAGCACAGTTTACCACAGCCTATTAGTGCAGGATTTGGAAGGATTAAACACATGAAATCCTAGAAATGATAGTTTCTCCATTAGAATGAAAGTTAACATATGGTATAAAGTTTCCAGACTCACAGATGTCTCAGACCTTCAGCTGGGATGGTTCAATAGAGGCAGAATTTTCCAAAAACTGTTCCCTAGGTTGCTTTGCATTTTTATACGGAGCACCTTAGACCAGAATCTGTCAGAACTAATACACCACATCAGATTAAATGAACTGGTGCAATGAAAATATTTATATTTAATGTAAACCCATCTCTAGCCATTGGTAATCAAGGTCTGATCCAAAAAAAGCCTCTCCAAGCCCCTGAAGAATAAGATTATTCCTTGAGATGGAGGAGTCTTTCACAAGATTGTTTGTACAGATGTAAGTCCCATGCAAAAATTAAGAAACACGTAGAAGTTCAGCTCTAACATGAGTCAACTGCTTCAGCCAAAAGCAGTTGCAGTAATTGCAAGCTTTCTCATTTTTCTCTATTCTACTCTTCTCCCGAGTTTGCAATTATGCTGTTCCCTTATATGTGAGACTCTACGTTTCTCGACCTATTCCTTCTGCTTTTCTTACTGACCAAAGTGGCCCTGGTGTCCAAGAAAAGACGCAACTCAATAATCAATGTTTCCTTACTTGATGGAGTTTGGTTTACAGTTCAGGAAACAACAGGGAGCTGTGTTCATGCAATCTCTCAAGCATGCGAAAAGAAGAGAGAAAATTCTGGTACCAGGTTCACGCCCCATTTTCAGGCTCTTCAACAAATGGAAAAAGTAAAAAAAAAATAAATTCTTAAAATCTGCATAAAGGTTAATGCATCACTTTAAATATTCTGCTTTCATACACTTGAATGGTAAAAGTGAAACAGGCTGAAGCAATCTAAAAGTCACATAGTTTCAAAAATCAGGTTTCAGAGAGGAAACACTGACCACAATTTGGAAACACGTTTCTCTTTCAGACAACTAATCATCACTTAAACTTGAGCTCGCCAGACCTTTAAGCTGAGTCCTGTTGTTCTGTGCTAATCAGTTGGAGCTTTGCAACTGCGGCTACAGCCTTGTGCAGCTCATTGCTGGGGCAGAGGTCTGAGGTTACTGTCATCAGTAACAGCAGGCTTGTAATACTCATGTCAGAGCTTTCTTCCTGATGCCTTTCTCAAATCTTTCCTTGCAGGTTCAGGCAGGGATAAAGCAGCGAACATGTTGGAGGTTGTCACTACTCCATGCCTCACACTTCTGTAATGCTGCCCAACATGCCCCAAGTGAAAACTAGCCATTGACTCGTCCTGAAAGGCTGTTGGCTGCCATGATCTTCATTACAACCTACTAACAACTAGGAAAGGGCCCTGGCAGGGGCCAAGTGTGCTTTTGGGAGGCTCCCACAATAAAAGCAGCAAAGCACTGAAACAAGTGTTTCGTTGTCTCTCTCAATTAAGCAAACAGCATTGCATCATCACTGCTGTAAATACTGTAGAGTGCCAAATTGTGCCATTTTTGCCTCTGAGCCCTCGCTCATGTTCGTCATAAATCAGGGCAAGCATGAGTGGCTTTGCATTTTAAGTAACCTCTGGGCACTGTGTGCTGGAGCAGAAAATCCCCACAGGCCCAAACAGAAGTTGGTCCATTTGTGTCCAACAGCAGTCAGTTGGGATGGGACACTGAAGAGCAGAGGAAGCAGGCTGGAATATAGTACTATTATCCTAGAATAGTCTGTCACCAGCCCACAGCTCTAGGACTGAAAGAGAGAAGTTGACCCTCATGTGTCTGCAGGAATCCTTCATAGACCTTTCTCACATGAACATGGAAGGGAAGACCAATGTCCTTGATCACTGAAGCATCCTATAGCAGCTATGAGTTTCACACCTAATTCATCAGGTGATGGAAGAACAGCTGTTTATTTCATGGCAAACTCCTGGACAGCCAAGCCAGTGGCAGCTGTAAAAGGACAGAGAGGAGAGAGAGCCATTGCTGTGGTGAAAAGTGGTCCTTCCTAACAACACTTACTGCCAGTCCTGCTTCTCGTCTTCCCTTGGCATCAGCAAAAACAACAAATTTGATGTTCTCTTCGTACCTTCTCATTTCCAGATGTCTCTGACATCTGTTTTCTTCATAGGAGAAGCCGTGTGGTTTTGGCCCTGCATTTGCAGGTAGCAGAATTCAACTCTTGGCATTTGTTGCTGACAGACAACAACACAGCAGAGCAAGTTGACTCCCCCTATTTCTCTTTTTCTTAAAGTGAATCAGATGTCCCTGTCATAGGAGAGCAATGCCCACGAAAAGGGTGGGAGAATAGTCTTGCTGCATGTTGCTGAGAGCCCTTGACCACCTTAGAGCTGCTCTCTCATTATACAAAGTGTAGGAACAATAAGATGTTTTCAGTACAATTCCAGTGTCCAGAACAAATAATTTTGGTAACCAGTTTTATGCTTTTTTGCTTGGTTTAGCCTACGTGTAATTTTGCTTGCCACAGTGGCTAATGGAAAATATGACTGTTACGAAAAAACAAGCTTATTCTGAATTTTGGCAATGATGAGTAAATATAAATGCAGTACACAGTACAAAAATGTCACTTGGACTTTTTAGGAGGTTTCTTGGGCTCATCATAAACTGAAGCAATAAAATGTATATAAATGTATATTAAGACAACTACTGGTTCTTAACTACACAATAAAGGAACTGTCCAGAACTGGGAATATCAGTAGACAGTCCTGAGTTATCACCCCTAGGATTGTGCTACCACCAATGGTAAAGAATGAGTAAGGAATTTTATCAAATGGCTGTTGTAGGAAAGTCCTTGCTCTCTAGATGACAATTTCTGAAATAATTTTTATATAAAATACATTCAATTCTACTTTCTGAGGATTCTAGTACTCCCTCTTTCACAACACAGAAAATTTTTTGCTTTGCTGCTTTTTCCAGTCCAATTCCACATTCACAACAGTTTTGAGGAAAAGTGCACAGCACTTTTTTATTTAGAAATTGAAACACAGATATCTGGGGAGGTAAGGGATGGTCAGACTGGATGAATTTCAGCATGAATCTTGTGCTTATCTCAGTGACTCTATAGCATTGAAGGGGAGGTGAGCAGGAGGCTGAAGCTATGTTTATTCTTCTCCCACCAGACCCCCAAGGGTTCCTGTCTGGAGGCAGTGAAGATTGCCATTGATGCTGGCTACCGCCACATCGATGGTGCCTTTGTCTACTTCAATGAGCATGAAGTGGGACAAGCCATCCGGGAGAAGATTGCTGAAGGAAAGATCAAGCGAGAAGACATTTTTTACTGTGGCAAGGTGAGAAGCTGTGCTCAGATTATTTACACTAAATCCAGGATTTCCGTGAATGGTCTTTCTTAAGAATGCCGGTGGTCAACATCTGGCATGTTTCCTTCCAGATCCAACATCCTTTATTTTTCTTTCCTAGCATTACCATAATGCCTCAGATCTTTATGAACACTAGCTTTTCTGTTAGGCACAGGAATCACTGTTGTTCTCTGTTTAAATCTCTGATAGCAATGGGAACCATGCAACATCCATTCTGCTTAGTATTGTAGGTACCTGGAAGTTAAGACCATTGCTACACTCAGCCGTGTTGCCTAAACTGTTACTGTACCACACACTGTGCTGTCATGCACATTTTTATAGCCACACACTGAGCCTGATATGGACAATGATCCTACCAATGAGTTATTTTCTGTCAGAGTGATTCCCTGTACAGGTTTGCCATGAGGTTGCACAATGAAAGGGGTGGGAGCAAGCATGTGCATGCCAGTGTCTAAGTATGGGAGAACAGCAAGTGCTTACATTGATATTACTGCCAGAAAATTACTCATCAAGCTACACCCTTAGTTACTGTATCACCTGTCATTAAAAAGTTCTACGATGATGAATCAACTTACTTGGAGAGAAGATGTCATTACACTCCTGCTCTAGAGCAACAAGGCTGGAGTAATGCATGAACTAGTTAATACTTTACAGTCTTAGCTGTAAAAATTTACTTTCTCTTAGAAGAATCAAATTCCCTTGTCCAATGAGGTGTCTGACAAAAGCTGTTACAACTTCAATGACTATATCCCAGGTACAAGAAAGCTCATTGTGCATTGTAGAATAAGGGTTGATGGTTCCCATCCAGTTTTTAAGGGAGCTTATGGCCTCAAATTGCCCTTCCTGCAGTGCTTCTTTGAACATATTAACCTAATATTTTCCCTTTCTCCTTTCCCAAATAAGACGTAATGCACAAAAGTTACTCAACAGACTTGCAAATAAACACTGTTCCTAGAGTGAAAGATCCCATGAGATAAAACACTGTGAGCAATTTAGTAAAGTTCTATGATCTGGGAAACTAAGCTTTGTATTGGGTAGTTTACAGACCAAGTGGATTTTCAGCAGCTATAGACCAATATTCAAGTACAACAATTTCCAATCTGTAAAATATGCAACTCTTTTCCAAGTTTCCTGCCTGATTCTGCTGGTAGCAACCTTACCATCCTGAGAAAAACTTCATGTCCTCAAATTTTCTGCCTTTATCAGGGAAGTTTGTCAGTCTCTCGTATGTTAAATATGTTGATTTGGATCAATGAAAATATTTGGTTTCGACTGTTTAATAGTTTCACTACTGCAAATTAGCAGTAATATATCAAAACCACCAAATCATGCCAAAAGGTTAGAATTGGATGTCCCAACAAATCTGAGTATTTTAACTTTTTCAACTTTTTCCCCTGCAGTTTATTTTCCCGTATCAACCTTTAAAGTCTGAAAAAGCACACCTCCTGGTAAAATTTCCAAACTTACTTTATTATTAAGCCTTTCTATATTCAGTTGTCTGATCTAATCACTAGATGATTCTTCTAGTTGATAATCACTACTTAAACATTGAGTTACCTGCAAAACTGCAGATCCTGTAAGCCATAGGGCTGTAACACAGAACAGCATGACAATCAATGCCTGTGGTCCCAGCCTGCCTTGTCTCTGTGAGATGGGACACACATGGATTTACCTTATTGTTGTGTCCTGTTCGTGCTTGACAAAATTTCAGGTGCTCAGGATAATAGTTCATTGTAGCGATTCTGTAGTCTTTAAATTTAGAGTTCAAAGGCAGAAGTGGAAAATATTCTTCAACCTATTCAATCCATCACAATCCAGGATTTTCACAGGTTTCACTGAACACTTTCGCAGGAGCCCTGAACTTCCCAGGAAGAGTGGGAATGGATGTCCCTTGCCTTATGTGTTTATGTATCTTTAGTTTTATGTACCTCACAAACTTATGTGTCTTACAAACTACTGGCAAATATCAAGCCACCAGTAGATACATCAGGTATTGATTGGTAAGTGACTGACACGAGCTGTTGCATTCTTGGAAGCAGTCAAGCACAACAGAAGTTGGGGGTTTTTTCTGCCTTATTGACATCACAAGTACTGGAAATTCCCAAGACCCTTCAGACTCAAGCCCCTCATGCAGACCTTTCCTTAAGCAAAGATGACGCAGATGGAAGGCTGATGTGTCAGCAGGGACTAACAAGAGCAGCCCTGCTGAGTGGCAGTGTTACTGGAACAGTGACCTGGTGTGATCGGGCTGCATCTGCCAGTTGAAATCATCAGCACTTGCACTTGGCTCTCACTTCTTGCTGGCTGATCAGGCAGAGCAGCTCAGCATCCAGAAATTTTAGAGGTTTTATATCAACTGCCAGCATCTCACTTGGCTTATACAGCAAGACCTTTCTGGTCTCCTCTTTCATCCCAGGATATTTCTTTCATTAAACTAGAAGTAACATTTCCAGGAAATGTGGTGTCCTAAAATGCCAAAGCCAGCTGGCAGCTTTGACTACTGCTCTAACATCTACACGGGTTCTACTTAGGTAGATAATACAATAACTTGTACAAATCATGAAAACAGTTATGAAACTCTCAAGTTTCCATGGCATCGATGTATTGACATAGTACAAATGTTTGCTGTTTTTAAAGGCTCTTTCTTTAGAACTCTGCAGTTTTTTAAAGGGAAGTATATTCACTGGCAAATGCTGAGCTCAATAGCACCGAGCTAGAAAGGGCACTCGGAAAAACTGCTTCTAAACTAGCATATACCTCAGGTTATCAAATTTCTAAACCACAGTAACAAAAAAACTGAACATGAAGGGTCTACAATTCCTAACTTAAATACAAGTTAAGCTCATTTTACATGTAAACGCTTAAAAAATACATAGACCAAAATCTTTCAGGAAATCCAGTGGCACAACTTAAAACTTGAGAACAGGACCTCGGTCCCTTTACTGTAGTACACCTCAGTCTCTTTCCACTGTCTATTGACTGTAAACTCTTCACACCTTGCAGGATACAACTAGGGAAGGCCTAGTATGACTTCCCAGGTGCCAAACCTTATTCTGGTTTGTCAGCTTAGGGCAGGGTCAGATGTGCTGCTTTCAGTACAACTTCAAGATAATGTGTTCTTGCCTCTGCTGGCAGAACTAGCAGGTGGTTTTCCCAGGGAATAACTATAACTCAGTTGGAAACAAAACAAAAGAAAACAAAGCCAAGCATCTTAAATACCTTAAAACTTACCCAGGCTATACCCTTTAGGACCTATAATCAACATCTTCTCCCAAAAATGGTAATTCAAGTGTTTTGTGTCTTAGGAACAAATTCATTCTATACCTTGGCATTCAGTGGCTGTCAGATTTGGAGGCTGAACTGACTAGACAATGATCACACCAGCAAACAACAGGTTGTTCCAGCAAACAAAAGTGACAAAAACTTCAACATGACTCCACATATCAGTTTTGTGCATTGAAAAAAAAATGAAATTAAAATAGTCCATCTTATTTTGTGCATTCAAATGGCACTTTAAACCTTCTATTGTGTGTTAATTTTGAGTTTTGTGGATTTTGACTGCAACAATCAGTTTACAGAGGGCTCTTGATTACTAATTACCATGCTATGGTTTTATTCCTGCAAGAGATTTGCATCAGCAGAGTTCAGTTAGAGGTAGTACTGAACAGTAACCAACTAAGCACAATCCATAACCCAAAAAGGAAGAAGTGGGATTAAAGAGGTTTAGACTGCTTTAACTAGTCACACCTGCATTGCAAGGACTAAACACAAATACATCTTTTGGTGAGGACTGGGGAGTAAACAAAAACTTCACTAGGTCAGGCAGTCACTCGGGCTCCACGACCACAGGAGAGAACCAAGAGATTCTCTTTGCGCTGGGTGCTTGGCTGTTCAACAGCTAACTCATGTGATCTGAACTTCTGCCTTCAAGCATAAAACTGACCACAGATTCCTTGTGGGAACTAAGTTTTCCAGTGAAAGCATATGCTTGGAAAACAAAAGGAATCTTCCTAAGTTCATTGAGCAAGAGTTTGTAATATACTCAGCTCAGAAGAACTTGTGTTGTAATAAACAAATACATGATGGCTTTACTGAGTCAACACTACATCAGCCCTGGGCAAGAATTCCTGTCTTGACCTCTGCACCTGGCTCTGGCAGAGGACAGGGTAAGGCTCCTCACCTTTGCCTTGCAGTGATGTAAACGACGATGTCTTTGCACTGTGCATAACGGGCTCTGTCAGGAGGACAAGAGGGATTGAGGAGTGAAGGATTGAGTGTGTGTTGGGGGGCTTCAGCTACTCACTGTTCCTGCTGGCACCCAGAAAAGAGCCTGTGCTTGCCTCTCCAGCTGTGGAATACCTGCCACCCACCAGAGCTGGTGCGTCCCACACTGGAGAAGACACTGAAGATCCTGCAGCTGGACTACGTTGACCTCTACATTATTGAGCTGCCAATGGCTTTCAAGGTAAAAAGAAAAAGTGCTTGAAAAAAGTGCATGAACTTGGCTCCTGCCAGGGTCTCCATCCCACGTATTCCTTGCAACTTCCAGCCTATGTTGACAATAGCACTTTGACCAGATAATGTTTCGTGTATACTGCATGCATGTATTTCTGTGTACTACCTGCACAAAGAGAGGCTCATAGGTGGTGTGAGAACAGTAAATGACAGCTGTTCCATAGAGTCTTTCTAGTGGAAGGACAGGTCTCCTAACTGGGGTTAGAGCACTTCCTATGCTGAAGAAATACTGTAGCTGGAACAGTGTATGTGTCCGAATCCTCTCTGAGCCATGAGGAGCGAGTCACTGGAGGAAAGAAGTTATACAAAGCAGCAATACACAAAGGGCAAAGTTTGGAGCAGGAAAGGGGGAAAAACCACCAAGTTGGTTTCTTTACTCTGTCCCAAATTAAAGCCACTGGGCAAATCATGATTATAATCTTAATCTTTCTAACTGCAGTGCTCCTCTCGGACAGCTTCACTAGACCACAGTTGGTCCCAAATATGGGTTGTCCATCTCTCACTCTCAAAAGTTAGTCTGATATCCCTTCATACTGCTGGCTATGGGCAACTTGTAGGTAAAACCTTTCAAGGCAAGGAGCTCACATCAGTTTTATGCCTCTTGCCTTGCAACCAGCTCTTGTAAGTCCACAAACTCTCTGGTTTCACAGCTCTTTGTAACTCGCTTTACAATTTTCCTCTACAAGTACATGACATAAAGGCAAACGAAATAATACTGAAATGAGAAGTGTGATATTCAAAATATTTAAGTGGTTTTGAACTAATTAAATCCCTCCTCTTAGAGAGAATAAGGTCAGGCAATTAGCTGGCTAATTGTTTCTGAGAGATGTTTAAGCTCTAAACTGGCCTCTTTTTGCAAGGAAGGTAGTTCTCTGATTATTAAAATCATATTTTGCTACAGATTCCAAACTACCAGAAGTATCAGATAGGAAGAAATTTATCAACGAGGCTATCACCTTAGATCTGCAGTATTTTTCCCCTGAGGAAGCTATACCCTATTAAGACCTGTATAGGAGTAACCAGACTCTAATATTAAAATTTTATTTATACAGTCACACGTATGGAATCCTTTTGGGTACATTTTTGAAAATTTCCCACCACTAGCAATTTCCTGTTTCCCTTTGCCTGTGTTTGTGTTCTCTAGTAGTTCATTCTCCCACATAGTGAAGGTCATTGTCTCACAATATAAAGACATAGACAGCTGGCTTTAAAGTAATGTACATCTGACTCCCTGAGGCTTGTATCAACAGTCTTGAATTGTTAAAGGAGTAGCAGACCTAGAGATTCATTCATGTCCCCCATGAGAGGAGAGAAAAAAAGAAGTCACTTTCTGCCTGAGAAATATACATTTTTTTGTGCCAAATACAGAAAGAAAAAAACCCATCCTTTTGCGATGGTGACAGGTTTCCTTCCTTTGCTCCCTCTCTCGCAAACAGACCCATCCTGGGTGTGATCCTTGCCTTTGGTATGCAGGTGTGATGCTAACAAACTCCTGCTCTCCTCTAATCTGCAAACATTGGTGCTTTCCTGTCTCTCCCAAAGCCTTCTAGCAAAAGCAGTCTCTGCTTGGAACCAGTGAAGTACTTGAGACAGAATTTACAGTCCTGCTCTGAAAACAGTAAGAAATATGCCCCTGCAGAGCCCAGCCACTGGTGCAAGCTGTCATAGGGACTTTCAGGCAGAGTAAGAGCAATCTGGTTTCAGACAGCACCACTCAGAGGAGGAAAGCCCCAGCACGCTAGCGTTTTTCAGTGGCTCAAAAATGGCCTGGGGTGACATTGTTCACTGACCTACCAACATTAGCCTGCACCTCCCTGTATTTTTCCCTCACGTAGATTCCCCATTTAGGACTTTTTGTCCTTACTGCCTTTAGACCCCAACAGTGGTGCTCAGCCCCTCTAATCAAGCAAGGTAGATGACCAGCAGGAACAGGTCTGCTGGCCACCACGTGCCCTCTGCCTGGGGAGCTCATACCCACTAGCAGATTTTGTAGGAGACTCTGCTCAGATGACTGATTTATTAGTAAGCAGGTACGTGTGCATTAAATGATCTGCAAATCCCTCTCAGCTGAATTATTCCATGATCTGGCAGAAAAGCAGGTATTTTAGCCTTACATTGAAAAAGTTTCATCTAAGTATCTTGTCGTTTTGAAAGAATAACCCAAGAGGGACTAGCGGCCTCACTATTTGACTACGTATTGCCTTCTGCTTATAGAATAGGCATTCACAAGTTGTTGAAATTGCTCTCTTGAGAAAGCCTGCTTGTCAAAGACCATTTTATGAAAGCAATGGGATTTGCAGACCTGCCTTCCTGCATCTGTGTTGGTGAGAAAAGTTTTATAATGGGAGCAGGGCTTTTCCTCTCAGTGGTTAAAACTGCTGTGTTTTAAATAGGCAAGTAGGTTGTCTGGTATCTTTTGGAGTGCCTCCAGACTTTGAACATGACTTGATAAGATGTGATCCCTGCATAGTGGCAGTGACTGTACAGCATTGCCACAATTATTTCAGTGCTCATGGGGCAGCATCTTAAGAAGCCACCTTACATTTAGTGTAAAGTGTGAAGCTACCTCCAAGAGAACTGCAAGAGAAGACAACAACATTAGTGGAAATGACTGGTATGGTGTAGTTCATGAGAACCCAGAGCTAAGAAATGTGACCAACTTCTGAAAGACCTTTTAAAAGACCCCATAACCACCACCCTGTCACCATCAAATCACTGTCTTTCTCACAGCACTTTATGCATCTGCAAACAGTTCTTTCATTCAGGAATTCCCTTGAATAAAAAGGTAGCTTGGCAGAGAAAGTATTGCCTGGAGACCATTGAGCAGAGGCAACTGTACTTCAGAACCTTGCACAGTTCTATGGTGGTAGGAAAACCTATTGATCCCCCTAGAAATCTACAATAGTTAACACCACTTATCTCAGTCAAGAGAAGTTCATCTTCAAGCACTATTCATCCTGACTTGGTTCATTTGTTAGAACACAAGCGATAGAGAAAAATGAGAGGATGATAAATTAGCTAATGTGATTGGTGTCTATTGACTACTATAGAAAATGTTGAATAAAAATTAATTAATTAGAAGTGAAACAGAGTAAAAAAGTCCTGAATTCAGATTCATCCCCTGAACTTTAAGAAGTACAATTTGTGTATCTTGAACTTGCAGTCCTTGGAGAATGTTCTGGGGTATCATGGGGATGAATGGTTTGTTCCAAAATACCATGGGGGAGGGCTGGGGGAGGTGTAAAAAGGGCTTCTCCACCTCACATTATGATGGCAAATTTTGCCTTCTAATAGAAAAAAGGTACCCAACTTCTAATAGAAAAAAGGTACCCAACAGCCACCTACTTCCTTCTAGTCAAGATATTCTTTTTTCCAGCAAGACACAGCAACAAAAGCAACAAGTTGTCTTTGTCGAATTCCGGGAAAACCAGCACATTTGGAAGATAGAGCCTTATGCCTGTAACTTAGACCTTGGCCCTCTGAAATCTGAGTCTGTTTTCCTTATGCTCACTTTTCCCATTAAATGCCTTGAATTTGAACTTGACTGAATTGGGAGGTGCCAGTTACTGATCATATTAGTCACAGCTGCATGTTCCCAAGGAGTTACCATGTCAACATCTTGTACCCAGCCCTTTGAAATGTAGCGGTTTGACGTCAGATCAGATGTCAAACATCAATGAAGAGTTGTTGTTAAAAAAAAAAAGAGTGAAATTGTGATCAGACAATAGGGAGGGAGGTGTTAATGCATTGCCTGCAACAGTGAAATGACCAGCAAATAAGAGAAAGCTGTCCTCATGAGGTAACAGCTCATAACTCATCTCTGAAATCTGTAGGGTATAGAGATCAGAAGAAGGAGTTTCTAGTGCCCAAAGAAAGGGGATAATGCACTTAAGAGGTTAGTTATGCATGTAACCCTTTATTCCTAGTAGCTCTTGGTCCATCCAGCTGTTGGGAACTGGACTGAGCTGACACTCTCAGTGCCTAGGACACAAGTAGGGATCAGGGGAAGGGCTAGGAAGGAAAGAGGGAAGTAGAAGAGAATACAGGTTGGTACTCTAATCCAGCCCTTTGGAAGGAGACTAGTGCTTTGGATGCCCCAACATAAAGGTCAAAATTTACTGAAAAACAAGGCTATCCGGGAACTGCTGAGTGTATCTCATGTGACAGTTCAGGAGTGTGTCCAAGGGCAATCCATCAGTCAAGGATGTGGTAAGCCCAGCATGAATGACCTGTTGAACTCAGGGTGTTTCAGAAAGCCTTTCAATATTTTTTTGTTGTTGTTGTTTGCTAGTAGAAAGAGAGTCTGTGGAAAAATCTTTGCACTTAGGGGTGAAAAACTTTTCTTTAAAGCACAAAAATGTGGTTTTACTTTTCAGCCTGGAGATGCACTCTACCCAAAAGATGAAAATGGAAAATTTATCTACCATGAGACAGACTTATGTGCCACTTGGGAGGTAAGCAAACACAACATCCATCCATGTATGCTTTAAAACCCAGATTCTCATTCTCAGTTTTACCTGTGGTTTTCATAAACATAGTTGAAGCATTTGCCAGAGCAAATGGATCAGGTTCTATTAGCTCCTCTGTATGAATTTGACTTCTGTCCCTAAGGATGTTGCTTCTTTCTATCATTTAATTACTTTTATAACAAAACAGAACATTGTTGAAATATCCAACATCCACATTCCTTCTTTCAGAGAGTGCACTCTACATTCGCTTCTTGAGGCTTTTATCATTAGGTTTTTACCAATCCTTCCCCTTTATCAGATCTTTACAGAAGAAGAAAATTGGAGCCATAAGAAAAGACTGGATCCTCTTAAAAAAAAAAAATTCACCTTCAAGAAAAACCAGAATTTACCCTGAAGCTCAACATAAAAAAAAAAAAAAAGAACCAAAGAACCAACCTCTTCCCTTCTCAAAAAAAACCACCAAAGCCTAAAACCTTGCCATCACTTGCCATTAGAACAAGTTCACTCACTTCTAAATTTACTTATCAGATGGGAACACAAGATTTTTCTGGTTAGAAAACTTGGAGGGAAGTAGCATTTGCCTGAAAGATTGCATCCTAAATTTGTTTGTGATGTGTTCTAGACCTGTAGGCGAATGTTTCCTTAAGCCTGCTGCCACTTGGTCTCAGTATTTTGGGTGAGGCAGAAAGTGCAATTAGCAATCTCCTCACATTTCTCTCTCTCAAGAACATGTACATTCTTTAGTTCATGGCCAGAGCTCTTCAGCTCTCCTTCTGCACCAGGTCTGATGAAAAAGCATCGCTAATTCAGCCCAGTTCACACTAAGAGAGGTAATAGGTGCTACTAGATGGTCCACTTCAGCTTGTACTGTCTAGATCTGGATAGTCGTGAGCCAGTTTAGCTCTACCCAAGGTACAGCAGAAAGAGATGGAGAATGGTGAGACTGAGTGAAATTTCAGCGGGAGAAGGCCTGGAGTGGGACTGAGCTTTCCCTTGGCTGCTGAGCCATCCAGACTGAGTTTCAGGGGGAACAGGGACTTCCAGGTTAGCTATTTATGTTACTTTTGTCTTTGACTGATGCAGTTCATCCCTCTCTTTTTCACAGGCTGGTGCTCAAATGTTGAAAGCAACAGATCTCACAGCACTGTAATGTTTTTATCTTTGAGCTGGTGCTTATTGTAATGGTTATGCTATAGCAGGCCACTCTCTTCAGCTAACAAGCCTGGAGAAAAAAAGGTGGTGGTGAGTGCCTGCAAATAGCAACATCAATCTAAATAAAAATGGCTCAGCTGAATCCAGATAATTTCACTCTCTCAGTATGGTGCTAGCAGGCAAAAATGGCTCCAGATGACTATATTTGCTGACTTGTCACCAAGTGATATAAAGCATATGAGGCCAACTAGAGGTCATCAAACACACAGTGCCTCTTACCTCCCTGCTTTCAGCTCCTGTGAGACAGAAAGGAATAACAAAACCAGTAGGAGGGGCATCCAGCTGCACAGTGGGGTCTGCTCTGCCTCAAACAGTCACTAAATTGTTTGTGTGCAGAGTTTCTGGGAGCAAATGGGAAGACCATATGAAAGGACCCCCTTTTCCTTTAACAATCCAGCAGATGAAGCTAATGAAGACCAGGGCACCTATTCATATCCAGTATTCATAAAGATTTCTCATCTATTAGGATTTGTCTAAATGCAAAATACGTAGAATGCCTCTCTCCCCCAACCCTTCTTTTTTTTTTCTACTTTATACTGTACTGATGTTTTCTGTTAAGGTTTTGTGATTTGTCTTGCCAGATATTTAGGGGATTTCACCAGATAGACACTTCATATGAAAAAGAGTCTTACAATCTAAAGGAGTAAATTGACTTATCAGGAAAGCAATATGTTTTGTTCACTCTTCCTTCTCCAGCTTTTATGCTAAAGCAGCATAAATTAAGCAAAACTCTTTGAAAGCACATGCCTGGCATTAAAGTATCTATATCTCGGGTTAATCTTTCTGCTCTCCAGACGGATTCTATCTTCACAGGAGGTATAAAACGTTAGGGTTTGGTCTGGAAAGCAGATCAACACAGGAGTGTTGATGTTGCCACAGGAGTTTGGGCTACCTGGACAACACCAGCCCTCATGCTAACAGAGCTGTTACTTCTGCTGCAGCAAAGGGTTTTCTGCAGTCTCAAGAATGGCCTATCCTCCATCTCTCTCTAAAATGCATGCTACGAGGAATCAAGTCAACATGTGAGACTCCTCTTGTCTCTGCTTTCTTTGCAGGCTATGGAGGCATGTAAGGATGCAGGCTTGGCAAAGTCTATTGGAGTATCCAATTTCAACCGCAGGCAACTGGAGATGATCATGAACAAGCCAGGACTTAAGTACAAACCTGTCAGCAACCAGGTAAGACTGCAAGCCAAGAGCAATGCCTGCCACAGTGCCACTACCCTTTAGGGAATGCAGAGGCACACACATAGCCTAGGCCGCCATGTACAGAAATGTGATGTATACTTTGCCACAGACACTGCCCTCCATACTGTCACACTTCCATTTCTAGACTTGAAAATATCACTCTTCCTATCTAGGCTAAAGATCTATATTTGAATGTGCTGGAGCAATTGCTTTCCTCAGTTTCCGCTCCAGGACTATAAAACAGGTGCCTCCGTGCCAAAGCTCTGTAACGAGGTTGAACACTGAGTCAATGCAGATCTTAAATCTTTGCCATGTACCTTACTTCAAGTCCAAAAATTCCCACAACAAACCATTCAGAGCTAACCATTCCTCAATGAAGCTGACACCAACCCAACACTAAGTATCGGGGATCCTGAGTTACTCTAAGCTTCTCAAGTTTAAAAGCCATTAGAATTGACTCCTAAATTTTCTGCACTTGCTCTCTTTTGCCTTTCCTATAAGACATTCTTAAGAGTTAGAGAAAAACCTCAATTACAGGAGACCCCATTAAGTGACTGACCTGAGCTGAACAAGCCCATGAAGATGATAGGCACGTCTGAGTTAAATTACAGCAGTAGGGCTCTGAGAAGGCGATAAGTGGCAGCGACCCATCTGAATGCCCAATACCTTTGGCTCTAGCATTTGGCAGGTCACTGCATTTCCTAGAAATCACTGGGAAGCTCTTCTGACTCATCTGGCACAAACAGATATCCACATTAGCAGTATCAGAGAAGGGGCCAGAAACCAGGACCAAATTCCCACTCTCAGTGCCTGGCCTGGAGGGCTGGAATTGCCATGGAGCAGGGCAGGGTGGCTGGCCACAGCCTTCATTTCTGTATTTGTCCTGGCGGGAAAGGCAGCCTGTGAGAGGAGGAAATTCCAGCACCCTTCACTGGTATTAACATGCCTAGCGGGTGCAAAATGCAATTGCTGTTTCTGGCGTGCCCTAAGACCGCGCTGAGCATTGCTGCTGCTTCCTGGGGTCGAGGGAAACTGGGCAAAAGATTAAGCCCAGCTTAGGGCAGCTAGCCAGCAAGCATAGATGTGCCAGATAGCTTCAGACTGCCCTGCAAACAGTGGTTGCTCTGTCACCTTGTAGACATCCTTTTCCCAGAATCTGAGATCGCAGCCAGAAAATCCCTGCCTGTAAGGGAACCGTATTTGCAATGTGGGAGGGCAGAGCTCACAACAAGGTCATAATCTCATCTTTTGCGTATGCCCCCCTCACCTTTCTATCTGGGACAGCTTGTGCCAACACTTCCCTAAAAACCACGTCAGATTAGACATCCTGAATGCCAGAGGCAGAGAAATAGAGAACTGACCCACATGAGATGGACTGGCTTCTCAGTCTATTTGTTCTAGTGAGCTTCCCTCACCTCCATCACCTCCACTTATTTCCACCTTTTCACTGGGAGGCAATGGAAGTTCCCTGCAGCCAAATCATAGTCACAGATGTTGATCTGCTGTCCACAAAATAAAGAAAAAAAATCCATCACCCATCAATGTACAATTAGAACAGTAACCACAGATTAAGTTTCCCTAATTTACACATATCCTTTCCTGAAAGCATCAGCTGCTCTGTAGCTCTACAAATACTGAGATACCATCTGCTTCTATATCTGGTTCTGTTGATAATTGTTCTTTCTGTGTTACTCCTGTAGGTCGAATGCCATCCCTACTTCACCCAACCCAAACTCTCAGAATTTTGCAGACAACATGACATTGTTATTGTTGGGTACAGCCCACTGGGAACCTCAAGGGATGAATCATGGTAAGTCTCCATGTTACTTTCTAACAGAAGGACAATATCCAGGAAAAGAATAATATAGTTCTCCACTGCTGGGTCTCTGTGTAAAATACCTTTGTCCCCATTTTTCAAAGTAGTTTTGAACTTCAATGTCTAAATATTACAGTTGTGAATGTAAACTTGCCACACTCCTGCTGCATGCTGTCATCAAAGAATGCCAGGTGTCTGTAAAGGAGGTTGCCTTAGGTCTCCTCTAACAGAAAGTAAGTATTTGTAACTGGGAACGTGTGAGGCTTAGGTGAGGAAGTAGAAACTAAGTCAACGTTAGGACATCGCATAGGAAGTTGCCTTTGACAGCCCGCCAACTTAAGTGGCAAAGCTTTTCTCTCATCTTTCACGCTACTTGTTAAAAGGTGCAGTGTTCTGTTCACAAAGAAGTAGATGCCTCTATGATTTTATATTAAAGATGAGGGATTTTTTGGTTTCTTTTTCCTCCTCAATTTCTTCCAGGGTAAATGTGTCCTCCCCTCCTTTACTGAAGGATCCTGTGCTGAATGCCATTGGCAAAAAGTACAACAAGACTGCTGCACAGGTTGCTTTGCGTTTCAACGTCCAGCGAGGGGTGGTGGTCATCCCAAAAAGTTTCAATCCACAACGCATCAGAGAGAATTTCCAGGTAAATTCATACTCCAGTGGTACATGGATGAAACCACTTACATTGGCTTCGCCCCCATAGAAGGCGATTTTTCCATTTCTTTCTGTAGATGTACACAAGACTTAACCAATATCAAGCTTTACCACATTTGATGCTTTTTGTCCCCTTCACTTAAAGGTAACATGATATGACAATAACAGAGCAAAGCAGAGAGGAACTTTTGGTGTCTTTTAACTCTCTGGAGTACCTAAAATTCCAGCTGGTGTGTCCCAGAGCACCAGTTGCTGCAGTGAGCAGCACAAGCAAGATGAAGTAATTCAGTACCTCAGTAGCCCAAGGTTGCAGGTACTTAGGAATGACTGATTGTTCTGACCAGTCTTCAGGTATGGGACAGCTTTGTTAGGGAAGGATTGCTGCATGCAAGTGTGACAGAAAGATTCACAACCCACCACACCCAAAAAAGATGAAGAATTTGTTCTTCTGTCCCCTGCAGCACTCAGTACCCACACTACTCCCTACTTTCCCTGGCAACATGCTGCTTTCAAAGCTGGTGGCTCAGCATTGCCAGACTACCTTCCCCTTCTTGCAAAAGAGTGTAGGCAAATGTGACTGGGCTTATTCATGTCCTCGAGACTTTACTATAAATGCAACCAGTGCGTGGATTTGTGGGAGAGGTACGGGGAGAAGGACGGATTGTACTTCTGAAATCTGGAACATGTGAAGGTTGATTATGACAAGAAATGTGAACTCATTCCTGACATCTCCTTCCATTAGATCTTTGACTTCTCCCTCACTGAGAAAGAGATGAAAGAAATTGAAGCCCTGAACAAAAACGTTCGTTACGTGGAACTGTTAATGTAAGTACAGGAGGAATTATAGATCCTCACAGAACATTCCTGGTTTTTTCAGAGGATTTAAAAAAAAAAAAAAAGCTTCCTTTTAATATTATCTTTTGTATAAACAACTTTATTTTAAAGGTAAGGCTTAAGTATGGGAGGTCTTTAATGCAGCCTGAATATGCTCCTGGACCCGCTGCAAAAAGAAGTGTAAAATACTTCCTTACAGCTCAGGTGCCAAAAGCCCACCAAGTAGAAAGTGACTGTATCTGGCTATTTCATCTCTACCCTATTTCCTTAAGCTCTTTCTATTGTATGTGGTCATGACAGTTTCAGGCAGTGATAAGGTGTAGCATCATCCCTGTCTAGCAGTGTAGACATCTAAGCTGAAATTCAAATAGGGGCACTTTCTGGTCTTTCCCCGACGTGTCTTACCCTCACTTCAGTGCTATGCAAGCCACTTTGCTGTTCAAGTGCAAGGCCTTATGGATTGTAAACTTAGTGTTTCAAGAGGCAACCTATCCTAAATTACCACAGAGGAGGCTAAGAATCAAGAACACTGCTACATGAAACAACAGGGCTAATTTGGGGAGAGCTCTGCTCCTTCTCACTTCCTTATAAAAGCTGATACATCTGGGTGACCACAGTGGTCAGAAACTTTGTTTTGTCCTTTCCTCTGATGCTATCTTCTACAGCAATCTACCTGCCTTGTTGTCATGGGGAGTTG
Organism: Lepidothrix coronata; assembly: GCF_001604755.1. Lineage (NCBI taxonomy): Eukaryota > Metazoa > Chordata > Aves > Passeriformes > Pipridae > Lepidothrix > Lepidothrix coronata. Next base: position 3,080,948 of record NW_016690190.1, read on the forward strand.
TACCTTCTAAGGAAAACAGAAAACCACACAGCTCATTTGACTGCTAAACCACTTCTAACCATCTCCTCTGAGAACTAACAAGGCTTGATCTCTTGCTGCTTGTCACCTAAAGCTTGCCACCCAACGTAGTTTTGCTTCACCTGAAGGCTGCATTATCCCAGAAGGCTCAGACTGACCCAGCATCTCCTCTTCCAGAGGATGAGGCAGTTTGTTTTTCCTCCAGCTCAAGAGCACCTACAGTTTATGACCAAACTTGTTTTCCCCTTTTCAGGGCACTCAATACGTAGCCAAATGCTAGAGATTCATTTCCATGCATTTCTCTTGTTATCTTGGATTATCTGTGTCCTGCCAAACTGTAGCATGCTCAAGCACTAAAAATAATGAAAAGCAGGATAACAGCATCAATAGCACTCCAAAACCTTGACCATTGCTCAAAAGATAGGAGGAAATGTTGCAAAGAAACAAATAAACCACTTACTGTGCTGCATAACTTATGGAAGATATGCACTAAGTTAAAAGCATCATGATGAAGTTAATCTTTCACATTTAAGATCAAGTGCTCTGAAGCTTTAGTTTCTTAAAACTTAAAATAGCCTTCCATCAATTAGCAGCAGTTAGTTCCAGAAGGCTCCTCACAAATGGCCTAGGAGTTTCTTATGTGTGTTTTGGTATTCAAAATAATTTGCTTTTACATAGCTAAATTGAGTAGTAATATCATTTAAACTTTTAGTGATTATATACACGAAATGTAATCTTGGTGCAAATGCAAGAGTCTTTTCCAGGAAAGGATGCAAATGCCCACAGAAGAACTTTCTAAGCCAACAATCCAAAAAACTACTAAACTAAATGATTTGCTTTATTAGACTAAATTCGGTCACAGGAGGCCACTGAGGATAAGGAAAACAGGATGCACATTGGCAACTGTAGTTTTCACAGGAGTGCCATGTTTGAGGAAAATGCTTCAATACAGTCTGATCTCCTCTATGAAAAAAACCTTATCAGAAAAGTGATGTTGCCATGTAAGGAGCAGATATATATATATATATATGTATGTATGTATATATGTATGCCTACTGTGTGTTCTCACACTGAAGTGTCTGGAATTGATATTGCAACAGATAAGTTACCAGTCTAAAGACATTTCTAATTTCATCCAGCAATATGTATCTGAAAAAGTCAAACCCTGTTACAGAAAGACTTTTGGTTCGTCAATTTTGTGCAAAACCTTTGACTGCTGTGATGCAAATGCCAGCAAGAATGGAGAAATCCAGCTTTTCTCTGGCTCTTCCAATTATCAAATATCATATGGGTACCATGTGCAAATCTGTTGTTCTGATGGCATGAGTAAGCCCATACAAACAGGATATTGCAATCAGTGGAATGAATTAGCAAGATACGTATCTGAGAAGAAAATGGAGGTTTTGTAAAAATATGAGTACTTCAGGAAATCTTAATCTGAAATTGCTTCTTCTCCACTTGGAGAAATCTACACGTATTGTGCAGGGCAAGTTTTACATTAATCTATCTGCTTGATTTCTCTTGTGCTCCCAATTCTCTGTTACAGTTGTTCTTCCTTACCAGTTATTCCAAGCTGCACTGACTCCTCCAAGTGAATAATTTTCACTTAAAGGATTCAGACTATTGAGCATGTGAGATCTGATTAGCCAGCATCCTCCATAGATGGAAAGTAGAGATTATGACACTGGCAACTCAGACATCATCAAATTATACTGGAGTCAAACAAGCCAAAGTGTTGTGGCTTGTTTTTTTTTGTTTTATTTTTTTTCAACCAAATCAATCTGTTAATGTGTTAACACTTGAGCTTGGCTGAATATTGGAATGAAATGTTTTGACACAACCAATTCAAAATGTTTGATGCCTTCCAATTAGTTACCTTCAATATTGTGAAATGTATCCTTCTCAGACTGGAGCGATTCACAGCTGGGACAAATGCCAGTATTTGTTGTGCTCTGCTGTAAGGCAAGGCAGCCAGCTGCCATGGTACACCTGAGAATGCTCTTCAGAAATTTTTCATTTTGCTAATGTAAAGTGTTTGACAAGCCAGGGCTTGTGACTTAGCATCACCTTCTCAAACAAATAAAACCCACAACAGAAAACAACTACCTCTCTCAAGTCTGCCAATAATGGGTAAACGCAGTGTTATTTTTTCACCAGAAGTTGACCTTGGGAATTTTCTTCTTGCCTTTAATAATATCTTGGATTGTGCATCTTCCCTGAGCATGCAGTTTCTAAAGTGAAGCCTTAAACATCTCTACCATTGGTCACATGCAGCCATGAACATCCCTTGGTCTCCTGAACTGGGTCACCCCAAAGCCTCTTTGTAAATTCCCTGCCCCTGATGCTATTAACCTGGCAGAGCATCACATGTAGACTGAGCTAGAGGACAGCCAGACCTAGTCTGGATGTGGCAGTCACTTGTAGAAAGCACCATCAAGACCCAGACCTGCTCAGGGTATAAGACAAAGTAGTACAGTCTGATGTTTCGACCTCTGCTTCACACTTACACATTTATCCCTTATTTCTAGGGGTCTTTCTAGACATCTGAACAAAGAAGTCTTCACCTTCCACAATGCACACATAGTGAAGCCATCCCCCTTTCCTAAAACACTTTATCAGCTTAAGTTAAATAATGACAATACCTGACATCCAAATTCTTGTTGTTTTTTCCCCCATCTCTCCCTAAAGTAGGCCCAAAAAATGGTGCTTCACTGTCACCTCCTTAAATGCAGAGGTTTGCTTCCAACTCTACAGGGATGATTATCCAGAGCAGGCAGCTTCTGAATAAGTAGAAGAGCCTTCCATGAAGGTCACATATATATTGCAAGGAAGAGGTTTGTTAGGCACAAGACAACTGCATCAGTGATGTGATATTCTGCTTCACTCAAGGAACTCACTTGTTCAATCTGATCTGTCCACAGGTGGCGTGACCATCCAGAGTATCCCTTCAGCGATGAATACTGAAAACAAGGTGGGTCTGGACAGTCAGTGCTGTTAGGCTTCGCTGGGAAAGCTTCAACTTTTGGTGCTTTGACTTCATGTGAGACTATTCAAACGAGCATTAAATACATGACATTTACTACTTCTTGTCTTGTTAGTCTCTTATTGCTAGTGAAGGCCAAATCTATTTAATCCACTGAATTTCTGGTTTTGGCTTAGGAGGCTTTAACTCTGAAAACTGAAGCTTCAAAACTGACAGCTGGTAAAACTGAAGATTTCTCAAAAACAGGCTAATTAGTTCAAACCAAATCATTTTCACTGAACAGCACATTCTTCACTCAATTTGAAACAAGACATTCCATTTCAGTTGGAGTGAAGGAGAATCAGAATCACAGAATGGATAATGTTGGAGGAGACCACAGTGAGGTAACCCTGATCCAACCCAACATCATTTTCTTGTACAGCTAAAGTAATGGAAAGCCAAGAGTGAGCAACTAACTGAATTTGATATATATGAACATATGCTTATTGATGTTAGATAGGCATGTACACTGCTTCACACAGTGAAGCCCATTTCACTCTAACCAGAGTATTCTTCAGCTGCATATATTAGTGTCATTCCATAGGAACACCCCAGCTGGCTCCACATGTAAATAAAGCATTATAAAGCATTATAAACATGTTCAAATTCCCCCCACACACACACACTTGTCAGATGAGGGCCTCAGTGAAACACAGGAAAAGCGTATGAAACTTGTGTTACACTGTACTTGCTATTCAAGGATGGTATTGCACAGCATCACATATGCAACCTGGAGCTAGCACTAGTGAGATCCTCATCTCAAGATTGAAAACCCCTTAAAATTCTTTCCTGCTCCACAAATTGATATTAACCCAATAAAATTTCTGTTCACTTCAAAGTTCACATGGACTTTTGTATAAAATCCTGACCAAGACAATACTGAATTAAGAAGCTAGATTTTCAAAGAAAGAGAAAACGTTATCTAAAAAATACAATTTTCTACCGTGCTTGGAGACAGTAGAACACTGGCAGGTCCAAGAAAGGGTACAAATCAGACAGAGACAGCCAGGCTGAAACCTGGACATTTCCTTCAATCTGTCCTCAGCTCTCTGAAACAGGGAGGCAGAAGGATGGACACCAGAGTAAGCAAGACTGACTCCTTCAGCATGAATTTGTTTTTTAGACCACTTGTTTGCTCAACAGGTTTTGCAGCCTATAGGTGCATCAGCCTACACCCACATCTCCAGAAGGCTACTTTCCCTCCCTCCTGTGTCCAAGCACCCCAGTTTCCTGCCATAGAAGGGGTACATTGGAGGGATATTGGAGTAGAAACTAAAACATACACACAGAGAGAGTACTTCATGTACTAGAACGTGAGTACTGCCATTGGAAAATGTGTCATACATAAACTTCAGTCTATAGCATCTGTTTTTATTTATTACCATTGCTATTTATTATCCCTGACTGGAACAGGAAAATGCCAGAGTGTACAGTTCATGGAGACACTTCTGTTTGGTCATGGTGTGCTCCTCAGAACCAAGACAAAGAGGGACAGGGACGAGCATTTCACAGGAGAAACAGGAAAGGCTCCCAAATGGGTCTAGTGCAAATGCATCCCTGGATGAGCTCAGTGGGCACCACTAGAGAAGTTTGGTTCCTTCAACAGGGGTGGCCTTCACATAGCATTTGTAAATCCCTGAAACTATGCCAAAAAAAGGAACATTTTGGTTGCTGGAGGTTACCCAAGGACAATTCCCATTTTATTCCATTACCCACTTAGACCAGAAGGGGAAATATAAAAAAAGAGGGGGAGAGATAGCTGAGGAGGAAGAAGACACATAACAAATCTGCTGGTGTAGATCTAAGGGCAATCCTAAGGTCAGGTGGAGCTCTACTCCCAGAGGGGCTCAGAACCACTATATAAAGACGTGCTTTGCCCCTTTGTGAACAGCTGAGGCGCTGGCCAAAAGTTTGAACAATCCAAGTCTAAATTCAAGTGCTAGAGAGGAGCAGTTACCACCATACCCAATGTGTTATTCCAGTTGCTTCATAAGTACAAGCCTTAAATAGAGCTCACAGGGCTCAACTGCTTAACAGTAGCACTGTACAAATTTTTGCACTGTAACTTGACCAGGTGTAAGTCTCCAGTCACAGCCCACGTTCAGGCCAGGTTTGGCAAAGCTCTTGCTGTCTACAACTGCAAATGTCAACTAATGCTAAGCTTAAATGCTCACACCAGCCCCTTCACAGCTCACTGCTCTTTCCAGACAGCCCTCTCCCAGAGGTTAGGCAGCACTTGAGATTCTGATAAATCAGGTGACCTTGTAAGTGTGAGTAAGGAAGATGATATGCTGAAACCTCTCTAACAGGAAATACCATATAATCAAATCTTCAATCCATACTGATTAAACAAGGCAGGACAAATTGTAAGAGTTCTTCCAGCCCAGGTCATACCACCAAATTCCTCCCCCCTCTAATTTTAATAAAATCCTTCTCCTCCTCCTTTGCATTGCCTCATTTGTATCTGATGAAAAAAGATTCAGCCTCTTCCCAGGGGCAAATGCTCCCATCAGTTATGAGACTGCTTCAGATGTATAGCCTACTTCCCCCCCAGCTTTGCACAGTTTCAGACCATTTCTCCCCATTGTTCTCCAACTTGCCCCACAAAGAAAATGTTTGGACAGGGGAAATAAACAGGCCTGCAAATGGGAAATTGGGAAACCCATTCCACCAGCAGCTGCACAGAGAGAGAAACCCCAGACCACAGCCCCATGTAAAATCTGCTTCCATCTAGCACATTTCAGAGTCCTACTGCACTCGCTGCCTGGTGTGAAACTCATCACTTAGAATGGCTGCATAGAACCCTGCTCCAGCTGGAAGGATCAGCAAGGAAAGAGGGCTCCAGCACCTCCTGCTGTGATAGCACTCACACACGACAGTATATCCAAGGACAACTGGGCACTGGGAAAACTTACTCACTTCTATAGTAAGTAACCCATCATTTGTGCCTCTTCCTATAGCTGCAAAATGAAGTGAAATCCAGACCAAAGATGTTTGCTTCAGTTATGTACAAGCGAATTTTCAGCGAAGAGAACAAGAAGTGATGCAGTGTTTTAGATTCTTTTAGCAGCCCAGCAGCTGCTCTGGTCTAGTCAGAAAACCGGGTGACACGCACACATCCACAGCAGCAAAGCAGCTGCCACAGCTGTTTGTTAGAGCGTGGGCTTACCTGGCATTCCCTGTTGTTACACAAGCTCAGGGCAGAGCACAGTGCTTTGAAGCCGCAGCACCCAGGCCCTTGGACATGTGCACGCTCACGTTTAGTCGGTGAAGCGACAAGAAAGCACCGCCACAGAGTTATGGTGTGTAGGCTGACATCACTCCCACCCTACACTGTGTGGTTAGCTGAATTTGTTTCCCCACAGGGAGGCAGAGCTTCATCTTCCACAAGACTACGTATCTGGAACAGGACCCTGTCTCAGAAGGGACATGCATTCAATTTTCCCTAATACTATCCAGGTGCCCACAAGAGGACTAAGGAAAACAGTAAGAGGCGAAGTGGGATCGGCACTGTGTACATTTTACAGTCTTATATTAAAGAATGCCCTTCGGATTTATGTTACATATTTTTGTACCACAAAGCTACCCAAGAGGTTTTACAAGACTGTATAATGTGTCCTGTGGAGGAAAGGGGGAGTAGCCATATCAAGCCGTCAGCTAGAATTAGGATGCAATCTTGGGTAGACAGAACAGAACACAGGGGGAAGGAAGACAGTGCCTCCTATAGTTTCCCTCCATTGCCTGCCATTCAGGCCTGGATGCCAAATTGCTGGGTGTTCTGCTTTCAAAATGAGATCTCCTGGTCAAAACGTAATGATAACCGAGGACAGAAAGTGAGTTTTGCAAACATTCGGAGAGGTAGGTGGCCACGAAAGGCAGTGCCTGTGGTTACACACAGCAGGGTCCTCACCTGATGAGGCTTCTTCGCTTCATTCCTTTCTTGTATCCAATCAAGTCTGAAAGCTACTCACCTCTAGACTGGCAGGATATTTAACCATTACTATATCCTTGCGATGTGCAAAGGTATTCGACAGCAGAGAGGCTGCTACTTTCCTTAACTAATTAAGATCATCTCACAACCAGAACCAGAGTTGTTTCTTCAATTTAAAGTGTGAATCATTTAAGTGCGGAAGCAAAGCCAGTATTGTAGGGACTCTAAGAGGAAAATAAATCACGTGCCTGGGATACACAAGACATTTCTCAGATCTCTAAAGTGAGCAGTGAGGACAAACTCAGATCTGTTTTGTAGAAGTAAGTTCAATTTGTAGATTTAAGATGAGATACCCCCTTTCTATTGCGAGTAGTGTCAGTCTCCTTGTTGCCATCTGCCAAACTGAATCACTTCGAAATAAACTGGTTTGATATTTGCAAGACAATTTCCTTATTTTCCTTGGGGAGGAGAAGGGAGGGATCTGCTGTTTCAAAACGTATTTTGCACAGCTCTCAACAAGACACAATTCACAAGTCTACAGGTAAGCACTGAGGTGGAGAAGAAAGTCTGTAAGAGTGACATGTTAGAATGAGATTGAACATGCTTATTTCACTTGTGACCTAAACTGCAAACACATTTGTCTTTGAGGTGGAGCAATCAGCACACAGTCGGGAACTAGTGCAGTTTTTACATTAATTGATTCTCAGCAATGCCATATTTCAGCTCTTCCCAACATCCTACTACCCCAGAGCAAAACCTCTAGCTTATAAGAAAGGGCTTTGAGAGTGCAAAACCCCCCAAAAAGTTAATTTTCCAATGCCAGTCAGACTCCTCAGGGAACCCTAACTCAACATGCATGAGCAATACTCACAACAGGACAACACATTGCTAATAAAATGCAAAGCAGAACCAAATGGAAAAAGAAGGAGAGAAGGAGCTGCAAAGAAAGAGGATGCATGTGTGTATAAACACTTACACATGCACACAGAGGGGCACCACTGGATAAAGCTGCTCAGTTTCTGCTCTGTACACTGAAGAGCTACCTGGATGGAGGTCTCAGATCAGTCCAAGGTCATTGAACATAGCAAAGACAAAATGCTGCACCAGACCAAATGCACACTCAATTAAAGGTTAAATGAGAGCTCATAATGACCTAGAACATGTCTCAGAGCAACCTCACTCTTGACAAGGAAAAGTCCCTGCAAGTGCATGGTGCTGAGGACTCTGGGAAGGATCCTGCTAACATTTCAGCACATACAAATCAGGACTGACTCTGCTGACACAAGGTACAGATGAACAAAACACAGACCACATGCCCTCAGTGCAAGGAAACTCATCCCAAGTGTTCTGTTCCCCCAGTTAGCCTGATCAGTGTTGCTCTCCCAAGCCAGGACAGATGCTGGGGAAAGGTTGCCAAGAGAACTTTGTGATCTCTTAGGAAAACTACTTGCCTCTCATGCCACTGTGGCTCAGCTTCCACCTACGGGGTGACACCCAGAGCCACCCATGTGAAATAAGGAGGTTTCCCAGCAAGGTGACCCCATCATCCCACATGTTCAGCACTGGTGGACACAGACAGTTCAACAGTCCAGAATAGCCCAAACCAGCTGTTTGGCAGCATATTTTGCACACTTAATCCCTGCTTTTCCACAGTGGTAGGACTGCAGTCCTGCATGGCTTTTCTACAGGATGATAAGGAGATCACCTTTACATTTCATTGACTATATTGATCTGTACTTGATAAACTTCAAAGAGAAATCTCCAACATTCAAAAGGGTTCTTCTAAATCGTGGATAAGAAATCCACACTCACATTCAACAAGCCAGTGCTACCTCTCTGGTCCTCTGTGAGGTACAGAACTGTACCTCACAGCAGGAGTACCCTCCTGCTGTACCCTCCAACAAAGCAGGAATGTAGGAGGTGACATTAGAAATATCCACATGGTTTAGGATTTCTACTAATTTTTTTCTATTTGTGGCATTTAGAGCACACCAGCAGTCATGAAGTTTCTTGGCAATCTGCATCTGTCCTGGCTCAAGCTCCTGCATTCCCAGAACTGGTCTCTGGGTGTACAAGACGTTGAGGCCACAAAAGCACTCTCAGAGAGCATGGTTGGAGGGTGAGGGACATTATAGCTCCCTTTCCTTAGCAGTTAGAGCACCACCAAGTGATGCAACAAGTCAAGTTCAAATGTTTATGTGGTTTAAACCTGCATGTCTCACCTTATCCAGTTACCAAGCAATACAGTCTTCTGGAAGGCATCTGGCTCCATCCACCCCACTGAACCTTTCAACTTTGAATGATAGACCCATTGGGGTGAAAGGGGGAAGTGCCTGGTAGCTGAGAAACTTTACGTACTTTCTTCAGAAGGAGGTCACTTGCGGTCCAGACCTCCCTCTGGTCACTGGTGACAGGAAAATGCTCCTACAGAACAGGGATCAAAACCTTCCCTCCTTGTACTATGCAAATTGCTCTCTTTGCTGTTTCTTTTGGGCATAACACCAGTTATATTATCAGAGAGGATTCTCCATCTTGGAAGAATACCCCTTCCGTCACAATATGTGTAAATGTGAGTTTCACTGCATTTCTAGGCTTTATTACTATAGTAAGAGCAAGCCCTACAGCATCCCTTGACCAAACACATACCCCAGCAGGCTTCACAGAGATACTACAGATACAACTGAATTAAGACATTGATTTGCACCTCGTTCTCACCCAATTGCTCCAGCACTCCAGAGGCACCGTGATTACCTTTGCCTCCTCCAAACCTTATTCCTTGATCCTCTTTACAGCTAAATACATCCATTCTTGTTCTCTGCTCTCCAAACTTTCACTTTGTCGCATTCATGAACAACTAATTCAATCAAACTTGACTGCTTAGCACGGATTTCCACTGTCAGTCCCTGCAAAGATTGCTCGGACACTTGTCTTCATTCTTCTGGATTTCTCCTGTCCATTGAGGAAAGAGGCTCTGATGTGACCCAGCTCCAGGGAAAGGTCACTCACCTAAGCTATTTCCCAGCTCTAGTAAAACTCAGCATTTAAATAAAGTACTGGGTGTAAAGTATGTCTTTTCTGTAGCATTTATGGTATAAACGTGGATAGGCTGTGCTATACCATGAGAGTTACAAACCAAAACTAATTAGAAGAGAGAAAGCACAAGGGAAACACATTATATGCCTTTCAGTAATTTTGACCCTGTAAAGGTTTATGAACTTTGTGTGGAATAAAGGCCTAAGGTACTCCACAGAACAGAGTCTCTGGCAGAATCAAGACTGGAAAGGAGTAAAGACTGTGGTGGGGTATCCGAGGAAGACAGATGATGGATTATGAAGACTAGTTTGTTTAGTGTGGTAGGAAGAGAAGCCAATATTCTCCTGTTGCAAACAATATAATAAGGGAGATGCATTAGCCTCTACATTTACAGCCTATATCATGGTACAGGAACAAGGAAATAGTCACATATTTTAGGAAATATTCCTCAAAAAAAAAAGAGGAAATCAAAGAGCATAAGATTGGTCATGATGTGACTTTTTAACTATGCAGGGCCACTTTCAGGAATTCATGGCTACAGTCATAAAAGAGTCAAACAAGGGTGTTGGGGTTTGAACACAGTGGCCAATACCTCCATGTTAGATACTACCTGGCTAGCTGGAAATGGATGTGATGGAAAGAGGAGAACTTTCCCACCTTGCCCTGCATGCTGCACATAGGATTATATGACTGAGGACTCTAAAGAGGTTTGTCTAGTGCTAGGGTCACATGCTGCTCAGGGCTTAATACTTTCAAGTTGCATTTGATAAAAAGCTCGAAAAGCTATTTGGATCTTTTCAACCAGGAGGTTGAGTGTATTTACGATTGCAGCCTCTCCTGGGCGTGCACACAAAGACACCAGAAATCCTGCCCTCTGCAGAGTCCTGACACATGTTTCCACAAGCAGGTGCTGGGATGAGGCACAGCAGATTCCATAGGCACCCAAAGAACCTATGTGCTAGAGCCACATGTATGACACTTCACTGGCACCAAGGAATCACAGGCTGAGAGCAGCCCAACAGCCCAAACACAACAGTTGCACCACAGAGAGCCTCCCATGGAATATCACTGCAGTCAAAAATCAATAAAAAAAAATCGAACAAAATACTAAAGTCATTTGCATTAGCTTAGCACCAGGTTGATATTAGTCACAGTTTAACCAGTTAGTCTACAGTAGATTGTTTCAACCCACTTTGCTTTGTAGCTTGATGCTTTCTGTTCACAGAAGGGTTTTTCACAAATAGGCCTGAAGCTACAACAAGAAACACTTTTCCCCCTACAGCCCTCCAGTCTACCTTCAGTTCCTCAGAAGTCACTGCAGCCACCTCACAGGTTCCTGCCTCCCCAGCAGGAGCTCAGCAGCCTTAGCTACCAGAGCAGACTTACTACACTTGACACTCTTCCATTCTTTCCACGCCACTGCAAAGACAAATGTCTTACCTGAGGGAAAGAAAAGGTGCAGTAAAACCAGCAACCTCCATCTCAGCAGCTTGAACTTCAGCAAGAAAAAAAAAACAGACCACCCTAACACTCCCACCTGAGAGACCCAGAGCTGTAATGAGCTTATGCACTGCTAATTTCAGAAGTCACAGGTGTAGATAACCTCAATTACCTCACCCTGAGAGGAGAAAGAGGTAGAAAAAAAAAAAAAGCCTCTGAGCAAGTATCTGTGCTATATTCCTGGTGTTGGCCAGGGCTTGGGCTGAGAGGTAAACCATTGAACTTGGGAAAGGAACATCTGTATATGGCTTTTAATTTATTTTTTCTTTTCCCTACATATGAAATTTATCTCTACTCTTTCTAGGTCATCAGTCTGCAGATCTGCCTTAGTCATCTGCCTAGGGTGATCATAGAAGAATAAATAAACAAATCACTGTCTTTGCAGGCATTGTGGTGAAGTAACTCCCTCCCCCCTTGACTTTCCTGTATTTCCCGAGTTGAGGAAGCCAAAGCCTACAGCAGTGAACATGTCTTGGTCATCGACTGTCTCACCAGGCAGCTTTGCAGGAAAGCAACTTGAGCACAGCTCTGCTTCTCAAGCAGGTGGGGGCAGCTCGTGCTCATGAGCCTGGTCAGCCCCATCGCCTGGTCATCAGCCTGGATGTGCCCCCACAGAATCAGGAGATAGTGGGTGAATTCATGCCTGTAAGTGTTGCACAGTACAGGCACACCTCACACACATCCCCCGCCTCTGGGGCTGGGATGTCTTTGTATTTGCAGGTCCCTCGGATTTTGAAAATTAAAGCAGGCAGGTAAGAAAAGGCAAAAAGAGAAGCTGGAGACAAATAACTTTTAACACACTGTATTTCTCCTACATGTGGGTACATGGCATAAATCCATGCTCTGCACAGGGCCATTCAGATATGATCTTGTGAGCCATCCTACCCACTGTAGGAGAGCAGTAGGTGGAAGATCAGTTACAATCTCAATTTGCAGGGTGAGGGCCTTGGATGCTGTAGTACTAAACGCTGCATCACTGACTTTTGGTCCCACAAGATTTGTGAGTCAAAGGTTCTGTTGGCTCTGGTGGACAGCAGGACTTGAGGGATCCTGCAGGGGCACGGGTGTCAGAATAAGGTATGTAAGCCTCAGTCCATTTCCAGAGGGAATTAAACACTAATGTCTCAGTTGTAGGAAGGCTTCCGTTTCCAGTGTACCTTGCTTCTCAAGAAGAACATGAAGGTTTTCCCTCTGAAAATCCAGAGGATAAGTATTTGGTCTTTCAGAAACTCAATGAGAAGAACAGAAGGAATTTCCACCACCTTTTAGCCAACTCACTTCTCCTGTCAATAAACAGAGCAGAGTATTAAGCAAGAGCATAGAAGACCTTGGTTTACACCCTTTTTTGACCTTAAAATGTTTGCTCTCCTTGACATTTTTGGGGGAAGTGCCCTCCCATAAGGTTTCAGGAGCTCTGCTGAACCTGTGCTTCCACAGCTCTTTTTCAGGTTACATGGTTTAGACAAATCTCGACAGCCTCTGCCAGAGAACTCCTGCAGCCTTCTGAGCAACCCAGTTCAGTGCTTCAGTTCATCACGAAGCTTAAAGATGGCTTGTCTTTAACTGTCTCTTGTTTATAGCAGGAAACCCAAAGAGCACTCCCGGGATCCTACAAGCAATTGTTCTTGCCTATTTGTAACTACTATGATGCACTAAGATGGGACTTTCCACCCATCTGGTCTAATTTCCCGAAGATTGCGTGCCTGCTGGGATCAGTTGCCCCACCAAGTTGCCCTTTGCTGAAAGGTCCTGACAGAGAGATGCACAAAAGATATTTATGTGCAAAATGACCTCTTTTTTTATTTTTTTCAACTGTTTCCTTTTTCTATGCCATAAGTGATCATAATTTAAAAATGTATTTTGCTAGTTACTGAGTGTGATGTTCAATATGAACCTTCTGTGAATAAATTAGTTCAGATTATTTCTCTGAACAAGTTCTGAGATGAGTCAGTTCTCAGGATTTTCCCACAGTGAGTTGTTGTTTTCTGCATTTCTAGTTATTAATGGAATAAAATTACTTGGCCTTTTGTAATCTAATAAAATTTTCCTCTTATGAACAAGGTGTAAAGGTTGATCATATGTTGTTACAGCTCCACAGTATTTTTGCCTCCTATGAAAAACTGCTCCTCTGGCAATATTTTTGCTTTGGCAATAAATTATAATAAAGTTGTGAGATTTTATTTCTTTATGCATGTATCTATATTTAAATCTGCCATTGATTATCACTTTATTTATCTACATTTCTCTTTTGTGAGTTTGTGTTTTCATTTAATATAAGGAAGCATTATATTAGCATGGTGTAGAGAACTAATGCTTTGATACTTACCCTTTTTTCATTCCCCATTAATTAATACTCAGTATAATTCTAGCAAGTTTAAAAAAAAAAAAAGGCATAACAAAGCCCATGAATCTTTATGTGTAACAAACATGCCTAATAGCCTAAAGTAAGCAGTCATCTGTCTTTTCAAGTGATCAAACAGGATGAAAGACAGCTAGCCATAACACATCCAGTCTTATTTACTTGCTCCTCTTCCTGTTCACAGCAAAATACACAAATGGATCTCAAACTTTACCTCAGTGAGTCAGTTTGCTAGTGTCAGAAGAGCAAAACACTGTAATGCCTCTCTCCGGGCTGCAGCTGATGTCTGTGCTCTGCCTGCACCGACCTCCAGCACCACGTGGATGTCTACACTGTCTTGGGAGTCCCTTCCGTGCCACTGGCACTCCTGGGCCCCCAAACATTGGCCTTATGTCCATTAGCAAACACACACTCCTGGATCAAGCATCACAGAAAGTTTCCACCTTTATGAGAATTGCTAATCAATGCAAGATTTTGGAGAATCTGTTTTTGGATAGAGGGACAGGTTTGAGCATGGCTAGGACAGATGTGCTCCCAGAAGTGGGTTAAGTGGCCCCCAGGCTAATTTGGGATAGTTACAGAGATGAGGTGTGAAGGCATGATCCAGCTAAACTCTTTGAAAGCCATAGTTTCAGGAGATGCCCAGGGTCCATGTAGCTTCTAAGGGTTTCCTATTCCTGTGAATGCAATCTCAGGAGATGTTCCAGCTGTTATTTTTTTCCTCCAGTTAGAGGCTTAGAGTTTTAACATTCAGGGAATGCTTTTTCAGAGGAAATAGTTGAAAATTGCTTCAGAAGTACTGTAGACAAATCATAGCAGGAGAGGAAAAAAAAGCTAATAACGTTTTGGGAACTATAGAAAAAAGCAGAGAAGAATCTGAACAGGATCATGGAAGAACATCCAATTCCAGATGAAGCAACCATACCATTTTGACAGATATTCTTAAGGAGTTTATTGAATGGGATCCTCACTCCTCAGTAATCTGTAGCAGGGCTGAATTGTCTTTATTGGTACAAAGCATTTTACCTAAGTCTAAACCAAATCTTCTCTTACTGCCCTTCACAGTCTCTGCTTCTTACTCTGCCCGACAGGGACTCAACTGTCCTGGTCAGGGTGCCCTCACTCTCTCCTGTTCTCATCAAATAACACAGAAAGTTGCTGGGTCTTTTACCACGGACCTCTAGGTTTTCTTGAGGGCCTCGGGATGCTTTTTGAGCTGCTTGGAGTGCATGCTCTACCAAGACTTTTGAACTGAACATCTACAACTTACTAGCACAGCGGGATGGGTCTCTATGAGTTGCCTATTCTCCCTCCAGCACTGTGTTTTGGCACTGAGCAGCTTAAGTTAGACACCATTTCCATTTCATGTTATCTGAGCACTTGAGAAAATTATATTCCTAAAGCACACAAACTGCTATGTCAGATCAGATCAGGTTATTTGGCAAAATAATAAGAGAACAAATATGAGAAAATCTGTCCATTTGAGAAATTTTATTCTAAATACCCATCAAGTACTGGACTGAAATGGTGAGGAAGTTATACTGAAAGGTGGGTGATGAATATGAGAGGGGAAAATAACGTTTTGGATTAGCCAAAAAAAAAAAAAAAGATTAATTCTTTCCAGCAAAAGGGAACAGTTCTCATAGGATGAGTTGTCAGCCTTTTGCAAATTAAAATGAAAGGACATTCCTTAAGGGAAAATTGTTTCAAAATAAAATAAAAAATCACTGTACTTAGAAAATCTAAGCCATTGTAACTTTCCCCAGCTTGCTTTGTTTGCTTTAGCTTAAGGCAGTCTAGATTTTTAGAACACATGCTCCATCACCTACAGGCTGTCTGTCCTTTCTCTCCCTTTTTTCGTCATTGGTTCAGCCCATCTGTATATGGTTTCCAAGGATCCCTCTTCTTCTTCACGTAGTTGGCACTCTGGACATGGTTTGTGGAGGATGTCCTAGAGAGAAAGACTCCAAAGACATGGGACAAAATGTAACTGAAGCCTCTTTCCCAGGTCAGGAACATCACAGTTCATCCTACATTTTCTGCCAGCATTCTTAGTAAACCTCATACAGACTGAACGTAAAAAGTTGTATTAAGTCATTTGCCTTGTTCTTCACAAACTGACAATCATCTTATTTAAATTCAATGTCTGGGGGAATCTCCCTTTTTTTTGATCAAGTCGTTGAGTCCTGCGACAAGATCAACATTCATTTAAATGACACAATTTGTTTGACAGAGGCAAGGAGGCTTTGACAGTCCAGGCCATTCTCACTGGCTTTGGTGGTTCCTTATTACTGCAAGATGGATGTGTCTCCCAGTCTTGAATGCATCTACCCCCACGGCATTCATCTGGGTCAAAGCAGTGACCCACTTTATGACAGACTTTTCCATTAGTTTTTTTAATTGTCTTTACTTACTAGAAGCACACAGTTGTAGATGAGCAGTGAGTTTTCAGCGCTGACTTGTAGCTGGCATAGCAACAAAACATACACACTTGTATGTCCCTGCAGTTGGGGGGAGGACACAACACTGACTACTACTACTGGGTTGCTTCATCCCTGCCATTCTAACACCTTGATTTCCACTGCAGCTAGCTTTGTTCTGTGCAAATATCGAAACTTTCCATGTCGGAGAGCTGTTTCCTTGTGGTTATTGTTGTTATTTAACAACATTAATATCCAAGGAACATTATAACATCTATTCCATGAGGAAAACTATGCTTTGTAGCAGAACATCAGGTCTGGCAGAGTAGTAGTTTTCATGGCAAGACCATGTCTTTTGCTAATCCCAGGAAAACCTGCCCAGTGTGGTCAGTTTATAAGTCTTTGCAAAATTACTCCTCACAAATGTGCTGTTGAAATGCCTTTAGACTTCTTGGCAGCTGGGTTCCCCTCTGGTTTCTCTGTGTTGCTCAAGGAATTTGAACAGTCAGTCCTTGAAACTGCAGCCGGTGCCATCTTCACTAAGTTTGCTCCTGGCCCTTCCTCACTAACTTTTTCAAGAAATCCCTTTTGTCCTCTTGACATTTTCTTTAATCTTCTTATTTTTATGCATATGTAATCGAGTACAGGCAGGCTATCTAATAGCAACAGTCTGAACTGATTTAAAATCATTAGAGGACCTTGGCAGTAGATGCTAGAGGAGTATTAAGTGTTTATACTATGTCTGTTTGCTTATATTGCACCTTTGCCAGAGCCATAATTCAATTTATGCATACGGATCAACTTTTTAATACATTCCAGGAATAATTATTGTCATCATTTTGTGTTTCAGTATGTGTATTCAAATAAAACATGTTGCAATTGGACTGAAAAGGTTGAATCCTGTTTTGAAAAGTCTCATTTAAAGTTTATGTGTTTCATAATAAAAGTAATTTTAAAAGTTGTGATGTAGCAGTATCACAAACACATTTTTTCAAAATATGAAGGCATATATTCCTCCGTGTTCCTACAGAACTTGCCTAATGAAGTGTGATTCCATTTAGCAGCTTTCAATTATGCATATCTATATATATATACATGCATATGTATATACAATGAAACATAAAGTCCACAGCTCTCTATGTTCAAAATTATTTTTCATAATCTTACCTAGGGCTATTTGGAATTTTTAATTATTACTTCCAGACTTTCATTTAGAAGCGCATTTTGGTGCAGTTGCAAGAAACTGTTGGAGCTGTATGCTAAGATGCACGTATTGACAACCATGTAGGCAGGTAAGAGCAATATACTGCAGTTTCATACCATTCCTCCAGTTTCAAGAAGTGCAGTCCCACGCTTCTGAATGTCCAAATTCTAAATAAAAATCCCTTAATAAATCAATGCCAAAAATTTCAGTAATAGCTACTTTCTTGATGGTCAAGGAGTGCTGCCAGAATCAAAAAACTCATTGTCTGTGGTAAAATTTGTCAACACTGCTATGAGCCACAGAAACTTATTATCAGCTGTTTTCCATAGAGGCATTTGCTTTTTTGACTTTTTAATTGTTGGATGAAAACCGACCTTTCAGTTGGCCGTGAAATAAATGTTCATTTTCACAGACAAACACCTGTCTGAGATTGCAGACACCCCTCAGACCCTGCAAGCCTCGATATGCTGACAGAAAGGAGTCCTCTTTGCACAGCAGTCATCCACCAATTACTGCAAGAGCAGCTACTATTAAAGATTTTGCTTTGGAGTGGGAAATAGCTTGTGGTTTTGCACAGCAGACATTTTTTGTGGCACACAGTCAGGACCACGTCCTCTTCTAAGAAGCCGGACAATTTTAGTCCTTGGCATTGGCAAGGCAGTGACAGCCCCTGGAGGAAGAGTGGCTGCGGCCACCCCCTGGTGTCCCGCTGCTTCAGTGTGCCTCTAAAAATGAATCCTCACATACTTGTTTTTCAGAGAACAGCAACGGGCTTGTTTCACAACAGCTTTTGCTGTATTTTACTTACATTTCTTTCTCTCATTCCCTTCAAGGAAGAAAAGACATGAATCAAGCCTTTGTTTAAAGTGGCAGTCTCCATGGCTTAACCCTGTCTGCCCGAGGGACACGCACCATCGCAGCCTTCCGGACACACCACCTGTCAGGGACAGGGCAATCTTTGTCACCCACCTAGTCATGAAAAGTGTGGAATCCCAGCACGATATGACAACTTATGACTTTATTGTTTAGCAGTCTCAAAATAATACTTTACCAAAGCTAAACCTTAAAATCAAGGTGTCTGAGTCCTGCTTGCAGCTGAAAATTATTAAATGCAATATACGTCACTGGTGGTTTGCTTATGCCTTACTGCTTAGAGCACAGTAACGATGCTGGCTGCTGATGAACAACTGCTGTTGCTGTCAGCAGTAACATTGTCACACAGAACAACATGAGAGAATGTCAGCATAAATAAATGTACAAATTTCCATCTTTTTCACTTGGAGTATTTAATCTCTGAGTTTTGTCCAAACTGATACTGCCTGGGTATTTTCTCTGGAAGATAAGACTAAACAAATACTGACATGCATCTAATTGCTTAATTGTTGACTTGAATGTTCTTAAACACCAATAGAAGAATGGAGGACCATGCAGGTGTCCTCATCAATTTGAGCACCTCAACCAGTCTCAGCACGTCACCGTTAATGGATGCCAGTCTGCCCAAGCTTGTGGCAATGTAGTGCCATCTGAAATTACTATTGGTACAATCTAGGGAGGAAAGAACCCACTAAATTTAACAAATTCACACTTAACAACATGCACTGATGAACCACAGAAGAAAGAAACCAGGACAATATCTATGAACATGAACATCAGAAACTTTGCAGTAGACTGTTTTCAACAGATATTTCTTCAGAGATATATTAGACAGTTTTTCCATTGGATACTGACTTATTTTTAAAAATGATTGAAATATGTCATAGAAAATGCATTTAATTTAGAACTATAAAAATAAACTTATTTTTAAAAGTATTGTACTTTTACTCTGTGTTTTCTTTGAACTTCCATTATTTTACTCCAAATGGGATGGAATCTACAATAGAATCATCAAGGTTGGAAAAGATCTCTAAGATCACTGAATCCAATCATTAACTCAGCACTGCCAAGTCCACCACTAAACCATGTCCCTAAGTGCCACATCTGCACATCTTGTAAATACCTCCAGGGATGGTCACTCCACCACTTCCCTGGGCAGCCTGTTCCAGTGCTTGACAACCCTTTCAGTGAAGAAATTTTTTCCAATATCCCATTTAAACCTCCCCTGGTGCAAGTTAATGTCATTTGCTCTTGTCTTGTTGTTTCTTACCTGGAAGAAAAGACCAACCACCACCTTGATGCAGTGGGTGACACCAGCTAGCTCCAAAGAGTGAAACATCTCACCCACATGCACCAGCCTGCTTCTGGCTGAGGCTGGAGATCTTTTTGGCACGCTGGGAAAACCTTGTAAAAGATCCACTAACCATTGTTATACTTCTGTCAGGGCATAAATTGTATTATTTTTTATTCAAGAGCAAATTCTATGAGTCTGGAGGAAAAACTGAAATTAGGGATGACCCATAAACCTAATCAACAGCCCATCAAAAGAATTCTGTGGGTTCAGGTTTGAAGCTGAGCTGCAGTATCAGGACACGCTGCAGAAAATTAGCGTATTCAAACTGCGTAAAATGAACAGTGCAGCTGTTGACAGCCAGTCACAGAAACAATTTGTTTAAAAATAAAACAACTCAAGAAAACATACTAGGAACTTCAGTGACTTAACAGAAGCAGATGCAAAATGTTGTAATGTGGTAATTAGAGTGAACTGCCTGAATGCATAGTGATATTGTGCAAGACAGATCAATTTAGAAATGTACAGCTTGTGATGAAATATTTGCTTGTTCCAAGCCTTAAGAATACAGAACATTGAGTTTTCTGTTCTGAGGGCGTGGGGATGTTTGGTGGGGCCGAGGTCCTGCTTGTCAGAGGGCGCCCTGTGTTCTGGCAGGCACTACCTTCTGATAACAATTCCTTTCCTCCTGCATGGGAAGACAGAACGTGGGAAGATTAATTAATTACTCAAAACAAACAGATCTATCGCAGTGCCCAATTGCACTATTTGGTGGAGACTATGACAGAAACAATGCTGACACTGGATGGGTGGTACATACTTGATGTCTAAAGACTGCTGGGGAACAGCAAAAAATACGAGCTTTATATGAATGTGTGCCTGTATGCTCCGGACTCTGACTTTGAAAGGAAGCTGTTTACATGGGAGAGCTGAATTTCTAGCCTTTTTTTTCTTTTTTTTTTTTTTTTTTTGCATAAGAGCTCTCTGGCAGTTTGCCTGATTTCAGAGCATGGATATTTTGCAATTATTGTTGTCTGTCTCATTCTTCTTTTCCTGTGAAACACTCTGCAACAGGACAGGCCCTTGCTGTATGTACTCTCTTCTCCTGCTTCCAGGATGCAAACCCATGAACCCATGGCTGCGGGGAGGCTGGGGAGGGAGGTGGCAGAGAAGTAAGGACTGTGGAAGGTGTTTTCTGCCTGCCCTCTTCAGCTGTTTCATTAAAATAGCCCTCAAGCCTGAGGAGTTGCTTCCCTGCAGGCAGAGAGAACAGCACTGTGATCCATCAGAAAGCACTTTGGGCATGCTTCCTAGGAGGGGGATCTGGGTAGAGGCTAATGGATGACTGACCCCTGCAGATGGGAGCTTTCCTTTTAAACGTGTAACATTTAAAACATAAGTAACATAAGTTACCCTCTTTGTTTTGTCTTATGCCCTTATCGCAAGATTTATTCTAAGTCCTCGTGTAATCTCAGGTTCATTCACAGAAATGTAAAGTCCTAACAGTGTACAGTAAATGTATTTTTGACTAATAAAACTGCAAATAAAAAATGCTCATTTTTCATTTGCATAAAAATTTGTATTAATATGTACTAACATTCACACTGTATTTGTGCTTATCTATATATGTTTGTTCAAGAGTACCTATCATTGTATACAAAGTTTCAGAATTCATCTAATAAAATTAATATCTTTAAGGGCCAGGAGACAGAAAAAATAAAAACATGCTGAGCGGAAGAAAGAGAGGGAAGGAGGGAGAGAGATAAGAAAGTGCCTGATTCTAGAGATTAGAGAGGAGCTAAAATAAAAGGAATAGCACTGTGCTGACACGCTAAAATTCAAAACATGCCTCTGGAAGATAGACTAGGTGCACTACAGGCTAAGCTTTTTGAAACTCAAAGATAACGTTTTGTTTATTTCTAAAGGCCTAGAAAGGCCAGCAGGTAATAAAGTGTTTCTGGTATGGCCAGCAGCTACAAACTACAGAGTTTTCAAAACCTTCGGAGTTACAGGCGATCTGATGTACCATTGTTACAGTTGCTAAGCAGCTAAAACAAATAGCAAGTGAAGTGGTGGGAGCATCACTGTAATGGCACACAGAACTCCTCAGACCAGTAGTATCACTTTTGGGAGCCTTGCCCACACTAAGAAACCCAAAGCAAACATAGCTATTACCTCAATAAATGTATAATGAACTGGGAATCCTCATTAATTCATTCAGTAAGGAGGCACTCACTAATTGGTTTCTCAGAAACATTAAGAAATAAGATCCAGATGAGTGTGACCTGAGACACAGAACTTGTTCTCACGCAACTTTGCAAAACAAGAGCAATTAAGGGGCAAATACATCATCCTAAAAGGGATTGATTATTTTAAAAAACTAATTAAAAAATCGTTGCAAGATCTGCTCAGGTAGAGAAATGATGTTGTGTTCCTTCTGTGTTTTGAGCACACACTCACCCCCACCCCGTCTACTATTAAGACTCAATTTGTAGCAGGAGGAGAAAACCAGATGGTAATCCCCAGTCTCAATAAATGGGGATCTTTCTGTGTGCTGTCATCTGCTCGCCCAGCCCTTGCATTGTGAACTTAAGGCCCAGTGTGGTGGAAGAAAAACAATTTTATTGGCAGGTGGAATTGTTGCTATTTAAGGACAGATGTTTGTCTATGTCATTTATTTAGGTCTGCACATTGTTAAATGCTTGATAAGAAGAATGGAGAAAAAAATTGAAAATTGAATGATCCATTTCTTCAGCCAGAAGGTATTTTGTCCTGTCAGGGCTGAAGAATTTCACATGCTTATGTACATATGTATGCTACTCTGAAACTAAAGTTCCAGAATTTATTCAAATAAAAATTGTTTTTAATTAATTCATAGTTATTTTAGTAAATTGCCATATTTTTTCAATATGTTCAAATGATATTTGGAAAAAAAAACAAACCAGCACTTTTTTAGTGTGTGTTTAAATATCCTTCCCTTTCCTTCTGGTAATAACTATGGAGTAGTAAAAGTTGTGTAAAGACAACACATTTGTAACCTGTGCAAGAAAGAAACAGCGCACAGAGAATATTCACAGAAGGACAGAAAGGCTTGCGGAACCATTGAGACAAGAAAGAAAACTATGTACATAGCAAAGAAAACTATGCATGATTAGATTTTATTAGATATTATTATGAGTTAAGCAAGATAATCTAAATGTCAATATTTAGACTCTAGAAAATATATCTCCATAAAATATTATAAGTATTTGAGGTTTATATAGACCATGCACTCCTTCCTGTGCAATGGTCTGTTGGATCTCAGCCTCTGCTTCATGGAACATTCAAAGATTTCTGAACAATAAACCAACCTGATCAACAGTAGAGATTGAGAGGTGCACTTCAAAGAGCAATATTGCTCTGGCATATTTGATGTTCTGAAGGAGTCTGGTGTATTTGATGGAGATACATTTTCTAGAGTTCAAATATTGACATTTAGATTGTC
Organism: Lepidothrix coronata; assembly: GCF_001604755.1. Taxonomy (NCBI): domain Eukaryota; kingdom Metazoa; phylum Chordata; class Aves; order Passeriformes; family Pipridae; genus Lepidothrix; species Lepidothrix coronata. Next base: position 3,104,083 of record NW_016690190.1, read on the forward strand.
TTGCTTAACTTATCTGAGGTGCTTGTCTTTACAGACCTTGCACCTTCTGAGAAATAGGCAGTGTTTTGTCCTTGTATTACAGTATGTCTACTTGAAAACCAGTCATTTGATGGCAAAGCAAATTTGTATAAAACAGCCACAATGACATATTAATGAATGTGTTTGATGCACCTCAGACCTCAGAGTACAGCTCGCATTTCGGTAGCTCTGTCTCCAAGATCCTTTGGAGAGGACCAGATGTAAATAAATGTCAAGGAACAAATAAATGCTTCTGGCTGGTTTGAGAAAACTTTTTTTTTACTATTCAATTTAGGCTTTAAAAAACTTGATTTCTTTTTTTCTGAAAACTAGGGAGGGTTGTTGAAAATCTAAAATTTGCTGCTGTAAACTTCGATTTTGCAGATCTAGCCTTTCTATTCAAAGAACCTTCCACGCCAGTGGTATCAATGATAGCAATCTCAACACCTACATTTTAACACCAGCAAATGAGAAGTTGAGTAATTCACACAAGATCTAACATCTAATTGGTACTGTTCATGCAGGTGGCATCCTGGCAAAGGCTTTGACCTACAGCAATTCCACCTGAGTCAGCTTTCTGGGGGAAACCCAATATTTGAGTCAGCTTTCTAACCTGCTAGCAATTTTGAGAGGGCAGAGATTTGAAGGGTTTAGCGTTGCTCCTTCCTGTTGTAATATAAAGTACTCAAAAAAACCCCCTCAATCAGTGGATCTTTTTACCCTGAAAAGTTAATTCCCTCTGAGAGAACAATATGGACTGAAGCTGCAATTCTGTTTAAAACAACAGAGTATTTGATAATAAACAGTCATTAAATTAGAAAGGGATAACATTAAACTACCTTAACCCTGCTCTGGCTGCCACCTCACTATAAAAGATGACTGGGGAATTGTTGATTGTGTGGTTTTGGGCTTGAGACATGTTTTCCAAAAAAAAAAAAAAAAGAAGACTATTTAAAGAGTGCGAAGGGAATTCTGAAATCCACAGGAAGACCACTGGTTTTATTTCTCTTTCTGCCTTGCTTTTTGGGTCTGTAAGTACAATTTTTACTTTTTTTATTATTATTATTTTACCCGGAACTATTTTAAAGAAAATTTTAATTGTTTTAAAGTATTTTTGAACTTCCAAACTATACTTGGTGCCAGAAAAGTGACACAATTATATGAGGCCCTAATACTAAACTGGAGCATTTTCTATTAACCTTATCTAGACTTGCAGAAAACTTATCTAGGCCTGCAGGAACAAAAAGTAATGATTTCCCATGAGAGTTATAAATCCCACAAAGTGAAAATAGTTACATTTATCACAGTCACCTCTCTACTATAGGGACACAGTGAGTTTATTTGTTGGCAGGGTAAATAAGTAATCATTTTAAGCTACATGGGGCTTTCCAGGTGGTTAGACAACGTCTTATCTACTTGTCAAACACCAAACCCTCTTCCAGTAAATGCATTGGAACCAGCTGTGCCATCTGTGGTCAGCAGGTATTCTCCAGTACCAGTCAAAGTTCACCTCTTTCACTTCCTCCTGCACCTCAATGAACAGAAGTCACTGTTTAACTTTATCACACAATAATCAAATCAAAATATAACAATACATTTTTAATAGTCCCTTTCAGATTTGACCACATGGAAGGACAGTATCCTCCAGTGTTGTGGTACCCCTCACATGAAAGCTTTCCGGAAAGTGAGGAAGATGCACAGCAAAACAGCAAGGTATTACATTCAGTTCTCCAGCACTTCATTAGCAAAGAAGTCTTCAAACACTGAAAAGTACAAAATGCTCTATGCAATAGCATTTTGCAAAATTAAAGTATACTCATCTCCCTACTCACTTTCAGAAAAGCCTGAAATGAGATGACTGGATTTTGAGTTACAAGGTTTAACAACAGAGCAGGAAGGAAGCAAGCATGTGATTTAACTAACAGTGTTTGCTCTGTTACAAGCCTGTCAATGAAGAGTGTTTTTGTTAAACTGGGAATCTGAAATGTGACTTCCACAAAAAACATAGCAGCAGACTCCTGTGTGTGTGTGTGTGTGCAGTCAGTCACAGACAGCAGTTAACTAAAAACCCTTGGGGGTATTCTGCATCGCAGATAAAATATTTGTACCCAGTAATGGCAAGAGTCCACCTCAGACACCCACACATCTGCACCTCCAGCCCTTAGTCAGAAACTAGAGAATCAGTAAAATGGGGTCCTCAGACTGTCACGCATAGAAATGTTTGCTATCCGTACAGACAGGAACACTTCAGGATTATGAATACAAGATTTGATTAATGCACAGTGCAAAGCACCTACATCCCAGCAAACCCCAATACCACCAAGCAAGACAGGTGGGTTAGAGCAAGAACAGATTTGGATTTGGTATGCTGTTTATTGGAGAGACAGTTAAAAGAACAGCCTTATCACCAACTGGAGTTGTTGTATAGTAAATATCACCCCTTCCAATGTACTTTTACCTTGTGCTTTCAAAAGCCCTGTGCTTAACTGTGATAAATGAGACCCACATCCTCTGTCCAAAGTGCTCCTGGTGAGCTCTAGTTTGCTTAAGGAAAACCTTCAGTTTCTGATCAAATCCTCCAACTCCCCTCAGAAAGATAAGACAGTGGAACGAAACCAAATGCAAAGGTTCAGTCCAGGGGCTAATTTACTTTGGGGATTTCCTACAGAAAATATTAAATAAGCTGAAAGTTCAGAACAATCTCCCATCCATCCCAGTCAGAGCACACATCACTGGGAAACTTCTCAATCATCAAGAGAAGTGCCAGGCAGCAACAGGGTAGTTCCAAATAATCACTGCCAGATTCAGCCTGCAGGGTGGGAAGGGGGTGGCTGTGCCAGTGGCAACCCCTCACAAAGCCCCTTTACCTCACCTCTCACTGCTGCAGCCACTGCCTGTGCAGCCCCAATGGGATGCTGTCATGTGCCATTATTCAGCTCACCATAGACTTCCTCACTGTTGGTGTCACGGCATAGTGGAGATCTAACTTCAGAAGCTGCAATATCCCTGCTTCTCTTGAGGTAAGCCCAGGGAAGCTCTGGTCTGGGATAGGGTGTCACCAGCGGGACAGGTCGACTTGACACGGAAAAACAGGGTGAGAAGTCCTGGCAGTGATCAGGGAATAAAGCAAACTCCATCTCCAGCATTAGTTAGGGGGTTCCCAGGATGCTTTCTAACGTCATCATCCTACATTCCCAGGGTGTCCCACTGATGGAGGCTGCAGAACTCCTCACGGTGTTTCCCAGTGGACAGTCAGGATGGGGCCAGCAGCACTCAGGTGTTTCTAACATTATAATCCCAAACTCAGCTCTGGGCAAGAGTGGGAGACAACATCCCCAGAAGAGAGAATGTGACTGAAAGTAGCCATGATACCCTGCACCTTTGGCCCCTTTATGGGTCTGCTGAAGTGTTTCGAGACCCACAGGGGCTAGGGCTGCACATGGAGGACAGCTGAGTGTAAGGGCAGGCACCAAGGCAGAACTCAAGGGAGCTGCTTCCAGCTGGTCCATGACCAATCCTCAGGCAAGCACAGGAGAGCTTGCTGTCTCCTCATTTCTACATTACTTGCTCTTTCCTCACCATGAGCAAAACCCGAGCAACAGCTGTCTGCAAAGGCACCACCACTCTGCTCCCCCTTCCCCAATCTAGTTTAACATCCAAACATGCCAGAGCTGCCCACAGCATGGGAGGGCCAAGCACACAGCAGGCTGCTGCACACCTGTGTGGCAACACCTACGAAAAGTCAACTATGATATCCTGGTGTGAACCCAAGGAAGGTTTCATACTCATACTTCGAGTTTTGGGAGGAAGGTTACATAATCTTACAGTATAGGAAGGTTGCATAAGCTTTAAGTGAGATCCCAACCCATCCTGCAGTTCAGGAGGGCACAGACAGCTCAAAATAACAACTTTACTCTTTCTAGAAGAGCAGGAAATTACTGTTGTTTTGATTTGTGGTATGACTGGACTGCAGTATAGCCTGAGGCATCTCCCCACTCTCGCAGAAGGGTTATAGGGAGATGGGTCCCATCACTCTGGCTTCAGCACACAGTCAGTGGCCAAGGCAGACTGAGAAAGACCAATGAGTCATTTGCTTCTTTGTTATCCAGGAATTTTTTTTTCCATCTGAATTGGAGCCCTTATGATTCTTATTGCAAGATAACCAAATGGGACCAGCAGAGAAATTAGGGAACATGATGTAACAGTCCTTTAGGATATGATCTAAAAGCCTTTTCTTGCCACAAAATTTAAAGCAGCCAAACCACAGGACAAAAACAGCTCAGAGTCTATTGTCTACTTTTCTTACACTGACAAGATACTGATGATTTTCTTTCTGTGGAAAAACAACTCTAGAGAGTCACCCCTCAAACATGCTTTTTATACTCCATTTCCCCCATTTTCTGTATTCATTTCCCCATGTCCTAAAAAACATCTACTTATGTACCATACTTTACATGGAAGCAATTAGTTTTAGAAATTAACCACAATTCACATTTAAATCTATATTGCACTTGTACCCAAATCATCACCATGTTGTTATGCTTATATTATTTATTAAGATTTAACTGCTACCAGCCAGTTTGGGAGGAAAACAACTCTTAGAGGACCCAGCCATTCCCCAAGTTACTGTACTTGTAGTTTCATTCCTGTAAGTGAAACAGCTGCAGCATAGCTGAATGTCAGACATGAGATTCTTACAAGCAACACAGAGCTCAAAAAAGTCAAACCTTAAAGTGTTGTTTCCAGGCAAGCTATTGTTACCTCCAACATCATCTTCATCAGAATGAATGTGTATCCTCCAAGATATATGCCATGTAAATCTGGTGTTTCACAAAGATGACAAAGATGAAAGGATATTTTTTCATTATCTACACAGCTGTTCAAAAGTCTGTTTGAAATCCCAGGTCTAGTTGGAGAGCAACAGTATTCGTGGTTTCCCTGAAACAAAATCTCCAACAAGAACTTCGGTCACAAACATGCTGTGGTGGTCTGTGCTGAGTGGATGGTAATGATGAGAATAAGTGGCATCTCTGGCAAAGCAGCTTCCTAGGGACCAGAAAAACCATGGGTAAAAAATGCATAAACCAAAGTAACAACAATCTGCTATCTGCACTTTGGCAGCCAACTCCTCAACAAGCACCTTCTTTTCTTTCTTATCCAGGTAGCTCCAAACGTATCCTTGCCAGGTGTTTCTGTTTGAGTTTATTTTAAGCCATCAACAGATGGGGCTGATCTAGCAGCTTTCACCACTGATTTTTGTTGCTTTACTGGTTGTGAAAGCTTTAAAGAGCTAGGATCAGACCCACACAGTAGAAAGCACAGCATTTTCCCTGCATTCTCGAAACCCCCCCCAAGAATTTTGATGTAGGTCCAGCTCACACCCTTACACCTTTTCCATACATTGTCCCATGAGTCTCACAAAACCTCCAGCCAAAATTCTGCTTACAGACAACAGGTATATGAGATGGATTCATACTGTGGAACAGGAGTTGCTCACTGACTTCCTGCCCTGGGCTTCTCTTTTCCATGTGCTCTTTCTACCTACAGGAAAACGTATCAGAGGATTAGCATATGCATATACACCCATGCACAAGCACTTTATCTTTAGGGGTTGGCTGCCTTCTCCACCCACTTTTCCACCAGATGCAAAATAACATGGTACATGGAACAAAAAAAATGGTGTGGCCATACAACCCATATCCCAGTAGGTGGTGAAACACATGCATATTGCACACATTGACTGAAGCCTTCCCCTCTCACTTGTCAGGTTGAACCTTCCACCTGAAGTCAGCTGGCTGGTGGTGGTTTCCTGCGTGCCATGAGAAGGCAGGTGTGCCGGTGCCCACAGCTACTCTCTGTTGAGCATCGCCTTTGCAAAAATCCCTCAACAGAGAAAAAGGGTGTACTTGGGGAATAAGAAAAGCAATCTCTTTCTTCTGCGGTGCTAGATCTGATCTCAGTAGACCATGGCCTGACACTGAGCTAGATGGCTGGAACTGATGGCATGTCTGAAGGGGTGGCTTAATCCTTAGCTGGCCTTCAACAAGAGTTTTCTTCTTTCCTGTTCATATCACCACCAGAAAGGCCAAGATAATTAATGTGTGACAAGTGGTCTTCCTGACTTCTGCTTTTTCCTTGCCTGACCTTTACTCTAAGGAAAGTGTCTTAGACCTTCTTCCCTGCAAAACCAGCAGACGCAACAAGGGAACTTGGAGCTGGAGCTAAAAGGAATCCCTGTGTCTTTGCAAAACAAAAAAAATTCCATTGTGCTTCAGATATATTTAAAAGAAACTTTGCTAACATAACAGGAACTATTTCAGAAATACAAGATTGTCTTGATGGGGAAGAAGAGAATTAAAAGAAGAAAACTGAGTTTCTGATATATAGCAAATAGCTGATAGTGACATCTCATACAGGGATAAAGACAATAGGCCACAGGCCAAAGATTGCTCTTTCATGCTCCTCTGCAGCCCTAAACGCTAAGTCTAAATAGAAATAGCACTCTAAATTTTGGTGTCAGACCACAATTTTTCTGATAAGACACTAGCCAGCAAGCAGACCACATTTTCTACAAATTTAGTATATCTGTTCTCAAACAAGAACTGAAGCAGTCACCTGTTTAGATGTATTGAAACATTTTCAATTCCACTCTCTATCAGAGGGGTAAAATTCATTTAACCACTTATATCTATCTTATCACTTTAAATCAAACCTGTCTACTACTTTCTCATGCTCTATTCAGTCATGGCCAAGTTTGACACAAGAAAATGTGTAAAACCACACGTTATACCTACAAAACAAAGAGCCAATCCACTAGAGTTTTGACTGAATGTTTTTTCTGAATTTGTAGAAAATGCTCATGCCAACTGGAACCACACTTTTTTTTTTCCAGGAACATTCAGTTTTGGTGCTGTTTTTTCCTTGGAAAATTCAAAGCTGGACTGGCATCTCTGGTTGCTACACTTGAGCTCAAGTGACCCTATCCTGTCTCCAATTGTGAAATGATAGTTGTAGGCACCCAAAACAGGGAGCTTCAGATTCAGTTCAAGTATAGGATTAAATGTAGGTCTCCCATGTCCTGGGGAAAGAGTCCACCCACTCCTCCAGCTGTGGTTAATCAACCTCTCAGATTTCTCAAAAACAAATAAAACTCTGGCCTTCTCCATTTTGAATGAGAACATCGCAGTTGCAAGAAGCCAAACAGTAAAGAAAACATTTCTCCAAATCATGTTGTTCTACCAACAGGGAGGGTATGTATAACTTGAACTTATAATGCCTGGGTTTGCTGTTTTTTTCCTTAAAAATGTCATAGAATCTAACAGTTTTTAAAATGGCTTATGTAAAGCCAGGCTTACAAAACAGAATTTGAATGCACCCTGAATATAAACCCCAGGTTTATAAAAGCCATCATCATAACAAAAAATCTCTTCGGCTGCTGGATTTTCCTAATTAAAACATAAATTTTCTATAAACCCGGGTCTAATTCCACAGGCCCCAACCTTTTTGTCATCTCCCCTCCCATTTTTTGATTTGGTTATTTTTCCATCATAAATCAGAGGATCAGATTGGTCCATTCCTGAGGAATGTGCCTGGGATATGGGGCTGCATGGAAGAGGGTTTGCCTTTTGCCAAGGGGGAACCACCCACATGCTGTGAGAATGGGAGGGGGGCCCAGCCATTATCTGAATGGCTCCGCTGCCACGGGGGGAATGAAGTAAAGTGGACACAAACAACTGGAAAAATTGCCAAAGCGTTGGGCTCTGAGTCCTCCAGAGCCTGAGGATGCTGTAATCCTTTACTGGTTTTTAATTTCCCTCTATTTGCTACTAGCTGGAAAAATGTTAACGCAACACAAACAAATGTGTTACAGCACTTTCAGTCACACCTCCCTGGTCACTCCCAGAGGGCCTAGCCAACACCCACCAGGCAATCATGGCCTGGGATTTTTCAGAGCCCTCTCTCCCCTGTTCATGCTCCTTTCCTCTCTCTCACTCTTGTCCCAGTGGGCTCTAAACTCCTACTCTGAGAGCTTGTCCATAATGGAAAGGAGCTATTGCAATCTACAGAGCACATTTCTTTTGCCCAGAGCACACTGCAGTCCTAAACAAGCTGAAGCAAAGCTATGCAAAGACACTGGGAGTTCAGAACAGGTGCTCAGTTGGAAAAGAGAAGGTGAAATTGTTTTTCTATATCAAGTGCACACTTAACTTTCTGGCACTCTGACTCATCTTTATAGACAAGCCCTGGTGTTACTGTAGTGAGTCATCAAAGCAACTTTATTTATAATCACACTGCCTGATGTTTCAAAAACACACAAGACCTAAACCTTATTATAGCAGTACTAAATGAGATGATGGTCATGCTTTGATTTGAAATTCCAGAGCGTGACAGTGTTTTAAAGGAGAAACAGTCCTGTGAATAGTGAGCACTGAGGCTTAATGTCCAGATCAGATCATCAGCTGTCATTTAGGTCAAAACAAAAGCACAATGGATAAACCAACATTTCTGTGCACTGGCCATTTAAATATACAGTGCTATGGTGTAAATGGACAAAACTGTGTCCCCAACAAAGATCTTCTAAACAATCATCCTTGTCTCTCTGTTGCTGTACATTTTGGAGTGATGCATTTGTAAGCTAACAAAACTAGTTCTTGGACTCAGGCATGTATTTGAGATTATTTGATGCAAGCTGTTACAGACTACAATTTTTCCCAAAGTAGTGAGCAGGTGTGAACAGATATTTACCTCATATCCTATTTCAGGCAGTGCTGAACGGCCCCACTCCGAAGGAAACGTTGTATGTGAACAGCATCTGATTGACTGTTTGAAACAAGTTTGACCAAGATTAACAAACTCAAGGGATTTCCATGAGAGAGTCTCCTGGTCATATTTCAGGGACTGCCTCAGAAAACCTTCTGTCTTTATATTCTGTATAAATTGTTCTCTCTTACTAATGCAAGCTACAAGTAGAGAATGTCCATGTATGTAACAGTGATGCTTTACAGCAAGATGCATCACGCTAGGCTTTCAACCAAGCCTTTTAGCTTTTCCTTCCTTGCTTGGCTACATGCTTATAAACATACCTAATAATATCATATCCTAGACCTGCCTAAAGTAAGTACCAACAGCTCTACAGGCATGATCCCTGTATTACCTCTCCTTATCACCAGCAGGCCATATTGACCTCTTCTGATGAATTCATTTTCTTCTCTTATTTCTCTTGACTGTTATAAGACTCTACCCATCCCTGCTCCAACAACACTGCACAAATTTCCCTGAACTGATGTCTCTGCTCTTCCAGTCCCACTCTTCCTCCTGCTCCAGAATACAGCATCCAAAAAACAGGATGTCAGCCTTATTCCCTGATTTTCCCAGCTCACTAGCAGGCTGTGTGGTAAAACAAAATTATGTTTTCTCCGGGTTCTATGACTATGCATCCCTCAGTTGGACCTGCTATTTCACCTTGTCACCAGTATCAGCCTTAATAGAAGAATATAAAACACAACAGTAGAAATTCCATTACAGTGGAGCTTTTCCATCTCCATCAGACTTCTTTGAACACCCCCAGCCATGTAACTTTTCTTCAGCAGAAAGTGGAAAGCTGCCCTGGCAGTCTCCAGGCCACGAGGATCTTTCCTCAGTGCACTCCCCTTCCAGCATGCCTGTCACAGTGACAGCCTGCTAACACTGTCAAACCCACTGCCCAGCCTACCTGCACCAAGTCTACATCAGCAGATAAATGAGTCATTCTGAAGCAGGAGAGGACTCAATAAACAGACATTATTTCCACAGCTAGGAAAATAATTAGCATGACGTCCCATATCTTTCCTTGTCCTGCTTCCTACCGCCACTCATTGCAGTACTAGAAATTCTGCAGATTATTATCAGTCTGAGGATTCAGATGTCTCTGGACCATTTTTTGAAAGAGAATACAAATAAATGCACTATGAATGAGAAAGGAGGTTTTTGCTCTCTAGGAGTGCTGCCCAAGAGAGCAGATGTCATTGTGCAACACAGTGCTCGTGCTGCTCCTACATCAAGCCCCTCCTCTGCTCCCCACTGTTTCTGCTTCAGGTCTTCTGCCATCAGTAAGGAGGGATCTGTGCAGTCTTTTCATGCTGTAGTGATTGACTGAGGAGCTGATTATCCCAGCTTCATATTTTCTTCCCTTCACATAGAATCTGTCTCCAAAGTCATTGAGTTCTTTGAGAGTTGCTGACCTGGCTTCTAACCAGCACTAGCTCCTCTTGTGGTGTTGAAAGAAGAGACCTTCTCCCCTCAGAACCTGTGATGATAGCAGAGGGAAAACACACAGGCACTTGAAGTGCTGCCTGTGAAAGTTTTGTGGAGCTTTGCGGACATTCTTTTAGCTGTGCCTCACTCCAGGTGGTGATACCCAGCAAACATTTTTATCTGTTTATAGTGGTGTGATCTCTATCACAAAAACAGGCCCCTCTGAAACATGTAGTCCTTCTCCAGGGATCTAGACTCTGCCTTGCACTACATCTTTTCTGTTTTCCACTGATGTGACATAGTGCCTCATACTTCAACCCCCATCCCAGGCTCTCTTTTCTGCTTGCCGGAGATGCTCAGGATAATTCCTGCCTCTCCCCACAACCTGGCAGCTGGCTCTGCCCACCCGTCAGCAGCTCAGCGGAGGATGATGCTTCAGAGGCTGGGGAAGCCCAGTGTGCTGCCTGCAGAGGCCTCAGGAGCCTGGCAGCCCCTCTGGTGAGCGCCAGAATCACCAGCTCCCATGCAGTGACGTGCCCAGATTATGTCGGATGACTCAGGCTCAGCTTTATTGCTGGGGAAGACATAAGGATAAGAGCTCCACACACTCACTTACCAGAGCACAGTAATGGAGCAGAGCTATGAGAAGATAAAACTCAGAAGGAACTACCAAGGCAGTGCTTGGGCACTGTCTGAGCACTGATTCCCTGGTCAGCTTACAGCTCACTTGCCCTGCAGAGACCTTGAACAAACTTCTCTCTTTTTTCAGCTGCTGAAGAAAGCCACCAGAGAAGCCACACTCTTTTTCCAGCCTCAGACATAAGAAGGGGACATCCTACCACCCTCTTACTCCCTTGAATTAGTTTTGGAAGATCCTATATGGTGATGCACACTACCTGCTCTAGGCATGACATAAACACTTTTTAGTCTTTTAATCAAGGCTGCCTTCCACAGCTTACAGCCTCCTTCAAATATGATATATCATGAGCAACCATCACTGTATACATTATTCTTTTTAAGCTCTGCATAGGATGTATATATACCATAGAAACTCAAATACAGTCCACAGTTGGCTTAAGCTATTATGCCCCTGACCTTTTTGCTTCCCTGTTCCTCTCTCCCAAGGCAATAGTCACATCAGTTTGTGGGGATTTTTTTGGTTTGGTTTTTTGTTGGTTTTTGGTTTTGTTTGTTTTTTGTTTTTTTTTTCTTGGTAAAGGCTTAGCTGCATGGCACAGTCACAGCCAAGGGAAAGCAGAGATGTCAGCATGTCACGCTCACTGTGTGCCAGTATAAATTGAATACATATAAAAAGTCAAATTACCATGTACACAACAACCACCTACTCTGTGTGTGCACAAGAGGGACATCATATCTGTGATGACTTAACCACTATCATTCCCTTCAACATATTTTATCTTTATTTCAGCCCTTGATTTCCTAGTTATAAATACATAAAGAAGGTTCCCATATTTACAACCTTAGCTCAGCGTGCCGTAATATCAAGGAGACACAGACACTACTTCAAAAAGTCTCTATTCAGACCACAGCCACCAGTTTTGATTAGTTTACAAAAACTGCTTACATTTTATTTTATGTTTCACTTCCTTCCCCTTCTTCCTGTGCTGACAGGCTGCTTGTACTCCATGAAATATTTCCTCATTGCTTTCACATTCAAGCAAAAAGGGATTTTCAATGACATTTTGCAAAAGAAGCTGCATGACAGTTAGTTCCCCTGTAAGTATGTCAAGAGGTAAGGACACAGATTTTTTTACCTTTGATATCTCTCTCGTATTTCTGTGAACCAACTTGAAATTCAGAAGTGCACAGATGAATCTGAAACCACGGCTCCACACCTGCAGAAGTTATAGGGGCAGCACCTTGTTCTGGACAAGGGAGAGAAATATTTGTTAGCAGTTGGCTTTGAGCCACAGTGGTGTCACAGACAGGTTGGATTTAGCATCTATACAAGTTATGGGGAAAAGCCAGTGATTTAAACCAGTCAGGTCATGGACTAATCTCCAAGCCACTTCAGGGTCTCTCTGATGTCTTTCATGGAATCATGAAATCACAGAATGGTTTGGGTTGGAAGGGACTTTAAAGATCATCTAATTTCAACAACCTGCCATGGGCAGGGACACCTTCAACTAGACCAGATTGCTGAAAGCTCTGTTCAATATGGCCTTGAACACTTACAGGCATGAGGCATCCACAGTTTCTCTGGGCAACTTGTTCCAGTGTCTCACCACCCTCACCACTAAAGAATTTCTTCCTAATACCTAATTTAAATGTATCCTCTTTCAGTTCAAAGACAGTTCACTCCTTGTCCTATCACTACATCCCCTTTGCCAGTCCCTGCATCACAGCAGATTGGAGGGGCTCTCTCCTGTCCACCTCTTCTCTCTGTGTCCCCCACCAAGGACTGCTGGTGGCTGCAGTGCAGTCTGAGCATTTGTGAGTGTCACCTCCATTCACCATCCTTGCACTGTGCCACCCTCCTTGCTCCCAAAAGCCCTTCACTCTCCTCTGACTGTCCTCAAAGGGTGGAATAGAGGCTCCCCAGAAGAAAGAGCTGTGATTTCAGGCTCTGGAATTATTTCCAAGTCAGCTTATAGATGGAGATGTCTCCCAGGGGCTTTGGTGGGAAAAGCAGGTGGTTTTCTGGAATTTGTTTTTCAGCAGAAGTTCGCAGAAAGTGATCCCTTCTCACATACACAGAACTTTCAAATTAAAATGATTTTTCAACAAATTCCCAAGCCATCTGTAAAGGGAGCCTCTTTTCAGAGCTGAGTTCCCTGGTAGCATTGAGGAAAATCAGCAAAAAATGACAAAAATGTGCGAGGTGATGAAGAAAACACTGGGAGAATATCTGCATCCCTTTTATTAAACAAAGCTAGCAAGTGCTAAGTTCAAAGCAAGGCAAAGGAGACTCTCAATCAAAAAATATCCCATTTAGCTGCAAGAATATTTGCCACAAGATATTGTAGAAGATAAATTTTATATAAATTTAAAAAGCAATGGAATAATTACTGAAAGAAGAATGCATCTGGGATTATTACATATATAGATACCAACTCTGATGCAGGAGATTCCCAAGCCAAAAAATGCTGGAGGCAGGGAGAGCATTTTGGGAAAGTATTGCTACAGGTCTGCCTTGAGCTTATGATGGTTTTGGGCGCCTCTGTCATTCAGTGATGAGTATGGGCTCTCTGTAGCTCTTGTCCTGGTACGCTACAGTCTTACCTACACTTCGGGATAAGAAGAGCAGGAAGGAAGTGTTTGGCATGGAGTGCTGGCATGAGAAGGGAGATGCTCACCTGCTTCCCATATTGAATCATCCACATGTGCCCATCCAGCCGAAACCGGCAGCTTTCCATCCTGTCAGTGATGGACAGATAGTGCAGAATAAGCACGGGCAATGAATGAGGCAGATGAGTTTCTGGCAGTCCCAAAAGCATTTACGCTTCCCAAAAGCTACCCTTCGGCGTGCTCTGCCTCTTACATCCTCCTCCAGCTCTGCCTGCGGTGCGTCCTGCCCTGCACTAATCCGCACGTAGTACTCAGCAGCCGTGATTAAACCGTGACTTTTTGGGGCGGGGGCACTGACCGGGCTGTGGTGCAGACGCCCGTGAGGAACAGGACCCAGCAGATCCTGCGGCTGCTGACGGTCAGCGCTGGGCGTGTGCGGTGCCCCCCCGCTCCCGCTCAGCCCCATACGCACCGCGACCCCCGCATCTCTCCCACCATCCCCATGCCGTGCCCCAGCCCGAGGGGTCCAGAGCAGGACTGGTTCTTCCCGGGCTCCCGCAGGCTCCCGAGGCCAGGCTGGCACTGCCACCTAGGGACAGGGACCGGGCTGCCTGGCAGCGCGTCCGGGACACCTTCTCCGTCGGCACCGGCAGCAACGCGTGGAAGTTCGGGTCACCTTCTCTTTGGGGTACCCTTAGTTTGTTTCTCCCTTCTATCCCTTCTATTTCCATCTTCAGGGTCTATCGCAATGATTCTGAACACAAGTCTTGAAACTGGAGACTGCCCTTCTGGTCAGCCTGAATCGTCTTCTCTGCCTGTGTAGAGGTTAAAGGAGCAGCACAGTCGTTTGGAGACTAGAAAAAGATGAATTATTCATCAGAAAAAAAAAAAAAGTTTTGGCTTAAAGGACCTGCAGAACAGCATTTTATCTGCTAGCCAGGGGTAATGGCCTATGACTTGGAGTTTCCCAGTGCACCCCAGCCAAACCCCACCTCCCACCAGAAGGTGTCTGCTGGACACTGCTGCCTCCTCATCACAGCATGCATGGTTGAGGGCCGGTAGGGTGGTGTATTCCCAGAGTCCCATTCATCTCTGCAGTCTGTGGTGCTTGCTGCCTTCTCCTCAGCCGTTTCACACAGGATTGAAGAACATCACCACAGCTCTCAAAATGGTCCTCATCAGCCTGTGGGACAGCTTTCTGGCACTGTCCTCTGCTGTAAGTTGTTAGGATTTCCAAAAGAAAAGAGCACTCTCCTCACAGATGCACACACAGCGTTAAAAAAAATTAAAATAAATTAAAACAATTTTGAAAGGCTCTGATTTGGTCAAAAAAATAAACAACAGTCAGACCTCAACCTCTTATGGTCCTGAGTGATACAAGTAAAATTATGAGAGGCTGCTGAATACATCAAAATGTCCATGCACCCTGGTGAGACACTGAGGCAAGGCAAGACATATGCAAGGAGCAAAACAAATGGCATCCCAGTGTGGAGGTCAGCACACAGAAAGGGAGGAAGAAGAAAAAGATTATCAGCTTCTGGCAGGTTGCTTAACAGTAATCTTGACAGGGAAACCCGAACTCTGCAGGAATTCATGGACTGTTGTCATCATTTCACAGCCCAGAAAGTTGTCCAGTTTCCAAATCCTCAGGAAAGAAAAAAAAGTCCTAAAAGGTTTGGATTT
This sequence comes from Lepidothrix coronata, assembly GCF_001604755.1. NCBI lineage: Eukaryota > Metazoa > Chordata > Aves > Passeriformes > Pipridae > Lepidothrix > Lepidothrix coronata. Next base: position 3,119,266 of record NW_016690190.1, read on the forward strand.
TCTTTTTGCCTGTGCTCAAACCCAGGCATGGAATTTTCTGCCCTCTGAGTATGCCAGCCCATATACACTGAGCAGACGCCTGACCCTGTTTAGATAACAATAGCATTATTTGGCTGTTATCTATGTTTCACCTGTAGAAGTCAATATTTCTGAATTTGCCTGGGTTCCCCAACAAAACCTCTGCAGATGTGGAACTAGATCCCCTGGCTACCAAGTCCATGGTCTTTGTACTACTCACTGCAAGGAGCTGCTTCCCTTGGAGAACAAAGAATTCACAGGCATTAGAGGGTTATGTTAATTTTTATGTCAGTTGATAACATTTAGATAGACAGGAGTCCTGCAAATTGTCTTCCCAGCTATGTAATGAAGCTTTTGCATTACTTATGAGTCTTATTAATCATGTTTCAGCTCAGGAAACTGCCTAGGTGCCATATGTTAACTGGAGCAAGCAGAACTAAAAGTTGAGGGGGAGGGGGAAAGAAAAACAATCCAAAAGTCAATCTGGGAAAGAAAAGAAAATCCGGTGAGCAGGACACATCATGGAGTTACTCAGACTGTACAGAAATAGCAGCAGCTGGAGGAGGCCCTGATGGGAGAAATGTATTTTTGGTAGCACTGTCACAAAGTTTAGGTTTAGTTAGCAGCCTACAGTTTCATGCAGTGAAACTAATCACATATCTGACTAAAGAAATGAAGAGAGGGAATTCTGTTAGTAAAGAATTTGATTTGCTCAGTGAAAAAGAAAAAAAAACAAACAAAACAACAAATAAGCCAAACCAAACCAACAAACAAAAAACACCATAAAGCAAAACAAAAAGGGAGTTGGTTTTTTTTAAAAGACATTATGATATATATGAGGACATTTAGTCAAATAAGTTATGTGAAGGCAGAGGTTGTGTAATTGCAAAAATGAGGTCAGATTGTATGAGGATAAAAGAGGAAAAAGAATATGGAAAAAGACTTCTAGAAGAACCTGCTTGAGCTGAGAGGCAAAATAAAGGTCAGCTGGCCTTCAGGACAGAAGAATGGATCACAGCTTGAGATGGATCTGCAGAGCATAGTAAAAATCCCCATAAACTTACAAGAACTTTCAAAATAAAACCAACTGGAAGGTGCAAGGGGCTATCTGCAAAATGCAGTCAGAAAAAGCCTGCAAGAAGCAAGAGTGAAAACAAAGTGTTAAAGCGGAGACCAGTGGGACTTCCAATATCTCCTTTGGACTTAGTAAAGAGAAAACCACGTTGACTTAAGGAGACCAAAGCTGAAGATACAGACAAAGAAAAATTATTCAGAGAACACACATTGAAATAAAGTTTGTCTTTGGGGATGGGTAAAGACAGAGCTTCCTCCAGTGGTGGGGATATCGTGTGTAGATACTTCTCAAGTATTTATAAGTTGAGCACTGGCACACCAATTAATAGGCCCTCTGACATTGCTGCAAACCATCTGGAAGGAAAATCTAAGCTTATTAAGAACAGATGGATAAGAACCAGGTCAGCCTTCCCTATTGCTCCCATTTGTAAGCAAGATGTAAAAGTAACTCTGTAAAGACAGTTTGAGTTGCTCTGGGAAATAGTGCCTAGCACTCAACATGCCAGACAACAGGCTTCATCAAAAGAAACAGGACTGCAAGAGAACAGGAACAAATAGAAAAAGTTGTTCCCTGAGACATAAGAGTCTTATTCCTACAGATCTGTCTCCTGCAGGCCCCTAAAGCCCTTTCCCAAACCCTCAGACCCCATCATTACCACAGCTACACAGTGATTCGGGATAATTATTCCCTCGAACTAGAAACAGCCTTGTTAAATAATGCAATTGTTGAGCATGTCACGCCAAGAACAATATGTGTGTTTTCTTCACCTGGCACCCATACAGTGGTTGTGCCAGGTTATGGGGCTCAGGTTGATTTTTAAAAGTTTAAGTGTTTTGGAAAATAACATCTCATTCAGCATGTTCAATCAAGCGTTGGGTTACTGCAGTTTAGCCGTCCTGTAATAAATTCTCTCAAAATTGTTAAAAAGGTTTCTTACAAATGTTGTAAAGTCAAACTAGGCACCAGTAAATTAAAAGAAAGCCTGAAAACTTGCTGAGGTGTTACTTAATAGAAAGCCTAGAACACTTACATGAATATGTAATCAACTGTGTTAAAGCTAGGGATGCTGTGAAGCTCTAAGAGCACCACAAGAAAATCAATTAGAAATACATTATGATGAAAAGATCACTTGAGCTAACAGCTTTGCAGGCAGAGACAAAGACAGTACACATCTGAGTACATAGAAGAAATGCATTATTTATACAGTTACAAAAAGCAATTGATCCTTCTGAATTGTCGCTGGTTCCTGAAAAGCAATTGCTAATGAAATTTCTGGAAAAGCTGCCGGTGCCTGCAGCTGTCTCTCCCAGAGATCACAAAGAGAGTCTGCTGTTGCAGGACAAGCCCACCCCAACACCTGCCCGTCCGGTGCCAGTCTGGCTGACTGGGGAAGCAGCAAACCCCATAGAAATGAGTTTGGCTACTCACGGAATTCCTCAGGCCAGACTTTTTTCCATCACCATCTTGGTGACTCTGAAACTGTCAGTGCCATGTATGAGTTAACCCATTCTCAACAAAGGGAAGAGAGATCTCCAGGTTTTTTCAGGGGAAAAAAATAATGACTCAGAAGTCCACAGATCCACACTTAGTGCCTGGCAACTATTCCATATGTTGATGATGGTTTGCAAGTATTTCTCATCTATAAGGTTGGTGAAGAATGCTTTCTGCTCAGTACTTCAAAGGCACCCAGGCACTCCAGAGGTAGCAGGAGGTTCAGGTTGGGAAGAAGTTTTAGCAAATTTACAATACTGAACAAAACTCCCACGAAGAAGTATTCACAGATTAAGTTGCTTTTCACTTTTACTAGCAGTTTCTGCTCTCAGTGCCTCACTAACTGAAATATTCCCAAGTCTTTTAGCTTTAGATTCCCAAATCTGCTGGGCTAGAGGTTCAATTTCATCTTATGCCAGTCAAAATTCATGCTGCAACCCGCCCCGCTTCCTTACTGATGTCAAAACAAGCAGAACTGGAAACTGCTAATGCCAAACACTGTATTTTGGAGTTGTGTTTTGTGGTGGTTTTGATTAGGTCAGTTTTCAAGCAGGTGAATGCCCTGCATCTGCTCCTTCCCATCCACTCTCCCTGTCACTGGAGGCAGGACTGCTGCTTTGGGACACATAAAGGGAGTGTTGCAGAGAGTGACCATGAAAGAGCGTGGGCTCCTCAAGGACAGCTTCCATGTCAGATCCAGTACTGCAGCACCTGCAGAGCCCATAGCAGTCCCACATCAGCACACTTACAGCTGCTCACACCAGGCCCTGTCTGACCTTCTCAATATAACACCCAGCACCTAATTCTGGAAGCAGCTGGAGGCTGCAAGAAACTCTCACTGCAGTCAGAAATAGTTTTGACTTACTGGAAAATCTCATTGTCTTCCAAACTGTGCACGTTTGCACGTGTTCTCTGTTCTCTGCCTGGTTTCTTCTTTCTCAGATCAACACCCCCTCCTTTTTCAGTGGCTGGCCTGCTTCTCAGCAGGCTCTCCCTTACTTTCTCCTGCCCCCAACAAGTTTGGCAATCATACTCTGAAGCCCATCTTGCTGGAAACAACTTTTTCCCACATGATGGATGGTTTCTTCTGTCATGGAGGAGAAGAATGGGAGAAGATGGTTTGTACAAAGGCATCAATCCACAGAGCATTTTTTCTAATAACTCTCATAATTCTTTAATAACAAAACTCTTCCCAAACCCTCCATCTCCATGCCCTTGTCCTGCCCAAAGGCTGCACATGCAACCCCCCATAAGCTGATGAAGCTATGGAGAAAAACTATGCAATGTTGCAAGGACCAAAGAAAGGTGACAGCTGAAAATGGTCATTATTCAGTCCCTTCTCTTCCTTGCAAGCCTGCAGCTCCGAGGAAGCAAGGGGTGAAGGCTGCCCATGCACAGCACCATAGAGTGCCACAGCCAGGCAGCAAGTCTGTAAAACAAAGACCTCTATGTAATCTCAGCTAGCTATAAAATTATCATCTTAAAACAGACTTTCTGTTATTGTTTGTACAAATAATGCTCAGGTTCATGTTCAGGCAAGGCACAGGATGCAGATCTAGGACAACTGACAAATCCATGGCAAACAGATCTACAAAGTCACGGCAGTTTTCCAACGCAGTAGTATTGATAGTACAGGAGAGCAATTAACTGTTCACCACTTTCCTTATTGAGAAAGGTGTGTGGCAGCTGGTATGTGCTTTTCTTATTTTTTTTAAATAAAAAATATCTTATATTCAGGGAAAAAGTCCATTTAAGTGACTTTCACTTTTACTTCCTGACTGCATAGAAAGTTCTCTGCTTACCTGTGTCTGACAAGATTAGATCATTAATTTGCAAAAGAACAACCTTTAGGCTCCTACAAAAGCAGTGGGACATGGAAGTGCATGAATTAGGGCAGCCCAGGGACTCATTGCACTCAGTTGTCTTTCTGACATTTTCTAAGGGCACTGGCTGTGCCTGAAAATAACAGGCTTTAGGAAAACTGATGAGACCTTACACACATCCCTCCTCTTGGTTCCTTCCACATATGGCATGCACAGCTGAACCACTTGTGACTCTTGATGAATTATGACAGCTTATACATCAAGACTGTTTTAAAATAAACCACAAATTTTTGTTTCCACGCTATTGGTCATCCTAAATGTTATCCCACCATCCACCAAGTTTCAAGTACTATGACCACAACCCAAGCTTCCCCCACATCATCCCAGTTGGAGCACACACCACTGGGAAACTTCTCAATCACTGGGAGGAGTGCCAGGCAGCAGCAGGGCAACACAAAATAGCCATCACCAACTTCAGCCTGCGGGGTGGAAAGGAGGTGGCCATGCCAGTGGCCACCCTCACACAGACCCTTTGTCTCACTGCTCACTGCTGCAGGCAGTGGCTCTGCAGCCCTGGTGGGACACTGCTGTGTGCCATTATTCAGCTCACCACAGACTTCCTCACTGTTGGTGTCATGGCATGGTGGGGAGTTAACTTCAGCAGCTGCAATATGCCTGCTTTTCTTGACCTAAACCCAGTGGGGACAGAAGAAGGACAGGATGTCACAGAGGCGGTCGAACTTGACATAGCAGAACAAGGTGAGAAGAGATGTCAGCAATGAGACCAGGAAACAAAGCAAAGTTCTTTGCCAGCATTACTTGCAAAGCCTCTGGAATGCAGGAGCTTCCTACCATTTGCTGAGAAGACAGGCCATGATTCCTTTCTTGTGCACCACGACGTAGGTTCTTTCACTTTTCCTTCTTCCACATTCCTTGCCCAGTCTCCCTTCGGCACATCAGTACCATCATAGGCAGGAATCAACCCTAAGTGATTGTATCAGTTAATTGTACACTCAGTAGTGGTGGTTTCAGCAGTAGTAGGTGTCACTGCATCAGGGCATGCAAGGCAAGCTCATCCTTGTTCCAGGCTAGAGTGAATGCTGAAGTTTACTGCTTTCTGCTGGAAAAATAATAGCCCCTACCAAAAAAACTATCCCCCAAAACCATCAGGGGAATGATATTTGTTAACCACATTATGAAGTGTTCCAAAGCTACTACTAAAGTTGAACAAAGATTAAAAAATAATTATAAAGAGTAATTTATTCGATATGAATTCAAAGGAGATTCCACCATTCATTACAGGACCACACACTGGGTCTCAATGCTGTACTCCAAGATATAGGCAGGGTAAATTTGTTGCTTCTCAAAGATGACAAAGATGGAAGGGTCTATTGGGTCATCCACACAGCTGTCATAAAGTCTGTTTGAATTGCTGGCTCGGGCTGGAGGGCGACAGTATTCAGAGTTTCCCTGAACAAAGTCTCCAACAAGAACTTGAGCTACAAACATGGTGTAGCGACCACTGCGAGCGGAACAGTATTGGTGAGAATAGCTGGCATCTCGGGCAAAATAGCTTCCTAGGGACCAGAAAAAGGCACAGGTAAGACAATACAGCAGCTGAGGAACAATCTGTGGTCAGCACTTTGGTAGCCAGTGATTCAACAACTCCAGGTAGCCCTACGCACATTCTTGCCAAGATGACAACACACGTTGGCTTATTTTAAAGCATCGACAAACTCTAGTCATATTTCACCATCAACCTCCCAGTCCCACCTGCCCAAGAGCTTTGCAGAACTGCGGGTACCTGAAGCAAAGAGAGGTGTTTTTAGTCCCTCCTGGAAAGGGATTGCTGTGGATGCTGTCTGCAGCAATGCAGATGGAGGCAGGGGAGAGTGCTCTAATGGCAGGAGTGCAGGGATCAGGGACAGTCAGTCACATCACACCCACATAGGAGCCTGGCCAGGGTCTGCAGCCCATGCTGCTACAGCCCCTACAGCCACACTTCTGCACTTGTACCTTTTCCATACATTGTCCCATGAGTCCCACAGAGCCTCCAGTCAAAGTTCTGCTCACAGATGGCAGACACGTGGGATGGATCTGTCCCATGGAACAGGAGCCGCTCATCCACCCTTTTTGATTTATTGACCTTCTTCATCTTCTCTTTTTGCCTAGAGCCCAAAAAAAAAAGAAAAAAAACAATGACTTGTTATCCTGGTTCACATGAGGACAACTTCCCAACTCAACTCCTCCTACTTTTGGGTCATGGAGAAACAGTGACACAAACCACTCTCAGTGGGGTTACTGCCTGCTTTGCACTTCTGTTGGTACCCTGCTGCACAGCTGGCTCGTGCCAGCAAAACAAAAAGTTCTCAGCATCGCTATGGACTGTGTCACCCACAACTTCATACCACATAAGAGAGTAAAGAGACAAACATCTCTTGACTGGAAATTGGTCAGTTCTCATGTTATATAAATCCTGAATGCATAAATATGATTATAAAACTGAGCTGTATGAACCCACGGTGAAGATTGTATAATCTCTGCTCCACCTTTATCATAAAAAAGTCCCTCCTTTTTTTTTTCTTAAACTCCTGCGTGGAAGAAACTAAAACCAAAGGAATAAACTTGAAATACCAGAGCTCAGTTATGATGAAGGAAAAGAATTTATTTTTTGAATAACACTAGCAAGAATCACATACACAGCCCCATTAGGTTATGTGATAAAAGGCTCATTTCCACACACACAAAAGAACACAGAGGCAACCCCAGTCACAGAGAGGAGCCCCAGTCTCCTTCAAGGGCTGCCCCAGGGGAACCTCAGCCCCAGGGAAGCCTCAAACCCACAGATCAGGGAGACACTTGGCACCATGAACAATGGAACAGGCCCAGAGCAGTTCACAGACATAAAGAGGGTACTGCCCATGAGAGTATGGGACTTGTTATGGGACAGAGGGGAAGTGCATTCAGAGATTGCACAGGACTTAAAACGCGATGTTTAACAAGAGGAACTGCAGGTGGGAGAAGGGTGAGATCAGGATGGCCTGAGAAAGATAAATAGGAAAATAGATGGACAAGGGGGTAAAAAGGGTTGGTTGTGTAAAAACAGGCCACTGCCTGGTTAGTAGGCTGGTCTGGCCACATCCAGTGCCTGATCAGGACAGTCTGCCCTATCTTCTCATTAAACTCCAGTTTCTAACTCTTACATTGGTGATGGAGTCTCCAGCCTGTGTGCATGCACGTGTTGGGGGTCTGTGTGTGGCAACTGGAGTAGGACCTTGGGTCACAGGAGCCATATATCCACAGCCCCAGCAACTGCAGCAAACGAGGGCACGTGTGCCGGTGTGTGACCACCAGCCAGTGTAAGGCTGGACAGCCAGTAAGGAGGGGAGCTGGCCCAGGAGTCAGGTTTTGGAGCAGTCATAAGTCTAAGCCAGATGCTGGAGAGACCAGAAGGTCTGAGCTTGCTTATGAGTGGGACTGGGAGGTCCAGGCCAATCGCTGAAGACACCGTGAAATCTACCAAGATCCATTTGCATGTGTATTTGTCTATGCCAAACATAACTGGAGATAAGAGGACCCAGGGGCCAGCAGATGAGTAGGCTAAGACCAGCTCCTAGAGGGATCCCTCAATGTATATGTATTCCATTAACAGGCTTTTATATTGACATTCATTTTGACACTCATTTCTGTTCAGCCAGAGGAAGGGACAGCAGTGAGGCCATTGGTGCTGTTTACAATTGCACGAGTGCTGTGCTGCCCGTGTTGATTTCTCTGTGCGTATTCATATATTTTCTGTATATGCACATGCACCTACTGGGAGCATGTGCTGAACCTCACTACTAACCAGACCCAGGCACACAGGTACATGGCAGCCTCACCTCTGCTGAGCCACTGGATTTGGCAACTCCTAAGGTAGGCTATGGAGGACAATAGATTAGGAAATGTTGGTCTTCTGATATCATAAGTAAAGTGAAAAAAAATAGATACAAACCAATGAAAAAGTTCCCAAAGTGTTGGGTTCTGGATCCTCTGAAGTTGGTTGATGCAATAATCTTTCATCGTCTTTTCAAACAGCCTTTTGATTTTTCCATATTCGTGGGAATCAAAGCTGAGCTGTATCAACTGAAAATTTTAAAAACACCAAAAATAGGGTATTACTGACAGTAACAACTCCCAGTCCTCCCAAAGGACTCATCAACCTCCTCACATCTACATAAAAATCACAAGCTCCTTCTGTTTTTCCTGTTAACCATCCTCTCCCCATGAGGAAGCACAGACACTAACTGAGGGAAATCAGTGCAATCCAATATGAGCTTCCTTCGGTGGACACACCTCCGCATCCAGATTATTTTGAGTTCAGAGTAACCTAAAGTTGAAATGCACAGCAGTATTCAGGCTGGAGAAGAGTGGAAAGTTTTGCCTTAATCTGACACCCTAGCTCCTTCCCTACAGGGCTAAGTTGTAGTTTTACCACAGCAAATAACATTTTGCCTCAAATCAACAGGGGAAATATTACAATACCCCCTTAAGATGCAATTCCTCCAGTTTATCAGATGAGGAGGTGCCTTGGGACAGTGCAAAGGACAGATCAGACCAGTAATGGCCAAAAGAGCCTTTCTTATCCTGCATGGTATCGTAGGGGTTTCTCAGAGAGCTTCCCAGGAAACACACATCTATTCTGACTGTGAAACTGTCAGTCTTGTTTCACATCATAGTTGCTTATTTTTATAAGACACGTTTAAAAGCTGGGAACATCTCAACTGCCTTGACTCATGTTCTCAGGAAAATCAGTACAGGACACAGTTCATCCTACCCACTGGAGAGCTGGAAAGACCTACCTTGAACCCAATGTCGGGTAGTGCAGACTGGTCCCATTGTGGAGGATAGATAGAACAAGATAGAGTCGTGTTTTGGCTGCAGAAGAGAAAGAGAAGCAATTTAGTCGATACTTCTAACCAAAACCCCCTTCTGAAGAATCCAACCACGGGTTCTACAGCAGCATTCAGGTATCCCTGGATTTTTATTTTTGTTTTACTTTTCTCATAACTATTATCCCTTTCCCCAGTTTAGATTTCCACACACATCCTAGCGGCACTGATGCATCCCTTGGCAGGTCAAGATACTGGTAGAAGAGCTTCAAACGAGAAGTAACACCTTCCTAGCTCGCTGGTTTATCCAACTGCTCCAGACAGCCCTCCACATGTGCTATCTGAACATCTCAAGGAAACCAGAGCATGAGCCCTCTCCTTCCATGTGGCCACCCTTCTCTGATTCACTAGCCAGATGGGTGGCCAGTGGTACTGTCCCCAGGACCAAGCCAGCCAGGAGCCTGTGGATGCACGGCTGTGCCCTGCAGGCACTACTGCACCAGTCAGTGCTCAACAACTTCCAGCACTATGCCCTCCTGGCACCCAGGTTTTAACCCAGGCAATAGGAGCATCATCATCCATTCAGGATCTATAGTTTGGTTTGGTTAGGGTTTTTTTTTAATTAACCCCCCTTTGGTTGAACCAGCCCTTAAACTGAACCCTCAGTTTCACACGCACTTTCTATCGGTGAGTTTCTGAAGCAAAGGCAGCTCTTTTTAAAATAAATCAGTAGCACAACTGACATTTACAGCAGATGTGCTCCAATTCTGTTAAGCTGAACTTCCTTCAAAAAAAGCCATGAGATAGGGCATCTCAAGTAAGTGCCTCTAGTTCATTTAATTTAGGGGGATTTGCCTGAATTTGTGTTTTAATATATCCTCAGCTTTCCAGGGAATGGTATCCATATGCTCCACAGCTCTTGGGATTGGCAGTCTCTTGCTCCTAATCTCTGCACAGTTTATTTATTAGCTTTGAGGCATAAATCAAGGAATAAAAATTCCTGGCACTGTTGGGTCAGCCTTACGTAGCCTTGCCTCTCACAGAGAGAACAAATCCACTCTAGTGGTCTCTCACAGCTGCCAGACACTGCCACCAAACATCTCTCCAGAGTGCTTCACAGAAGTGTTGCATAATTTACAAATACTGTAGCCACAAAATTTACCACTAGAGTCATCTAAAAATGAATTTAAGAAATCGAAAATTGCATTTTAGACAGGTAGGAGGAACTTCTAAGCAGAAAGGTGCTGTCCTATAGAGACATTGTTAAATAATGCATGTATATTACCTTGTGTCTTGTCCACCTTCAGGTAACAGATGTTTTGGCAGTCGAATAACATTTCTTTGTGTTTTAAAGAGCAAATTTGTTTGGACCATGTCTTCAAAGAAAAACACAATAACTCAAAAATTCATTGTCCAGGAACACACTCTTATATGTTAAGTAAAAATAAAAGAGGAGGTAGCCCTGAATATTGTATTGTGGTGCTCTCTCTATCCCACCCACCCCAGTCCAGACTTCATTACTGTTCTCACTTGCACTGCTCCTACTTGGAGATCAGCAAGCACAGGTTGTGAAACTCAAAGGCAACCAATCACCAACTGCACCTGCATATGTATTTGCACCCAGGCTGCCAGCCAGAGAAAACTAGGTCTGATGGTAGGCCTGCAGCAGGGAAGAGTTTTCAATACAATGGGGGCCATAAACCTGACTTTCCTGGCAGCACTGGGTTGTTACGTGGTGCTAAGAGGAAAGTCTGCCCTCTCTTCTTGGTCCTGTAACAATCTCACAGAGCACACGCTGTGTGACATGGCTAATTATCCATTGTTTCCTCCTTTAAACACCACTTTTGATTCATGCCAGGAAACAGATTTAAAGTTTGGAAAGCTAACAGGAGTTTTAAGATGGGTAAATAAATTAGAAACAGAAAAGCATTTCTCATTTTCCCATTTCTCTCTCTGTGCAACCAGCCCTAAATTTTCATTAGCTGCACTCTGTGCTTTCTCTCCCCATAATTAGCTTGCAAGATGTCCACTACGGTCTCACTTCTTTACCACTTGACTTTTAAGTCTTTTGTTTTGGGTTTTTTTCTGGTTTCTCGTTCCTTCTCTTTAGTTGTATAAATCCAAATGGACAAGCCAGGTGCCATGAAGCAAAGCATTTACTCTCGACCCTTCTTCTGAATATACAATATTGTCAGAGATGCTTTTTTGACTACAGATGCCCAAGTGTAGAAGCTTGAGCAAGGCATCTCAGAACTGCAGAGAAATGTACATACTGCTCAAGTTCTGCAGCATTGGAGAAAATTTGCAGGAGGAAAAAGACCTGTTCAAAGAGATGCAGACATAGGGTGAAAGCTCTGCATGGAAGAAGATACCTTCGAGCCAGCTGCACTGTGTAACAGACTTAAAACAAGGATATACTTCACCTGCAAAGTTTATCTTATAGTGCTGAGAACCAGCCGAGAAAAAAATAACAGCGTTCTTGTCAGCTAGATATTCATTCTCCAGAAATGCAGATGTTACACTGGCAGAGCAGTGATCTGGATGCTGTAGAAAGAACAACGAAATTATACCTGTTAGAAACCACCCTTCGGTTTAGGAGTCACTGTGGGGAAGTACCAGTGTTTCCCCAGGCCTCTATCATGTGATGCTGCTCTGAAGTAAGTCTCTAAGGTTTAAAGTATTTTATTCTGCAGTGACAGAGGGGTACCCCACAGAGAACAGCTGCTTGTAACAACAGCAACAAAGCAGCCTTCAGCCTGTGTGGTCAGCTTCAGCCAAAAGATGTCTGTCAGCTCTGGAAAATGCACACACTTTCAAAGCCAGTCCTTTAAAAGCTTTCGCAGAATTCCAGTCCTGCTTTGAGGGACAACTAATAAGACAATTCCACCCGAGCATCGGAGCAGCACTGCAAGGGCACCCAGTGGTGCGTGTAGAACACACCAGCTGCAGAACAACATGCCCTAAATAACTGTCCAAAGATGATTCAACAAAAGCTTTTGGCATCAACAGCAGATGGATCTCACCTCTTTCCCATACTCAATCCACTGCTCAGAATCATCAAGCCAATACCAGGAGTACTCCATTTCAGGAGCAGACAGATGAATCCAGAGATAACACAGGTGCAGAAGAGCTGATCAGTGCTTGGCTGCTTGCTCTGCTCTATATTGAAAGAGAAATCCAGATTCAAGTAGGATCTTCCAAAACTGTCAAAGTATGCAATATCCCTGGTCTGATCAGAAAGCTAATCACTTCTCAAAAAAGGAGACCCCCTTCAGCTGGAAAGTGCAGGTTTGCCCCAGAACCAAGGTACTGCTGTTTATACATTTATGTGACTGTCTCAGTTTAAAGAGACTGGAGTGTTTTGCTAAGGAGGACGAGTTATGAGGTAGACCAAACTCCTCTCTCTCAGCAATTGGAAATCCAAAATTAAAAGGCTCCAATCGAAGAAGCAAAGAAAAAGGAAGAAATAACAACCCTTTATTAAAGGATAGATGTAAATTGGCAAAAAACAGTAACAGAACACAAAAACAACTAAGCAATAATCCTGTACCCAAAAGACCCCTTCGAAAAGGAAACAGCCTGATATTTCTCTGTCCCCTAGCGCGGTTCTAATCAGGGTTGGCAGGAGCGCTGTTGGATCGCCGGAGGAGCAGAGCCTGCAGTGCTCGGTGGCGGTCGGGAGGGGAGCGCTGTTGGGCTCCGGCGGCCACCGCGGGGGGCCCCGGATCACGGGAGGAGCCGCAATGGAGATCTCCCAGCCCCAAGGAGGGGAAGGGGAGAAGGGGAAAGAAGGGCGGTTTCTTTCCCACGAAACTCACTTTGTCTGCGGCTGGCTGCGGTCGGGACTCCTCCGTTTCCCCGACGAGCACAAACTCTCCGATGAATTCTGAGCAGATTCGGGCTGGAGGCAGGGGCAGCGCGCAGGCAAGCTGATGACCAGGTCGAGAGCAAAACATACACACCTTGCCTCCCTTAAGGCAAAAAGTTAAATGTTCCCCCTTTGTAAGGAGAGGAGGAGAAAATACTCCCCTCCCTGCTGATTTGGAAGGGCCATTAGCCTGGAATGTAGTTCTGCCAGCCAGCTCCTTGGTGTAGTTAATCACCCAAGGCAGAGAGCTGTCCTCCCAACACAATATCCTTCCCCCACATGCAGCAGGGCAAAGGAAAATTCCCGTTTGGTTTTCTTAGAAAAAGTAAACCCTTGACAGTGGCATGGTAAGCACCACAGAAATAACCCTGACCTCTCTGTCTTGGACCTGTATCGCTGTTTTTCTCTACAATATATCTTTCTAAAATACACATTGTAAGGAAATACACTTGACACAATAAACTCAGTTTGTTGCATGAAGGCCAGTGATGCCACCTGGCTAACAGGCATAAGATTTGGCTTCTGAGCAGTGTGTGATCAGCTGCAGAAGTCAGAGTGCTTTCAGAAGGCACTGATAGCATCATCCCTCCTTCAATGTTCAGGAAAACAAAGCTGCTGCTCACAGGTACTGTACCAGGTGCAGGTGCTCAGGTCCTGGCAGTGGTTGGCTGAAGGGATGGCCTCTATGAGCAAAGCCCCTGGGGTGCCTCACACCAGACACAGCCAGCTCAACAGACCCACTGCGGGACACAGCTGAGCTCATCAGCCAAGCTGGTGGTGCCTCTGAGAAAGCTGCTGAGCAGTGAGGAGTAAGGAAAAATGTGAGAGAAACAACCCTGTAGACTCCCTGGTCAGTGAAGAAGGAGGGGAAGAGGTGGTCCAGGTGCTGGAGGAGAGATTCCATTCCAGCCCTTAGAGAAGGCCATGGTGAGGCAATCTGCCTCCCCACAACCTGTGGAGGACCATGGTGGAACACATATCCACGCTGCAGCCCATGGAGAACCCCATGCTGCAGCATGTGGGCAGGCCCTCAAGGAAGCTGCAGTCCATGGAGAGGAACCCTTGCTAGAGCAGGCTTATCCTGAAGGACTGCAGCCCCTGGGAAATGAACCGTTCTGGAGCATGGGAAATTTTTGAGCATGATGGAGGTGCAGAGGGCAACTCTCACTGAGTTACCGAGGACAACATCCATTTCCCTTCCCTGCTGTATTGGGGGGGGGGGTGTAGGGGCAGGGGGAGGTAGAAAAGTCAGGAACAGGGGAGTGAAGTTGAATCTGAGAAGACAGGGAGTGATCTTCTTGTCTTTATCTCAGCTCATGAACTTTTCCATCTTATTTTCTCTCTCCTGTCCTTTTGAGGATGAGGAGTGAGAGCTAGCCAGGTGTCTGACAGCCAGACAAGGTCAAATTCCTTGGAGCGGGGGATATCATTACTTACCAGCAAAGTCTCTGCTCTGCGCTCTACCCTAGAGACACAGCACCTACGAAGAGAAGAAGCTGAAACAGGTAGCCACCAGTAATTCCAATTTGGAGGATTTTACTTTGCTTGCTGCTGTGCTTCAGCCTCCATTCAATATCCCAGTTTTGGACCCAGACAACACTTTTTTCACCACTTCACTGTCCCTGCAACATTAACTATCGTGGATCACATACCCATAGCTGAGAGATGCCCCCCTGCCAGCCGTGGAGCTTGCAAGGGTCTGTGGCAAGGGTCTGCTCTGAGCTGCCTGAAGAATTTGAACACAATACGGAAACAGAAACTGGAAATGATCGTGTATCCGGCTCTGACGTCCTTCATACTTCGGCAGGGATCATGGGAATTTGGAGCAGGCCAGTGAGAGGAAATGGTTATAGGAGGAGCTCCCTCACAGAGCTATTTACAGTGCAAAGGTCCACACAACAAAGGCTTGGCAGTCCCTGGACTGCCAGAAGAAAGAGCGAGGAAAGACTCAAGTCTCCTTTGCAGATGTCGCTTGTTCCAGTGCTGCCTTCAGACCACAGTCGCTCTTTCTGCTCAGTAACAGCAGCCAGGTCTGTTCCTAGAAAATGCTCCAAACTCGTCTTCTCAACCATTGCAGGAGATCAGTCCCACTGCAGGAGATTCAAGAGATCCAGCAGGAGGTTTCTTTGGATGTGGCCATCCCTTTTCTCCCCTCTGCACAGCACAATGGTGCTGCTGCTAGCACTGGCTGAAGAATTTGAAGTTTGTGGATTTGAAATGTGGGATTTGAGGGGGATGGGGGAAATGGAGAGGAAAGTAGGCAAGTGGGGTGGGATGATACTTCCAAGCAGCTTTTCTCCACTGCTGCCTCCCTCCCTCTTCACTCTATCCCCACTCCATAAGCAGATGCTAACCACCCCTGCTGGCTCCCCTGCCAAGATCCAGGGCTCCCAGTCCGCCCTAATCACATGAACCTTGCTTTCAGTTATGCCTTGCTTTCACTTTCCACTTTCTGCTCCTTGCAGGGATTTTCCACTCACCAACTAACCCCAACTAGAAATAAAGAGAGATGAAACACAAAAAGCAGACAGAAATACTTTGCTGGCAGGACAGGTAGTGTCCTTCACCTTTTGCTGAAGATTTCTCTATCGGATCTTGTGCATCTGTAAATTTTTTTATATCTCTACAGGAATAACTTGATACAGAGGGAATTTTAAACATAAAAAGCAACCTCATGCTACCTTTTCTCTCACATAAGGAGAAAAGATGAATTAATGAAATATAAACATGGCTTACGGTATGACTAACTCCAACAGACCTTAAAGCCAAGCCATGAAATCCCCAACTTCCTGTGTCTCTGACCCTCCCTGCTCAGCAGCAACCCCGGGAAAGCTGTCACAGCCCGGCATGTGCCACCCCCCTGGCAGGCTGCCCAGCTACCACCCTTGGGAGCTGGGGGCATTAACCTTGTGCCCGACAGGTTGGATGAGCCTGTTGAACCCCTGCTCCGCATGGGAAAGGTGCCCCAGGTGCAGTAAGACCTTCGAAAATAAAGTACAACTGGCCTGTGAGAACTCCTTGTCAACTCCCAACAGCACATCTGTACCTTGCTGTCTCTGTCGAAGCCTCTCTCCGTGGGACAGCATGGATACCTCTGTGCCACAGACCCTCAGGAAGACGGAGCTGAGTAACATTTCCTTCTGGTTATTGCGACATACGCATGCGCGTCTGCCAGGCGTGAGCACACCCAGCCAGGCGCAGCAGACGTTTCTGG
Source organism: Lepidothrix coronata (assembly GCF_001604755.1). Taxonomy (NCBI): domain Eukaryota; kingdom Metazoa; phylum Chordata; class Aves; order Passeriformes; family Pipridae; genus Lepidothrix; species Lepidothrix coronata. The sequence continues at coordinate 3,135,623 of NW_016690190.1, forward strand.
CAGATACATCTGCAAAATCAGCATCATTACGAAGCAGCATGCTTTATTCCTACTGCCCGGTTCCCCTTCATTGCACACCAGCACTTACCTGAAGCCGATTCCTCCCAACTTTCTAGTGGCCGGGGATATTCGGGACCTTCTCCTTTCATCAAGGAGTAGCTTCTGCTGAGCATCATTCTTTGAAAGCCAAAAGCTGGTGATGCCTTGCAAAGTGAACCCCAAACCTCAGTGCAGAAAGTGGGTACATCGCTCAACATGCTCTCCCCAGGCTAGTTATCACACTGCTGGCGGGGTTGCAGTATTCAGTGCTGCATGGAGCCACACAAACCAGTGTATGCCAAGCACAGAGCCCTGTGAGGCAGGCTCAGTCAGCCCTCTGAGCTGTGCACAGTCCCAAGTGTTTGCATTCCTGTACCTTGAAGTCTGATCCTCAGCTCTGCTCTTCCCCATGGAAATCAGAGAAGGGTTAGGAGCTTTCCAGTCTGACCTCGAGCCTTTCAGTCTAAAAAGCTGACAGTGTTTCCCAACATAGCACTGAAGCATAAAGCTTAACAACAGGTCAAGTAGTCTTGACTATGCAAACTTTTTCAGATGTAAACATTAATTTTTTTTTTTGTTACACAAATTGCGTTCAGTTGGATTACCCTGAACATTTTTATTTCACGATGATCCAGTCACACTAGATCAGTAGCGGCTGAAACACATAAATCTCTGTTTGAGTTTCTGGAAAGGGTGCACTCTGAGTGCATTTTATAGACATAGTATTAAAAAAAAATCAAAACATAACGCCACAAATGTGATTATGAAGCTGAACTTACTTTCTTCTGCATCTGGCCTGTCTTGTCTGGCTTTTGACCTGCTATGTAGTATCTGGCTTTCATCTCCACAGTAGCATAACTTTTATGCTTTTATGTTTCCCTTTGACTGATGAGATTTATAGGATCAGGTCCTAGAGCTTCATTTTTGCTTATGTGAATTCTCTAGTAAAATACACTTCTGAACTGAAGCTAAGAACTTCAGTATGCATGAGATAGCTCTAGGAAAAACATTCTGACTTGGTAGAAAATGTTTACATAGCTTTGCTGGGAGCAGCATACCATCCTCTCTAAAAGCAAACAACTCTCCACAAACTGGAGACTTGAGCTCACTGTAAATCGATACCTTGTGAGCATCTTTTTTTTTATTGTTTTTATCCCTTTTAATTGCAATGTCATCCATGGAGCTGTTGAACCTCAGATTTCTCACTGTCAGTGCAGCCACAGTACTATATCTGTCTGTATTTCCAGTATCTGACAGGTCTTGGAGCAGACATCATATATATAGCCCTGCAAGATCATATTCCTGCACAGTCAGCAGAGGCACCCAAGTGTGGTTTCCCTGCATATGTCAAATGATTTATCCTGTATTAAAAAAAAACATGGTCCTCCAGGTAGGGTTTCTTAGTTTTCTCCCAGGAATTTCAATTCTTGTTCACTTTTTCTCTTCAGAGGAAACAGACAAAGAAGGGACATTTCACCCTTTCTCTGTGCCTGTCTGCAGACACACAGCAGCTCTGTTGGATTTTCAAACTGCTCCAAGGTTTGATGTGGGAGTACTGGTGCTACGGCATGGGCATGCTGTGCTCTCAGGGGTCTTGCAGCATGGGACCAGGCTGACAGCACCTCATGCTTCCACCTCAAGCTGTGGAAAATCCCCCAAATCAGCACCTAAGCAGGTGGACTCAGGAAATGTTGGGGTGACCAGGCTCACCTGGTTCTGCAAGGTCTTCTGCAGGTTGGTTCCCTGACCACTCACACAGGATCCTGTCCATGGGCTGCTGTGGAAAGGTGTGCCAAGGGGTTCAGCTTCGGCAAAGCCTGGCATGAGGAGGGACCAACTCTTGTCTGGGTTCCTGGAAACATTTCTAGATCTCATTTGAAACCACACTAGCATTTAAAGCCAGTATCTTCTCCTGTAGGTTTTCTCAATGGTTTTCTCAATAAGACTGGATTTCCTGTTGGACGATCTCCAGCAGCTTGTAAATTAAATTGGAGGGGGGGAAGTGGGGAAATGAGCCCTACCAACCACACTGCTGCTGTCCCAGCTTAATTCAGCACAGGAACAGGAAGCAGTCATAACAAGAATAACTCTCAATTGCTTTGAAAAAAAAACACCCACCTTACTTAGTTCCAAAATTTTACAAGTTTCAGTAGATGACATCGGATTTGTAAATGGTACTTTGTTTTTATTGTAAGTACATAAATGCTGGATACAAAAGATTAAAAATGCTCCGTGTTCTGCTGTTGCTCTCTCCAGCAATCATCAGAGGAGTCCCAGCATGCTACTTCCCACCTTTTAGGAAACGATTAACAATTATGTGATTGGAAATAGCTAATTGCTGTTTTATCTGGACATAACATTGCCACATTAATAATGTAAACCAAAGTAATCCGATAACGGAAACCTCTCCTATGCCATTAGTTCAAATGAGCATTTATGTACTGAATCAGCAAGTCATTCACTGGAGAGCAGTGGGGCTGGGAAGCTGAGGAAGGGGTCAGGATCTATTCTTTCGTATTCCAGTTGATATTCAGCTGGTTTTGTTCAATGTGTTTGTACATTTTAAAATGTCATTTCAAAAAAATAAAATTCAAAGTTGAAAGATGATTTCAAAGCTAAAAAAACTTATTCTGCTTATAGAATAATCAAAATAAAACATTCTGACCTTACTTTGTTAATATTTGAATTTGAAATGGTTTTAAAATATCTTATTAACCTGAATCTCTACTTTCTGGTGAATTAAGTTTTGTTCCCCTGCCTCCTCCTTTCCAATTCATCTGCCTTTTCTCTAATCTGCTCTCCCCACCCCTCTCCCTTCATAATCCTTGCCCACAGCACAGATACTATAGCACTTCAGTTTGAAACCTGCATTTGGCTTCCATGTATCGGATTCTATGAACTGCAACATGCTCCCTTCCTCTATTTGCCAAGTTAGGAAAATAAAATATAGTGTGTGTATACACACACAGTTTTACTCAGGACCAGGCTAGGCTGCAAAATTAGGATCTTGATTTCAAAGACACTGTAGGCAAAGCAAGCTCATTTCAGAGAGCTAGTTTTTTTCTTCTGAAAAAAGAAAAGGGCAGAAGCAGATGTGATACGTGCATCCCAATCCCAATTGGCAAGCTTGGGAACACTTGCAGCAAGGTTTTGGCCCAGGTTCATCCTCATTTGCAGTCACTAAAAGAATAAAAGCATGGCCTGTTTTTGGAAGGATCAAAGGTGTCAGAAATGGAGTAAGTAGATTTTATTTTCTCCTGTGAGTTCTGACAGTTTTCTCAATAAGTCTTGATTTCTTGTTGGACAACTTCCAGCAGTAACTGTAGTTTGTGTGTAAGATAATCTGAAAGGGTGGGAAAAAAAGGAAGGAAGCTTAGTCCAGAGGAAATCCTGATATATGGCTGAAAATAAGAGCTACATGCAAAGGAAATCTGTACTAAACACTGCATAGAGCGGACATGTATTTCATTTACATGCCCACATCTGTGCCTTAACCATCCTGGCCTCTTCCCCAAGCAGATAGACCTCAGGCAGCACTGTCTTCTCCTACCAGTCCTCTCCCCAGCCTTTCAGCAATTATATTTGTTAATAACGAGGGGTTACAGTGTCCGCCTGTCAGTGTCTCCATCCTAACTTTTGGTCTTGGTGCTCAGTCTCAGACAAATTTGACCCAGAGCTGGTGATCTCAAAGGTACAATAAAGTTTAGTAGGAACTAGGGCTGGGGGGTGAAAGCGACCTTCTCAGTTCCCCGTGTTGGCAGACCTCAGCCCTGTCTTTGTTAAAACAAATTTGGCTGTGGAGGCTGTGCCTTGGGAAAGCTGCTTAAGGGGTGCCAGGGGTCATGATTTAGGTTTCATGAGGTCTGTTGGTTATGGAACAATTTGCATTAGAGATGAGCCCTGGGAACAAACCAGCATCCTGAGTTTAGGTCCACAATACTCAAACGCATACTTACAAAACAGGTTACGGCAACGGTCTGACATCTGCCTGTGAATTAGGACGTAGTAGACTGGAAAACCACTTAAAACCGCGGTGCATCCGATGCTAATGCTCACAGGGTCTGAGTAGAAAGACATAGCCACTGTGAAGAGGCAGATGATGGTAAAAGAGACAGGAACAAACAGAGGAACCTGGGGAAAAGAGTACAGAAGACTGTCAGGCAAAACTGATGGCTGTAGCAAATCAGACTCCATACATGCCAGCACACACTGTATTTACTTCTCCATCTAAAGAAGATGAGAAGAAGCATGTATCTGTCCTGCACTGTACTTCTGTACAGTCAGATTGTAAACAATTGTATCAGATTCAGAGACCAGTGTGCCCTGTGAGGTGCATGCCTCCCATATTCATGTGCATCAAAATATAAACCTCACTTACAATTGGAAACCAAGCAAGCAGAGAAGTCACCTATGCACCACTGCTCTCTAAATGCCCTGCTCCTGTGCATGCACATATACCTACTTGTCACCTAGGGCAACTGCTGGTGGAAAATCTGAAGCCAAGGATAGAAGTGACACTTTGAATCAAACTGTTCTTTAGTTATAAAACTCACTACTTGTTTTGATGTGCCTTCAGCTTGCCTAAGACTTACAGTGACTAAAACAGGATAAGGCAGACTCCCTCTCTCTATGGTACCTCTACCAAGAACATGAGCTTCAGCAACACCCTGATGGAAGATGAAAGCAGCAGTCAGCACTTTAGCCATACCCTGCTGGATGAGCCAGTTCATCTGGGTTATTTAGAGAGTAAATCAGAAGACTGCAATAAATAAGAAAACTGTGAAACACCCTCTCCATCTCTGGATCCAAACTCAGGCAAGTAACTCCTTGCCATGGGTGATGGAATGAAGGAGCTGCTGTTCTCATCAAGGGTGACAATCTCTCTTCCGGTAATAAAGATCCTATTTGGGATGCTCACCATGCCAAGCTGGAAGAGATCAGTTGCTCTAGATATTGCAGACATCCAGCCATCAAACTTATGTGCTCCTGCTGTCTTTCCAGCCAGAGCATCCCCTGCCAGCCTCTCCTACGGGTACACACTCACGCTGCTCATCTGCTTGAGAGGCGAGTGAGAGAGCTTTCCTCTCCTCTTACCGGTGTTTTCTCACCATTTTCAACTCGAAATGCTATAGGGAGAATAAATACCAGCACAGTCGCACGTGTGTCCTGTTTCGTTCTCCTCAGGCCCGCGGCAGGAGCCGGCCTGAGTCCGGCCACTAGAGCGCAGCATGTGCCCGCGCCACCTGCGCGCAGCTCCTCCTCTTGCAGAGGACTGCGCTGGGGGCTTCAAGTGCTTGTAAAACTGGGGAGAGAAGGGGCGGAAAACAACCCGACTGACCAAAAGGCCAGTGTTTCCCTCCCTTGCTTAAACAGCGTTTAGGAGCTGTTAAAATTCTGAATCTCTGTCTAAAGCAAAACAGGGCAAAATCTCAGCAACTGAAATGATCAGCAGTGCCACCCACTAATAAACCTCCCCTGAGGAGCTTGGTTTGAAAGAAAAAGCAAAAACTTATTTAAAGTCTGGTTCTGGAGGCATGCATGAGTGCAGCCAGACAACAAACTAGGAACCTTCAAACACATTGTCTGACAGCAAAGAGCAAGAAGAAAAATTACCCCGAACTTTCCATCAGGATGCACATAGCTCAGGGAGGAGCCCTGGGAGCCACAGGAAGTGTTTCTGTCCCCCAAGGTTCTTGCTGACCAGCTGCCCACTGCCAGTGGCCTTTGAAGTCTCTTCTCCTCCCCAGGCCTGGCTGGAGGCACCATGCAGGCGTCACCAGAGACAGGAACAAACTGTGCCTGCCTCAAGCACCACCCTGGCCAAGTGCCTTCTACACATTATGCAGCAGTGGGAAAGGTGCCCCAAGCGCAAGAAAGCTGCTCCAGCTGACATGAGGAAGATCCCAGCACCCAGCAGCTTAAGAAGGGCCACTAGAGGGACCACTGCTTTATACTAGACAGTATTTCTATGCCAGCAGATGCTTCCTCTCGAGTCAGGTTTGCTCCCAGGACCCCTCTGGCCACTCTTCTTACCCCAAGCCCGATACTCTCCTGTTTCTCAGCTAGAGCTGAGAATTACCTACCACTGAAATAAAACTCAGGCAAGGGTCTCTCCTTGTAGCCCACAAGAGATGAGTGTGGGAACTGCTTTCTGTACATCTCCCAGTTCCTAGCCTGAAACTTTGTCCCCAGGAGCAAGTGTTCTTCTAACAGATGCAGCTAGTGACACCACATAGAACCGGCTTAATAGGATTTATCACATCAGGCTGTTTGGGTACATCAACCAATTTCAGGAGCTCACATGCCTTTACTGAGCATCAGGGATTGAGATCCCTTAGAGCCTAAATGCAACTATGACCATGTAATGCTCCAATTACTAGCAAACAAAAGAGAGACTTGACAAGCCTGCACATTCCAGCCTGCCATGTGCATTACCTTGAATGGGCTGTGCAGCTCCGGGTGACGGTGGCGATGGACAATGAGCCCCAGGGTGGCTAATCCTATGAAGAGCCATCGGGAAAAGCTGAAGAAGTTCATTAGATGGTAGATATCTCCAACACACACCATGGCAGTGACCAAAGGGAACTGAGCAGTGTGAAGATGAAACACAGTCATTAAAGCCTTGTCATGGTCCTCAGACTAGAAAGGGTAATATGGGTCACCTCCTGAAGCCCCCCTGCAGCCCCAGGGAGCTACTTCACAGGCCCAACATTTCAGAGGTCAGAGAGCTTTACAAACGTGTCACAGACTGAAGGCAAAAGGCCTAAACACAGTCTTCTGTTGTGCTACAGAAAGGAGCAATCCTTTCAAGATCAGCAAGATCTTTGATGCCTTATGTCCAAGGCAGGGCAATTAAAACAAGCAAGATCCAAAGGCCTGCCAGTACACAGGCTACCTACAAAGACACTTGCTAAGTTTTCAGCAGGTCAGCCAAGCTGACTAAGAGGCACTGCAGCAGTTAGGATGTAGCTGGACCATTGCCATAAAAAAAACCAACCAACCAACCAAAACAAAAAGAAAACCATCTCTGCAAATGTTCATTCCCAGGATTTCCACCGCACCTGGGAATTTTCATTTTCCAAAAAGCCAAAGCTTATTGGTGCTTTCACAGGACAATAACAAGCAGCAACAGTGGTAGGTGGTAGGGAGATCACTTTTAAAAAAGGTGTCCAAGGTTATAAGGCAGGGACTTAAAGTAGTGTATTTGTATACTGATGGCACTGTTGGCTCAAGGGGATGTAATACTTTGCAGCCATTTCCTGTATCATGCCTTTTTTATTTTTCAGAGGCTGAATTAATGTCTCAACAATCTTTAACTCCTCAGCTTGTCCAGTCTTTGCAGGAAAGCCAAGAATGCAAGAACAGAGCATGTTCACACAGCCAGATCTCCTTACCATTAACATGACAGCAGGAAGGGGTGTATGCCTTCGAATGTGGATCATGGAGAAGAGAGGAGGCCACTGTCCTTCCCTGGAAGCCACAAACAGAGTCCTAGGAAAAGACAGGGAGCCCTATGCATTAGCATCCTACATCTAGACTAGAAATGAGATCAGTCACTGAACCAACCTGAGGCCACAAGGCACCCACTCGCTAACCCAGCCCAGGTCTCCTAGTCAAGGCCACAGTTCTGCCTTTAGCTGCACTTTCAGAGAATCATAAAATGGTCTGAGTTGGAAGAGACCTTAAAAATCATCTAGTTTCAACCCCCTTGTCATGGGCAGGGACACCTGCCACTAGACCAAGTTGCTCAGAGCTCCACTTCGGGGGCATTTGGAAGAAAAACCCAGTGTTAAGTTTCCATAGCTCTCCCACAACCAGTTTGTTCAACACAGAGCACAGCCCACCATCAGGACCGCTGGCAGCATCCCCTTGGGTGGCTCATTAGCAGAGACCTTTGTGCAAGTCCAAATTGACCATGAAGGAGTTCAGGCTGGAAACAGGAGCAAGAAAGTCTCACCATCAGAAAAGGGGTTAGTCTTTTCAGTGTAAAGGAAGTGGAGGGATCACAACTTTCATTCCTTTATGAGAAGCTGTGGAGTTTATGAAAGGGGATTGTCGGTCTTGACGCCTATATTTATATATATAAAATGTATATTAAAAAAATGAAGTGCAATTTCCTCAAATAATAGAGAATTTTCAATCCTCAGGTCAGCTGTTGGAAAATATATATTTTGTCATACTGCCAAGAGGCCAGCTATACACAAAACCAGCTACAAAATGAGAGCATAGAGCTCCTTGCCTCCATGCCTCCTTTGACTCATGAAAGGGCAATTAGCAGGGAGAAGGCAATTGCATCCAATTTTATAAATTTAATATCCACAAGCAAACCATGCCAGAGCATCAGCTGGGCTGGAGCAGGGCCCAAAGCAGCTGGGGCATGAGTGTACAACGGGTTTTATTGCTGTCTCTGTGGCTTTGCAGGGGTGTGGCTGGCAGGCAGCCAGGGAGGCCCCATGGATGTTTATATGGACTTTCTGCAGTGATTATGTTAATGACGCCAGGATGGGGGAGAGAAAGGCGATAGGGGACACGAAGAACCTTTGCGCTGTCTGGAGACTTCTCATCCTCAAAAACCACTATCTAGAGGACTAACGGGGAGGATTCTCCACACCTATATTTAATACAGGACTTCAGGCTAGTGGATCAAATATCTCATTATCTTTCATGCTATGAAACATTTCTTTCATTTCAACTGATTTTTCCTTTTGCAATCAAAGCTATGAAACAGAACCTGCTCCAGAGAGTTCTCTCAGCTCCACAGGACCAGTACAACTTACTTCTCTGTGAGCTCTGTCCTCCTCTCCAACCTCAAGGCTCCAATAAGGACACAGAATGTGGTAGACAGAGAAGCTGGAAAGTTAATTTTTCCATGGAACAAAGTGTTTCTTATTGCTACAACAAGACTTTTTGAACATCAACTATTGTTTTAGGAATAGCCCATCCCGATAACATTTCACTGACCTCAAAGTCCTCAAGGGAGAGTTTGCCTTTGGCCAGAGATCCTCACAACAGAGGGACCCTGTGCCCTGCAGAAGTGCAGCTGGGTGAACCCAGTGAAAGAAGAGCCAGGTCTCACCAAGCAGCTGCCAACGTCAACAAAGCTTCTAGTTCAACAGAAACATTGACATTTCACTTTAAACTGGGGATTTAAACTGAAGGGTGGGGGGAGAAGATAAAAATCTTTGTTTGTGACCAGACCTAGCCAGCAAAGTCCAGGCCTGGCCACAAATAGAAAGAACAGAATCTTAGCCAATAGGGACCATCATGCAGTTGACAACGTGAGAGTCAAAGCCTTATTTTTCCCACAGAAATGTCTAAAATGCCATTATGTGTATGGAGAGTTGCACAGGTTGCTGGTGCTTCCCTCTGATTCAGTAAGCCAAAGGAATAATAAATTTGTAGGGATGTGACCTTGAAAATGTGAAGATTCCTCCATTCATGGTTCCAAAGCAGGACAGTGCGACAAGGACAGGGACCACAGAGATCAGGCTTTTGAAGGCTCGCTGCACAAAGCTCTGGAGGAAGAGCAAGCCTGACTTTAGGAACATGTGGTGACCTCTAGGAGACATCAGGTTCAAAAGAGAAAAAACTCTACTCCTAAATCTCGCTTTTTCTACTGTCATCTGCAGGCTATTTTTCCTTATCATTTAGACAAGACTAGAAGAAGTTACTGTTGCCCAGTAATCCAGAGAAATTACAAAGCAACAAAATACTTTATAGGAAAACTACCTCTGAAAGTCTTGCCACGATCACAGTATAAGCTGACCACGCTGAAGAGATAAGAATAGTGGAAAAACTCACCACAGCCACAGCAGGAGAAGCCAGAACATCTTGTGTTCCCAGGACTGTGTAATAGGAGACATTGGTGAGCATGTACCCCACAATTACCGTGATCACAGAGATGATGACAGCCAGGGGGATATTTCTACAAGAAAGAGGAAGACAGACACACAAAGAACACGCTGCTATCCCTTGTTATGCACGGTATTACTGCAGACTGTCACTGGCATTGGTTAGGTGAGCCCACAAACTAATTCCTCCCATGCTGCATTTGGCAAAGCGTGATACCCCAGAAGCTGGTAACCTAAGACAACTTTTTCCCAGCCTTACCGTTCAGGTCTGACCAACTCTTCGCGCACAAAACTGGCCTGAAACCTGGGAAGAAACAGGGAGTCAGTCTGAATCACGCTGAGGGCACCTGTTTGCTTCTCATGAAGTGTCCCCATTCCACCTACCAGCCTGAATATGCGAACATGCCTGCGTAAAAAGCCAGGGGGAGCGTATCCAAAACCAATGACTCTCTGTCAAAAGCATCCTGGAAGTTTTCGGTGTGGCCTGCAGAGGAGATAAACAATGGACATGGAGTAGGGAAATGTCACAGAGAGTCTTCCTTCCCTGTGGGATAACATCCCTTGTACCTCTCATTCAGACCTGGGAGTATTGTTTGTGACTTCCTTGGAGCCAGATATTCAGATTTCTTTCATTGCTTTAATTTGCAGTGCTGTTGCTGACACATTTACTTCCCCACAGTGACAGAAAAAAATCTATCCCTTGTCCAGCTACAGGAGACATTTCAGGAAGGGCAACAGTGACAGATGGTTGTTTCCAACAGAGCCTGCCATGGGAACAGGAGATTGTGGAGAGGAGAAGACTCACGTAGTCCTGTCCTTCCTCCAGGCCCAAAATTAATTTTCTGGGTTGACCCCCATTTTCCCTCTCCAGCCCCCTAAGGAGCTGGACACACACTCCTCTTTGATGTGGTGCAGCCAGCGAGGCGGCAAACTCGGTTCTCACTGTGCTCCCTCCTGTTCCCGCTGCCGGAGCACTGACCCCAGCCCTGCACTGGCCAGAGCATGGGAACTCGGGTGGAGGAGGGAACACGAGCAGGGACTGCCAGTCTGGCCCCCTGTCCAGGCAGGTTCCCTGCCCACCACCCCTGCTTGCCCACACGAGAAGGACACAGACGGAAAAACAAATAGATTTAAAAAGCAGAGGTGGCTCAGATAGAAAACCTGTTTTTCCAACTCCCCCAATTTTCCTACGAGTTCTGTGCTTGAAATAACAAAACAAAACATAACAAAAAAAAACCCCAAAGTCAGGATTTTCTCTAACTCCAAAAAAAAAAAAAAACTTAGAGAAATGTCTAATGGCCTCTCAGTCAAACATAGTTAAAAATAGTTGCATTTCCAACATTTTCAAATCTGGCTGGCTGAAGGTATGGTTTTATGTCTATATTCAGTTTTCCATATTAAAGTCTCTTTAAAAGTAAGAGGCGTGGAGCTTTTCTAGTTGGACTTCACCAGGAAAGGGATGAAATGGCATGGAGCATCTGGAGAAAGTTAGGCCTCTTCTATGGAGGTGCTTCTGCAAGAAGTTCAGAGATGAAATTTGGACATTTTGGTTTGAAATGGTGGCTCAGCAAGTCTCTAAAATAAACCTGAGCCAAAGAGAAGATAATGGCAGAGGAAAAGGCAAAAGTGCAACAACAACAAAAAAAAAAAAAGGCAAAACAAAGCAGGGGAATCAGGCAAACTGGTTTAAAAGGACAAAACTGATTTTTAAGCACAAAAGAAATGAAGTCAAAGTGAAAATAGATTTGAAAAACCTAACCCAAAATGTAGGAGTGGGCCTGTTGGGGTACACTTTTTATGTTCTAAAATGATGGCTGATAAGTCATGGTGCATAAAATAGATTTATTGTCTGCAATGCATTGTCCCTTGTGAGTCACATTAAATACAACCTGTCATACTGGGGTCTCTTAGTGAATTCTCCCTCCAGATGTCACCAGCACTTATCCTCCCCACTGGAGGACCGATGCCAGGGCTCCAGATTGTCGTTTGAAGGCATTCCTAACAATAATGGCTTGGGATTTCTAGCTGCAGGGCAGTCCTTCAGTTCAGAAGCGCTGCCAGCCTGGGAAGGGGAGGGGGGGATGGATCTTTGCATGTTCAAAGGAGCCAGCTCCAGACATCAGAAAGAAACAGGAACATGGAGCCCACTGCCTGTGGTGTTTTCTCTGCAGAGGAAGGTAATAGCACGAAGGGAGGGAGCAAGGAGCAAGCTTCCTCCCTTGAGTGGGAATGACTCGGGTTTTTCTATAAATTGAGGCTTGGATGAAAGCCAGTACTCTTGTATCATTCCCAGAAGATACTACTAGTAGGGTATTTTAGCCCCCACTCTGAATGTGAGCATGCAAGCCTGCAGGATTCCTTTGTAAGTTCCCTTAATTACTGCCCATCTGGATTTGGAGGATAAAAACATTAGCATAAGCCACAGAAAGGTTAGAGATGCCATGACCAGGGTTCGGCTGAGGGCTGGTAACTCATTGCACAGTTGTGCCTGGCTCAGGTCACCAAGGGATGCTGTCACACACCCTTAATGTCCTTCAGATTTGTGCTTTGGAAAGATTTTGAGCCATGCTGGGAACAGGTAAGTCTGACTCCAAAGAAAGACCATCTGCAGAGCAAGGTGCCTGTATGACCCCAGGTAGGACCACACAGCCTAAGGCACTAAGGCCCACTTAGTTTTGAAGAAAGCACCACCTAGCCAGGTGCATCAGCCCAGTGCTATGATGTAGCTTAGTGACAACTACGCTGGTCTCAGATTATCTCCCAAATAATTCGCATCCAGCACATGGACAGAGAAAGCTCCTGGCAGCTAAATGAACACCACACCTTTCACTTGGGATTGATAAAAGCTGTGACAGGCGGGCACATCAAGCACCCTCCCTCAGCCATGCAGCAGCAACACCTACCCTGGGCCAGCAGCATCATCCCTGGCACGATGATGAGTGCAAGAGCCAGGAGTTTAACAACGGAGAGAGCCGTCTGCAGCCGGGCACTCCAGGTGACACTCCAGGAATTGAGGGTGAGGACCATGTCTGGAGAGAAGACCACACTGCTACAGCTGTAGCCCATGTTTGACACGCACAGGAAAAATTACAAAGGCATTCCCTGCTCTAGGGATGCCAGGGACAAGACTGCATCTTTATGCAGGATGCTCAGGGTAAGAGATCTCAGAAAACATCACAGGTGTGGCCCAGTGTACAGCATTTGAAGGTTATGCTCCTAAAAGAGACCAGGATCCTGGTTCCTGCCAGGTCATCCACACCTGTCTGAGGGAAAGGTGCAAGAGTGCTGGGACATCTCAGTAGATGCACTGCACAGCATTGCCTGTGCCAGCACACAGCATCCACAGCAGGCAGGACAGTGTCACAGGTTGTTTGCACCAGGCAAGGAGTCCAAAATCTTGAGCCTTACACCCTCTATCCAGGTGGCATTTGCACAGCTATACATGAAGAGTTTCTGCTCCCATACCTGGCAAAATCTCCCTGACTTAGGGCTCCAGCTGCTCAACAGGGAGGCCCATTCCTCTTCTTGGAGAATACAGTGACCCAAAACCATCAACCACCTTCAATCAGAAAGTTTTGTGTAGCTGAGGAGGTAAGACAGGAGCCAGATCCCACCCTTATTTCAGAGGATATTCAGAGGCACCTTAAGTGCCCCTGGTCTGGGGCAGAGAGGCTCCAGAACTGACAGTCCCATAAATGTTAGTACTTACAGTACCCCATGAGAGACACAAGCTTCACTGCAGGGACAGGGGCTGCACAGGGGGCGAAGAATGGCTCCAGCATGTACCGTCCAAACGCCAAGGCAACCACAGCACTGTTGGCAGGCCTGAAGAGGGGTCAGAGTGGGGGAGGGAACTGAGCACAAACTGGTCTGAGGACAGCCGAAAAACAGCATGAGGTAAAACTGCACAAAACTTGGGAAGGGGTGCAAGTTTCCCCACCTGGCTTAATCTTGCTCACTCATGCAGATGGTGAGTTCCCAGAGTCTTTTTCATAGTTTTTTCCTCAGTAAATGGGTTAAAAACCACATGCTGCAAAAAGATTAATTCCCAACTTGAAAGCAAAAGTTGAGATTAATCATACTAAGCAACGTGGTGTGGTTCATATGTCCTGCTTCATCTCAGTTTACATGAAGGACACAGGTTATTGAGAAGTGAGGACTTCCTTTTTACTCTTAAAAAAAGAAGCCATTCGCAATGTTCTAAATTATTTCACTTGGGGCTAAGCCAGAAAGTTGTCTCCACTTTCTGAATCTGGAGAAACCAAAAAAGTTTCACAATGAAAACAGAAGATCTGAAATAAATCTGGCATCTATTGTCAGTCTCTGAAAAATACCATGGCTCTTGGGGGAAACCAGCTGCCAGAGGAGAAGAGAGATATTCTTCAAGCACAAAACATATTGAACGTGTGTAACTGTTTACTCATTATGCCTTCTTCTTTTTATCACTGAAAAATCTTTAAAAATTGTTCAACTTGTTTCTACTCTTTCCTTTATAAACTGCCTGGACTGTTACGTGGCATCATAACTTTTTGGTTTCTAAATTGTCACTGCATCCAGGAAAAGGCAAACAAACAAAATCTCTTACCTGATAGCAAAAAACTCTGCCCACAGGAATAAGAAGCTTGGCAGAGGCCCTAGCGTCTCCAAAATGTAGATATAATGTCCTCCAGACTTGGTGATTCTTGTTCCAAGCTCTGCATAACACAAGGCACCTGGAAAAGTTCAGGTAAAAGTGTCCCGAGTAAATCATCCCATGGATTTTCCCTTTTCTGTGTGACTTTTCAGGGATTGAATGAATACATTTAAAGTTAGTAGTAAATTAGAGGAAGAAGTACAAATCTTACAAATCTTAAGCCCTGCCTATGTTGGATTTGCTCATCAAAAGAAATCCTAAAACACTTCTCTCATTGAGCACGACTCTACTTGCAGTGGAACTGAGCACTGTTGGATGTGACCCTGTGAAGTAAGAGCATCTCTAGCTGCGCTGTCCACTTCTTCAGCCAGCTCAGGTGGCTGTGGAAGGAGAGTGCAGAGGAACCTGGTGGTGATATGGTCATGACCTTAAGTCCTGTGGCAATCATGCCATATTCAGATCATGCCAATGGTGGCAACCTCAATTTTTCCTGCCTCTCTGTTGGGAAATCTGTGCAGAATCCCTGTTCAAAGCGTAGATGTAGGCAGACAGCTCATCTCATTTTTTCCAGTGGGTCCCTTTACATGCTCTAAGCATGCATTTAAGTGCTCTGCTGAACTCATGCAATGGGACTTGCAATGCCCCGCTTGAAAGAAAAAAAAATCATGAAAGAAAAAAAATCATAAAAGAAAGCAAGTCAGCCTTTTTAACATACTGCAAAAAGGTGTCAGAGAAATGACCAGAGGAGGTCATCAAGCTGATAAAAGGGAAGAAAAAAACCAACAAATTCAGCTACAAAATACGATAGCTTCATAAAGAGGCTCCCAAGGCCCTTCCAGCAGAGTCTATCAAGGGATGCAGGGGAGAGAGAAACCTTTACAAGTGCAGAACTTGGGCTACATGATTAGCACACACATTATCATTTACTGCTCTGCTTGGTTAAAAGAAACACCATGCTCACATTATATCATAAGATTTTCTTCAGGCAAAAGTGTATCAATCACCAAACAACCACACATAAGCTGCAATGTGAAATATTGGTACACATACACTAAGAGCAAGAACCACTCTTGTTGTCATATTAACAATTGAATGCCTCAATTTCTAAACTTGCATGTACGTGTCATGGTGTCGAAGTGGTTTTTTCACATGGAGTATTTCCCCTTTCTTGTTTCTTTTTTCTAAGTTACAACAGAAGAAGAATGTTGAAGTCACCCACTGTAATAAGCATCAGATTTCTCTCTTGGGCTGAGATCTTGCAGTTGTCCCAATAGCACCTTTAGAGAGTTTCTGAGATGGTGATTTTATGCAGTTAATGAAAGAAACTAAAAGCCATGTGTTTTATCCATTTTAACTTTAGGAGTTATATTATTTCAGAAGAACTAAAATGAAACTGTCATCAAAAAGACAACCCTTTGTGAGAAAAGGCTAGTACTAAATGCCAGAAAACGAGCCAAGGGTAATGCACAGAAAGTGGGGCTGAACTGATCTGCTCCATCTCCTGCTCCATGGCAGCATCAGACATACCCACACCATTTCTGACAGACACCCAGACACCCACCCCCAGCTGCTGGATACTCTGCAGTTCCCCAGGCACTCTGCTCTAGAGCTTTGCTATTCTCTCCAACAGAAAGGGGATCCCACATGGCATATTGAGACTGTCCCTTCTTGCCCTTTTCACAGCGCCTATGAGAAGCACAGCACAGCCTTTCCATTCCATTTTAGGAGCCTACATCTCCCTTCCACCTTATAGAAGGGGTCCCCTCATTGTCCTCCAGACTGAGACTCCATCTGCAGTCACCATCACTCCTCTGCCCTGGACTCAAACATGAATTGATATTCACAGATGGTAGGTGCTGGAATTTTGTCAGTCACCCCAGGGGAATCATTTGAACTAACGAGCACCTCCTGGCTTGTTAAACCTTTGTTTCTCTTGCAGTAGAAACCAAGTATTTTGAGTTTGTTCATCTTCCAGCTTTTTATACATGAAAACGTGCAGGCTCTCCTCACCTCCCAGGTGCTTAAGCAAAGGCTGACAAAGCTCACCACTCACCAAACATTGAGAGGAGCCCACAGGCAAACCAGACAACCAGGGAGAAACCCACAGTGCCAGTGTTTTTCAGTACTCCTTTTGGGGAGATAAAGATGCCACTGCCAACCATGCTGCCGATGAGGAGCGAGAAAGCCCTCAGCAAAGTTATCTTTTGCCTCAGAAAGATGGCCTCTTCTTTCTTGTCCTTCCCCATTCTTCTAATCACAGAGGAAGGTCATGCATTCAGAAGCTACAGTCTCCCAAGTGTCCTCAAGGCTCACCTGTAAGACAAGGAGTTAGGGATTCGAGGATCTTCTTTTCTGGACAAGATTTTTTTTCAGAAACCTGTCAAGATCTGTTGAATCTGTTCTCAACTGCAGGACGCACCAAACAAACACAAGTGCACAGAACACAACTGGTATCATCTCTCACATCAGTATAGCTCCCAAGAGGCACTTTAAGTGTTTTCTTCCTCTTCTGTCAAGCAGCACAGAGCATTACATGTTGCATGTCATATTTCAGGATATGATTTGCAAATTTGACTTTGATACCCAGACTGGAACTGGTCAGGTTAGGGTTAATTTAATGGAACCTAATTTGGGGGTACATTGATTTCAGCTTGCGGGCAGAAAACAGATTTAAAGTTGCAAACCTAACAATTTAGACCTTGAGGATCTCTGAGGTTAAAAAACATTAAGCTGCATTAGTTGGTGTGCACAGATGATTTAACCTTTTTTGCTTTCTATCCACCCTTCCTGAATAAACAAGCCTTGTTTTTTCTCACTAGAGTTTCACTTTAGGTGTCAAGCCTTTTTGCTTTCAAAGTATTGAAGAGTCAGAAATACAATTGCAAAACAGAGCATATTCATTACTATCAGACATGTCATTTCTTCCATTAATATAAAAACATTCTTGGTAACAGAAGTAGTGAAGTTTTTCCTAGAAAAGAGGGAACTTCAGAGACTTCAGGGATCACATGAGTTGATCCAGATCTAGTTTGCTCCCAACACAGCAACCTCCCACTTCCCTGCCTTGTCTGTCCCCTGTCTCTCAGTCTTAGGCTGCCACCTTCACCAAGGAACTAACCTTTTGCTCAGGTAGGTAAGGCGAATTCAGATCAGTTACTGCAGTCCAATTTGCTGCAGCAAACCTGTCTGTAGTTTTTGTAACAGCAAGGTAGATACTTTACACTGCTAATTATCCCCGGTAGAGCAGGCAAGGCAAGTAGTAGATAATCCCCACACATCCCCACCAATACTCAGACACTCAGCTTCAGTGCTTTTTTTTTTTTCATTATTCTAATGCAGTAAATTGCAAATATATATAAATTATATATATATATATATATTTGCCACAGCTGCATGTCTGTATACTATTGTGAAGTTACACTGTACATTAGACCCTATTGTATGGATTTATTGAATTATTTAATAATTGCAGTGGTGTGTCTGTGAGGAGATATTGGTCACCTATAGAAGCAAATTTAAGCATCCAGAAAGTGCTTTCTTGATAGTCTGTATTTTCTACCTATAGATATAAATGTCCCCTTAACTTTGAGGGGGACAATTCTTGTTACCAGTCACCCGCGATACTTATTTGCATGCCCTGTGTAAACTCAGTATAACCAAGGGCTTTTCTCCCCCATCTCCAGGTATTTTCCCACCTGGAGACCAGCAGGAGGAAGTGGGGGTTATCACTTTCTCTGCACACATATGTCTAGCACATGCGGAAAGCCCTCTCTCCTGCCAGCAGCGTGAGCTGGTTTCTCTGAGATCATGCCAAGCCTGCACACGCATCTTCCCAATCAAACCAGCCAAGTTTAGTTATTAAACCCCTAATGAGTCCCAGAGGACTCCTTAAGGCTCAGATGGGTCACATCAGCCTCATCTGGTCCCACAGAGCTGCTCCTCAGAGTCCCAAAACCTCACAGGGCTGCTGGAGACAGTGGCTCTGGAGGAGCAGGGAAAGACCCCTGGGAGCTTCCCAACCCCTCAGCTGCAGTTCCCTCAGACACCAATTAATTATCTTAACGTGAAATACCAATATCATCTGGTATTTCTCAGATGAAGTGAGAACCACACAGCATTCATTTGCAGGGGTGAAACACAGAGGCTCACCGAATTGAAACTGAAGAGAGATGCTGTGCACAGCTGTGCCTAAAACACTGTTCTGAGATAATTAAAAGGGCACTTATCTGTTTGGCTGGGCTTTAAACCAAGCAGGTGCATTTACAATCCATCAGACTCCCATTTCTTGCTGGGATCCCGAAGCAGCAAAAGACAGCGTCTCTTTGCAGGCTCTGAAATTACACAGAGACAGAAGGGGAGGAACAAAAAAAAGGAGAGATCAAATCAAATTTGCTGACCAGGTTAATGATCCAAAGTAAACATCAAACTCCGTACTTCTGTCCTCGTGGGTTTTTTGTTTTGGTTTATTTTGTTGGTTTTTTTTTTAAATACCACTGCCATGCAAAAGTATTTGGAGATAAAACAGTCCAATCCAGTAAATCTGAGAAATATGAAATCTATCAGGATTTATTCCAGAAGCTGTTGAAGGAGGAGGAAAAAAGAGGTAAAAGGAAAAATAATATAAAAAGTAATAGAAAGGTATTGAATAACACTTCAAAGAGTCACCTAGCAGAGCCTACCGCTTGGAGAGACCATTCCTGCCTGCTCTGCTTTCCAGCTACAGTCCAACACCAGGCACATTATAATGCAGAGATGTTAATCCTTGTGGCAATGCTTAAGAATATTCACAATGTGCTTGGCACAAAGGAAACAGGCAAAGCTGCTTTTTGTTCACCCCTTTGACTTAAAATACAGGTTCAAATCATTCTTGTCCCAATATGGGATACCTTTGCATGAGACAGATCATCAGTCAGCAGGGCTGGAGAAAAACCTTGCTCAAACCTATTTCACAACTTACCACACATACTGGATCTTTACTCCCTTGTTCTTCATTTATACTGACTTTATTGTTGGTTTGTTTTTTTTAGCTGTTAATCTTACCTCACAGGCACCGCAGCATGGATGGAGATGGAGAAGATAGGCATAAAGAGAAAATCATGTCTGTTATTTGTCTAGAAGCCCCAGCTGAGAGCAGGACCCACTGTGGTCAGCACAGAGGCAGAGTAGATGTTACTCTGCTGAAAAGCTAGTGAGATAAACAAGCAAGTTGGAAAAAGCAGAGGAGGGAGACAGCATCATTCTCAGCTGGGGAGCTGAGACCTAGAGCAACCAGTGACCTTCCTCCTCCTATCACACAGGAAGTGGGTGGCATCCCTGGGAAACAGACTGTACCTCCAGAATTCCACTTCAATGACCTATCCCCCCAAAAAACACCCCAGCTACTAGGGAATACTCCTAACTATTTACAGCTGTTTTCTTTGTGTGGGCCTCAATCAATACCACACAGCCAAGAACAGGTTAACCCCTTCCTTTTCACACTGCAAAAGATGCAGGCGTCAAGCAGTTCCTCACAGTCCCACTGTTTTTATTTTTTTTGTGTGCCAAAAATGTCACTCCAATTCAATGTCCACCACAAGGCACAAGATCTAACTAAATAAAATCAGCAGTGAATGGAAGCTTTTTTATTCATGCATGAAAGTAGCATAAATAAGCTTTAATGAGGCTGGTGGTGGTCTGTTCTGGGAACTCAATCAGAAAATCTATTTAGGAGACCTGAGAGATGTTTGTTTACAGACCAATATGAACACAAGAAACACACTGAAAGGACAAGACATGCAGCTCTACTTCTTTTCAGCTTTCTACAGCTGGTTTGCCACCCTGGATAAGAAACTGAAAGGGACAGTAGTTAATAAATCAGACTCAGGCTCACAGTCCCAGATGTAGTAATAAATCCATGCAATTGCCTTAGATGTAAATGTAAAAATAATTTCCATTGGCTTCTCTTTCTATAGAGTTTCACAAATATAGTCTTGTGAGTTGTCTACCAAAAGACTACTATTTTGTAACATATCTGCCTTAATGATATTTTTTTTTGCCTTGACTGCAAAATGGCTCTTGGTTCAGCTCACACCATATTTATCATCTCATTTAGGCATTTCCAGTTGTCCTTCAGACAAGGGTGACTTTTTCAGGAGAGGAGGCTCATGATATGGTAAGTCTGGACCTCTTGATGATATGAGGATGACCTTTTAATAGAGAACCTAAAAAGTGTTGAATCCACACTTTACCTCTTTGGCTAGAAATTAGACTAAACCAAGTCTGGTTTTCAAGCAGCTAAATTGCTGTTGCTTTCAGAGTTCCTTCCTACCAGGATTTATATTCTACAGCAAGTTTAAAGTTCTTCATTATGACCAGTCTGCAAAGCAGACACTTCAAAAGAAGATATTTTAATAATAACTTATCAATAATATTATTATTTTTTATTAAATATTATAAATAATATTCCGTTTCAGTCTCACAGAATGTACAGATCATATGTCATCCCACTTTTCTAAGTATTCAAGTATAACTCTCCATTCAACTGCCACAAGGAACTTGTACTTCTATGTATCCAGAACTAATTTCCCATTAATGTTGTAGAGGAATATGGACCCTTTCATGAACATTTCTTCCTCACATGTTGCCCGTGACACACAAAACACAAATATGGGAGAGATGCACAACTGATTAAAATAGACTCAAGTATTCTTCTACAACACTAACTATTAAAGACTATCAGGAAGGTATACCAGCATCCCTGTGAAATGAACTAACATTCATAAGTTTTCCTTTCTTACAAGCAGAAGAGAATACCCAAGGCACTTGCCTCCCAGCCCATCAGACCCAAAGGAGCAATACCCAGGGGACCAGGCACTGGGACACAAAAATCCAAGGGGAAAAAAAAAAGCCACTTAACAAGATGCTGTCTCACGTAGTGGTGCTTCCTGAGGCCAACATCTTGGCTCTACAGTATGTCTTGTGGGGCACAATGCAGGGAACTGCCCTTAGAGGTTTGTTCTTTTGTGGATGGCTCTCCAAGTAGCAAGCTGTTTTCACTCTCCAGATCAGACCTCCTCCCTGGAACAAGACAATTTGTCCTATTTGAAACTGTTTTCTTAGCTGCGTAAGACAGAACACAAACAAAAATAAATCTAAACATTTCTAGCAGAAGACACCCAACAGAGAAGTTAACGCTGTAGCAAAGTACAGCCAAAATTTTCCCAAATGAGAATTCTTCTCAAGCACTTCAAATTAAAAAAAAATAAATAAATCCCATAACAGAGAAACATACCCCCTCATTTCAACAGTTTGTGGCACTGCATGAGTGCTGAAGTCTAAGGGTTTATCTGCCTTTGATCTGGAGCTGGGCAGTGCCAATGTTCAACAGCTCTCAATCCTGCAGGGAAAATTCCTCCATGAACCAGGTCTTTGTTCTACCTCCTGCCTTGGCTGAGGGCTCTAAAAGACACTGCTTCCTAGCCACTGCTTGGTGACTTAGCAAAGCAAGTTTAACAGCTTCACGTTATTGTGTGGGGAGCTGTTACTCATCCCTGGGACTGTGGAGTTGCTATGATGGTAGTCTTTATCAAGGC
The DNA here is from genome assembly GCF_001604755.1 of Lepidothrix coronata. Classification (NCBI taxonomy): domain Eukaryota; kingdom Metazoa; phylum Chordata; class Aves; order Passeriformes; family Pipridae; genus Lepidothrix; species Lepidothrix coronata. Next base: position 3,157,717 of record NW_016690190.1, read on the forward strand.
CAGTATTCCCATCAGTGACAGGCCAATGACACCATCATCCAGAACCACCCTGTGCTTTAGAGTGGCAGAGTAATCACAAAGCCTCTCCATAAATATTCTCCAAGAACAAGACACATTTCCCGAATGGGGGAAAATGCCAAAATAGCCATGTTCATCACCAGCTTTCCTCACAAAGAGGTAATTGCCCAGTAATGCAAGCTATTTTATCTTGCTATGGAGTCAGCTCTCTCCAGGTGAAACTCTGGAGTCAGAGGAAACTCTCCCCTGCTTCTACTATTGTCAGATGGTGGGCCCCATCAATGGGGGCTCCTGATCTACCCCTGCTTTAACCATCTGGAATGGAATCCTTTGAGAACTAACTGCAGTAATAAGACTCCTCTTTCCATATTGCCTCATATATTACACTAGTTTTCCCCTTAATCTCACTGCAGTGCTGTTGATTTATCACCCCAGGGCTCCAGCTCCCTTCAGACTCAACCACAGTGCCTGGGTTTGCTTCTTCTCTTCCCACCTTTAGGGAATTCAAAAGAAAATTTAAAGACTTAAAACCAACAACCCTTTACACCTGCATTAGCCACTCACTTTGACTGCTGCTCACTGCCTAATCCATAGTTAATCCTCCACGTTTTATGCTAAATCACCCACTCTGGCACCTGACTTGCACACAGCCCAAACTCTGCCTTCATCATACCTCAGGGTGGGGGGGACTTTCTCCTTTTGGCCTTTCTGCTCAGCTGTTACTCATTTATTAAAATATAAGCCAACTATAAAATTACGCTGGAAGGAACATGTTTCCTTGTTAACCCTTTTTGGCTCTTACCCAGAATTTGTCAGGCTATGGGGATTTACATTTTACTGTGCAAAGTTTCAGATTAATTGCTCACCATTCCCCATGCCTCTGATGGAAGGAAGAGGAACAAGAAGGGTTTTCTCTGACCAGAACCACTACCTCATCCCCCATGAGACAACACAGGAACAGACAGGGTCTGTCCTGGGTAGCAGGGAGCAGCGACTTAGACAGCAAACCCTCTGGTCAGAAAGAAAATGGGTCTTATGCTCAGCCCTGCCAGCACATTCAGAGCATCTCTAGCCCAGATGAGGGTATGGACTGTGCTGGCAGCTGCCAGACAAGGGTCTTGGTGGGTGACACGAGTGAGAGGAGGTTTTGTTAAGGATGGCAGTTAATGAGAGGAGAGGGAAGAGGGGAGGGGTGTGCATGCTCCATGGTGGGAGCAGCTTGGGCAGAGCTGTAACCCCTTGCCTGAAAGGAACATCTGCAATTGTGCACAGAAATCCCACACATCATTATATCTCCTGGTTTAGAAGAGGTGAGGGAATAAACATCTGTCACTGGAGTCCCCATGCCCTTGCAGCTACAGCCCATTTTACCTGCAGCAGAATCTGAAGTGCAAAGAGAGAAGGAACACAGACTGAAGGGCCATTAGAGTCCTGATCACAAGGAGGAATCTTTGTAGAGCTTGCTACAAAGTGGCATTTGGCACCGTATCATCTCAGGAATGAGTAGGCAGCCCCTGCCAGCTTCCCAGAGCCAGAAGGATGGCACCAGAAACTAACCAAACACCTAACTCACTTGTTTTTTCAGGTAACATACAGGTCCACCCCTATTTTCACTTGTATTTAATGAGAATCAGATTCTAGGAACAAGAGTGTCAACAAAACCAGATCAACATGCTCACTGGAAAGGTTAAGCCAACACAAGGGCATGTTTATTCAATTTTAATGTAAGTACAGCCATAGAAGTATCTGCTGAAAAGGACTTCTGGGTGTCTCTGGTCCTGTCTCCCATAAGAAGCAGGACTGTTGCCAACACTAGCTCAGATCATCCATGGCTTTGCCTAGCCAAATCTTAAAACCCTTTGAGGTCAGAGAGTCTCTGTCCTCTCCGGGTAACCTGTTCCAGTGCTGCACCACCCTCCCAGGGAGAAGCTTCTCCCAACGGCCACCCTGAATGTCCCAATCACTTCTTGTGGCTGTCATCAACAACCATATCATCTACCACTCTGGAGGCCTTCAGGAGCTCAACCTCACGTGTTGTCCCTGCACAGACCAGCTCATACTGGTCTTTGGTGACGGTCCTTGCCACCCCTCCCTCTCCTGCAAACAGGGCTCCACCAGCCCCCAGAGACTCACTTCTTTTCGGGTTTCCCTAAAGTCCATGGACTCAACACAGCTGCAGCTGTGATGGCTTAAGCACAGAGAGCTACAGGCAAGTGAAAGGCACCAAGAGGATGTTCCCTTCCAATCTGGAGGCCCCAGTATGCGCTCTAGCATGCCTGTGATATCCCCCGAGCCCCACACCCAAATGACCTCCAGCCTTGGGAGCTCTATTTTTGGCTCTTTTTTTTTTTCTCTCTCCTTTTTCCATCCTGGACTTTGAACCTCCCTATGATCTTGTCCGCATGATTGCATCATTCATGGCAGGTAAGGTTAGCATGAATAGAAGGAAGAACAAACAGCACTTCACACAGCACGCCGGCAGCTGGGAGAACCTGCAGCCAGCAGAGGTTACAGACCCCAGTCAGCTCTAATAAAGACCTGCATCACTGGAAGGGCAGGAACTACAATTGCGATTATTCATGTTGAAACAGAGGTCACCGCGTCTCCTGCTACAGAGGCAAATCTGAGCACTGTGGGGTATCTCAGGAGGAGGTTTCCTTTGTGCACAACACTGAGCTCTGGGCCAGGGCAGCTCACCAAGGCTCTACTGCAGGCCATACAAAGGAAGAAACACCATGTGTTTTCCTTGTCACTGTGGCTCAGCACAGATGCAGAATATGTGTGGAGAGAGGAAGGAAGGATTTACTGTTACAGGATTGGGCCACAGCCATACAAGGCACTGGGATTTGGGCTCACTCTGGCCAGTACCAAGGAGTCACCATCCTTAATACGGAAAATCTGAATTCAGCTCCTCTCCTGGATGCCATAAAACAATACCAGCCAGAATATCCCTAGCCCCTGGCCTCTTCACACAGCTCCATCTTGGGAGTACTTGCTGCACCTGCACCAGCAGTTCAAACCTCTGCTGTTTCTGTCTCCAGCTGATTTGCCATGTAAGACAAGAGTGGGACGCCTGTTCAGGGCAGCTACTGCTTACCAGATAGGAGGGGGAACAAGGAGACTGTTTACCTGAGGAAGATCACTGCTCTGGCAGGGGCTGTGGCACTATCTGTGGCACAATGCTGGCTGCCGTGCGGGATCTTCTCTGGGGCATCAGTGGTTTTTGAGGTGCCTCATGTGAGTGAGAACATGGCAGAACTCAGGACATCTGTACAAATTCCAGATTGATGTTGCTGCTCAAATGTAATTATGAAAAATAATTACAGCTAAGGAGAAAGAAAATAAACTGGCATGCTGTGATTGATGTAAGCATGTAACAGCCTCCACGTGTCACTGGGACCAGCACAATCTGCATCAGCTGAGGTGCTGCTTCCAGAAACAGAAAAAACACTTCCAAGGGGAGCAACTGCACAGCTGGGGCCAAGCCCTTGTTCCCTGTCACAGTGCTGGTGAACCATGTGGGTCTCCCGTGCCACACAAAGATGGGTTTTCAGGGACACAGGGCCTCTGGCCACAGTTTGGGCTTCTGTGCTTGTCAAAGCTTGGGGCTGAAGCATGATCAGCTGAAATGAGTTAACTAGATGTCAGGAATACTCCTCAGTCCTGTTCAGAATTAGACCTCTGGGCCACCAAGAGTCCTTACTTTTAACCAGCAGTGATGCTGAGCATCCCCAGACCTCACCACCACCACCACAAGGAGCTGCCAGCCCCTGCCAACCACATTCCACCCCAGCATGGCCCCTGCTTACAGCTGACCTGGCCCACTGGTGCTGAGCCTTGGAGAGACACAGAAACAAACCAAGAGCGAGGTGATGGTCATTGTTGCTCACTGGATTCATCCACTATGGCCAAGGTTGTCAAACAATCACCCTCTCCTTTCCCAGTGTCTCTTTGGCTACCATCTGACAGGCATCCTAACAAAAGTTTAATGCAAAAAGCCGAGAAAAAGTTACCATTCCAGAGCAAACATCCAGATCAAAGCCCCAGATCAATGGGCCATATATACATTGTGCAACTGTACTGACATGCAAAACACATCTTTCTGTACTTTCATAAAGCACATCCAGAAAGAAGATGCAACATATCCTGCAGATCAACGGCAAGAAGACAGTAGGAGCAGCATTAAGAGATTAGCCCAGATGCATTTAACTGGTTCTACTTAACACATGACTCCTCAGCAGCAGGTACAGAGGATATGAGACCATTAAGTTCTGGCAATTCCTTTAACTATCTCAACCCTCCCCAGCCACCTACTGCTGTTTTAGATGAAGGAAAGAGTTTATTGTGTTCTTTTCCCCTCTTCCTCCCCTATATTCTTTCTGGTTTATCCTGAGAAATGTAATTTTAAAAAGTGCCAGCAGAATGCTACACATGTGTGTAGCTGACAGAGAAGCAAGCAGTAATTTCAGCCCCGAGATGCAAGAAAGCCAACAAGTCTGTCCACAGGTTTCAACAGGCTTCAGGTTAAGACCTTTGGGCAAGGAAGGAAAGAACAGCACAAACCCCTGTGCTTTGTTCACACCCTCAAGTAGCAAGGAGCTGGGATGCTCGAGGTGAAGCCTTTGGGGGCTGTTCCATCCCCAGGGAGCTGCACGACGCGTGGAACACGGAGCAAGCCAGCAAGCACATCCAGCACTGGATGTTTCCACCCAAGTGGGATGCCTGCAGATGGTTTTTCCAGGAGGGCTCGGAGACAGCTTGAGGATTTTGCTGCTGAATCAGGCTTTCTGCGGCACAGGCAGCGACCACACCACTGGCACCGAGCCCTGCAGCTGCACAACGCCTGGCACGCGCCGCCGGGGCTGCGGAGCCAGCACGGACAATCTTGGGGGGACACAGGCTTGCCGCAGCTGCTCGCTCACTTTCAGCTGATGGCATCACTGGAGGTTTGTGTCCTCTCAGTGGGAAAAGCTAAAAAATAAGCACCAGAGGACAAACCACAGGAAACACGTCCCTTTCTGGGAGAGAAAGGACTTCTTGTACAGCACACGCCGTAGACATCGGAACACAGAGGAGGGGTGTAGATTTGGCACTCAGGCATAAACAGTATGTCCCTGCTGTACCACATCACTAGCTGCCTTAGGCTTAAATATTTTGGTTGTTCATCTAAGAGCAAACATGTTCTGAAATATGTAATTGTCAGGCTTTTCTGGGAGCTCTTCAAATGCGGTACATCTCTGCCCCTTCTCCCAGACAGCTTCCACCTGCAGGGAAAGATGGCCCTGTCACTAAAGGCTTTGTTTTCAGCTGCCACCGTTTGTCTCTGCAGAGCAAGCAGCCAGGGCCATTTTATTTCCTGCTTTCCTGTAGATTCTCCAGAGCAAGAACTTGTTGAGCACAAAGGTAGCACGGACCTTGGCCAAGCTCTGTGCATGCAACAGCAATGCAAACGTGTATATTCTCCTTCCTTGTTTTGCTTTGGTGCAAGTTGTCTTACACAGGACTTAGGATAAACACAGATGCAATGGCCCCCCTAGATTTTGGTTCTCCTGAAAACCCCATAGCCCATGCCTGCCAGCTCCTCTCTTTTGGCAGCTAGCAGGGATGGGCAGCTAAAGGTACTTCTGAGCGAGACACTCTGCAAGTGTCTCACTCCAGCTGGCAAGGGCAGGGGAGACACAAGTAAGAGCAGCAGCTCTGGAAAGGGAAACAACAGGGGCAAAGACGGGGGAATCGGAGATTAAAACATCAGATTGAAAAGGAACAATGAATCCCTGGTGGGGAATATAACTGGGGGGGTTGAGCAGGAACAGATTGCAGCTCAGTAATAAGGCAGACGGCATTTTCTTTGTGATCTGCAAATCCATTTGGGCTTTCTGACAGACAAAGACCCCGCGCTATCCAGAAATCAGCTTGATACATGACCTGCCTCCCTCCGCCTTCCGTGACAATGGCTGATGGAGCAAGCAGCTCAGGCAGAGCCCACCTGGCCCAGAAGCACAGGCTGAGGTCAGGCTGCTCCCAAGGCCAAGTCCTTGCAGTACCCCTAGGGGGCAGGACATTGTCAGAGCCATACCTTCCTGGTGCCTGCTAAAGTAGAATGCTCCAAGTCACACAATCCTGTAAAAATGGTCAGGATGCTCTGCTTGGTCTGCAAAGATGAGGTGACAGCTCAGCATCATAGGCAGAACCCCAGACATGAGGGGCTGCCTAGAACCATTAAAAGATGGCTGAGGGCAGCTGGCAAAACACCATCCTGCTGCAAGAGTTCTTGGAGTAGTAAGACTGTGGCTCCTCTGTCAGGCAGGAAAGTTCCAGCCACATGGTTTCCATCTGTAAAGGCTGCAGACAGAAACTGAATATTTCAGGGTATGACACCCCTGAAGCAGGGACGTTTCTACCAGCCATCAACACCAGTGTTCTGGCAGTGCTCAGGCATTCTTGCAAAACTCTTCCAGGGAAGTAGGGAGGAAAAACAGCAAGCCTCAGATCCTCACATCTAGCCCCCACACCTCAGTTCCCTGTATTTCATTAGGCAAATAATAGCTCAGGGTCAATAGCATCAGCCTCTTTCCTGGAAATGAACTAACCACAGCCAACTCTCAGGTTGCCAAGCTGGGGAGCTGGGGGTGCAGGCAGAGGTCCCTGCCCTGCAGTCAGCTTCTTTTAGTGTCTTTAGCACAACACTACTTCTATGACACTAGGCAATAGCACATCTCTCCTTTGTTGTGGTCTTGGTAACACACATGTATGAAAGACAGGGCAAGCTCCCACCCACACACTTGGTTTCTTCACTGAAGCCTTGGCAGAAGTGCTGAGGAATAAATGGGCAGAGAAGGTCCATTTGTTTTCTTTCCTGCGGGATAAAGAGATTATAGCTCTCAATTATCAGACTGATACTTGCCTTTAGATTACATCTGCCAAACAAAAAGACAAAGAGAAATTCAGCATAATCAATCGCCCTGGGAGCACAGTGCACCTGATGGCCCACACAGCTCAGCTCTATAATACAAATCATCCTGAACATTCACTGAGAGACGTCCTCTCTCCTACCATTGACAGGGTGCAGCCATCAGCAATCTCAGACACAAGACCTCCATGAGGAGGACAAGGCAATGAGAGGAGCCTGGCTACGGAGGAATTGATCATGGGTCAGCCCTTTGAGACCCACCCTTGCCATCAGCTGACATGGGCTCTCCTTGACTAGCAGTCAGCTCATGTGATAGGTAGGGGGACAGCTACAAGTCTCACCTAAGAGCATTTTACAGTGTTCCTTCTAACACAAGAAAGTCAAGACCGTGCCACGTGGAAGCATTGTAGACTGGTCTTGTGTTGCCACTGTGCTTGCAAATGCACAAATAAACTTACATACTTCTTGTCTACACATCCATTTAGATGTTACCACCAGTTTTTCATGGATCATCGTATTTAGTTTTGTATTTTCCTCTCCTGTGGAAGGTTGCATCATGCTGTGGGCTTAAGCTCACTGACCCTTTACAAGCCACCTCTGGCCTTTTATTTTGGAATGTTTGCTTACAGAGGGTACTGGTACTATGTTTCTGGCTGGAGCTGGCACAGCACTTAGTGTTAAGAAAAGCTCATCTGCAAGTTAGTAACGTCAGGGCATTTCTGGAGAGTAACAACAAATAGGTAGGCACTGTTTACAATGGATCTCAGACCTTCAGTCACTAAGGTGCTTTGCTTTATCAGTCTTGCTTTGCAAAGGACTGAGTATCAGCCCTTGTGCTTTGTTGAAGTGATGCTCCTGCCTTGTATGAAGAGACACCTCAAAATGCCCCTTTGTCCCAATTTCCTTAAAAAAAACAAACTAAAAAAATTGTGCTCCTGCCATAGAAACACCATGCAAATCCTCAGGAGCTGATTTTTCCAGGGAGATTCCTTACCTCTAACACTGTTGATAGAAGGTCAATATTTAACAGAACACATGCCACAGAGATACACTTCTGTTTCTGGAAATAAACCCGAAGGCCATATTGCACATGACGACACAACCCCAACTTGACATAAATTTACCACATGGCCCTGAGGACAGCCATGAACTGAATCTCAGAAAGCTGGCTGGATTTACCTGCAGACTGGTGAGAAGATGTGAGGGAGAATAACTCAGTTAGTGCAGCCCTGAAAAGCCATAGTCATTTCAGGGTCTACATAAAGATTCTTCCAAAAGACATTTCAAACCCAAAATGAAAAGTGCAACATCAACTCAAAGTACTTCCAATTAGGAAAATAAGCTGCAGAGCAGAGGCTTTTTGTAATATAAAGTAGCAATAAAATGCCTTCAATTATAATAATTTCTCAGCCCAGCTGAACCACATGTGGCCTTCCAGAGTTGTTGAATCATAGTATATGTAGATTTCATTGGGATCCATTTTTTTCTTCTCTTTGACTTTCCTCAAATCATTTCATTTTAGTGGCAGAAAGATTGCAAGATGAATCCCAATAGGCATTTGAACTTTTTCTTTCCTGTGACACTCAAGTAATGCCTTTAACCAACAAGAACAAACACAGGAAATCACATTGGATTCTCACCTGTCCTCCCTCAATGAGTGAATGCCTAACAACTGATGACTGGTCTAAAACCCTTCTGAATGTTTTACTGCATGCACAAATGTCCATGGAACTCTGTGGGAACTCTGGGAGTCAGGCAACTTACATCAGAGCAGGGAAGCTGCAGGGAGATCAAAGAAACAAGAAAAAAGTAGAAGGTTACAAGACATTACTCAAGGAAACCCAGCAGCAAGATGCCTTTGCTCTACCTTCATCCCCATGACTCCTCATGGGTATCTTCAGCCACCTACAGTAACATCCAGGACTACAGTGTTGGGTTTCTGACAGACAGGACTACTGAAAATTATCAAGCCTACCAAAGAAACAAAAAGCCCCTACAAATCCAAGCCACAAAAACTGTTGTGAGCTGGTATTTCCACTTCCCTCCTCTCTCCCTCAGCTTTCACCCGAAAAAGCTATCAAGTCAGTCAAAAAAACATTTTGGGTTTATTTTAAGGCACTGGCTGTTTTGCAATTTAAGTCCAAATTACTTTGAAATAAAAAGAGTTGTTTGCTTTTTTTTCCCCTGAAGAAAAGCAGTATTAAAACCTAATCTCCTTTCACACATGATGTAGGTGCAAGGAATTAGCACTTTCCCTGCAGAAGAATGCTGTGGGAAAGACAACCCAGACACATCTCCTGGGTTCATGGGAACTGGAGGCAAACTTGAGGACCAGCTGAGAGATGCAATAAAAAGATTGGCTTTATTCTATTGTAGGAATATCCCTTTGACTGTGACCCTGCCATTTTAGCCATGGTTTCTCTGGGGTACATCATGCCTAACATCGCCCACTGTACATCCCTGACAGCAGAGGAAGTGCTGGCCTCCAAAGCAGTAACTGGGGTGAGTGCAGCCCTTTGTTTTTACCGGATATTTTCAGGGTAGCACAGAAAAAGCAATCACATCTGGGACCACCTCAAGGGGCTGTTGGCAAAAGTCCAGAGGCTCCATAGAAGAAGCAGCAGATTGCGGATTTCGATGCCTTCGGCAGGATGTCTGTTTCCACAATGGCTGGGGAAGGAAGCAATATAAAGGGAGATGGTCTGATAAGAGCATGGCTATGATAAAAAGACTCTGTTCAGTATTAATTTATTTCACCAAGAAGAAAGGTGCCCACAGTCACTGAGTTACAGACATTAGTCTCTTGCCTCAGTGAAAAGGGAACTGGTTAGTCCTGAGGAAATGTTAAATACTGGATTTTAAAACGAGTACAAAAATAGACAGAAAGCAGAACAGATGTGACAGACAGTGGGTTCTTCTCATCCATCCTGCAGTTTTACAGAAACTTTTTACAATTCTTTTCCCAGCAATTTCAATGCTCGTGGCTCTCTCCTGCTTTGCCCTGAACAAAGGAAACTTTAGCAGCTGCAAGGTGAAGCTCTGCGCTTTGTGAAATCAAGCATCACTTCCATAATAAAAACTACCATCCTTTAACTTACAAATTTGTTCTGCTGCCCTTGAATAGCTGGGAACATTCACACTAGTGAGCAGAGTGGCATTACTAACCTGCCTATAAAGAGCTTTACTAAAATGTTAAAAAGTGCTGTACCATGTGAACACTCCCCTCTTCTGGCTGCCAGCTGATCTTTATGCCATCTTGGCTTGTTTTTTTACAAAGAGGAAAAAGAGAGATTTGGGAAGTGAAGTCTGATGCTGGAATTCCCTGTATAAGAGGCTATTCACAATACGATGAATCATTACATTCTCTCACCTCCCATGACATCTGCCCATGATGGCACGTTGTCCCACCTGTTCCCTGTTTTGGGTCGTTTTGCCTTTTCCAGGTGTAGTTTTATTTTGTCCATGTCAAATGCCAGCACTGACAGCTGCAAGGGGATGGCTGCCCCCACACTGCTTGGATTTTAAGTTCCTTCTTTGGAGAAATTCTGACAAGCTCGCAGGGAGAAGGCTAACGCTGCAGGCTGTGTCATGAGCTCCTCCTGGTGGTCAGGAATACTGTTATTAACTTCCCTGTGTTTCGAGCTCAAAAATAAAAATACAGCTTTCTGACACTATGTGTTTCTTGAGTATAAAAGAGAAGAAACTGGAAACATAAAATAAACCATATATTCTGGGAGTGATGTAAAGGCTTTCATTCCTCAGTGCTTGCAGATGTGGGTAAAGGGAATGAACACATCCCTCATGTTTATTTTTTTTCCATAAAAATCAAGAGTTTCACATTTTATTCCTAGCAGAAGAAATAACTTCGTTTGCTGCAGTTTCCACTCTTGTATGATCCACAGCCAATGAAATACACCCTTCCTAAATATTTATGCCTGTTGAAGCATTCTCCATGCTGAGTCTGCAGGGCAGGAAGAGGGAAAGAGGAAGGAGTTATCCCTGTCACCTTCTGAGATTGGGATGGAATGGACAGAATGGGAAATTCTATTCTACTCAAACAGCATGGGTAAAAATATTACAGAAAGCTAAATTATAGGTAATCCTGTCTCAAGATGTTAACCAAGTCAGTTTGTTAGGCACTGCACGAGCATCCAGCATCCAACAGCTGCCGTCCCAGAAAAGAGACATCACAAAGAACAAGCAGCAACACCCAAGTGAAACAACAGGGAGGAAAGAAAACAATACAATAGTTTTTGCAGAGATTGTCACTAGCAATGTTCTCCACTCCCTTTCTGGCTAGCCATTAGAATATGATATTATGGCATTGCAGAGCATCTTCTGATTTCTTTTAACAACAAGTTATTTAAATATATGAATATGCAAATAAATGCATAAATGAAATTATATTAATTCATTATACACTCTCTACTAGCCAGGTAATAGAAACAATGTTGGCATCAGATCTGCCTTTGCTCAGAGCCTTATTGTCAAAAACTGACTTGACATACTGGGAAGTTTTCAGGACGAGGCATCAGACAGTCTTCCTCAGGGTGTGCTACCAGACCAGCATTAATCCTGCCCATCTTCAGTACAAAGCCAAGACGCCTCATGTCAGAGCTATTAAACTCAACATCTCAGATTAGAAAGACTCTTTCTAGAAATGTTTTGTCGGGATATTCTTCTGATGACTCGGCACAGAATTGTTCGACAGCTGATCTAACATCAGAGGGGTTGTTTTTCCTGCAATCTTCAGCATCTCTTCCTTTTTTTCTCCCTTCTTCATGATCACTGTTACTTATTCCACATAAGAGGTGCAAACCATGGGCTTCCAAAACCTAGTTTTTGCTCAGGTACTGTCACACAGAGAGAGAAGTGGATAACACCAGAGATCAGAGGCACAGCCTGGCTCTGTGGCAGACTGCATTCTTGTGCAGACAGTAAGTACCTCAGCAGTCAATCCTTACTTCTGGGAAAAGCATGGATTAAATGACATGCATTACACATACACAGAAATATGTGTCTTTTCTTCTGCACACCTCTAAGATACCTTACAAAATAATACTGATGCAGGTCCTATGTTTGAAAGTGATCTAAAAGTTCCTTGTCATAACATCTCCAGGAGAGAAAAGTCTCTTTTTGTAAATTTTACTGTTACACCTTTTAATTTCCCAGCTATTGATGATGATCTCGATTGTGTTGATTTGAAAGCCCTTTGGGCTGTTGAGTTTTACCAGCTGTTCACAGGAATGGCAACCTTGGGGCTCACGCTGCATCATTAATCAGCACCTTAAGAAACCAACATCATTTGAGGAGACAGGAAAATCAACTAACAAGAGTTGCACTAAGAAATGTCCCCAAAGATACAGAGAATTTGAAAAATGCAGAACGGAAGGCCAGAGAGAGCTTCCATACAAAATCACATGAATGAAAAGGACTCAGTATTTCAATGCAGAAACACTGCAAAGCATACACAAAAAACTAAGTGGAGAAAAAGTAAAAATCAATATAGATCCCTAAAATGCCCAGTGTAGCCTTCAGCTACAAAAACTAAAAATCTGTAGAAATAATCCATTTAATGCTTTTCAGACTTGTGATTTTTAACTTGCATCACACTTGGCTGCAACAGTATACAAGCCAAAACATGAGAGAAGTTAAACAGATAAAAAGAAAAAAATTTGGAGAGTCAGTAAATATCCTCCAGTTCAGATCCTTTGCAAAATCAGCTAGAATTTGCATCCGTTATACCCCAATCTTCCGAGCAGCTGATAAAGAAATTCAAGAAGAGGGATCCAGAGATCTTAAACAATTCTCCAAGAGGTCACATGGTTTAGATGTTTGGTTTAGATGTTTTTATAGAAAAGGAAATGTGTCTATTTAATGTTCTTCCATTCTGTTACTGCAGTGACTGAAATGCTGATGATTCAGTGCTAACTTGGTTTTCCAGCCAAAGCTGCTACATTATTAGGTGGCTGGAACATTGGACAAAGCTAGATTCCATGCAATTTCATTCAAGGTAAGGAAGAATGAAACAACCAAAATGACAATGGTTCAGAAAGAACCTTTCCAAAATTGCAAAACTGAGAGGTTCATTCCATATTATGCCAGTAGTGTAAGTGAAAGACTGATATGGAAAAGTAAGATTTAAATATTACTTCAAAATACAAAAAACTCAAGCTGACCCCCAGGGGTTGCACACATCATTCCAGGTACCAGCTTGGATAACTAACTCCATGTTATTTTCTGTCATTTTTACCACAGAAACATGCTTGACCTCTCCAAACCTGACATCCATGCAAAGGACAGGAAGAGGCCACTGAATTAGGAAAACACCAAGGAATCCTTCCCTGTCTGGATGCAGTACCCAGTGGGCAGTGCCTAGGGATGGGAGCCATCCTCTAGGATGGCCTCGTGAGACTGATCAGACCTTAGTCTGGCTTATCCCCACACACAGGGAAAAGCAAGGACATCTTTTGGGGTCTCATCCCCTCCATCCTTTTCACCACATGGGCTGGCAGGGTTTGAATAATCTGCTGACTGGACAATTACTCTGCCCTTGCTGCTTCCTTCCCTCACCAGTACACCCCAGAGGCCCTTATCATATTAGCAAAATAAAGGTTAAGATATAGCAGCACAATCCAAAGCCTTCCCCCTAAATAAATTCCTGCACAGGGGAAAGCAACTCCCAGGCAGCAGAGGGTCATCCTACCTCCTTCCCAAAGTAGTCTAGAAAAAGTTCTGAATGATCTTAAGTCTTGATCAAGGATCTCAAAAGAGCAAACCATAGCATCCCCTGAAAAGCCTTAGAAGCACAGATACATATTTAAAGATATGTCACTACATCAGCTGAGGCATTAACTCTACCCTCACCAAAATCATTATATGCACCATCAGTATCTGAACTGGTCAGAAATTAAAGGTAGCCAAGGTGTGCAAATCTAAGCAGATTATTCCTTAGAAAAGGAAAACCACGGTGGTGCCAGCTGGAAAGCAACTGGAAATCAACCCTATTTTGGCCCAGTGATTTCTATTACCTTAGTCTTTCAGGTATTAAGCCCATTCAGCGCAACTCCACCATGAAAGTGAAACAGTAAAAAATCTAGTATTCCTGTAGCTAATTGAGAAAAAATTACTTCATTTTATATATATGGCTTCCCTTCTGTTTTCCACCACTAAGTACATTTTGATCTGATTGGTCAACATGGCATCTTTAAGATCTCAGGTTACACTATAACCTGTGCTTTAGTGCTTTACGTAATGACTGGAGGTACAGGCTCCACAAAATGTTTAACAGATCAGTGATTTCTTTTTGTATTGTTCCTAATCTTTTAAGAGTCCTTTTCAGTGAACCATAAGTCTGGCACAGAATGATAACTCAGCTTTTTCTTCAAGTCATGAATTCTAAAATACAGTAAGAGTTAGCATCAGTGCAAAAAAAAAAAAAATCAGAAATGTCTGAATGTCCCAACCAAGTAGAAAAGAATTTAAATAAAGTATTTTGAGAGTATTGACAGCACTATTTCATTGTCAATTGAAATGTGCCATAAAAGAATTAATGAAGACATTCTTTAAATCATAGCTATGGCAATAATAATAATGGAGTTTGGTAGCTGACATTCTATATTGTTCAAAATTATTTGAGATAAGAGGCAACAGAAACCCAATGGCAACATAACTGAAAACAGTCTATAAGACACCAGTGCATTGCAGTGGCCCTGTATTGTGAGTACATAAAGTTTGTGTGGAGAGGAAATGTCTTACATGTGAACCATGAGTGGTACACATTAATTCTCACTCTTCGAACATGTCAGGTTTTCTACTACAAATCACTTCCCCTTACAAACCTCACTCATAAGGAGATTGTAGGATGCATAAAATATCTTTCAGCTTTCTGTACAAACCTGAAGTGAAACCCTCTTAATATTGAAGAAAATACAGAAACAGTGCCTAAGTTAATTTCTTGTAGCACCAGAAGAGGTATGCTATACAGTGTTTTCAAATTTTCTCAAAGCATCTCACTAATACCTTTCTTTGAGTGGCTGCAAAAGCCACAAAGCAATCCTTCACATGCCATGTCCCATTTAATGCTTGGCCTCCCTCCTAAAACTATGGCAATTCAACCTCACTTGTGGCACTTATTTTATGACAGGCACAGCTGTCCAGCAGTCTTTGCAATATGGTCAACTCATTTTGCAGTAGTGCACTGCACAGCTCACAGATTTTTGTCCCCCCTCCCAGTGGACCTGAGCTGAACATGGACAGACTTGGAAGCAAAATGGTTCCTCTCGATGAGGAACCACATCTGAGTCACCCAGTTCTGATACCACTTTCAGGGCAGCTGGCACAGGAAATACCCTATGAATGCTCTCCTTCGATAGGTGCCACTCAGTGGGAACACAGAGGTCAGCTGCCTCTTGAGGAGAGGCACTTCTACACATGGGAACAGCTCTGTTCAGTAACTATTTCATGATGCAATTTAAAACTATTTCTACAAGTGCTGGTTGAGTACAGGAAAATCCTTACTGGGCCAGACCTGTAATGGAGCTATTTGAGGACCTTTTATAAAAAAGTAAAAAAAAAACAAACCTTTGTAACAAGAAATCAACAACTTAAGAAGGAAGCACATGATTTAGTATCTTCTTCAAATTAATACTAGCCTGAAGTTGCCGCCAAGTTAAACCACATTTCCACAGCCCAGATCCTATTTTAGGAGACCAGAGTAGCAGTTGATGTGAGAGCTTTGTTGACTTTTATCTGAACCAGAACAAAAAGCTGACTTGTATCTTTATGACTTATCACCAAGGTGTACAATTCATGGGCAAATGTTTCTTCCAGATACATATCACATTCTCCAAGTATGGGTGGGAACTTTACTCACAGTCATTGCAGCGAAACATTTCTTACGAGAAATAAACTTTAGGGCAAAGCATCACAAACAAGCAGACTCTTTGTATACTGTTCTTTTAGTTGGCTTATATGTTCCAAAGTAGAGTATTTTTTCCAAGACCAAAGCAAATACAGCAGAAGCAGTACAGATAAATAGATCTATTAAGCCAAACACAATTCTTCAAAAATTTGCAGTATTCTAAAGACTGAATATAATTGGCTTCAGAGAAATCAGACTTTAGTCTAGACAAAGCAAACTGTCCCAGTAGCCAGCTGTTAGGTGGAAAACTATGAGCTCTGGCAACGACAGATTTCATTCACTGTCTTGATCACCAGCTGTTTTTTCTGCAGGTAAAAAACTTTAGTCATTGATCATTGTAGAAACAAAGGTGTTTAACAATCCTGGTCATATCAGAAGGAGGAACAATATCATTCTGGTTTTACAGTTTCAGTCCTCATTAACTTTTGGCTTCAGACAGTTGGCATTACTTACCAGCACTAAAAGCGTAATTTCAGGGGTTCCCAGGACAATTACTTCTAGACAAAGAAAAAAATAAGTTTCTATAGAAACCAACACTCCGCATGATTGACTTCCACATATTCATGCTGCTAGTCAGGTTTCCATCATCAATCCAAAGTTCTATCTAAACAAAACAAACTGGAAAAGGTTTGGTTGAATGTGTTAACTAAAGAGCCACCAGCACAAAAGTTTCACAACTTAAGGAGGTCAGGACAAACCCTCTAGAGAAAGAGTTGAACTTCACTAAATGGACAGAAAATCAAGTCTGTAGGCACTTTACAAGGGGGTACTTTACCTAAAACGCAATAGAATACTGTTGATTAAGAACCAAAACCAGTAACTTTAGTCTTCAGATACCAAGAGGAGTATCTTGTCCATTCCCTGACTTTAGAAATTCAATTCTTTTGTCACATTTGGTAGCCTTGAAATCTTTAAAATCCATCTTTCCCTTAGGAAAGAACAATCCAGGTAAGTATTTCCCATCCTCCGCAAACAGAAAAGCAGAAAACCAGAAACTCTGACTCTTAATGGAAATACATCTCCAGCTGCTGAAGACTATCCAGTAGCATTTAAAGCAGCACTTGAGATATTTCATGTTTTCCAGTGTATTATCCTATTAGTCTCTAAACAGCAGTCACAGAAAAAATCTCTGAAGTGTAGCTGGCGAAAAACAAAAGGACAAATAGTAAAGGTGCTGATGTAGGTTTTTAGATGAGTATGAAACTTGTATTTGTGGCCCACTGAGGAGCTTTTTAAAGTCTATCACTTTAAGACCAAAACATTAGTATGAGCAGTGAGTTCAGTGTGACAAATCCAGATGAGTCTGTCTGATGGATATGCATAGGTTGTAGCATTGCTCTTCAATCACAGTGATTAAAACCTTTTCAAAATACATAGTTGCTCTGACAGACAAACAGCTCTTTCAGATCTTTGGCAAATCTTGGGCTAACCAAATTTAAAATCAGTTTTAACTCATTAATTTAAAAGATGTAAAGACATGTCAAAATACAATGGGAACAGATTTCTGGACATATAAATATTTCATCTTCAACACCCGTACTTGATTCATGATTTTTCCTAGTGATTTCTTAAACCATTATGAAATTTGCCTTTGAAAAAGCACAGAAGTTTCTGCTTCTAAACTCTACAACACTACTATGTTTTAAACTTTAGGCCACAAAACTTTCTAGTTTGTTGAGTTTTTTAAAACTGCTTCATTAAGCAGTACATGGTTTGATGAGGTCAGCATTCTTGTCCTTTGTCTGTAAAGCAGCTGGCACAATGAAGTCCTGGTCAATAAACAGATCTCCTGGTCATTACAGTCAACCTTAAGTTCTCTGTAAACTAGAAGCCAAGCTAAAAAGGAAACTTGAACAGCTGAACAGGGTTCTCCCATCAAACACCTTTTGGCACCTGGTTCTTCCAATGCCATTGCCATGTCATTTATCTCAGGCTCCCATAAAATGACCACCATTGGAATCTAAGCATCATCACAGCACTGAAGCAGTTCAGTAGCACTGAGCACTACATGCAGAAGAAAACGCATTACACAAAGCTGTAGTGTGAGACAGTAATGCTTCCATTACCCCCAAGTAGAGCACCCACATGCAAACACTGCACTGCCATACGGAGTCAAAATAGGGAGCACCGACAACTGTAAACCAGAAGATGACATGTGGTAGGAGAAATCAGCAGAGAAGTCATCCAGGATAAAAGCAAGTATGTCTAAGCATGTGAAAGTGTGAAAGAGAAAGCTCTTCTTCCAGAAACTGCACACACTTAAAGGAAAAAGAACAAAAAAAGAAAAAATAAATCAAGAGATGAGTCAGTCATCATTAGCATGAGACAAACCTGAACAAAAACCAAGAGCAAAAACATGTAAATACCATTTGACACTCTTCTTATAGATCTGGATCTGATAATATGATGAATCACAAAAACTTCCACCTCCTTTTTATATTAGGATTCAAGAAGACTATACACATCTTCACAAAATGCATTCAGTTGCCCTATAACATACTTGGATTGAAATGAAAATTTGCACTTTGAATAAATTTTAAAAAACAGTATGAGAATATTCTCTCACATTTCTCCACAAAATTTCTTCTTTAAATTGTGACAAGTAAAGGGCACAGAGACTGGGCCTAGAAAAGCATTCTTCTCCTCACGATATTCTGTACACTTTACTCTATTTACACTGAAGCAAAAAAGCAGAAGTCTGAAGAAATTAAACGCTTTAGAGTGCTAAAATCAAAACATAAGCAATACAATTTTTTAATTTCAGTATTTTAAAGTACAGAAAGTGGAAACTATGAATATCAAATACAAATTTAAACAAAGCCACTTATCTTCCCCTAGAATAATCAATATGAACTACTTATAGAAACTTACAAATTTAAAGTAAAATCAAAACAAAATAAATACTGTACATACACTTTCCCTGCCTGCAGGCAAAAGAGGATGGGAAATACTGTTATGAATTGAAAAAAATGCTCTTAAAGCTGCAGCATCCCATTTCCCAGCCAAATACTTAACACAGTAGTGCGTTTCTGTAAAAAGGAAGACACACATACACCGATCCCTACTGAGCAGACAAGCTAATATTTTCAGAAACATTAAGAAGGAAAGATAGAAATTAGACTATGAGAGTAGAAAAAGGAGAGGAAAAGACAAATGGGCCAGCAAAACATTACTACAAAACTAGTAAATATAGCCAAGAACTAGCCCCTTTTTTTTTCAAATTCCATGTTTTTTTAAAAAAAAAAAAAAATTCACCCAAGCATTGGCAGCAATAGACATTTCCCAGCAGAAGTGACAATACATATCAATATAATCTCTTAAAGTGATCCCTTTCATTCCCTTCCCACAGCATGAAACTCTTATGGCTTAATTTATATTAAAAGTAGAAAAAGTCTTTTTTTTCCAAACAGAAATGCAGCCTACGAAGAATATGCATTTCCTTATCAGTGCTACTTTTATTTCCCATCCACTGCATGACTTATCACTCATAGGCTCCCACAAAGAGGGTTACCAGGGTTTTTTTGTTGGGTTTATTTTTTGGAAAAATGGATGTTGCAGCTTTTAATCTTGTTTAACGACAAATAGTAAGGCCCTCGGTTCCATTTGTATTTCTTCTGTGAAAGAGTAGCTCTGGGATCACTCAATCCCAGAACTATAAACAGCTTTTAATGGTCTGGAAGTATTACGTGAATGACTCTCTGGAAAGACACAAGATTTGGGGTCATGGTGGGAGTATGAAGAGATAGGTGGGCATGTGGAGCCTAAATAGGGCACTAGTTACCGGGTCATTCTAGTTTCAGTTCTGCTTAGTCTCCACAACTACCAAAAAGGGGGTTGGCCAGATTCTCATCAGCTCTGGCTTTGAAATCCTGCAAAAATTTTCAACATTTACAACTTAATGGCCTTGTGAATGAAAGTAGCTTATGCCTTACAGCAAAGCCTAGGGAAAGCTGAAGCGTGGAAAATGTTATAATGACACTGTGTTCTCTTACATCTCTACCAAAGGTAACACAAGCACTTCAACCACCAAAAAAAATAAAAATCAAAAACCCCAAAGCCTCCCCTGTGATCAGAAAACAACAGTTTTAACTCTCAACATCTAACCCTTTCAAAATTCTCTTGAAGAATGAATTAATGTAGAGTATTACAGGTTGCATAGGTAATCTACCTCAGAGGTCAACAAAGGCTACCCTGTAGCCAGGGTTTATTAGCAAGTATAGTAGGAGAAGAAAAGGGAAAGTTGCTGGAAGAGTCTTTGATATAGTTTCTAGGTGGTCTTTCCATTTTCATGTTTGTTTCTTTTTTTTCCATTGTAGGAATATGAGAACTTAAGAGACTGGGAAAACCCCTACAATATTTCATTTCCTATTGTTCTGTCTACAAAAAGAAAAAATTATGCCAAATCCAAGTTCCCTGACTTTTCAAAAAAGATTATCCTTGAAAACGAACTACCATAGCTGGCTTGATTCTCTGTCGTCCAGCCAGTGTTCCCTACTCCCTCCCTCTTCTACTCCAAGTGAGACAGCAAGGAAGAAAACTGGGCTATTTCTCTCCACTACAACAACACAAGGTTCAGTCCATCTACAGAAAGATTGGTGCAGAAGTGATTTCATCTAGAACACAATAAAAATATCCCTACAAACAAGTACACAAAACAAGTGAGGTTACCACATCCTCTTCATAAGCTACCAGGAGACTTCTTTTTCCCCCTTTGCTGTTTTTCTTTTTTTTTTCTTTTTTTTAATACTGCTCATCATGGCAATTTCTCTTAAATTACTTGTTCTAAGGTGGAACATCAGATTTAAATTCTGCTGGAAGCATGGATTATCTGAAGAAAATGCGAATGAACCTCCGCCTGTTGACAGCCTGTGAAGAGACTATTACAAAAATTCATGACAGTGGAGAGCCACTTGGAAAAAAAAAGGTAGAAAGTAGAGCAAAAGAAAGAATAAAACCAAGAAGAAATAATATATATGGGTCCAGCCATATCTATGTTCCAACAGTAAGGTACAGATAAATAATGTGGATGGTCAAAAAAGAGTCTCTGTATAAGCCAGTCACATGTACAAGAAAGCATACTCCGTATTTTAAAATTCCTTACTCCAGATTCTATTCTGGCATACTTTTACTTCAGATAAAAATCTGCCTTTAAGGAGAGAGAACTCATTCTTCATTCCGCTCTGAATCTGATTGCTGCTCTAAACTGGAATTTTCTATTATTAGAAATTGTTCAGCTAGCAGGAAGGAAACAGTTTGGTTCAATATGCTAAAGCTAAAACAGCTTCCAAAGCCTGGCAGGCATTTGCTCAAGTTTAAACACAGAGAAAATTCATATGGATATATAATTTTAACTAATATTGACAACAATTTCTTTCTTTGACTGACTTTGGTGAGAACGTATTAGAAGATAGTTAAAATATTCTCTTTTAACTATTTCCTTCTGGAAATCATAGCACCTGAGAACTACAACTCCTTATAGTAATTTTCAGCACCCTTAGAGTACCTCTTAGCTTATCTTCTACTTCTTAGAAATCCTTTGTTACCTCCATTCCCAATATTGTAGAGGTTGATAACTTGTTTTAAATTAAACAAGAATAAAAAATTTAAAAGACTGAAAAAATGCTTTTGTGAAACATTAATTAGCAAACAACAAAAAAAGTAAAAAAAGTCACCCATACAAGTCACAAAACAAGCCAAGTCAATATAATGTAAAAGTTGGGCTGCAAAAAACACTCCTGTAATTTTCAAGCTCTAGATGAAGTAAAGCTGTGAAAGCTACCTGACTTACTTGCAGTTGCATTATATTTTGATGCTTCTCCATTTAGAAACACGATAGTGCTAACTGGTTTTGATCCTGCAACAATTAAAAACACCTGACATCAGAACTATTTTCATAAATTTCTACAAGCATTCATAATCTAACCTAAACAAAAATAACTCTGCACAAATACTCTGGAAAGTAAAACTGAGTTTTGCTTTTAAACTACAACAAGAGAAAATTATTCCAGTATAGAATATGGAGGAAGGAAAAACTGGTGTGGAAAGTTAAATCAATTTGATGACTTGGACAGTGACACAGGAGTATTTTTACTCTTAATAACCAAAAAAAACCCTAAATAACCAACAACATTGTTGTCACTAGCATATGAATGTCTACATTTTGGCTGGACCCTACAAAATGCCCTTTTTCCAGAATCAAGTAAAGGTATTCCCCTTCATCCCCGTCCCTCAAAAGTTAAATATTTAATTTTATATTACAGAAAAATACAAATTTTAAATCAAAATTATTTACAATAATTCAGAAAGGGCATTTGTTATCAGCTCTGTAAGAAGCCTGACACAAATGATCATTCTGATACCAGTAAGCTACTTAAATGCTTATATATGCACCAGTTAAGACTTTTAATTGGCTGTCTCACCCAGCTTTGAAAGCAACGCACATTCTCCTGCTTTCCTGACTCTTCAGTAAAATGTGTTTAAAGAACAATAATAACATTTTAATGCTTCTTCCATGCTACATTAAGTAATATGCCAAATCTTATGACTGCAACGTATATCTTACTAGTTATTTCAGAGTAACTGTTCTGAAGAAACATTTATCCTAATTGATGTCCCCGTTCCTCCAAAAAGATATATTGGGTTTTCCTCCTTTGTACCAACTCTTAAATAACTTGTACAAATACAATTTCAGGGACCTTTTTCACAGAAGAAAATCATCACAGAGAGATCATCAGGAGGAGTAGTATGCACTCAATTTTGGAGGAAAGAGGTGCAGTTTAAAACAAGCTAGCTACTAGACTGACATAAGAAAATTCTTCTGTCTTTAGGAGTCTCTTCTAGTCCATGAAATAAATAAATCTGATAATAAAGAGGACAGGTCAAAAAATAAACAAGCTTGCAGAGAATATGCAACTTGCAAGTCAACAGAAGCCCAGCCAATAGCTTACAAAAAGCAGGAAAAAAAAATAAGATTCCATATGCCTTAATTTAAAAAATAATTATTAATGCATCTCACCCCTATTTAAGACTATAACCTGAATATCAAATTTAGGAGTCCAGACTAATCACAATTAATGTGGCTCTCCACTGCACCAAACACACATTATCAAAACAATTTAAAACTTTCACATTATTAAATCTAAATTAATAACCCCCACAGAAAAAGTCTTCCAAATAAATAGGTTTTTTAAATGAATTTAAAAGTTGTGAAAATCTATCAGAAATAAATTATTGATAAACCACCTTCATCATCTTCCCCTCATTAATTAGGTCAGAAACTACCAGCAACAAATGATATTCAAGCCCTGATGAGAGACTATTTCTCACAGTCCATGTCTCTCTGAAGATTTCCCCGTTCCCGTATGGTTATTGCTGAGCAGGTGTGGCACAGTGAAAATGCAGCATTGGGTTGGGTTTTTTGTGTTTTTTTTTTCTTTTTTTCTTTCTCTTTCTCGTTTTTGTTCATCAGGCAGTGTTTTAGATGGTACATGCAAGTCTGCTTCAAGCAGAGGAATAACAGCAGCTCCAGGCTCTGTCGACCTCAGTACTGGTCTGTGTAGGAAAGACAGCAGTAGTAGAAGTAGCAGCTACATTAAACAAAGAAGCGTGCATGGCCATTCCGGTTCAGCTTCAAGATCTTCCCAAGGCGCTGTTTAGCAGTTGCCATTCCTTTCTTTGGACGTTTGCCTGAAAAATAAAATCAAGTGCTTCAATCAGGATCTTCAGAACAAGCTTTAGTAGTTGTAGAACAACAATGAAACGCAGCGTTCAAGCTGAAGCAGGCAAAATTCTCACCCAAATCAGTTTCAAAAACAAACAAACAAGCAGGGAATCAGAATTGGAAAAATAACCAGGAACCGTTTTTCCTAAACTCTGGCTAGCATTCTCATAAATAAAATGATTATATTATTTACAAACCTTTCTAGTCTGTAATAGGCAGCGGGTGTAGTAGGAGAGAACTTAAACTGAGCTTCCTGAATTTTACACAAGTTATTCCCTTGAGTAAGTTATAGAATATAAACTAGAAACTGAAAACTAAATAGTATGCTCATCATTCTGAAGTGTCAGAATTTTTAAACCTTCACTTTGATAAGGAAATCTGATTCAGGTCAGTGTTTCAGAGAATAGTTGTGTCTGTTCCCTGTAATAAATGCATAAGAAATATCCTGTGCAATTGCAACTACGAAAGCTTCATCTGGCCACACAGCCAGTTAGATCTCTCTTAATTCCACCTTCACACATTCTGTGCCAAAATCTAAGTGTCCACAGTATGCTCACTTTGTATTTTTCATCAAGGTCTAATCCTGTCCTTTACTCAGTTTCTGCATCTAACAGCTCTTTTTGATGTTTACCAGCTCCTTCTCTTAGTCTTTTTCTCCCCCTCCCCTGGCAAGAGGATGAAGATAACCATTACCTTTTGTTGCCTGGTTGCTGATAGGGGGTGGGTTTGATGCTGGCCTCTTTGTTGGATGAAGTGGTACAGACAAGGACGTTTCACCATACGGCCTGTCGGGGCTAAGGCTGCCATCACTCAGCTGACATTCTCCTTGAATTAGACTGGAGTCTCGTGTGTATTTGCCATGCTGAAAACTCAAGCTGTTGTTGTGGACTATGCTTCTGTTTTCCTGAACCTTATAACTGGCTTCTGATATACCCTCTTTCTTGATATATTTTTGAGTTTTATTTGCATCCTAGTATGGAAATGAGAAGAAAAAATGTAGAGGTTAGTACCTTCTGGCTACAAGTTCACTCCAGTTTTTCTAATTCTAATTTGTGTCTTTGGAAAGGATATTTTAGTTCCACTAGTATCTGAACACTTTATGATTCCATCATAGATACCTCTTAAAAATAACATACAACATAGTCTCTGTGCAATTTTTTCCATATGCATTTAAGGGCAACACTACAGATTATTTACATATACCACTGTATAATATGTATAATATATGTATATGTAACCGGGTAATCTAGTTTCAATATTCAGCTGATAAGACAACAAATGCTAAATCGGGAATTAACGAGTACCATGTAGTTACATATTCTTACCAAGCAAACACTAGAAAGCATGCAGTTAAAAAAACAGTGTTATTTAATAGTTGCAATTTTGCAACTTTGTTCTATTTCATTAATTATTCTAATACTTCTAATACAGACAAGTTTAGAAATACTAAAAAAGTTCAGATTGTCAGAAACACAACCTATCATTCTTTGCTGGATTCCATCTGGATATCAGAAAATAAGAATATTCCTACCTGTTGGCTGTTGAAAGGTTGTATCATTTTGGCAGTACCAATTTCCTAAGCAAGTATCTTTATTATAAATACTATCAACATATTCCACTTGTTCTTAAGCTCTGGTTGGTAATAATAATAATAAAGTGCTTCCTCAGTTAGACTGAATGTAAATTCATGCTTTTTGAATAAAGTATTTTTGATTTTTCAAGATACTGCCCTGAACACCTTCATACTAGCCAGTATGAAAGAAGAGAATTTGAAAGCAAAAAAAACTAAACAACAACAATGAAAACAAGCATGACAAAAATATAATACCCAGTTACGAGAACCAGAAGTATCTATCATCAGATATGCAGTGTGGAAAGACCTGTCTACTGTGCCTTCTGTACTTACACCTTCGTGATCTCTTCTCCTACAAAAATGAGTTCAAAATGTTTAAAGCACTGCTTTACCTGAGGGGTAATCCTTGAAGCTTCATTTAGGTGTCTAGTCCATGCTGAAGTTCCCAAGTCTCTTTCCTCTTCCTTCACAGACCTACCTAAAGAGAAGTTCAACAAGCCTAAATTTTAAAATCAATAATTAAGAATACAAAGGTAATTATACATTTGAGTGACTTTAAAAACAAAACAAGAAAGAAAGGAAAACCCAATGGAAAATATTTCCTGAATACAAATTAAAATTTACAGCTGCTTGGTTCTACACACTAAATTGGGAACAAAACCTCACAGCATAAATAAACCTAAATAAGGATCAATACACCACAGTAAGAAGGTCAGACAAATATAATCTTTCAAATTTCAAAGCCCTGATGTTGAAGACAACCTACTTTCTTTGTTAAAACTGCAGTTTTCTACCATGGCTTTGTATCATGAGAAGCTCATAGAACGATGGACATTTCGTTTTCAGGTATTATTGACTGTATTTTTTCTAAGCACTGATGTGCTATTCAGGTGCAATATAAGGAAGAACTGTGCTGATAGGCCTATAGAAGAAGCGTCTGCATTGAAAATACATTTACAATACAGTTAACTTGTAAAATTAAGGGTATCCCAAGACACCAATTCAATTTGCATTTGGGGAGACTGAAAGGTTTTATGAAACCTGCTAGCTAACAAGCACAGTTTCATCTTCACCCGTGTAGTTTGACACATGTAGTGGCTCTGGCTGGAACAGATTTTTTTCCTAACAGTCCATATAATGCTGTATTGTAAGTTTGTGGCTGAGCCAGTGTTCATAACACACCAAACTTCTGACTGTTGCTGAGTAGTGCTTGCACAGTGTCACAACTTTCTCCTTTGCTCCCTGCAATAAGTAAGGTAGGAGTAGGCAAGAGATTGGGAAGGGACACAGCCAAGACAGCAGACCTGTATTGGCCAAAGGAATATTCCATACCACAGAATAGACATAGAATGTTATGCTCGGCAATAACAATTGGGGTAGAGGAAGAGGCTTGTGGAAAGGCAGTCGAAGGCAGCCCCTGACCAGAGACTGACTGAGCATCAGTTTGCTTGAAGAAGGTAGTGAGTGATTGCCTTTACGCCACTTGTTCCTTTTCTCCTTTCTTCATTTACTAAATTGTCTTTATATCAATCCATTAATCTTATCACTTTTGCTATTTCTACTCCCTTCCCCATTCCACAGTGGTGGGGGAGAGAACAAAAGGCTGTATGGGTGCTTAGCTGCTGGCCTGAGTCAACCCATCACAATCTGGAAACCTGAATCTTATGACTTTCATGAAATTACAAAGGTGGACAGACACTGTATGTGTCTGTGTGGTTTGCTGGTTAGGTTTAGGTTGGATTTTTTTTCCTGCTGGTTGTGGGTTTGTTTGTTTGTTTATTTGGTGGGTTTGAATGACCTAGAGCTTCAGTTACCAGAATACAGTCCATGACATCACATTAGGTTTTCCTGTTATCTAGGTAAACAAATATCAACATACTATCAGTTCTTTGAATCAGCACTGTGCTTGCTGGTGGGGTTCTATTTGTTTCACATCAGCAAAGCTATAATCCTCTTCCATTTCTCTCTCAAGCAGAGAATGTTCACAAATGATGACTTTTTCTCTGTTCCAATAAGTGATTTTGATTCCTTTGAGGGGATTAGTGTTAATGTTCTCCTGTCTTGCATTCCCAAAATGCATTTAACAGATGTTTGCTTTCCACAGACATCAAAATGCCACTGACAAAAAAACCCGACCTCTGAATTCTCCTCTTTTAATGCACTGTATTCATAGCAGAATTTCAGGAGTAAAGCCAAATATGCCTTCCAAAGACACATGAAAAATCACCAAGCAGATTCCTAAGGATGTCTAAGCAACACAGTTGTTATGAAAGCTGCAACCATGAAGGTTCTGTCTTTTCTGAAAGAGATTGCATTTGGCAAAGCCAAAACTTTGCCAGTCTTATAAGGATGCCACAAAACTTTTAGATGGAAATATTTAGAAGGGGTTTTCTGATGATAAGCTAAGTTTGTCCCAGTTTTCAGAAGTAACACTTATTTTTTACTAGAAAAAACCAACAACAAACAAAACCAAAGAACACAGCTTTAAATGTCAGTCTGATTAAAAACTACTAGTATAAAGACTACAAATCTAAAAATGTAAATTTAAGTGCTTATGCTGAGCACTCTGTCCAAAAGCAGAGAGTAACAGTGTCATTAGTTCAGATACCTACCACATTCTATTGTTTTGTGGCTCTGAGATGGCTGTCTGTCTTTATGCCGACTCCTGGCGTAGCTTCTGTGTTCCTGAAGGGAGGTTCTTTTATTTGTGCAGTCTGTGCTTTGAGTATGACCTGGTAAACATGTAGTATAGTGCAATCCTGCCATAGAAAGCATGCCCTGAATAGCTTCTTCTTCTGTACTTGTCGAGGTAGGACATTCCCTAGAAAAATAAAGGAGTAGTAAGCAGTTCGAAACAGAATCCTCCGAAGGACTGAGTTTTACATTGGTATAAGGTAGAACAATAAATATACGTGAAAAGGTCTAACAGTTTATAAAAAATGCCCACAATGTGCTTACTTTTTACTGGGAGTTTCATTTCTGGATGGCTTCTGGGTATTTTGACAAAGGTCTCTCATGACCTTAGATTCCTCTTTGAAATTTGATGTCACTTCCTGCTTCTCTTCATCACCTGAGCTTTCTGACTCCTCTGTGGAGGAATCCTTCTGCTGAAACAAGAGGAAACAGAATGCAGAATGGTCACCAGACCCCCTAAATGGAGACACTACCTTAATTTATGCTAAGTGAATAACTCAAAAGCTTTCAGGTCTAACTTTTTCACATATATAATATTCAGAATGCAGTTGATTTGAATATAGCAACTGAGATGCTATACATCCAAATTTTGTAATACCGGTGAGGACATGTTCCAGTATAAAAAGCGCTTCCAAAATCCATGTTCTTACAAACCACCACAAATATTAAACCATATACAAATCATTGTATTCTCTTTCAAGAGAGCACTAATTCAAGGTAGAGGAAAAAACCCAGAAGTGTGGTTCCAAGCAGCAGCCAGAACTGATGCATGTTACATATAACAGGACACATTCTGCCCCAAATAACCGCTTCTGGTTCCTGCTCTCACAAATCTAACTTGCAGCAGCACCATCTCTCTAATGAATGACAGAAACTCTCAGGTAAATCCAGAGCACAGCAGGAACAGAGACACAACAGCTGTTGTCTCCCTTACAGTGGCACAGCCTTCATTTCATGAATGAAAGAGCTTTTCAGCTCCTGCTGAGATTACAGCTTGTACGGGCAAGAGCTTCTCAAAGGTGGAGCAACCATATGTGACTCAATATGCCTTTACATGAAGCAAGGGCTACCATACATATGTTCCATCTTGGTAATTCAGACTAATCTATTTTCAACAAGTACAGAGAACATCACAGTGTTTTTTTCAAGCCAAGGAATATGCATGACACTCAGTAAAAAAGTACTGAAAGTGGAAGATCAGAACATGGATATGTTCTGATCCTTCAAGACTGACACCACTATCATCAAAAACGGAACTGGCATGAATTAAGTGCATTGCATCACCAAGGGATATTTTTATACAATAGTTTCAATAGCTTCATTCACAAGAGCAGCTTGTTAATCTTTGACACTTAGAAAGTGACACCAATGGGCAATTAAATTATAACTATGATTCAATGTAAAGGCATTGTTTTGCCAAGATCATCTTCAGCACAATGTAAGAACATTAAAGGATTTACAGGAGCTACTGATAGAGTTCATTTTGGATATGTTATTACAAAAGACAAATTCAAACATGTAGAAAAATGATTCCATTAGATATTAGAAATTAAAAAGCAGAAGAGTATGGGAAGAACTAAGAGAGTAAACAGCATTAATATAAAACATTCACTCATTTACAAAGTCATCCAAAACTGGATACATTCTCCTGGGAAGATGAGATATATCACATTTGAGTAATTAATGATTCTGTGTCTTAGAAAAGGAAACCTGCTGAGCCAGAGTTGCTGACAATGCAGTTTAAACCAGAAGAAGCCATATCATGAAGATCCCTATCATTTATTCCAACATCTAGATAAAGTAATGATGAAAGACAACAAATATCAAAAAAAGATCTTGACCATTATGGAAAAAGTAGGAATTTGAAGACTTCTTATAAAGTCTAATAATAGGCTGAAAATTGAACGAAAGATCAAAACATTAGTATTCCAGAAGCATGAAACAAAAATCTGAAGTAATCACTCCACCCTACTGCTAACCAATAAAAATTGAAATTACTAAGTCAGAGTACAATTTGCAAACAAAAAAAATAATTACAATATTTATATATGCATATGCACATTGTATTAAAATATATGCTTGCAAATATGCACATGTTTGCATTTATATTTCATTTACTTCTAAAGAAATCACTACAATCTAGACACTCAAATGGAAGATTCCCATTTACTTCCAGTAGTCTAAAATACCTGAAGAGGATTTAGTTGCTTCAGCTTATTTAAAAAAACTGAATACCTGTAAGATTGTTTCCAACTAATCATGTACTAAAATGAAACTTGTGTGGTAGATACTTATAATTCAAAAGATACAATTTGGACTTTTTACAAAATAAATAAACAAAGCAACTCTAACTTTTGTCAGACTGCTTGTTCCAGAGCAGGGCTCATCCTCTGCCAGCCCCACTTCAATGACAATGGAGACCATAAAATTTGGCTCAAGATAGCATACCTTATAATTTTTCTCAACACTAGAATAAATGAAAAATGAGGCAGAACATTAAGTCTGACATATTAACTTGAACAAGAACTAAATAGTTTGTTATTG
This sequence comes from Lepidothrix coronata, assembly GCF_001604755.1. Lineage (NCBI taxonomy): Eukaryota > Metazoa > Chordata > Aves > Passeriformes > Pipridae > Lepidothrix > Lepidothrix coronata. The sequence continues at coordinate 3,188,099 of NW_016690190.1, forward strand.
CAGTTTTAACACAAACTTTGACCATACAAATTTGAAATGTGTGAGCAAAATTATATTTAATGGCTTCATTAACTTTTGTGACTTTTTTTCTAGCTATACCTGTGTAGTGCAATCAGGCTCAGATTCTTCTGAATCAGAAATATCAGAGTACTCTGAGGATCCATTCCTGAGTTCTGATTTCACACTTTCAAAGAACACTGCAGAGAGAAAAATTAAAACATAAGACCCAATATTTACTACATATAATATTTAACTATTATTTTGGAAGTAAAAATCAAGAAACACATATTTAATTTCTAACAGCCTGCAAACAAAAGCACATCCACACACTGATCTGGTTCACAAGACAATTCTGCTTAGAACTATAATGAATTGCCTACTGCTGACCAATAGACTCCTCAAGCAATTGATTGGATGAAGACAGGAAGATACATCAGGTGCAGAAGAAGCATATATTTTTTTCTCTCCCATAAAGCACATACTCCACAGATGGCACCTTGGGCAATTTCTGCTTTTGTGTATAGGGTGGAGTCAGAGAAGTGGCTCTCAGAAAACATTAATCAGAAATAATGTTCAATATTACTTTGCCTTACGCTCTATGAACCTGGGATTTCCCTGTTTAAAAACAAAAGCAGTTATAAAGAAACACTAAACATGGAAGTCAAAGGATATTAAATGATTTAAAGGTAAAAAAATTGCATTACTTGCAATTTTACTTCCATGTCACAATTTACTGGCATATTCTGCCATTACTGGCATAGCTGCCAATCAGGGTTAAAATGCAGACCTGTTAAATATTGAAGTATTACTGTGATGATACTTGCATTGTCTTTATCACAGAATGACCTGAAAAGGAAGATGAGGAAATACCAACCTTAGACTTGCTTTATGCTAGTACTAAGGTAAAGAACTAATAAGAGAATCAGGCGTCAAAATAGACATCAAAAACACTTGCAATATGACAAAGCAATCAATCAAAGCAGCTAACTAGTCCACATGGTTTACTTTAAGCGCTGAAAGAACTCAAAACATGAAGCAGCTGAGCAGTTCTCATAAACCTGTACTCTTAAGAGACAGCATATGTCTCAAAGAACCACAAGTAGGAAACACATTTCTAAGTGTTTGGAATCCACAGCTCGAGGCCAGTGAGCTGCATGTGTACCTGTGTCAAAGATGCTGGCAAAAGTCTTGATTAAGTACAAATTTGTTGAAGATGACAATATGCAGTTTAAGTAGAAGAAGTTTTTTGGAGAAAAGCCAAATAGAATAAAAAAATTTATGAATATATGTCAAGAAAGTAGTGGCTAAAGAAAGCAACATCACTTTTCAAGTACTTACAGTTTCATACAAAACTATGCTGAATGAATGAACACAAGAAAAGTTGAAATGTTGGTTTGCTTTCAGCATAGTTTTACATGAAACTACATAAACAATACACAATTCTTCCTAACTCTAATTATGCAAGAATAGAGGATGTATCTGTAACCATATATACACTGCAGTTCTGATAGGGTTTTGCTCCTATTGAAAACTGTGGTAAAGCTCACAAATAGGCATCGAATATATTTCAAGGGTATTATTAATTTCTAAACACTGCATAATGGTAATTATTTTTAGATTCAGAAGAAAGCTAAACATGAGACTTGTTATCAGAAAGTGAATAAAATGAACAGCTGGTACCAAAAGCTAGAGAAGACTAATTAAACTTCAGAAAGTGTTAGAAAGAGGAATATCTAAACACATTAAATGAGCAACATCATTATATATGAAGTCAAGTTAAATAAAGTAATGCTTAACATATGACAATAAAATTAATATTTTAAATTACTGCAGCTCAAAACAACCCAAGGAATTTCTCATGATAACTCAAGCCTTTGGCTCATTTCAAAAAGGCAAACAAATTCTAGGATAAGCAACAGCATGCATGATACAGAAAACATCATTTTATAGTTCAAAGAATTTTCCTTTAGACTACTGCCTTTTCCAAGAAAAGTTATGGCTCTGTATGCTTCCAGAGACTGGGAGGAATACTCCAGAAATCAGGTGAATGGCAGGAGTCATTATCTCTAAGATCAGGCTAAGCTACTGTGAATTTAAAGAAACATCTTAAATCACCTTCCCTTTATCCACACAAAGTATCTTGCTCTATTAAGCACAGCACTTGATCTTTGTCTCTCCGATAACACTGGGTCACCATTTAAAACCAGGATCTTGGCATGACACACAAAGCTCTATAGAGCTTGATCTGTTTAAAGGCATCTGTCTGTGGACAGTGCCTCTTGGCCTTAATCCCAGTAAGCACAATGGAAGTTGGAAACTGTTATAGAAACAGGTAGTTCCTTTTATGGAATTCTCTGCAGACAATACCTTCCCCTTTCTTACTCTTTAGACTCTCAGTTAAGGTAAAATAATCAAACATAGGTAATCTTTAATAAGGAAGTTTGAAGACTCTCAATCTTCAATTAAAAATATTAGTGGTAGTCCCAAGTACTCAATTTCTGGAAGAACAATCTCAACATTCACTTCTAGTTCTAAGTACATTTCTTACATTTGGATACCCATTCCCATATTCATTCTGTATCAAATAAGAGCAACAATTTTGAAGAAAATCTACCCTTTCTCTGTATGATTTAATCTTTGATTCAAGTGCAAAATTTACTTTAATTTACTTAGTCTGCTTTTGCAAGTGGAAAAACACCACAGTAAGCCTCACTCAACAAACTGTTTGCCTTGTTTCATGAGTACCCAAGAGAGATCTCTTTCACATACAGGTTTCTTAATACTGTCCTCTGCAACATTTGGAAGCATAGTAAAGAGGGGTTATAATTTGCTTTGTTAATGAAAATAATTACATATTTTATGCAGGCTGACAGTGGACTCAAATGTTGTTATGAACTGTTGTGCAGGAAACTCAGAAAACTGTAAGTCTCTAGAGGAGTCTTATTATCTTTTAGGTGTTGACTTCAGTTTCCTAGTACATACCCTTTGAGCCCTTCTAAGCTCTACTGAGGAAGGATGTGACTTTTATAATTAAAAAGAGAGCTGAATAGTTATGTCAAGGACCAATTTGTCACTGCACACAGAGTGTACGATTAAAACAGGCACTGACAACAGGCATTCAATACTGATACTTCACTAATACACTGTGTGATCATCACTGCTGAACACTTGGCAGGAAGGTTTCAGACTATAGAAAGACAGAAAAAGAGTAATTCCTAATGAAGGATGGTTTAAGGCACTGGAAAGTAGGGTTAAAGTTTTCACAAATAACCTAAATTCTTTCCCAGTCTTGCAAAAGTTAAAAGTATAAGACTTTATTAATGCTAAATTATGTCTTATCGCTTGTATGCAATCAACCTACTCATTATCAAAACATACAAAATTTTATGATCAAGTAGGTAATCATCAAATGGAACAGAAAAAGTGAAATATAAGATAGGTTTAAAATTAGCTGCGTGTTATGATCCTTCATTCTATACAGTGAAAGATGTGATGAACTTTTCACACTGAAGTGTATTTGGGTAAAAAAAAAAAAAAAATCAGTAGTCTTATATTATAAAACAGACCAAAAGTAACAAATACTCATCCAGAACACTAACCAAACCTCCACTCTGAAAAATGCTGTACACAGTATTCAAGATGGCACTAACATAAAAAGTGAGTTTTACTTTTCGTCTCTATCCTGTTGGCTTCTGCAGTAGATAGATAATATTTGACAAGTGTTTTGTGTAACTTCTAGTATTACTCATCTGATTTATTACTTTATCCTCTTCAAATTCAGTCAGACTGACCAATAGTAATTAGACCCTTTTCAAGATCATCGGAATGTTCAACTGATAGGACTTAAAGACATTCTTACTGTTCAGTGGTTTCTGGCCATCTGCATTCCCTTCTCCTTCAAATCCTGAGGGCTGGTCTTCTACCTTAACAGTCGACTTTTTCGACCTTGTCCTGTCATCTTCATCTTCACTGTCTGCTGTGTAAAGACTGCGATCTGTAAACGGACGTCTCTCATCTCTGTCTCAGTAGTAAAGAAAAATTCATATTAATCTTAGAGACTTGAAGCAATTGTTTTCCTTCCATTATTTACAACATGCTCTTGAGATACAACAGTAATATTCTCTTATGGTCATCTCTTCGTTCAAAATTGTATTTATTCCCATTTTACTTCATGTACAACTGTCATTTCCATAAACATATGAAGTTTAACACCAGAATATTTTTAAAGAGAAACACTCTAATAGATGGATATAAAAAACTGTTTCTACTTTGAAGCATTCCCTTCAGTACAGACCCAACTAAGCAACTGAATGAAATGCTGTAACAAAAGAACCTGCAAAGAATCCCCTCTTCACTCCTTAATCATGGCTCCACTAGGGGACAGCAGACACAGACATTCCTTCTATACTCCTAATATGAATCTTACTGGTAAAAAGAATTCAGAGCTCCACAAATAAAAATGTTACCAACAATTACCATACTCCAGACCATAATGACTACAAAAAAGTGATCCACAACCAATCCTTTATACCTAATTATTCTTCCATTTGACAGCAGGAGGCGAAGATCATTGTCTTTTGTTCGCCACTCAGGTACTGTAGAGGATGGCTGAAAGGGCTTGTTAAATCTCCCATTCAGTTTCGAGCCTGCGATATCCTAAAGAAGTAAAAGCAATGTTGCTTGTTATTTATTCTTATAAATTAAATTGTTTTTTTCTGCACTCCATAAAAGCTTAAACTCAGCACTAGGATTGTTACCACCTGAATAACCAACTGCAGAAAGCTCAGAAAAAACATGTTTGGATGTAAAAAACTTCAGAAGGTGACTGCACCTTCTCCTTCCTTGAATCACCTATACTCTCCTGGAGCATCTGAAACAACTACAACTTGCCTGTAATACTCCTTTTACGTTTCCTTTGGAGAAATACCAGTAGAGACGGCCAAGCCAGAAGCTGGGCTTGGAACTGATATGGCAGCTCCAGGATTGGGTATCTGGTCCCTGAAATTAGTATCTCAGAACTAATTTAGAGGACAGTAAAACATCAGTAATGGAAAGTAACCTGCCATAACCAGAACTTTCTTAGCTCAAAGCAACTTACATTCGACATATACTCTGAAGCAATCAGCAATGCAGTTATGCCCCAAACCAGGAACACGTAAAATAATTTTTTTTTAAATCTCTGTACTGATAGTGAGCATTATATTTCTGCATTGAATGACAAAAACTAATTCTCCTAAACATTTGTTTGCAGCAATGCACTGCATGAGTTAACTATTTGTGGCAAATTTTAAATTCAGCTTCCTGTCTTTGGGGGCTAAAATGAACGTCTCTTGTTCCATGCCTTATGAAGATCAATCTAAAGACCCAAATCAGTATTTCTCCACTATGAAAGTCCATCCTCTCCCAGCTAAATTTGTCAGCATTGCTTATACTTAAAAAGCTACTTATTTGCTTTCATAAAGCTACTTATTTCCCTTCTCTTAGTCCTTCTTCCACTTCTGCTGCTGTTCTTTGAAATAATGTCATCAAACCTGGAAAGAGGTATTTTTCAAGAGAGTACTTTTCACTCATTTGCTCTATGATATCTTTGTAATACAGTCACAGAGTCCACGGCCCCACTATAGAGACCAAAGGCATCCTGAAGCTTAATGGTAGGGAGGCACTGTCACATAGGAAATAGGAACATGACAAAAAGCAAGGCTAACCAAATTACAGTAACTATAAGAACTATACAGAACTACTAGAAACAGCTATGTAAAAACACAGAGAACAGGCTGGCTCAGAGCCTCACCAAATCAAGACTTTGCAAGCTCCCTTCTTCAGATAATTGATTCAAAGTAGCACTTAACAGCTACAGCAGACTACAGGAATTCAAAAACTATACTTGAAGTGGGTAGTGGAGTCAGGGCATCCTCTGAACCAATATTTTGCAGGAACCTCCACAAAAATTTATCACAGAAAAGAGATATTTCTCTCAGAAAAACTCAAAAGAAATCAAACACAAATCTATCCATGTTTCATATGACAAAGAGTCGTAGTCTGTATTCTTATGCATCTTTAAAGTGATTCCTTATCAACAGAGATTAGAAACCTACTCTAGTTTTGTTTTTCTTGCACATAGCTTAACACTTGCCTCCTCCCATGGTGACATCTCCAGCCTTTTCAGTACCTCCCTAGTGTGGAGTTCCAGGATGTCCAGATTAGAAGGAGTTTTGGTAGCATGGTCTCGCAGCTTCCTCACCCTTCGTCTGGAGTGGTGAGGGGAAGCTGTTTCATGTGAAGATCGTGAAGTTGGAGACACACCAAGAATTCCCTGAGTTTTAACTAGTTTGCTGTTTTCCTCCTGTAATTAAAAACACATTTTAGAATAGTCTCAGAGGAATAAATTCACATATTTAAGTGCTGCCTCTTGTTCGTCTAATAAATATAAATTATACAAATAATTGTTAGACCTTTTGGAGAAACAGTACATATTTCACTTGCATTTGATGAACAAAGCTTAGTTCTATTGCACCTCTTTCCCATTAGGGGCTTTTACGCTATTCCATAACAGTGGTGCTTGACACCAAAAGCTACCACCAAAACATACGCTTTTGTTCAGGCAGCATCGGGTAGACCTGTATTGTACACAACAGGTCACATCTCAGATCTGTTCTCTCCACATACAAATGTGAGAATTTTCCAAGAATCAATATTCATTAAGGAATAAAGGAGCAAAACACTGGTATGTACAAGCAATCAAAAACAAAAGGAAGGGAAAAGACATCCCCATTGACTATGTAACAAACAGCCACAAAACACATGAGGGAGCAAAAGAGATGACAACTGGACCAAAAACTAACAAACAAGTGGGTATGAGAAAGGAATATGCACAGAATTTCAAATTGAAGTCTTTTAAGAATTTATAAGTGAGAACATTTTAGAGACACTGACCTATAAATAATTTCACCATTAAAATTTAAAAATAATTTTAAAAAAAGCCATAAACACTCACTATACATTTTCTTTATCTGAAATACCCACAGCTTAGTATTCCCAAGAGTTTTCCTCTTGATCTTCTATTATTAAATGAATGTTTAATAAATTAAAAAGGGAATACAGTCAATCAGAAGCATAACTACTATGGAGTTCCCTTATTCAAAGATCTTTTTCTGCAGGTTTACATAGGTTGCCTCTGTTCTTACCTCTACAGAACGAATCACTTTAGAGAGCTCTTTGATGAGATGCCCAGGCCTAATGTTGTCTGGAATTTCAAAGGCATGTTCTGTTACAAGCTGCATGCAAAGGGGGAAGAAAAGATACTTAATTAATTTTTTTCAGATAAAATCAGAAATAATATGAAATAAACAAATCTACAGGGGAAAAAATAAAATTAAAAAATCCCAAATAGATTCATTTCTATAATCATGACTGCAGACTTCTAGGATGATACACAAACACACACACAGAATCTTCCAGTCCAAGTTTTAGTAGGCAACAGATATCCCTCAATGGCTCCAAGAATCCAAAGAAGAGGTAATACAAAGCCATACTGATAATCAACTTTTTTTTACCCTCAGTACAGTAATCAGCTTCTTTTTTTTCTTCAGCATGGTCAGCATAGAGCCATACTTCAGACATTCATTAGAGTTGTGACCTTTGAAACTAAAGACTTAAAGCTAAAGACTAAGGGAATTTCACCATGGCAAACTTTAATCTAAAGAGCAAATCAAGAAAAATCATCAGTAACCAAGACGCAGATTTTTAGACCTCTTCCTGACGTGTAATATTTAAAAATTACCTTCTTAGCTTATTTAGAATCTAATAGGTTGGAGAATGCAATTTAAAAAAAATAATCAGTCCCTATAACAAAATATAGAAAGCCATAAGAGTTTATGTTCCCTTTAATCCTCTGAAATCGTATCAGAGACAGATTTCATATGTACACACACAACCAATCTGAGTAATTCCAAATGCTCTACACTTAGATCTAGTAAAAAATACGTTTAATATTTTGTATGTAGTTTAAATGTTTAAATCTCAAAACACTTTTAGTTAGAATTAAACAGACAAAACAGCACTCACATAGACCAGAATGACTGACATGAATTCTGCTATCCCTTTAATCAACCATTTAAATGGTAAAACATCCCAAACACTTTCAGTTACCCACATTTCAAAAATGAGATTCAGCAGCAAAATGATTGCTAGAAGCAATTCGATACTGTATGTGCATTTCATTGAACCTGGTTTCCCCTCAGTCATTAAAACAAATGCTTTCTCCCCCTCCAAAAAAACCCCAACCTGAATGTATAATCATGGTATAATCATTCATTTCAGTGTCATTAATTCCACAGGAAAAATTAAATCAGCTGCTATTATCTACCATTCTTCATTCTTTGAATGCATCACCTCCACACATTCACACTTGAGAACACAGCATCTCTGTCACTAAACTGCATAATTTTCCCAGCAAGTTACTGGTCATTTTAGGATCATTCAATCTTTTCTGCTTAAGGACTTCACTGTCCCAAAGGTCTTCCTTTTCATGAAGACTTCAAGAGGAAGTGACTGATGGAATCCTCCCAAAAACTAGTTTAAAACCACTAAAAAGCCTTCCTAATGCAAATGTAGTTTATATCAGAAGCATGTTATTTTGCCGGTATGATTTATAGTAACTCCTTGAGCAAAGTGAGTTCCACAGGCAAGCTCACTTGTTTGTCACGATAAAAGCTATCTATTTACACCAAAGTTTTCTCAATTAAGCTGCAGCAGAGAGATATGAATACCTTCAGAAGCCACATCTGAAAAATTATCATTATTATTAAATAACTTGTTTTTAAGTTGTCTCTGCATCCTCGTTCTTGGAAAAGAAACATGCAGCCTTTGGGACTGAGGAATTCTCTTTTTCTAGGGAAACTAGTAGCAACAAAACAGCCTAAGTATGCCAGATGTCAACTGCAGGTAAAGAAAACAATGAAAGAAAGCTATGATTCATTCAAGAGCTTCAAGAAATGGTTTTGTGTCAGAAATACACAAAGGAAAAAGAAACTTGTCTTAAAACAAGAGGTATAGATAAAAAAAATCTTGGTAGGCTAATGCAGAGTAGCATGACAGTGAGGTATATCAACACTTAAATATGCACAAAAAATAAAAATTGAAATAATAAACCCCACATACCTTCCTCCTCACCAAAAAAAAAAAAAAACACACTGATTTTTTTTTTCCTTCACAACAGCTAGCAGTATCTGTTTTAAAAACACAGAACAGTTGCCCAAAATAATCTTACTGCTACATGAACCAAACGTCTTAAAAACTGACTCTGAGACCTGTTGCTTATGCAAGCTGGAAGGAAATCAGAGCTAAAATTCAAGAGCTCAGATGACTGGGCAGGTCATCATCATTTCTGTGTATCAGTTAGAATGCAGAATGATGGCCTGCACCAAAGCAATTGGAGGACATACACACTGATGAAAGCCTTGCACAAACTGAATTCAAATCAAGACATGAGAACTAAAATAATTTTAGTAGCACTCAACCTCTGTCCTCAGCATCTTTTAATTTTTGGCAGTTTTTAAACAATGCAGCAACGAAGATATCACCGCCCTGCTGAATATGAGTTTGAAATTCTCTAGTAAATGTTATATAATTCTCTAAGACAACTTCCATATGTCTTGAAAAGACATACTCCATGATACGAATGTGAAGCCTTCTGTAGGCTTGAGAAGTAGGCTTCTCAAGTGAGGAGCAGACATTTGTCATTTCTTTTTCAGAATCTGTCTGAAACCCCCAGTATGAGCAGATCATACAGCACTGTACAAAGCTCCTCCTGTCCTCACCTGCATACAACTACAATCCTATCACACACATGGCCTGCTGCAAAGAAAAGATTAGCTCACATATGAAGCAGTAGCTAGATGAACACAAGGTACAAAACATGATAGCTGGTGGACAGCAGACAGCATTGTGGCTACATCACTGATGCTCTGCAGTTTCCTCACAATTGATGAGTCTGTTCAGCCACTGGTTTGGGAATACTCACAGGTCTCATTAGTAATCATTCAGAATGCAGCAAGTGCAATTGATTTTTCTTCCACAGAAAAGTAGAAAACATCACATTCCACATGCAGTATTAATCAAACTACTTAATGAGCTACTAGACAGTACACAAATGCTACAATACTATACTACAGTGATCTAGAAAAAAAGAAAGTCCAATCCAATTTCAAATTAAAATAAGGATTTATATAGGCTATGTTTGATCTCAGTTATCAGCAGTCTTATTATCTGGCTTGCTTATTATCCATGCCCCAGATGCAGATATAGCTTGGATTCACACGTGGTTTAGAAGCTTAGGCACAACATCCTGCAAATACTGCTACACTGCTCACTATCTAGCTTTGATCCAGAACAGCGTAGACCAAGAGACACTGGAGAACCAACTCAGAGAGTCAGCAGAGCTTCATCTGGAATGAGTAATGCTACACAGGCTGGACCCCAGCAGATTCCACATCAAATAACCAGTTCTGCATTTGTACCTCATGTTTACTTCCAGAGAGCTCGTAATGTTTGATGCAGCATTATGCAATTATCATACATGTTGTATAGTAAGTTCTCTTAAAAGTAGGACTTGTTGGCAGAAAGACCAAAGAGATCTCAAAGAGCCAGTTCAAGTCATCAGGGCCAGCAACAAACTAGAATTAACAAACTCAGTCAGAACCCAACTGCCTGTCAGCACACAGCACTTCCCTGGAGTACCAGTTCCAAGAGGGTCTAATAGCACAGGCATATGAAAAAACACACGGGGTTAGGCCAGATCCAGTTCTGTGCCAAAACAGGAAAGCTTTCCTGGAGAGAACAGCACCAGCAAAGCCAGCATTGATGCCATACTAATGATTTTACAAGAGTCAGTCCATGTTCAGCAAGGACAGTATTCAACTGAAGTCAATATTCCTCAGTCTGAATCTAAATCGACTTATCAGCAGATGTAGCTGAAATGTGCTTTCCAAATTATTGACTAATATCACGGCATTCCACCCTCCACTGCATCAGACTAGGGTTAATTGACTACATAAACACATTTCTTAGAAAAAAGCCCCACCCTATCATCTTATCCTCTAGCATTCTTATCCCATCCTGAGGTGAACGAGATTCTACCTCTATCAGCTACAATACTTGAGATTATTAATTGGTCTAATAGACTTTATTAACATTATGAAATATAAAATTGTCATGATGATTCTTCCCCAGATCAGCAGTATATACTCTCCATAGACTTTTTCCGTATTCATTAACAGATAAAAATAATCTTGAACTTTAAAAGGGCACAGATCTTCACTTAGTTCTAAATCAAAACAGAGCTCAACAAAAAACCAAACATAATCACTTATACTTACTTCTTTTTTCATCCATAATTTTAAAGCAGTAAGTAAAGCCTTCACTCCTTGCACTAAATAGCTTGGAGGCTGGAAACCATCTTCCCTCAGTTCTAAAAAGGATACAGCAACCAATTTAGAAACAGTGAAAACAATAGAATGATACCTACCCTTCAGCCAATAAAGTTGCCATTGTGCAACAGCACATTAAAGGAAAAATTGTGCAAGCAAATGAAACATGACATCCTGTATTTATGTGCATACTGTAACAACAACAACAAAAGCCAAATCCAACACTAAAGTGATTCTACATAAAACCTTCTTGTGTGAATTAGGGTTAGTTTACATCATACTCAAGGTCAATTACAAGAAAACCCCAGATCTAAAATACAGAAAGAAATCACTTTTATTTCATTGGAAATATTTTAGTCAAAGGGGATCGGAAGAATGTGGGATGTATCTCTAAATTAGAATTTGTATTGCTTATTCCCATACGTACTCTGCAAATGGCTCACACTAGCATACTTCCATTCCCCAAACATTTTCTGTAACCCTTCCAATTATCACAGTTCTCCCTCACACAGTTTACTGCATTTTTCCTCCCAGAATCAAAGGGGACATGAGGTGGAAACCACTCTGCTACAGAAGCTTCTCTTCTTAAGGAAGCTGGTGCTCTCGAGTAATTTTTTCTTTTCCTTCACGGGGGTGAAAAAAGAAGGGAAAAGACAAATACTCCATAAACAGCCAAAAGTAGTTTACAATCTCTCCTCATGTTCCTGACAAATATTTCCACTTCTCAATAGCAAATGGATCAACACTAGAACTACTTGGCTCATTTTATTCCCTTAAAAGAATACACTAATAAAACACTGTTCTTATGGATAATGTATTAGTATGCTGGCAGAAAAAGGGAAGTTCTGTTACTAAACAGTTGTTCATGTCTCAAAGGCCTCCTACTTTTCAAAGGCTATGAGAAGGAGTGGCAGACTTTGAGCTGCAGCAGTAGTCTTCCTGCCCACTAGCTGACTCAGTTGGTATGTCTGGGACCCTGTTACCATTTTATAAAAAGAACCAGAAAGATAAGCTGTATTGATTTTGCTTACTGACCTGAATTTCTGATAAAGTACTGCCAACAATCATGCACTCAATAATTTAGAGGGTGGACATCACCATTACCTTACACAACCAAACCGGTGTCATCCCTTGTTTATAAAACAATGGATTCTGACTAGAAAACACCTAATTCATATAAGTCTTCATGCCAAAGCCCAACATAAACTTCACTCTAGCCATGGAAATCTCAATTTTCATTTTTTATAATGGGTTTATAGGTCATAGCATTGTTCAGCAACAAACATCTGCTGAGCCAAAGATTAAATGTAACATGAGAATAAGTTTCATACTCCTCCCCTAAGTCACAAGAGGCTCCTAGCCTATGAACTCAAGGAGTCGTGGGATAAAAACGGGAGGGGGAAGAGTGAGGCCAACAGACACAGCTTATAGTTAGCTAGGTGATATAGAAACATACATATTCCACTGCTTTTCCAGCAGGAATACAGTTCCTGTGTCTTCTGATGAGTTTGTAAGCATTAAATATGCAGGACTGAGGCCAATCAAAGCAAGCTTTCAAGACAAAAATACTTTCTTTTTGGAAGGAAAAATTTTCTGCAAGTTTGTTCTATTTGGTAAGATTTCTGAGTTGCTTTAGGTTCACCAGAAACTTTAAATGCTCATTTTGGAAACAAGGGTTGTTCAATGTCTTCATTTGCTGAAAGAAGAATAATTTTCAATAACTTGTAACTGTTAGAACATTAGAAAAAGGTTACGTTAGACTCTGATCTCTTTCAAAGCAGAAGCTGAATTCAGCAGCCTCCTCTGAAGGTTGATTTCTGTCCTTTGAAATACATCATATTATTAAAATTAAATAGAGCAGGCAGAGGGCAAGATATTTGAGGAAAAGAAGGTGAAGTCAGACAGACACTCTATCAAGCTCAATTATACATGGGTACAAATATAGCAATTAAAGAACAGATGAGGAAGTGTGGAAAAAAACAGCAAACTCCTAGGAACTGATGCATCTTTCCCACAAAAGCCCTCACAGATACCTTTCTCTTCACAACCAAGTGCAGAGGACAACAGGCAGTGACTGAAAAGGTCAAAGAAAATTGTACAAGTGCAAGAAAATTTCTCTGTTCAGCTGTGAAGCCACCAAGAAGAAATCCACAGATACAAGTTGGTGGGATCATTTCACAGAATCATTTGCTCAAAAGAAAAGGCTATCAAAGGGTACTCCAAGATCTTAAATGATATGAAGGAAGCCTGAGAGAAAAACTGGCGCCATGGAAATAAGTTTCCTATCTTCCTTTAAAAAGCCTTGTGAGATAATGGCACATTAATCCTATTTGGCTGGTAGTACAATTGCAATGTACAAGCATCTCAGATTCTCTGCCTTTATAATCTAGAATATTTTCATTGACTGGCTACAGCATAAGCATTAGATGAAAAACACTAATAAAATAGTTCAAAAGTTCCAGCAGCAGGCTATGAGGTGTGAGTTACATGCACCATCAAATGCACTAACATTTCTGTCCAGTGCAAGTTACCCATTATTACCTTTAATCACCTCTTGGTTATTACTAGCTTTAATCATCAAAGTAGTTTTTAGAAAGATCATTTATGAAAACCAAGAACTGCTGGATCTAGAACTGTCACACTGCAGCACTCACTAAAATCTCGTAAAAAAATGATGTGACTTTCCAAAAAAAGGCAAAAAAGAAGTAATTCAAGTCTAGTTTTGCAGCTTAAAAAGTCTCCTCTGTTCACAGAACAGCAGTGCAATTTTCTTCATTATCCATGGAAAGAAAAAGAATCATGAAAGTAGATACAAGTGCATCTCTTAAAACAAAACAAGAATTACCTTTCAATGTTTCCAGTAAGTTTTTGGCCACAAACCAACAGATGGCTTCAAAGAAAGGAAATTTGAAAAGATCCGGGGTTTTTAGCCTCTTCTCCATTTCATAACACCTGAATAAATGCAAATATTAGAAAACATGAATGTTTTAATTATCAAATTTGTTATTCAACTATGTAATCATTCAAATTGACACAATGTCCAAAATAAAATAAAATAAAATAACCATGGCCATGATAAATAAAAGAAGTCAAGTACCACATAGTTAAACCCCAACAAGACCACAGACAAGATTGAACTCTGGTCTCATTCAGGCTCTGACCTTATCAAGTTTGACTGCGGCACTTCTAAGAATAAAGTTGGACTTCAAAAAACTAGGATACAAACCCAATGTGTGATCTTTTAACAGATGGAATTTTATCAGGATTCCACTGTAATAAATAAAAACAATATGTTTAGAAGACAGCTCTACATCTTGGACAAAAACTAAATACAGCTGCCCTTAGAGCAATGCTGACTTGAGGACGCTCATTTCAACTCAGTGTCGCACACCTGGGCTTGCTTAGTTTTGTTTTACTCACTTATACTAATCTCCAAAGTAGAGTTTTTTTCTTCCTTTTTTTTTCTTTTATTCACTCAAATTCTTGCATAACCTTCATTTTGCTTTTGAAACTTTGCAGAAGTCACATAAGAGAATGTGCTTGATACATTCTAACTGAAAAAGCCACTATTGTCTGAGAGCCTGTACCAATTTGATCCTGGTTAAGCACATGAAGAAAAATCTCTATGAAAAGAATATCCTACTGACTGAGGAAAAAGTATAGGAAGAACTGAGACTAACCTGAGCTGCATGCCAATGTTGAGGTTGTGCAAAAAGTTTCCTCCAAAAGCCATACAATCCTGAGATGTGAGCACAGCGTGAATCCAGCCTGAAATGACAGATCGTGAAACTTAATACATACATATGAATTATTCTAAGACTGTTTTTAAATACATATATAAGTAAAAACACTGTTCCTGAAAGAAAAAAAGCAAACAAATTTGTATTCTGTGCTAGGAACAAGTAATCTAAATTTTAACAACATGTAAACTACAGTGTTTCAGAAATCTATTGAACTGTAGTTTTCTGAAGGAGTTAAGCTTAAGAAATTTATTACTGGGAGGGGAAAGTATGTAAAGCCAACTTTTCAAGTAAAAACGGCCTCCAAAATGCAAGTAAAAATTCAAGTAAAAGTTTTCATTCCAATCCACAAAGATAAGCAAGTCCGGAGAGAAAAAATATACTGAACAAAAGATAAAGTCATAAAAAATAAAACAGAAATTATATGTCTTTCAATATTTACATGTTGCTTACAGTAACCGGGTTGTTTGCACAACATAAAAAAGTCATTTAGCAATACTGAGGTTTCTCAAGTAGGAATTCAGAAGTGGTTCCATAAATTATTCTAAATACAGTCACTCTAAGTCAAGTGAAACTATGAACAGTTTAAAACCCAGTCTAGACACTCTATAAAAATTTGTCACATAATTGAAATACTGTCCTTGTGAACTGCACTATTCAACATGGTAAAGCATGGCCAATATGATGCTATCGATCTGGCTAATTACTACTGGATAATTTCAACTAAGTACACAGCAGAATGTATGACATGAGCTTCCTGATTAAAAATAGTTACCTTTCAAATTTACACTGTGCAGCTTTAATGTAAATAAACTACAAAGAGGCTTTCTTCTTTCAAGATTTTCTTTCTGATTTTGCACTCATACAGATGATCTTTGACAAAGGACGAGTTGGCCAGACATTTGCAGATTAACTCATGGTTTCACCAAGGGTAGGCAAGACATACAAACATAGGAAGTTTACCAACTTGAGGCAAGACTAGACCAAGTCATAAGCAACTACCCAGTACAAACTACCACTAAATCCATGCCCTAATTCAGTTAATAACAAACAGTTCTACTTGTTTTGGTACCACATATAAAAAGACCTGAAACTTAACAGTTACGCTGACTAAGCAACACACCTACCCTGTAGCCGGGAAGGAAGTTAAGTTACTGTTGCATTTAACCCCAGGCAGCAGCAACTTAAGTACATGGTTTCATTTTCACTCATCATCATCACAGCAGACAGACACCTCTGACTCTCCAAGGGATATGTGCGTTTCAGTCCTTTAAACACACATCTCCCCAGACATTGACAAAATTGACAACAAAGCCTCCTCACTGTTGCATCAACATCAAAGATTTTTATGGCATACCTGTATCAGCTAAAGGTTTTAATTTTTTTTTTTTTTTTTTACACTTCTACTTGCTATTTTTATGCTGCAATTTTGGTCAAGGTCTATGTAACAAGGAAAGAAAATTCAGTGTAGACCACACAGAATATCTTGAATAATATTTAAATAACTCTAAAGACCCTTCCAGTGCTATTCACCTACATGCAAGATTAATTTTAAATCAGAAGACTACTCTGAACACATTTCAGAGATTATAAAATAATTATGATATCCATTAGCATCAGGGCAAGCAGGAACAGCAAAAGTGGGTTTCAGTAGAGATCAGGGTGGGTTTTTTTCAAAGTCTTTACTCAGTCTTACAGAATTTCCCATTTTCTTAAACACCTGTCTTGAAAACTAGTTTCATTTATTGGTTCTTACACTATACTCCGAAGTATATGAACAAGGATGTGTGTATACACATACACACATATGTGTTTACACACATTTACATTTACAAGTACCATTTTATGTGTATACACATGCAGATACCTCTACACATTAGAAATTACCATGTGATATTTTTCTTTACGGCCACATTGCAGTGAGAGCTCAGATCCATTTGATTACTTTGGGAAGCAGTAACAAAGATCTGTGGGCCACAATAAAGTTCTTCATTTTGTAATTCTGCATTCTTTGTTCATAGATGTGAACTCACACTTAAACACAGAAAACTAATGCAATCTCTTGCCAAAAATATATGGTTTTAAAAGCTCTGGCTGTTCAGGAATGTTAAGCGCACAGAGAAGTCCTCACCACGAAGTATTTATTCTGCACAAGCTATGAACAAGAACAGTGAACATTGAACCTCACAGGCAGAGAACTTAGACATGGGAGAAATGCAGTAGTCTAGGAAATCCATGAAAGAATAAGGTACTGACTATATTCTTCAAGGTTTATTCCAGAAGTAGAATCATAAACCATTTTCCTGCTCTGTGTATTTAAAGCTTTCTTTCCCCCCAAAAAAGGAAGATAGCACCCAGTATAATTTTTAATAATTAAATAATAAAAAGTATTTATATGGATAGTTTGGATAAGTGAAAATACAAAAAACTGGCACTCCCTTTTATTGGCAAAATACAGTTTGATTTAGTAAAGACTTGCAAGTTTATGCTATTTGGAAGTTTGAATGGGATGGGGTATTTTCTTTGATGGATTTCTCCGTGTGGGGGTTTTGGTTTGTTTTGTTGGGTTTTTTTTAATAAAGAAGTTTAATTTGATTGGCATTTCTCATGACAAAAACCAAACCAAAAAGAACACCCAATTTATATTTTTAATCCTCTAGCCTACAGCATAAGAAGTTTATGTGATGTTTTTGTACTAATTATGCCTAGTAGGTCTTGCAGTATTCAAATCTGTAAAAATAAAATTGTATTATAAAATTAAGATAAGAATTCAGTCTGGATACCTACCAAATAGTGAAAAATCTGTGCTCTATTTCCCTGATAATCAAATTAAACTTTAATTTGTTGTCTTCTAATTGGGTAACACTCTTTCATTCCCTGGTAATTGTTATGACTGTCAGGCAAACTTAAAAGCTAATTACTTGTTTTGAAAATCTAAATCTCTAAATTTCTTTTATTATTCTTTCTTATCCAAAATTTTAGGGGATACCAAATGTTGATAACACATTTACTTTATTATATTCTTAATTCCTGTTGATTAAACATGCTAAGTAATAAGAGTAAATAATAAGAGTAATAATAAGAGTAAAATCTTACCTGTTGGAACAAATAAAGTGTGTCCTTGCTTCACAACACATTTGTAACACTTGTCAACTTTGTCCCCAAAATATACTTCACTCTGGGTAACAGATGAACTCCAAGACTCATAAAGAGCCAAATTTTCATCAGTGGGCTTGATCAAATAGAATATCTTCTCACCCTGTTAAGACAAAAATATCAAATAAATAAATTAATGTCCTCTTAGAGGTATACTACAACCTCCGAGTCACTCCTAATGAAGTAACAGATTGATCTAAATGGTAAGTATTCCATCTTCCCACTATGGCATGTTTGGGCTTCCCAGTGTCAGTGTTTCACAACTCTAATCCATCAAAAGTTTAGACATAGTACACTAACCAGTTAGCATCTTGTGATTTAAAGGAAGCAAACAAACCAACCAAAACTTTTCACTGGAGTGTAAAAAATTCCAGCTTTTATAAAGAATTTATGGATATGCACATATATACAAATGAAAAAACATGCCTCTTCTATGATATATACACAGCAAAGTTTGGAACAATAAAAAGTTGAGCATGTCAACAATTTTCATTCCACTGTTTATTCCTACTGAAACCTCACTACATCACCTACCAGTCTACTAAAGTGATCAGTCAACCAATTACAGTCTAGAATTCACCAGTGGCATGCTACAATAAAAACATAAAAATGCAACACCAAAGATCAGTAATTCACTTTCAAGCTCTTCCCACAGCTTTTCAAGTACAACATTTCACACAGGTGATAATGCCATAGCAGAAGGCTGCATGCTGAATAAATTTTGTTTTGCGTAGTCATAATCACCCAGAAGGTGGCTGGGCACTGGAACAGGCTCCCCAGGGCAGTGGTCACAGCCCCAAGCCTGACAGAGTTCAAGAAGCGTTTGGATGATACTCTCAGGCACATGGTGTGACTCCTGGGGATGGTCCTGTGCAGAGCTAAGGGCTGGACTCGATGATCATTATGGGTCCCTTCCAACTCAGCATATTCTGTGATTCTGTACACCAAGAAGCATTCATACCCAGAGAACATGGTACCAAACTGATGTTCCTCCGAAATCGATATGAAAATCAGTGTAGCTGTCCTGGACACCCATCAAGCAATATTTCTGAACAAAAGGCTTAGGGAAGACAGAATCATCCGGCCAATAATTTTCCACCCACGAAAGCTTTCTGGCAATATCTGGTACTTCCACTAATTCAGACATCCTTTTAAAAAACAAACAAACAAAAAAGAACTGTAAATATAAACAGGAGTAATCACATCTCTTTAAATGGTAGCTTCCTACAAAGATATTTATTAGTTCATAAGTAATATGTTTCATACCCACATTACATCACAGTAGCTGTCTACATAAAATACACATCCTCCTCTCTTTCCTACTACAGGCACTATATGCCTACACATATTGTTTAGCTTAGTGAAAACCACTTCCTATATTCAAGGAATTGAAGCCAATACTCACTTTGTGTCTGAGAATTCCAGGCTGATCACATTCAATACTTTGGGTCGGTCAGGATTTGTGAAGTATTTAATATAATTATGGAGCTTCATTTTGCTGTCTGCTTGTCTTGCTACATCTATGACATCTATCACTTTGTCACCACCTGTGAAAAACAGGATGACTCTCTTAAGGCTATGACAGATTAAAAAACTTCAGTTGTTTAAGACAAATTTAACTTTTTTCCAGCCTTTATAAAAATATTTCTGCACAAATACTCCACTACTATCAGTATTCTCTTGGATCAGAGACAGATCAGCATAAAACAACTTTTTATTAGTTTTTTTTAATTACTATAATCAGCTAAGGACAGAAGTGAAAACACTCTAAAAATAAATTCTCTTTCCTGTGGTTAACCAAAAAGAAAGAATAGTATGGAATGACCGCATCTCACTCTAAAAAAAAGGGGGGCGGGGGGTTATGGCTGCAATTGGAAACACTAGCATGGAAAAAGTCATCAAGGCAGATCTATTCCTCACTTTTCCTATAAATCATCAGCAACCCTCGACCTTCCTTATATATGTGCACAACTTGCAAACACAGCCATTTCATTTAATAATTATCACAAGCGTCCTTCATTTCTGATAACAAGGACTGGTTTACACACAGTGTATTTTGAAGTGATACATCTAGAGAACTAGACAAGCAAGAAGCAAACGTTAGCCAAGAGAAAGGACTAACAACAATATTATAATAGCAATTGTTTTATGTCCATTTAGTTACACAATGGTCAAATTTGACAATTGAATGCTGGAATGTGTCTAGATGTACATTATATATATAATTACTTTAAAACAGCAAGTTTATATCACCTTGATAAATTCCAGTTGGAATAGTACTTATTCAATTCTCTTATTTTTAATTTCAATAATAGAAAGCTAAACCTGTCACATTCCAACTTTTTCCCTAAACTGGACAACCGGGCAGGTCAAAATGTATGCATAAGGGTGAGATAATCAAGTTTCTATCTGAATAGACAGTAATTCAAAAGAAAAGATTCAGAAGTATCAGAATGATAATTAATCTTTAAAGCAGAATGCGCATTACTGTTTAACATTGTAACTGTAACAACATTCCATATTCTGATGCCTTTGTAAAATATTGATGGGCAAAAAACCTACTTTCAGCACAACTCGTTACATTAGGAGATCACAAGAACGCAGACAAGGCCATACACAGACTTCTCAACTGCACCACGAGTTACAGGAAATGCCCTGCTGCAATTGGCTCAGTCTCTGTTTCTCTGTACTACACACTTACATGAGGCTGAAACAATTACAGACTGTTAAGAGATCTGATAAGAAAGAAATGGTTCTAAGGAAGCTCCAGCTCTCCTGCTAAAGGAAGTCAAGGTAGGAAATTCTCCAGGAAGAAAGATTTAATTCAGACAGGCCAATTTACTAAGTCTAAAACATTAAGTTTAGACATAGTCTAACCAATGACTAAATTTATTAATCCTAAGAGTGATTAATTCAATTCCCATTATACTTTATTGGTTTACAACATGTAGCAGAAAAAGGTCCAGCATTCCACATGTAGCTTGCACTGAAATTAACATATTGGAAAGTTGAGAAAGCTATTGTCCTATCACATATCCAAACAGACACACACCAAAAAAAAAAAGAAAAAAGAGAGAAAGAAAAAAAACTCCAAACCACAGCTTTAATTGTATTCTCTGCTAGTCTTGAATTTACGATAAATATTTAGCACTCTGGAAGCTCTTATGAACATGCAAATATTTATTTTATTTACAGACAGGATCATTTTAATAAAGTTCTCCAGAGTGACTCTTACCTACATAGCGTTCCACATCTAAAACGGAGAAAGTTGGTGGAGGAAGTCTGAGTCCCAGACCATCTAACTTAGGAACCATAATGGGAACATCAAACCCATGTTTCTCCAGGTATCTTTGTGTCAACTGGCTTCCATGCATTTTCAAAATTACTTCATCAGCACTGGTGGAAAGAAATTACGGAGTATTATTAGAAAAGCATCCCACAAGCACTACTGAAAAAAGTCTCAGTTTGGGGGAGGATGGATGGGAATGGCTATATTTGAATCCAAGAGCATTGTACCATCCATGGTACATTTATATTAAGCATTTAGCTAAAAGACAAAGAAAACAAACTCAACAAGCAAAGAAACTTTTACTGCACACATAACCTGGGAACTCACAGTCATTCTATACATTGGAAAGGATGGGGAAAAGGAATTCTCAGAGAAAGCATTAAAGTACATGTTGCTAACAACAACCACCACCAGCAGCTCCTCTGAAGAACTATAAACCATCATGGTTCAGTGAGATATCCAATCAGGATCAGGATGAAAGTATAACCACATTTCTCTACTTTCCCTTAAAGCATGTGAGAACGGATAGACTACCAGCCCATATGAATGTTCTGTGTTATTTGGAATGAAACTGAGAACTATTCATGAACTACAGGAATAGACAGACAATATTCTGACAGTTGAAGCACAGTAAAGAAAACCAAAAACCAATCAGTCATGCTACTGCCCCCACTTCCCCACAAAAACAACCCCCCAAAACTCAAAACCTCTCACACCATCCTGCAGCAGTCCCAACAGACAACATAACCTAGTGCAAAACTGAACAGGGGAGGCTACTGCATGAAAAGGCAAATGTACTCATCTGAAACAGGGATGGGGTGTGGGGAATTGTAAAGGTGAAGGAAGTTATCATTGACCTTCATTTTCTGAAGCAGAGAAATGTTAGCTGCCTCCCCTAAGACACACTCTGCCGACAACGTTTCTTTGCTTTTTCCACCAAACCGTGTAAGAGTCCGTACCTTGGGAAAGAGCGAGCCCGCAGCTGTTTAACGAAGGTCCGTGTTCCAGCCTGCACCGGTCTGGAACCATCATCTGGCTCCGTGTAGTCATGTCTGTGCCAGTTTCTCCTCTTCTTCACTACAAGTTTCAGAAGGGTTAAACTTTGAATTAGTTAAATCAGATGGCTCAGATTAGCAGTCATCCCATCAGTGAGACAGACATGCCTCAATCACATTACTATGATTAACAAATCTTACTGTTTTTATCAGGTGACACTCTACCCATTTTCAACAAATGAAATCTGCAGGACACCCAACAGTAATTCTCCCCACTTCTATAGCTCCTTCTACATGAAAACCTCAGTGCACATTATACACAATTCAAGACTCCATATCCAGTGCAACACAAATAAACAGTTGCAGCCTGAAAGTTGTCCAAATCTAAAAAAAACAGCAACGAAACTAGAAATTGAACTTTAATTTCCTAAATTCCTTGGACTTTTTTTAATATATGGAAGAATCACACCTCTTGAATATCCACAGACTTCATTTTACATATTTACACAAAATTAACAAGACCTAATCCCACTATGCTATCTCACCCTACGAGCAAGCCCATATCCAGTCTGATAATACTACTGCTATTCACTACCATATGCTATTTCTTTTATCCACTGCTTATGTCTCCCTAACGGTTTTGGGTGCAAACTGTTTTGGGAAAGAATGACTTTTGCAATACATATAACACAATCATTGTGCCCCAAAACATACAACTTCAGAGTGATTTGAAGCTTTAATGCAATGTTACAGCATATTAATAAGAAACAAAAGATAAATTAAAGTTCAATTACAATTTTGGGAATCTGAAACTGAGAGTTCAATAGCAACAAAAATGCATTTTTAACAGTTCCTTATACTTAAGGGGCCAATGAAATTGAAAAACTAGACATTCTCATAAAAACTGTTGCAGTGATCTCCCCATGACAGATACCCAAATGAAAAAAAGAAAAATAATATTTTCATAGAATGGTTTTGGTTGGAAGGGACCTTAAAGATCATCTAGTTCCAACCCTGCTGCCATGGGCAGGGACACCTTCTACTACACCAGTTTGCTCAAAGCCCCATTCAGCCTGGCTTCAAACACTTCCAGGATATGGCATCTACACCATCTCTGGGCAACCTGTGCCACCACCCTCACACTAAAGAATTTCGTCTTTATAGCTAATCTAAATCTATCCTCTTTCAGTTTAAAGCCAGGAATGACAAGGGGTGACAACGGGTAACCTTGCTATTTCACTAAAGGCCTCTGTAAAAAGTTATCTTATTTCTTATAAGTCCCCTTTATACATTTAAAAATAATATAAATAATAATAATAATAACTATAAAACATTGTAAGCTGTATGCAGCGTCCTCATTTGAATTTTTCTACCTTGAGTGAAGCAGAGGACAAAGTGACCAATGATATCATAGTGAACTTAGTGCCTGTCTTCAAATTTTCATTATTTCACGACAAATCATTTCCTAATGGATATCTCATACATTCAACTTCACCAACCATTCATTTTGTATCTTCATTTATAAAGAACACAAGCTTACAGCTTTGAAAGGAAGTCCCTGGTTATATCACCCGTTTGTTAGCAAACTGCTCTCTGGAGCATTTCCTCTCTCTGCAAATAAACCTGCATCTGTCATCCTCAAGCTTTCAACAAGCTGAGAACAAATCACCAAAAGGGTGCCTCAGCAAAACGGATCACCATCTCAGTCTTGGAAAGAAACTCCAGGAGTGCTGAACTTCCTACCTTTCTATTTACTTGCCAGCCTATCACTTACAACACTAAGAAACATAGTAAGGGTACAGACATTTTAAGGTTGCATTTCAGTTTTTCCTAAAAAAGCCAAACTCTGCTCCACAGCTAGATAGCTGCTAGTGGAGGACTGCCCCAAGATGATTTACTAACACCAGATTTATAACTTAACCACTAATATTAAGCAGAAATTTAGGTACATATGCTGAGGAAACTCACAAGAGGGAAAAATTACTGTTATTTGTCAACACAGAACTGTGTTTTACAGGTGTCTACCAAACAGCTTGTAATGTAAACATGACACCCAGACAAAGAATTGCATTAATAGAAAATTTAACTTTATGGAACAGCTCATTCTTAAGTTTACGTAAGTCATGATGCTCCCAAAAATCTAAAGAAGTGCTAACAATACTGAAAACTGTAATAGGAAGCTACAGATGTAGGAGGGGAGAAAATAGTTTCTAAAAAGAAAAAAATTGGTGCTTCTCCAGAAAAAACAATTGGTTATATAGGAATAACAGGCATCATATCATCATTACACATAAGAGGTAATTATTCCTACTGATGATCTGTATCCTGCAGACATGACATGTACCCTTTAGAAGACATTTAAGAGAATAAACTGACATTTATAGCTCTTTGCTAAACTGAAAACCAGTGCTGCTTAATGAGCCAACTATCCAAACACTGTAAAACTTCATAAATAATGAAGCCAGGTTTATTAAGTTTTCAAAGCTATTTTCTCAGTCATAAATAATAATACAAGAAATTAGTAGCTAATACTAATTTGCAACAGAGTAGTTTCCCATAAATTCACTGCTGTTATAACAGGTCATTAAAATTGTAAGACAATACAGCTGCTTAAGAGATTTTATAGCACAGAAAGACTTCCTAAAATCTGTCTTTCCAACACTTAAAAATCAGGAACTAAGGTAATTCTTCTACTTGTACTTGGCAATATATATCATCCTTTCATAAGTAAGAGAACACTGAAGAATGGAAAACAATACTGAAAACTTTCTCTGCCTACGTATCTCTTAATTGCAGAGCTTTTCTAACCCCTTAAGACATTACAGTAACAGTTGTAAAAAAAAAAAATTAACCAAATGGATCCTAATGCTCAAATTAAAACAGACAAACCCTACATAAGTTGAAACGGACATATAACACCTCCCCTCCCAATCACTCCAAACTAGTGGAAGGAAGCAGTGTTCACCCTTGGTGTTCCTGAAAATCGAGGCAAAACTCGCTGTGACAACACTAAAAACACACGCACTAAAAGTACACTGGACAGTTGCAGGGAGGGTTAGAAAAAGAAAGGAGTGTGCTGGAAGTTTTCATGAAAAGTAAGTAGAAAGCTTATTTTTTTTTTTTTGTAATTACATTCCTTATACCCTCAAAACAATGGGCCAATAACTGTACCTACTTAGGCAGACACTATTCCCTGCCTTCTCACACTGCTGGACTGTTTCCCTCAGAGACCACCACACGGCAGACTTCAAATGGGGACCATCAAGAGGTGAACAACCCTACAGTGAGGCTCCAAGTCTTGGAAGTGGTACTTCAGATGATTCCCAGTGACCAAAAAGGCAAGAGAAATTTTTCCATGGGAAGACTGAAAAATTCTAAAGAGCATACAGTAAACCACAGAGTACACTGCTAAGGCCTGGGACATCATCTCATACTGTCAGCTCAGACCAAGCACAGACATTACTACCACAGACAAAAAAAATACAGGTTGGAGGGTATTTTCAGAATTTAAGAAATCAAAAAACAGATTAAGAAAGTATGTCCTGACAAACACAGTCCTGTTAATATATTCACCGCATCTTGTGCTCTCTCAAAGCTCTGGACACTAGAGTCTGGTTGCAGATCTGACTCAAAGCATTCATGCAAATACAGCATTTTCAGACTTCAGGATCACTGAGAAAATTTAGAAAATAACAAAATATAATATGAAGACTCTAAACCAAATATTATTAAAAAAAACCCCTCCATAGTATATTACTATTTTTTTAAATTGTTCTTTTTTAATTGTTTAGGATTTTAGGATTAATTATTTAGCATTTTACACACACAGCTTCTCAATAAAGGTCTTATAAAATGGTTGTTCTTTCAAATCAAGAAGAGGATTTATTTTTTGTTTGAAATGCATGAAGAAACTGATCAGTTAATTTGATCTTTCCATCTAACTATGTAGTAGCTTTCTTTTAATTATTGGAACTTTTACATCATTAATTTTGTAGGATACTGAAAGTAACCACCCATTTGTACTATAAAATATGTGTTTCTTGTATATTTTAAGTAATTTTTTGCGCTACCTTATTTGATTATATGTACTAATGTCTGTTGAAATCATAGATATACTTGCCCTCTTACAAAGCTGAATTTTTGTCTCTTTCAAAACTCTTAGACAAAGTGATTTTAGAATACAAAGCTGTAAATAAAAATGTTTTTTTTGTGATGTACATAATTTCATATGACTGAAGCACTCTGGAACATTGCTGCCACACTTAAAGTCATGAGACTTTATCAGTCTCTCTAAACACTGAAGTAAGCAGAGCCCAAACCACAAACTATCATAGATTTGATTCTGACAGCTGAGAACAATTAATAAAATTCCTTGTGAAGACATATTTCATTATATCACCTCTGCTTGGGTTGGTAAGTGACATGTCTGAAGCTTCTATTAAATCTAGATGATCTACACACTTGAAGTAATATAATTTAATAAGGATAATTTTTACCACAGATTCTTGTCTTCCTGAAAAAACTTTCAAAATAAAAATCATTCTTATCTCATTGTCAAATTCCGCATTACAAGAAAGGTTATTCACAGGCATCACGGTGAAGCATACTAGTTCTCCCAAGTCATGGGGTGAAAACAAGTTTCAAATTTACTGATATGATCCCTCTTCTACTCCTTCTCCTAGTCCCTCTATTCCATAGGAAAAAACAGACAGAAAGGTGGGGAAAGAAATGGCTGTTGTTTGTGTTCTGATTTATAAGAGAAATAAGCAGATTTTTAACTGAAAATTACCACTGGAGTACTAAAAACTAGAAGCACATAAAACAGCATTTATCTTACCTTTTAGCAGACTGACCCTGAACCCATATATTACACAAGATACATATCATGCAACATATACTAATTACATCAAAAAATGACACTATCATTTTGTTCATATTCCACAAAACTACCACTGAGGGTGTAGCGGTTTTAAACTTATTTCTAAATGTAAAGTAAATTTAGTTTTGAAAAATATTCTAGATCTTAAGTCAC
Organism: Lepidothrix coronata; assembly: GCF_001604755.1. Lineage (NCBI taxonomy): Eukaryota > Metazoa > Chordata > Aves > Passeriformes > Pipridae > Lepidothrix > Lepidothrix coronata. The sequence continues at coordinate 3,215,737 of NW_016690190.1, forward strand.
TGTTGACTATAAATCATTATATGGCCTTCAAGGAGAAAAAAAACCACCAAATTAAAACACAAACAAATCCACATTAGAAAACACAAATGACCACGACTGTTTGGAGGTTAAAGGCATACATTGCATATACATATTTTTCTGGTCTGAACATAGAAACTTAATTCATTGTTGGAAACATGAAATTGATTTTTAGATTTTTTTTACAATTCCATTTCCATTTGAGAACAGAAGTCATGGGGGAAAATCTATGGAGTTGAATAAAGCAGTATTCTTTCAGAAGTTACAGACAGACAAAAGCTATTCCGTTTTCCCACTGCAGATCACTATAGCAAATTTGTCCACTGAAAGGAGAACCAGAGATGTCTCTTGCTGCTCTGTTTCACACTCTTCTAGCAACTCATTTTGACCTTGGTGGAAACTTGTTTACAAATCAGAGCTGTGTAACTTTCAAGGACATAAATAGGGGGGGAAACAAAAGCAAAAACAAACAAAAAACCCAAAAAACCCAACCAAACAAACACTGCTCACAGGATGTTCATATTCTCAGATTTCACTAGAGTGTTGTGGCAAATAGTCTATAATCAGCACGAAAGGTAGGACACCTAATTCCTACATTTTTTCAAAGTTGTCTTCCATGGTATTAGAATTTTGATAATTAAAATGTAGGAACCTTGAAGCCATCTTTTGTATTTTCCTTTTTTTTTTTTTTAATTACGATTCCCTAATTTTCATTCTCTCACTCTCTGCCAAGTCCAGATTGTTTTCTTCTAGCTCTGTGCACTTCGATTTCTCTAATCTATAGCAGTGGCTTATATTTTATTCTATTTGCATCTCCACATCAGGGAACCTTTCAGGATGGTTTGTTTATTTTGTGGGTTTTTAATCAGCTCAGAGTTAGTCATGTAGAACCAGTACCTTCTAAATAATCAAACTCATCTTGAATATTCTTCTGAACGGTCTTTTTCAATTGTACATGGAGAGAAAACAGTCTGAACATGTAAAACGAAATCTGAATAAGCCATACTTACTTAGAGAAGGTCCATGGAGAATTGCACAGTTGGGACAATGATATAGATCAATGTCAACAGCATGGTGCTCCTCCACCCCAACGCAGCTGGAATAATATTTTTTAAATGTTAATGAGAATACATATAAGGTTTATTTTTCAAGTTAAAAATAATTAAATCTTAGGGTTTTATCAAAACATGCTTACTCCACAAAATTATAATGAGATACCAAATTATCTCAACTACTGAGTTGCCACATAAATTTCGAGTAATAATTTCTTTACCACTGAAAAGAGAATGCCATTAAAAAAAAAATCATAAAAAGGAAACAAGAATCAAATTTCTATAAAAGTGAGCAAATCCACAATATATACACACCATTACCTCTCAGCTCCCCAGAAACCTTTGATCCTAATTACAGGAAACAGTTTATGCAATTTTCGTTATAGACAGTGAGTTTAAAAAAAATCTGAAGTTCATGTGCTGTCAATTTGTAGAAGATATAATGCAATTTTTTCTTTTTTTTTTTCTACAGAAAGCACATAACTGACTCCTACACCCAAGACAAATTAATGAAGAATACTTTGGTGTTCTTCCTGAAATCGTTACACTAGTACTAGCTTCCTAAGTTACACAAGTGACCACACAAATAACTTTGTAGAAGTGTTTTTGGTTTAAAATAGCAACAAGTATTTTAAAGAGCACTTGACAGATGTAGTGTTTTCCCAGCGCACATTTTTTCCCCGATAAAAGTCAAAGTGGGATTAAGATTGAAATCTTTATAATACTCCTGACAAAGTATCTACACCGCTGATATCTAAATAACAGAATTTTAAAGACAAAATTAAGTACATTTTCTTAGAAGCTGAAACACTAAGGTTAATTGGAGAAAACATGCTTTTGCACAAAGTTCTCAAGAAAAAAAATGTAATCCCTGCTTGCTGGTCAAATCTGAATCCTGGCAGAGTTCTTCATTCTCTGAAAAGTTTATGGACACTTACAAAATTGCTGACTTTACAGTCAATAAGAAGCAAGACTACAACACTGAACGTTTGCACCAAAATTAGATATGTTTACTCAGTGCACTCTAGTAACATAAGAACTTGAACAGTACTCCAGTCACGTAACCCATTTCATATCAGAAGTGTAATGACTGCTTAAGCACTGAGGCTTTGAAATGATCCAGCTCCACAAAGTCTTTTCCCTAGCAGCCTAGTGCCAAACTGCTGACACGCTCCAGCAAGTGTCAGTACATGCTGCCAAAACAATACTCGAAGCAGTCTAGCACTGAAAGCACAATGAGCAAATCCAATCTGAAACCGAAGAGCATCTCCCATGCAACTCTCAGTGAGAAGTACATCACTCTGAATACTCTGTAAGCAGGTTCAGCTAGTTCTACTTCTCCATGCAGTACATACCACACAAAATTTAGAAATTACATAGCTTTTTTATATGCACACTATTTTAAAATCTAAATACAAAACTCAGCTGCCATAGTTCATCGCAATTCTTGCAATATTTAGCATCTGCTTTAAGACCACAACTACAGGAATTGTTATTACTTGAAAATCCAGCTGACACATAAACAGAAAGGAAGGCAGAAGCAGTCTTTAAAAATGCATGTCCCATTTCCTTCTGCTTGTGTTCTCTCTCTTTTTATAGAATAGCTGAGTGACTCATAATCCTATGTATTATAGGAAAATTGTTTTTAAATGTACATTCTAAAAGCCCCAAATGAGAAGGCTGGTTTTATACATCCTTAGGAATCTCATTATTTTAGCTAAACTTCTAATTTTTCAACAGCTAAAGATATTTATGTTCCACTGTATCTTGATCAAGTTTGCATTTCATCCTTTTTCTTTCTGTTTATCTGATACATTCATCATCACCCCAATCAGGTTATCTTTCTAACAGTAAGAACTTGGCATAAAAATATAGTAATACCTTCAAGCTTTGACAACTGTTTGTCATGTTCTATTTAAGAATGTTAATTTTATCATCTCTTATAAAATGCTACAGGTAACAGAATTTCTGCTTTATTTTGAGGCTTAGCACTAACCACTTTTCTGACTTGATTAACTCCATAACCTTTCAAGAAGGCACATGGGATTTTGTGTACAGAGACTGGAATGGTATTAAAATAACTGGAATATCCATTCAATACGGAATGCAAACATTCTCAGTCTACTATTTATGCTGTAAACTCAGAACTAACTGGAAAGGTGAAACACTAACTGGGCATCATGGAAGTGAATCTCGTAGCAGTTGCCTGACTGAAGCAAATAGAAAACGAGGTGACAGCACCTGCACTGCCAAGGAACAAGCATTGCCAAGGATGCCACAGTGCCCATCAATCACACACAGCAAGTCACTTTCCTGAGTCCCTTTCTCCAACACACATAGATGACTCTGCCATTAATCACTCTGGCTACTAGCAAGCAATCAATTACTGTGGTAAGTGCAACTTCAGACCTCAAGCATCAAAGCAAGGTCACCAAGAGGTAGCAGAGAGCCTGGAAAGCATTAACATACTCAAACACAGCAACACTCCCAATCCACTGATGTTTTTCTGAATGAAACATTATTACCCTTCACCTTGCAATCAACCCAATCCATTTGGGTTGAAATGCCTTTAGTATATATTACCTAGTTCTTAAATTGCTCATCTCCTGCAGGGAGGTGGTAGACTAATCCTCAGGAACAGTGAAATATTTATAGTATTAAAAATTAAAAAACCAACTGTATGAGACTATGCAAAAATACATCCCTAATTCTGTTCATGAAGGTGGAAGGGCTAAACAGGCCCAATATTAGTTGAAATGTTCTGTAAGGAGTAGCAAGGTAGAAAAATTTAGTCAAAAATAAATTCCATGACATCAGTCTGAGTGGTCAGACACTCATAACTTCCCCAAGGTGTCTACTATCAAGGCAGAGCCAGCAAGAGGTAGCAGAAGAATCAGGGAACTTACTAAGTTTTTTCACACACAAGAACGTGCCCGTACCTGGCAACTGAAGGAATCGCTTGCTACTAGAAGTTGGAGGAACCCATTCTCCACACTTAAATCTCACTGGAAGGTGAATATTTTTTATTTAGTCTAAACTTTCCATTTGATTATTATATTTGTAGCAATGTAAAAGCAGCAAGTGTAAATCAAAAACAACCAGAAGAGGATGATCTAACATCTCTGAGAGGTACCAATGGACCTCTGCTTTTCTGTAAAGGGCAAATAAGGCTTCTTTCACAGGCGGAAAAAAATCCTGCAAAAGCTGGTCTCTACTGCAGTATTGTTATTAATTTAGAATTTAAGAGATGAGTACAGATAATTCAGCATGACGGATTCAACAACTATTTCACAATTATGCTAGAATGTCTCGTACAAAGAATTTGCAAAAGTCCAAAACATTTAAAGGAAGTATTACGCCTGAAGATAAAACTGCATGGTTGTACACTGTGAGCCACCCAAAGCACCTGGCACATTTCTCCTACAGCAGCACAACACAAACAAGTATTGGATCCATGTCAGTCACCACACAGGCTGCACCTTCCAAATCTAATACCTGCTTGCTTTCAATCCAGTCTGGCTTTTCTCTTGCCTACTTCTGATGTTATCAAGTACGACCACAACATTTTAGAGATTGCTTAACTGCCTCTGTCGGTAAGACAAAGAATCCTGGTTTAAGAAAAAAATTCAAAGCACTTGATTCAAGGTCTTATTTTCAGTGTCCTTTAAGAGATATGACTACTTGAAAAACTAATTATTGTCTTATTAAATTATTATCATTATAATCATTGTCTTCTTAAGATAAGTACCATATGAACTCTACCCTCACATAAAATTCCAAGTATAAAAGGCAATGATTACACAAATAGCACTACAAAAGTAAAAAAAATGAGTGGTCTGAATGCCCATTTTCTCAGTTTAATTGGCAAGATATTCCAATTAGGAAATTTCCAAGATTCCCTGTACACAAGGAATACTGAAAATATAAATCTTGAAAACCGAGAGATGTAAGCAATTCTCAATGATCTAATAAAAGGACTGAGAAAAAGGATGAATCACCATCAACAGCAAAGAGTTAATTTGTTGAGATGTTGGGTTGTACATGGGGCACGATCCTCTTGGATTCCATCTTCTGTTCCTTTTCCCTATTGCTTCAATTCTATAAGGTCCTTTTTCACCTCTTTGAGTAACATGTGCAAACCAATCTAACAGGCTCATCTTTCTGGATGCACTTGTACATTTTAAGAAGTCTCCCACAACAGCTTCCACTTCTCTGCACACCAGCATGGTGCTTTGCATCTATAAGCTTCACAGGACAGGCCATCACAGGCATGTCTGCCCTCTTCTTCAACAGATATTGTTGGATAGATATTGGTTTACAACTAGGCATTGATTTACAGCTCAAAATTCAGCCAAAGTGGTTTTTTTAAGTCTCTTATTTCTTACTGGGACACACTAAGTTCAAGCCCCAAGACCTCTTGGTTTTCCACAGTCTGATCTCAACAGTCTGATTTTTTTTGCTGTCATTGTGCAGCAAAAATGCACATTAGTGGCTCTTGCTAGTACATTTGATTAGGCGCAGAACCTTGCACCTTTTCCAAGCTATAAAATTATTTAAAATTACATTTTCCAAGATCTCTTTATATTCTCCCTGAATAAACACTATGGACAATCTTTTTCTTTCTGTACTATCCTGTTTCTGAACAAAAACTCGGCACATCCTCTTCATGTCCACCCTTGCATCAGCACCCACAACCTCTCCTTGCTATGCCTCAACGAGCACTGCAGGTTTTATCCGTAAAAGGAGAAAAAAAGCACAGGTCTTGACATCCAACAGGAAAAAAAAAGAAATCAACAAAAATCCTGGAACAATGGAAAAATACTAGAGGTATCAGAGCATGTTCCCTGTTACCAGGAATGCAGGGCTATAGACAATTACTTAAGGGCATGGCATGTCTCCTATCATCTGACAGAGCAGATTCCCAAAATTGTTTTTCAATTTCCAGTAATCCACAGAACAGCCAAGAAGATATATAAATATTGAATCTCTACTGTATCTTAACAGCAATGAGGAAAGGAACAAGTCACTTTAGAAGTAGCAAAGATTCATTAGTAACAGGGCAGCCTTAATTGTCCAACAACTGAAGTTACTACCACAGGGTACAGCTTCTCATAACATTAAACTGAGCGGAGCTGTGGCTGCTGAAAAAAGGTCCCACCCTCCTTCCTCCAACTGTCTGACCATGGGCTTCCATAGTTTCTCTCACCAGTATCAGGGAGTCATATGACAAGTCAGTTCAATAAACTGATCCTAAGGAAAAGAAACTAACTGCCACTCAACTTTTTCAGATAGGCTTTAGAAACCTTAACAATAAGACTCCTATAAATACAAAGGTACATGTTACAGTTATATGCAGTCATTTAGCAAATATATAACTTAATATTATTTTAGAGACATTATATATGAAAGAAAATATTCTGTTATTTCATTTCTACACTGTTTTGTCTTTCTAAAAATGGTTGCTAAACCATAGGAAGGAGACAACTTTTTAGCAATCTTATGCTGACAATATAGCTTTCTAGTATCAGGTCTTATTATCAAATTTCAAATAATCAAGCATTAAAGTATACTGGGCAAATACCGCTGTAAATAGTAGGCAAGCATTATAACAAACTTTCCATTTTACCTGTAACAAGGTCTGCAGTTGCTACATTCAGTCCTAATCTGTTCCAGCATAACAAAACCCCAAATACTATTGCATTTATTGCCAAAATTGATTAGCAAGCTTGCAAGTTATGCAAAGAACAGCTTCTCCTATTCCATCCCAAGAACGCAAAGATAAGCATGGAATAGGATGCCAGTTTGGCAAATTTTAAGGAACTCTGGTTGGTCATTTACTTCAAGCCTCTGCCTTCCAAGTGGGAAAAGGATGCCAAGTATGCAATATTTACAGGTTTAAACAATGGAAGTTCTAAAGATGTCTCTGCCACAATCAAATAGCCACATCTGCCACTCATTTGGCACAATATTAAAATACTTCATTAGGACTAGAAAGGCAAAGTCATAGTGTGACAATACTGTTGACAGGCTCCATATCATCCCATAGCATCAAAATAGCTAAAAATTGAAGTTTATTTGAAGAACAGTTTAAAACTTAAAATAAACATAGTGAGCTTTAAAAACCTGAACCTCAAACTAGTTAGATTTCCCCTCCAAGCCCCCTCTTCAAAATGAATGCAGGTACACCAAAGGAACAAAACTGACCAAAAGAAACCACAAAGCAACATGAGAAAGCGAAAGGAAACAGCAGCTATCTCTTCACCCTGCCATGATAAGCATGGCAACAGTTTTGGAATCAAGGCAGGCTTACAAGGATTTACTTTGGCAAATAAACAATTTTAGAGAAATGCCAAACTTCTATGCACTAGATACAAAACCATACTGCCTTAAAATAAATCACAGAAAAAAATACACAACATAAAAATATTTGACCTTTTGACTTTGCCATATTCACTTTCCAAAACAAAACACCATTTAATCAACATGCATAAATACACTTTAAAAAACAATTTTATATGTAGCAGTACATTCCCCTCTCCCAAAGTTACCAATTTTCTCCAGGAAAAAAAAAAATTAATAATACATTTTTCAAGATTTGCATAAAATATATGCATGTTGGCCCAACAGCACACCTAGTTTTAGTACATATTCACTAACACACATTCCACCAACCAAGTTCTTAAGGACAGAAAAATTACATGTAAGGTCAACTCTCAAAACACCTGAAAATATACTAACTTATTAAATATTGCATCATCCTACAACACAGATAAGAATCCCAAGAATAACAATGCTGTGTGCCACAATATACATAAAACTCTGACCTTTGATTGCACAGAGACATCTGTTCTGATACTTCCAAAGTCCTAAGAGATCACGGTCTACTTCCGATTAACCATCAAATTGCACATTAAAAATGCTAATGTTCATTACATAGGTTTAGACTTCCCTAATGTAATGGAAACCTATTGCTTTTAAATTATGTAATATTTCTCAGAAATGAGGTATTGCAGTAACATACACATGCAGAAAGGTATATGACCTATTTTGAATTCCGAAGGGCCTTCCAAAGACTCAAACTTCCTGCACCTTTCAAAATTAAATTTTGTGTGATAGCTATGCTAATGCTGTCCTTTCAGAAGACAGTTTTAATGGCAATACTCAGGCACAATTTTCCATTGAGAAAGAAAATTAGTATACATCATTTCTTTCTCAAGTAACAGTGCTTTTCACTCCCTCAAAGCATAGAGATTAAGATAAATAAAATCTTGTCAAAGAAAGCTCAACTCCACAGAACAGACTCTGAAAACTAGACACCCAAAAGGAAAATTACGGTCAATGGAACAAAGCTATCAAGTTACATAATAAAATATATTCAGCTACAAATACAATAAAACCTTCTACCTACATCTACGATGTAGCTGTATATTGAACACAATCATGATGCTACCCAAAATCTCAGGGAAACAACAGTGCAGTGCATTATTTGTAAACTGGCTCTTTCGTTCCACAATTCCAGTCCAGTCTGAAAACAAATTGGTATGTTTTCGAAACTTAACACATGCTTTTTATCCAAGATCTGGATTTTAAGTACAATGAGTTCAATTTATTGAAATTGCTAGAATGAAGGTAAGAAAGAAAGGGTCATAACTTTTACAAAATACTTTGATAACTGAATATCTGGTATAATCAACATATTCTTACTTCTAATCATCTATAAAAAGATTGTGTGGAAAGCTGATTTTCTATACAACAATTTCATGCAACTATTAATAATTTAAGCAAAATAAAGCAAAATGACTGTTCAACTGAAGACCAAGAACTACATGCTCAGAAAATCCAAACAGCATTACATGCAAAAGTACACACTGAGGTTAAACAACATTTTTGCTACAATGTAAGACTGTTAGAAAGAGACACACAGTCCAGGCTAATTCATAATGGTCTCAACCACCATGTATTAATGTGCAGCAGTTTTATGAGAAGTACTTTTCATAATCACTATTTCTGACAGAACCAACTTAACATTACAGAAGTACTTCTGATGTATTCCTTCTGCTTTGTATCATCTGGTAAGCATATACCAAATTTCTCTGTCCTTCCTATGCCAAATGGGATTACTGATTGCAACAAGCTACTTTAAAAGAGTATTTACAATTAATTTTTGTCCCTGTCCTTTTAAAATCATTATTTTAGAGAAATGAAGGTCTGAAGGTGCCTACACATTTTAGTGTAGATTTGGGTAAAACAAGCTGCCTCAAGACAATCAGAAAAATAATATTTAAGAAAACTACAGCAGATCTCGAAACTAAACAGCTTGTCAGTGAGAGCAGAGAAAAAAGCATTTTAAAAGCAGCTGTGACAGCTGAAGGCCTTATTTCAGTGTGAAACCAATGACAGAAACCAGGATGATACCAGCAAGAGAATCAAGACATAGGATTTGTAGGAAAGAAAGAAAAAAATATCCATTGATCTGTCCTGAAGAAATTCTTTTTTAAAACCAACAATCTGTGTAATCCTTTGTATACGAAGCAAAATGCAGTGCTCAGGAATTAGAAACATTCTCTACAGCAGTTCAGATTCATCTTTCTCCATTCATTTTCCCAGAGTGGCCAGACTGACACACCAAAGAGAAGGAAGAACAATAGTCCAATCTGACTTCAGGCACTGTGTCTTAGTGGAGTTGCAACTGCTTGAAGCCTGTTGGAATAAATGAGAGCTATCCTGTCCTTCCCATAACTGATGCAGGAAAGAGGATTAACATTGGATTTCAATTAATTCTAGGAACACTGGAGTCCCAATTTATCTGACCGCAGCCAACATGAATTTCAGTCCAGGTTATAATGCACAGTCTACAACAGTTCTGTTTCCCTATGAGGTAGTATGGGCCCGATACACACAAAGGAATACACATATTAGTATTTGTTTCAGAGAGAGAAAGCACTGCAAGAGAAAAAAAAAAAAAAAGACAAAAATAATCGCCCCCATATATACTAATGACAAAGGTTTTCTAGGTGTTTAAGGAAGTTTTTCAATTATGTATTTTCATCTCCTCCTCAAGACTCCAAGTTAATAGAAGTTTACCTCTTCCCCTGAGATATACCACTACCTGGTAAAACCCCCTGACACATAACTGCATCTTATTTAGGTAATTTGCCTTATTTCAATTTTCAGCCAGGATTATTCTCTTACAATTGTGCTTACAAATAAAAAAAAAATCCAAAACTTACAACAAGCAAAAAATAAGTACTTTAAAATAATACCTTCAAAACCAGAGGTTTTAAAGGCAGAACTGACACTATGAAAAGAAAAATACAAAACAAAAAAAACCCAAAAAACAAAACAACAACAAAAAAAAAAAACGCCCCACGCCCCACCACCAAACCACAAAATCTTCAACCATTTAAAACAGCTGCCATAGCTGAGAGACATCTTAAACTGAGTGCTTGTGTGTGGTTGTATTCTACCCAAGAACAAACTACTATCCCAAATTGCTACCATTACCTGCTCAGGAGAAAAAGAGGAAGAAATAAGCTAAGCTCTACAGAGATAACGAGAAGGTAAAAAAGGGAAGTCAGTATACAAATTAATTAAATTTTCAGTCATTCAGGAATAAAGCAACTATGAAACTTCAATACAGCAAATTAAGGCTATATATTATATGACCTTTTATATATATATATATCATATACAAATTATGGAATCAGCATCTCTGGAAGTGTTCAAAAAATGTGTGGATGTGGCACTTGGGGACATGGATTAGTGGTGAACATGGCAGTGTTAATTCAATGGTTAGACTCAATGATCTTATGAGGTCTTTTCTGATCTTAATGATTCCATGATTCAATGATATATAGTCCAGACACATTTGCCCACCTAACTTTTACATTCTTAGTTTTTTGTCCTGAGCTTCTTCAGCTCCAACTTGCCCATAGACTCTTGTTAATTCCCACTAGCCATCCTAATGAAACATTGCACATGATATGGTTAAGATCTACTGGCATCCCAAGTTTTTTGACCACAATCAACAGAAATTTCAGTGCCAGTGCAGTTTCCTATTAAGTAGATCAAGGGCCTTTTATACACAGAACAGACATATTAGTTACTTGTTTCTAAGAGAGAGGACATTGGAAGGGAAGGAAAGAAAAGAGAAATTAACAGAATTAAACACAGAAACATCCTATGAAGAGAAACTGAGGGTCAACCCAAAATGCCAAACAAATCCTAGGAAGCCATTACACGATATAGCTTGCATTAATCTAACAGCTTGCACCCACTGGAAGAGGCAGGTTACTCATTCCCTTCCAAGCAAGCACTCCTATTCCCCTTCCCTGCAATGGCCTTGGTACTTGCCAGGTTATAAGGCAACCTGTTTTCACTCGTTTCTCTGACAGAAAGTAACCTCACCAGTCTTTTGTCTGTTTATTGAGTTAGCTTACAGCACAGCTGGGCAACTGCCAGAGCCAATTCATGAGAGGGAATGGAGCTATGCAATCTAGAGAGAGGGATACGAGAAGTAGGATTGCTCCTCTTGGCCATGCAAGTCACTATACCTGGTCAGGCCTACCATTGGACTTCATTATTCAGTAATACCTAGAACTACTCCGACCTAATAGATAAATTGCCAATAGTTTACCAATTAGATTGCAGGGAACATCCCTGCAATGTGGAAAACTTCCTAGACTTTAATCATATACCCCGCACAACATCAAGGGAGACATTACTAAGTCCAAGAGATGCATGCATTGGCACTAGATGTTATATATGAGCCAAGGTTTTCTTAGCACAACATTTAAGATGGTCTTAGTCTGAATGCCTTTAGGCACCCAGTCCTTCTCTGATGAAGTGCCTAATCAGCTCCTTGAGACCAGTTATCTGTAGCTCCAGTTACAGGAGCAGCTGATGCAAGTACCAGGCAGATGTCTGACCTTATGTCATGACCGGTATGTTATTTGCTTACAAAACACTCTTTCCAATATCTCACTAAAGTACAACAGTAACTATAAAACGAGTAATCCTAACAGTTTGGAAGATACATTTCTAAACATGGGTTTTCATAAAGCAGGGCAAGATTAGAAGGACAAACTTTCAGCTAGATTCTCACCTTCTAGTTTAAAAGAAACGTGATGAGCATTTTGAAGCAGGAAGATATCTATATGCTCTTATTTAAAGAAATATCACTATCAGGGAAACAACAAGGTTTAATGTTTGGGGTTTATTTTTTAGAGGCTGATCAGAAACAAACCTCACTAATGGTTCTTTAATACTCACTGACTTGCATACTCACTCACAACAGTTTCTAAATTCCAGAATTATCTACACCCAAGTCTCACAAAAAAAAAACATTTATGTAACAAACATCTCTAACACTAGTTTTAGTTCAACCCCCTCTTTTTAGGCAATCTGCACTGTAAGCATTTTTAAATTCATCTGGGAATGTTTTGGTATGTCTTCAGCGGTTCCATTTCCGTCTCAATAGCTACAAGTGTTGAATGTTCCTCATCAACGAAGTGCACGGACTGCAGCCTCCTACAGAGAGTATTAGCTGGTTATTCTGGTTGCCTAATGAAGATGAGCTGTTTAGAAAGATCAGGTTGCTTAATAAAGATGAGCTGTTTAAAAAGATCATGAAGCCTGACAAGTACTATCAGTAGTGTGTTATTTTATGCAATGCACAGTCTGCAAAGCTTACGACATTCTGAGTAACACTGTCAGTAGACACCATCCGATCTGTCTTGTTCTGAAGTGATAAAAAAAGGTTTGGAGGTGAACAACAACAAACCAAAAGGACTTCCTAACCTGAGAGCATTGATTAGGACACTAATTATTGTTTTTAAACTGTGCTCCTTTAATTTGAAAATGATGTCAGGAATAATTGAAAATATGATTTTCTCCTATCGATACTAGACAATACCATTTTCTGTCTCCCACATTCTAGCACCAGCAACCAGTATTAGCACAACCTTAAAACCACATTGCTGCAAATGCCTTATTCTGGGTTACTGTGTGTCTGGTTTACTACTTTTACAGACTGCAGCTACAGCAAACTTGGCTTCAGCCTCCTTCACACACCTTTTAATTGGCTCCTTACACCAAATACACTTTACCACCTAGCTGGGTTAAAAATTTCTTATTCTGATTGGTTTTAAAGACCTCCTGGAGCCTTCTCCTAAGTAGCCTTAAAAGCCACAGTAGCATTCAGAGTCTCTGCAGCTGTACCTGAAATAAATCTTTTATTGCCTTCAAAATTCAACTCATTAGGTAGTTCTCCTTTAAGAAAAATAAAAATTGAAGAAATTTTTAAACTCCTCTGCTTCTCAAATGAGTAATTCCTCCTCCAGCCTACAATATTTTTCAGACATTGCTAAGAACTTTTTAGTAAGCTTTTTAGTAAGCTGAATAATTTCTTCATCTTCTAACCACAACACAAAATAATACATGATGGCTCCTAAAGCTTTGAAATACCTTACTTTTATAAGGCAAATAGACTTGCAGTCAATAGCAAGTAGAGACAGATGCTTCATTTCTGAAGAAATCTGAGAGCAAACTGGCTCATCATCTCTAGCTCACCATGCTCGTTTCAAAAGCAGATGGAGTATCTGATTACATTAACTTCTATTTAAGCTATGATACAAGCAAACTGTTTCAGATACACAGATAATGAGTCTAAATATCAGATGTTACATTGGCTGGCTGGCAGAGCTGTAAGTAGAATAAGCTCCTTCAACCAACTAGATAATGCCTATAATTTAGAGATCTTTATTGGATTCTCAGCTGCTTATAGAGGTCCAGAGGGGCATACCAGTCAAAACTGCATCCATGCAGTCCATAAGTCCATAACCTCAAGAAGTTACTTTTACACATTATTCTATCTACAGAAATCTAACTGTTCAATCCTCTTCAGATGGAATTAATGGAGCACAGTAATTTTCAGACCATGTGGAAACTTCAAATAGTGCAGAACAAAAGTAAATAGAATTCTGAGGTTGAGTTACATCAGAACTAAGAATGAATTTTATCTGCATCCATTATTTTTATTCTGGATATAATCTGACATGCTGATTTTAATCTCAAATTCTTAAAAGTTCAGATCCAGGTTACCAAAACTATTTTTGTTCTATCATAAGCTATTTAGAATCATCTATAATATTTGCAAAACCACAAATCTACATCTTATATTCCAGACTTTACATACAAACACTTTCAAAAGTAATCTTTAATTCAGTCTGTGCTCCTCAGCTCCACAGCTTTTATATGGGGGGAGTTAAAAAAAAATTTTATCCATGTATCAGTGTATGTATAGTCTATGTACATACAGCTCTTACAATACCTTCTTCTTCGTAATGGAGAAAACTCTCATAACTCAAACAAGAATGCTCAAAAAAACGTACAAGGAAAGCATGAAGCATGAAGCAGAGGACCTAGTGCAAAAAGTCCCCTGAAAAAATCACAGGAGACATTAAGGTTCACCTATTGTGAAAAACACAAAATTAATTCTTTGGGAGAAAACCTCTAACTCAGCCAGCATGTGCCACATTCCCTGGCATCTAAGCCAGCAGGCAAGCACAGCTGCCATACTTTCAAACTACCGGGCACTAAAAAGTAGTTCTGAAGGGAAAAGCTTTTGTTTGTCCAAGCAAGATGGCAGCAGCGCTTATTTCGGGTGTGGGAGTTCAAGCCCACAGATCTCACCGGAATGTTCACCTCCATGTTACTTTTCGTATAAAGATACTCTTTATCTCCCCCACTTATGACCTCTTACTCTGCAGAAAAGTATCCAAGAATTATATGCCCAGAACAGAATGTAACATGACCCAAACACAAGTGTTTGGTTAAGGCACTCAGACTTTGACAAGATTATCTTGAGTTCTGGTCCCTGCTCTTAACATTACTGAACATATACATACAGTAAACATGAATTACAGCACAATCGTTTACAGATCTTAAGACACACTGATACTTTTTCTTAGCCTTCTGATTTAATAGTGCTTCTTACAGGAACATAATAGTCTATGCTGTGACTGTGAATGCACCTGTTTTCCTTTGAAAAAAGGCAGAACTGTCCATTTCTCTAAATATTTCAAGAACCAGCGAGGACTTTAAATTTGCCTAAAACCTGCCTCATACCTGCCAGGCTTTTTGGAAGCTGTTGCTTTTCTAGCTTGAAAGTAATGTTTTGTTTTTTGTTACAACCTCCACTAATGTAATCTGAAAGTGCCAAAAAGATTTTTCTTTAATAATTAGCAAAAAGTAGTAAATACTTGACAGGAGAAAAATCCTTTACCACAAGTGTTTTCTAGATAAAGATTTAGAGGTCAATGATCTTTAAAGAGCCTTTAATGAGTTTGACAATTCACTGAATGTGAACCATTAAGCCATTTTCTTACAGTTCAATTACAGAAGAAAAGTTTATTCATCAATTTGTTTAAATTACATAGCACTGGCTATGAAACTAAAACTAAAAATATTAAGAAAAAAATAATCAAACTATTTGAAGAGTGAGAATTCCCCAACCTTACAATATAACTTGTAGTACATTAATTCAAATACACTCAGAGTCAGCTTTCTTTAAAAAGACTTTTTTTTTCTTTTAGCAATGCAAGCTGTAGAGTTACATAAGACAACCTCAAACTGCACATCTATCTTCAGAAAATGCAATAATTAAAATTGGACTTGATGCAGCTGATTCACATTACATTCCATTCAGAGAAAGTTACTGAAAGTAACATTTTAAATTTAAATTAATTTCTGCACACCAATAAAGCAGTTTCCACCTAATCAATAACTCAGCTATGCATTTGTATCAGCAAGCATCACCAAGCCTACTGGCTGCATTAGAACTTGGATCTTCCACACATCACTTCAGAGTGATTGGCCACTGTAATGAACATTTTAGCACAGAGGCTTTTTTCAGTCACAAATTAATGTTCAAAATTAACTTCTACTGCAAGAGTGTGAAGTTTTCATATCCCCCAAGTATTCTTTGTTCTGGTAACAGTTTTCTTCTGTATTGTCTTCAGTTTTCTGACACCTTTCCATCCAGCTTTTCACCTAGAGGACTATCTCCTCTTCACTAGGCTGCTTATTCCCTTTGTAGATACCCCATGTGAACAGATGGTCCAATTTTTCAGACACCTGAAAACCAGAAATCCCATTCAGTTACTTTGTGTCTGGTACGGAATTTTGAAAAGGAAGTATCTACTTACTCCCATCCTCTTGGCATATATTCAGTAAATTTCCAACAATGATCATCTAGAGATTTACAGTTTTTCTTCTAAACACATGGCAAGCATATTAAGGGACAAAGCACATTTCCTAACAAAAACCCCGTTCCAAAGTATCATGGTGCACAAACTTCATAGAAAGCTGATGAATTTCTCAGAGGCTCAGAACAATGCCTACATTCACACTAGAAAGATGCCTGTCCAGCTTCCTCAGGTTGGCATTATAAGAAATAGAATTTTACATTGTGTTAACAAACACATTTATATAAAACACATTTATCTGCTACTTCTATCTCCAAATTCTCCATTAGCTGTACCAAAAGAAAAAAAAAAACAAAAAACAAAAAAACAAAAAAAAAAAAAAAAAAAAAAAAAAAAAAAACAAAAAACCCCCACACGCACACCTCCCAAAAAAAAAAAGAAAAAAGCAAGCTCCACAGAAAAACAGACTATTCAAAGCATTTACTAATGTGTTATGAAAAGCATTTTATAATTTACTAGTGTTGCCCTGGAATGGTGTGGAAAACTGCAGACAGAGGCTTTATTGCTTCAGTCTGCTATATGGTCCACAAGCAACTCTCTGGGAATTGTCCACGTAGTTTGCATTGAAAACTGACCTCACATACTACAAGATTTGTTCACTTCCATTCTCAGCACACATGTACCAAAAGCAGTAAGGAATGCATTGCAATTCACTCTTAATCACATGATGTAAATGTACCAGTGCCTGCTTCATGTAAGCTTAGTCCAGACAAACAAGATGTCTGCTCAGAATCATTTCACTGATCATCTGACCATATTTAAAGGTTGAAGCTTTATTTGCCCATGTTTTACCATTTTTTCATGACTTTGTTTCATTTCCTTCTCCTCCTCCACACTTAACATCACTGTTTAAGACTATATGGAGCATCAAAGAAAAATGAGCATTAGACACAGTGCAACCCTATGAAAGACCGAGAGATTCAGCCAACTAGAGACCTGCCTGGACATTGACATGCTGGGGAGAAAGAAAAAAGGCTCAAGAGCACTAATGTGCAATAAACAAACAGGACTGTAGACAAATCTTGTATCTATTCCTTAATGTTAGGAATAACCTTTGGGAAAAGACCGCTTGTATGCAAGGCATCTTCGTCAGAAGTAAGCAATGACACCTGGCATTAACACATTAAACACTGCCACCAGTGATATCCTCCTTTCACCAATACACAAGACTTGGATCTCTCTTATAGTAATAAATCTATTCAGTATCCAGTACCAGAACTAATTAGGAGTAAAAAGGTTTATTATTCTACAAAGTGGAGGGTTTGTGTTTTTTCATTAGAAAACAGAATTATTTTCACAGTCAAATAAGGGCCAGGAAGATGAATGCATTCTTATTGGTGATGGTAGCTAAGACACCAATTGGAAAAAACAAAGGGAAATTGGAATTTGCCCTTACTAGTAAAATATAAATGTCAGAATTTGTAGAAGCACTTAAGATATACACCTTCACTTCAGAAAATTTTTATTTACTCAAATGACATGTCCTAGTTAGGACAGCTGAGACCAGTTCATCATGGTATGGGTGTAACCCAAAATTCTATAGCCTTCCATGCCATTTCCCAGAAACTGTTGTCAATAGACTATTCGCACCCTCTGCCCATAGAGCCTGACTCCTCAGGCTATAAACTAGGTGTTAAGAGGCCTGTGAGATAGGAGGATGCTCTTGTCCTCACACCCTTTGTGGAACTCCCTGCCCTGAGGGAAGTACTGAGCATTCCTGCCTGAACTGGAGGATATATAATCTTGGAGTCTTGGAACATTTTTAACCACTCGTGAGATCCAGAGGAAGACTGCAGCTCATCGCTCTCAACCAGACTTAGACCACCACCCTCAACTGGACTGCAATCACCACTTCTGACCAGACTGCAACAGCTCTCCCACCAGCAGGTTTTTCCCCTCTCCCTTTACTTTGGACTCAAGTGGGGCCCAAGGAACACCACTTTGTTCATGCCCCAGGGTACTGGGTAATACATCTGGGTTTTGTGGGTTAAGACCAATTGTTTGTTTGTATGATTGTACTTACTGTATTATTTTAATA
The DNA here is from genome assembly GCF_001604755.1 of Lepidothrix coronata. NCBI lineage: Eukaryota > Metazoa > Chordata > Aves > Passeriformes > Pipridae > Lepidothrix > Lepidothrix coronata. The sequence continues at coordinate 3,234,111 of NW_016690190.1, forward strand.
AATTGTTATTCTGACTTATAATCTCTCCTTTGAGTTGAGTTCATTCCCCCTGCTGGTTAACTCTTAAACCAGCACATGACACTTCTAACTCTAGTTAATACCTAAATCCTCCAGCTTCGTGATGCCTCAAGCACAAGCCAGCTGACCATGCTGGAAGTGTAAGTACAGCCAAGGCATTGCTTTCACTCAGTTAAATGTTAAATAAGCACTTTTCAGCGAGGACGTTAGTCCAATCACTCAATACTACAGCTGTCCTGTTCGTTCTTAGCAAGAATAAGAACAGCACTCTAAACTCCTTCTGTGATATTCATTCCATCAGAGCAGCACGTTTTACCGCCGTGTTAAGAGATGCGAAGGCATGCCCCCAGATGCCCTCGCTGTTCCCACAGGAGAGCACAGCATCAGGGGCAGAAAGTTGCTGCTCACCTTTGCCTCACACTGATCTGTCCTCCAGGCAGACAAATACTGTAGTCAGAACTTGAGATTTAGGAGATTTAGGTGTACATGTGTACACCTTTTTCCTAACACTCTTTCGGTCCCCTCTTACATAAGCAATAAAGCACAGAGAAACACCTAGGACAGAGTGTTTGGGCTTGAGGCTGTGATATGTCAACACAGCACACCTTCATGAAATAAAAAGGGATAACACCATCCTGAGAGACAGATTGGCAACATTTGCCAATGTGTCACACGAGCACAGCTACCTTGCTCTTGATACTGTTCCTAGACTGCTCCATACAGCACTCCACAGCTCACAGATGCACCCACCAACACCTCCGAAAGCCCTACGTTAACTCGCAATACCTCATTTCTCTTCTGCTTGTTCTTGACACTGAGTTTTGTAAGTCAAGCATATGATGTAATCCTTTAGTGAAAAGATCCAAATATTTTTGGATCTAAAATATTTTTGTTATTGAAACAAAACTAAAAATCTGTACCTTGGGTAAGCCAACTAGAAGTTTTACAAGTACTATTGGGTAATAAGACACAGCACTTTCTTTGGTTGCTCTCCATTTATCTGATCTGGCCTTTGTTTATTGGCAGTCAAACATCAATATCCCAAAAGAAAAATGTCAGTCTCTTCAGAAAATACTGCCTGATAAGTGGCAAGAATGACAGATCAGATCAATCCCATGCCTTCAATATCAAAGATTCCATTTCTCAGAGAGTCACCTTTCCTTGCACTCACTTCCATGAATACTGATTTAAGAGCCTTTAAGTGAATAAAGCATTAATGTAAACAGAATAAACACAATTAAATTTATGAAATTAATTTCCCAGGCTAGATGCAGTGTCAGCTGACAGTTTCAGATGAAAATAAATAGACTTCATACCACAATATATTAAAAATCTACAACAGTCATTCTCACTCCAGTTGGCTTTTAAGACAGAATGATGTGGGAGGGTTTTGTAAAAAAAGCTTTCTTGCTTTTGTGGTAAACATCAGCATTTATGCCTGCCTGAGCAACAATGAACTCAATATTTTCAAAAAGAAACCAGTTTTGAAGTCTACTTTAGTTAATGCTGAAGTAATGGAGAAACCAGTATTAAATATTAATTCCATTCAAAAGCAGAATTGACCTGAGGAGATGTAACTAGCCACATAAATCCACATTACCACCATACAGCAGACATCTCAAGACTATTCATACTCCATAGATTGTTACTTCTGTGTATTCACGAGCTAATGTTACAACACATTAGAAAGGACTGACAAATGAAAAATAGCTTAACTATTTTAAAAGCTATATATTTCACTAAAATATCTCTCATACATTGACAATACAGCAATAGCAATGTTGTTAATTGAATTTTCGTACTTGAGCAGTGAGACAAAAGGTAAAATTTCAGCATGTTTACGGTTTTAAGCATGCACATTGTACCTACAGAAGTCTTTACTGATTACTCAGAGTTGTTTTGAGACAATGGTATTCTATTTTACAATGATGTAGGGAAATTACAAATATTTACATGAAGAGTATTAGTTCATCTTCAACTTGTGCAAACTATTATGTCAACAGAATGGAGACACTGTTTTACATGATCTTTCAAAAGATGATGCAGACAGTGCATAGAAAACTGCACTGAGCATAAAAAAACCTACTAATGAATATGAAAACTGTCCACAAAAAGAAAAGCTAGAAACCACTAATGAAGAATGAAAACAAAATTAATGTGATTTTGCCCACTGGCAGTTAACAGAGTGATACTCCACTGTAAGGCTTAATCCATTTTACTGCCATTGTGTTACCCTAAGAGAACTCAGCATTATCAACAGATCAAGATAAGCTTAAAATAAAAGAACATATTTCACACTCTGCACTGTAGCACCTAGTAAATATATATAGAAATTAAGTGTACCAAGCAGCAGTCTCCCACTCAGACTTCTCTTACCTCTGTAGTTTGTAGATACAAAATTCACAAAATAGAGCCTTCTGAAAACATTTTGAACACTTCGGTCAAATCGTGCATGTATTAAACATAACAAAAGGAAAGGAAGATACTGAAGTGCTACATAAGCACCAACAAATGACACTTTGGAGTATAAAATCATCATAACTGAACTAGCTAATAAAAAATTCACTACTACATAGTTAAATTACACATAAATACTTAACAGTGCCTTTGTTTGTAAAGTCAAGAATGGCCAAAGGAAAAAATATTGTACCAAAAATATAGGTCAACTATAATATTATAAAAAATTAAGGTATTTTCAATCACTAAATCTGAACACCTGTATCTTTTAACTAACAGGGAAAAGCCAATAATTAATTAGAAATAATTTCTAATAATTAATTAGAAATTAGAATTACTACCATTTAATAACTCACTAGAATCTTGCTGGAGTTCTAATTAAAAAAGCTGCATTACGTACCATTCAGTTCTCTTACAGATCTTTGTTGGAAATACAGTTTTTCTTGTCCTAATTACTATGTCAGAAAGCATATTCTAAAACATCTACTGCCTTCTATTCCAGAACAAATGAAAAAAATTTACCAAATTACAGATCTAAAGGAAAGAAGCATTAACTTCCAAAGTATACATACTTCAAATAAAGCCAGTTTTTCAAGAAAACTATAAAGAAAAAAACTTCTACACATAAGTCCACATGTTATTATACAGCTTCAAAATTGAAGAAATTTGAATACTTGCAACTCTTCAGTGCTTAGTACAGTAGAATACATCTAACTTTAATATATATTAATAAGTCTTCCCACTTCACAGATGGGAACCAAGAAGGAAAAAAATGGTTTGCTCAAATGAAGAATATAAAAGGGTTGGAAGCACACACCCAATAACACAAGTGCTTGTCTAGCAGCCTCATTATAACTAGTTTCTTCTCAGTTTAACCAAAACTGTTTCAGCTTTTGTATTCTTAGAAGAGCTCAAGTCACTTGAAGTTACTTAATTCTTTGGCAGAGGACACACAGCTCATTAGACTTAAGTTTGAGGCTTCCATCTTACTTCTGAGGAAACAAGGCTAAGACAAGGAAAAGTAAGGTTAACAAACATATTAGCTTTCCCTTGATGTCTCAAACACTTCCCTGAGATACACCAAATTGCCACCCAAAGAATTTAAGGCATATACATTAGGAACGCCAGAAAGTCAGCTCAAGAGCCTCTGATGACAGTCCAACGCTTTACTGACCAGACAAGGATTTGTTGATTCAGTTCAGGTCCCTTGTAGTTTCTAACTACAAGGCCTTAATTTTCTGTAAACAGAAGGCATTTGCACCAGAAGGCATTTGCAATAGTCGCTTTGCAGCCTTCACACTTCCTGCCATAAGCATCACCATGCCTTGTCCTTCAAGTCCCTTTAAGACAGATGCAGGAGCTTCACCTGCCCCTGCAAACAGATGATGGTCTGGGGTTGCACTCCTGCAGCTGCGCTGGAAGTCCTTGACTCCTACAGACCCTGCTAGATGAGCAGCTGGGTTTGGGCCGAGTCCATTGCATTCAAAGCAGAAACATATATGGTGACTGAGACACAAAAACAAGGTTCCACAAAACTGGGTAAGCTATTGATCCCGAAGTCGGCAGTGAGGAAGAAAAATGAGCAACTCTTCCGTCTTTTCCCACCTACTATCATCATCTCCAGCAACACAGTCCTCATCAGTGTTTTGCAACACCCTCAGACTCATTTTAACCTTTGATGAGCCCGTTCAGCTCAGTAACCCAACAAAAAGCTAACCCAGCAAGAGAATGGGTTCTGTCAGTTTTGTGAGCAGAGTTGATTTACCAATCAGCCAAGCACTGAACCAGCAAAAGAGGAATTATAGTAGCATGCAGCCAGGAGTGGGACAGCCTCTTTCAACAGCAAAGAGTTGGCGAAGCCCATCGTGCAGAACCTCATGTATAAAGCTCCAAAACAAAGAACCAATTCAGGAAAAATAGTCACTATAGCATGTACATTTCCTTCTTTTCTTAAGGAGAAAGCTTGCCTTCAGAGTATAAACCAGTGCATTCAGAGAGACCTGCAGCACGTAACCCAACAGCTGTAAGAGGGAACCTTGACTTTAAATCGAGATCATACTAAGGAGTGGCTGAGAAGTTTTATGTTTCTTCAGAGACCAAATGAAGACATGTTCAAATCTACACAATATCAGAAAAACTATGTCCTATGTGAACTTCACTCAGATGTGATTTTGGTGCTGAATTTTTCCTCCATCTGAGGAAAAAAAGCCTCAAGGCATTTGCAGTTTAAATAATCATCTTCAAAAGGTACATGAATCACCTTTCTTTTCAAATGATGTTATTAAATGTTTTTCAATAATGACAAAGCTGCAAAAAATATCAAACACCTAATGGCAAAATACCATCAATGAACTGCTCCAGGAAAGGGAAAAGGAAAGTTAATTCTTTCAAGACAACACAGAATACAAAATTAATCCTGAGAGCAAGAGCTATCAATTTTTTAAAAATTCCATATAAATTTAATCAATTTGACTTTGCTTTACAACAGAAGTGCATGAATACGTACACTACACACAGGTTAGTGTTGTATTTCCTTTATTGCCCTCTAACTTGCTGAAATTAAATGCTTATTTCTGTAAACACAAAAAATTATAAAAGAAAAAATATTTATGGCTTCTAAATTTAAGCTTCATTTACACAAAACACTGAAGATATGAGTTGAGCAAAGCTGGATGGGCTGTTTTCTGTCTTTTTTTTCCTTGAGGGGGAAGACATAAGAGTTGACACCATTATGAAATTTTCAGAAAAACTACTAATTTTGGGGGAAAAAAAAAAGGATGCTTTCCTTTCCCATTCCCCACTATTCTAACTTTGAAGAATAAAACATTTCTTCTGTTTAAAAAAAATAAAATTTTTTTGTCACTGTAAGAAAATACATTAGAAAGGTTGCAGGCATTTCAAAAGGCAGAGGCCATTACTGTAATTGACATCCGCACACTTGATAATTTCTTAACCTATTCATCATTGAGACATGTTAGAAGTTTACTGTATTTTTGTTGAGAAACAAAACAACCCCAGGAAAAGGGCTGCTCTGAAGACTTCATAGGGGCACCTGCATTTTTAATTTTCAGTTTACCTGACTGACTTCTCTCTGCTCCTTTACAATCAGTACAGGATACAACCAGTGCAGCTATACAAAGCAAACCTCCCCAAAAAGCCAACTCTACAGTCATTTACTCCTGAAGCACTACAGACAACACCTGAATTATATGTTTAAACTTCAGTTTGTTGCGACCTGTCTGAAATCTAGTCTACAGAAATAAGTGACATCTATGCAAGACACATAAATCTAGTCAAGTACAGATATCATGAACATGAAAAAGGACAAAAATTTCCAAGCTGACAATAGGATTTCTGCAAACTTCACAAACATATTTCAAGAACAGAGCTGACTGCAAGATCAGTTTAAAAAAAGATATTCTGTGCATAAGGTTACATATATCACAGCAAAAAAACACAAGTGAGAAAAGATGACAGCATGTAGTTACCCTAATAACTCAGGGAGAGCATAAAAAAAAATGAAGGGAGACAGAGAAGTATCATTCTAAGATGAAGCCAAGAAATTAAACAGGCTTCAAGAGTTACTGAACAGATCCAAGAAAAAGTTGAACACTTAGAGCAGAATAAAGGACTTTTTATGCTGCATTCTAGCTGGAGTATATCCTAGACAAGTCAGAAAGCAGGAAGCAGCTTAATGTGACATTTTCATTTAAAAAAGATAAAAAGATGGGAAAAACACAAAAAATGTCTAAAGTATAAATGGATTTGCCCATCTGAGAGATTTGACAGTTTGTCACATCTAAATCTCTGTAATCTCTCCACTCTTGCAAGCTATTCAAGACAGCCACCAAGCCTCAAACGCTGCACAGCACACGTTCCGCTCTTTTGTTCAGCAAGGGGTAATTACACAAGACTGTGGCTGGATGTTAGGCATGTTAGGCCCACTGGTAGAGTAACTAAAACCCACAGTGTAGGTTCACAGCATTGCCAGGCACAACAAAACATTTGGTTTTACACAAATATTTGCCAGAAGCAATAAAATGCATATTTGATAATACTACTGTATTCGTAAAAGCAAACCAAAATTCAGTCATTTGAAGACAGAGTGCAAGAAGAAAACACAGGGGGAAAAAATTCACATAAAATTTAAAGGGACTAAGTACCAATCTATCAGAACAGGCTTTGTACTGCCTCTACTGCACTGTTCAGACACTCTCTTGACTATACACAGGAAGGCAGCAAAGAGTCCATAATCCAGTAATACGTGCTAGGTATCATGTTAGCACTTCACAGCCTTAAGTAAATCTGGGTTTATATATTTCTTAATACAGAAGAAACATCACTCCCATTCCATAGGCCAGGGGAAAAAAAATTTAAAAAATCAAATCAAGAAAACATGAAACCGAGAAGCTCACCAAAAACTTCAAGATTTGAGAGTGTATATTTTCTTTCACAAGCTATGTAACAGTCTTTAGACACTCTTAAAACAAGGGGAAAGGCACTACCAGAGCAGACCACAGCTGGCAGAGGGCATCGGGTCTCCCACAAACCTGTCCCTTAGTCACGGGACTGGGTGAGCGTGCAACTAAATCCCAGAGCAGCATGGCTGTTGCCAGTTCCTGCTGGCTCGCTTATTTTCCACTTTTAGGGTTTCAGACTGTCAAAGCTGTTCAGTGCTAGCACAGTTTTTCTATCCATTACATGACAGAGCTCAATCACAGGAACCACTGTGGAACTTTTTGCGGATCGGGATTCAGGAAAGCTACCAAGTGGTCTGTCCCACCTTTGAATCAGGCAATACTTTCCTCCTCATAACAATTCCAAAAACTAATTCACCCCTACCCCAGTAATACTGATGCGCAAGGCCAGGATTTAAGTTCAGCCTGCATGGAACCTCAGCAATTGCCAGGACAGACTGAAAGAGCAACTACACAAATGCAGAAAAACACTTGGAAAAAAGAGAACCTGTAACCTCACAAACACCTTCACGGGATGTCTGCACCTTTACTCTAGGCAGTGACTGAGTTTTGACAAACTTGTATTAAGCTGCTGTAACCTGAAAGAGTTGCTGTGCAGTTCGCTCCAAACAACAGCACTGGCAAGAGTTTTCTTTGGAAAACGAACACAAACCCAGCCCTGCCACACCAAGAGCCACAAAGAGCCACAGAAGAGACAAGACCGCGAATGTACCTTGATGGCACAACACATCTGTGGCTGATGCCGGCACTGAGAAAAAAGCCCTACTAAACTCCACGTTCAAAGTTCTGACCATGCTCAGCATCTTTTTACTGGCAGTAATCTAGATAAAAATATTAACGAGGAGTTGTTTTCAAGGTATGACAATTCTGCTTTGGCCAGTTTTTATGGTTTACAAATCCCCTTTTCACAGTTTCTATTATACTGCGGTTCGAGCCGGGGGGAAAAACCCGTGTACAAAGAACAAATCAACCCCGGCGTACGAGTCAACATCTGAAACGCTGAGAGCCTGCCTTTCATCCTAAAAAAACGTGGCGTGAAAACACCCGTGCGCAACAATCACTGTTAAGTAACACCTAGATACGCAACCTACTTTCAGCCAGCGCTTGCCTTTTGCCATTGAGGGGAGGAAACAAATTAAAAAAAAAAAAAAACAAACCCACAAATAAAGGCACAAAACAAGCAGGACTCCCCCCCCCCCCAGCGCCGGGGGCAGGCCGGGGCGGCGCTGCCGGCCCTGCCCGGCAGGGGGCGCGGCGCGGGCGGCCGGCGCTGTTGTTGTGGCCGCTCGGGGTATTTAAACGCCGCGCTGTCAATCACGGGCCGCCGCGCTCGCCCCGGCGCTCCCCGCACGGCGGGGGCGGCACCGCGCGGCCCCCGCAAGCCCCGGCCCGGCCGAGCGGCCGCCGCCGCCGCGGGCCCGCAACTTGCTCCTTTGTTTAACTGCCCGTGGATCCCCACCGCTGCCGCCTCCTCCTCCTCCTCCTCCTGCCGGGCCTTTTATTATTCGCACGCTCGGGTCGCAAAACACACACACACGCGGCGGCGGCGGCCGCTCGGGACCGGGCTGGAAACGTCAAAGCAGAGAGAGGCGCGGGGCGACCCTTCTCCTCCTACGCTCCCCCCGCCCCGCAAACAAAACGCACGGGCATCCCGGAGCTCGCACCCGGCCGGGGGCAGCCCCGGCGCCCGCACTTCGCCGCCGGGAGACCGCCCTGTCCCGGGAGAGACCCCCCGGGGGCGCGGGGGGACACGCGGCGCCTCCGCACAGCCCGCACAACTTCGGGGTGGCCCCGGCACCGCATCTGTTGCTCTTTCGTAACCGGCCCCCCCGCCCGGCTCGGCCCGTCCGCCCCCTCGCAGCCGCGGACCCATGTGCCCGGGGACGGCCGCCCCCGCCGGCACCGGCGCTGTCCCCACCGCGCGGGGAGCGGGACCGGCCGGGCGCCCGCGGGTCCCTCCGTGCTGCCGCCGCGCAGCCATTGTCCCCTCGCCGGGAGGGAGGGGGGGGAGGCGACTGCCACCGCCTGTGCCCGGTGGCCGCCCGGCCGCCCGCCCCGGCCGCTGCCCCGCCGCGCCGCCCGACCCCGGCGCCGCTCCCGGCGCCGTACCTGCCGTGGAACCAGTCCTTGCAGATGTCGCACTCGATCATGAAGCGGTTCACGTCGTAGGGCTCGCGGCACACGCAGTACACAGGGGTCGCGGCGGCGGCCGCCGCTCCGGCCATCTTTAAAGAACTCCCTGACTGAGCCGCCCGCTCCTCCCTGTCCCGTCCCGTCCCCCCCGCCCCGCTCCCTCCGCCGCGGCCGCGGCGGCGCCGCCAATAACAACAGCGCGCGTGCCGGCCCCGCACGCCGCGCGCGCCCCCCGCCGCCGGCAGGCACGCGCACGGGCGGGCGGCTCGGGAGCGAGCGGACAACAGCGCGCGGGGGCGCGCGCACGTGCGTCACCCGGCCCCCGCGGAGGCGGGGGGAAGAGGAGGAGGAGGATGGGGATGGAAGGGGGGGAGGAGGGAACCGCCCCGCCCTCCCCGCCCGCCCCGCACGGCGACCTGCCCCGCCGCGCCTGCGCCCCGCCGAACGGAGCACACCCCCCCGCCCCCCCTCTGCCCCGCCCGGTCCCGCCCCGCCCGGCCCGGCCCGAGGGGGGCGGGCACTGAGCGTGCGCGGGGGGAGCGCCATTTCCCCCCCCGCCAGGCGCGCGGGGAGGGGCGTGCACGTGCCGCCCCTACCGGGGGGCGGGGCGCGGGGAGGCACGCGCTGGGGCCCCCCCCCCGTTAGCGTCACGCGGGGAGGGGGCGGGGCGGGGTGCCGCGAGGACACGGGCGGGGGGGGCGGGACCAGGCGCGCGCCGTTCCCCCCCGTTATGTAACGACCGCGGCGGCGGCGGCGCCTGAGGGTCGGGACGTCCTGCCCTGTCCAGCCCCGTCTCCTCCAGTCCTGTCCCCTCTCCTCCCGTCCTGTCCCCGAGGAGCCGGCGCAGGTCGGTCGGACCAGCTGCCGGGGCCAGCCGGGCTCTGCTGGCCTCGGCACTGGGGCCCGCGCAAGTCTCCCCCGGTTCCGGCTGAATCCTCCTCATGCGAGTTAGGTACCTGAAGGATACCGAGGGGCAGAGGAAGCCAATGACGTACCACTCGCATACTACAGTTTCTGAAAAGTGTTGTCCCCAACTCATCAGGCACAAACTGAATTCCACACACGGAATGCTGGTGGACACGCACTGGTGCTTTCTCCCGGAGGGACCTCGGGGTAGAGGCACGTCTGATTTTAGGACAGGCCAGCGTTTCCATGCTGCCCAGCTGCGGGTTCCACTCGTTTATTTCTTGTTCAAGCTCTCTGCATACGTTTGTACTTTTGCATCATTATTACATTTCACGCCGTCACCCCTTCTTTCAGGACAGAAAAGTAACACCGATGCTTTCACTATGTGTCACCCTGAACAAGCAAGTAGAGCTTAAAAATGGAGTTGTTTTTTTCCTGCAGACTTTCAAGGAGCTATGGAGATTATGTGAGGGAATGGGGACCCGTGTCCTCCACACTGAATGTAGGAATTTAAAAGCAAAACAATAAATATGTTGAAGTGCATGTTACAGTGATCATAACTGTAATAGACTAACACTGCCTACAGCATTATAATTTTATATCCCATGGCCTTAACCAGTAGCCACAAAAAAAGCAAACGCTGTACATTTGTTTGGCAGGGGAAAGCTCAGAAGTAAATGTTTCCTTTCCAGGCTGTTATTGTGAAGCTTGCTAATGTTAACGTTTATATAAGACAGCAATATGAGATGATGATTTGGCAGCAAATTGGACAGCAAAAAAATGTAAAACAAATAAATCCAGCATGCAGGCTCTGTGACTGAATGGAGAATGAAATAGAGATATAAAGGAAATGTAAAGGATATCTTCAAGAAACACCAGATTCTCGGACCAAACCCTGACCTATTTAGAAAGTGCATGAGGTTCTGACCTGCAGGACATTGTTAGTGGGTGTTTCAGTACTCTTTTGTTTCCCAACACATCCCAGTATTTCAACAACTGAAAATGTGGCCACGGACATATCAGTTGTCTAAAACGCTGATGTTAAGTTTCATAGGGGTAAGAAACACCAGCAAGGTAACAAATGTCAATTTCAGGGCTTCAGGAAATAATACATACCAAGAGGCTTTCTCAGTAGAAATATTGTTTCCCTTTATTAATCTGATTCGAAAACACACAGAGGAAGTTGCTTTCTGATCATAGAGGCTGCAAGCTCTGGCATAATCAATTACAGGTAATGGAACAACTACCAAGAGGCAACTGTTCCAGATAAAATTGTTTGTGTTTGTGCAACAGTGTCAGTATATGTAGCCACGCTGGCATCTGAAAATGAACAATTCCTTCCTTCCCTCCTCAATTTGGTGTTGCTTAGGTTGTCACATGTCAGGTCTTATCTAGAAGTTGCAGTTACCATCTGGAGGGATGACTTTGTCCAAATTGGCCATAAAAATGCACATGTGTTGTGTTTCAGGAGGTGTCTGCAAACAAGAGAGCCTCGGTAAGGCACACGTTGTGTAGGTTGGGTATTCCTGTAAGAGATGGGGTGAGGCTGCCTAACGTGAGGGACGTGGGAGGAGACCTGGCTTGGCTCAGGGTGAGTCCAGCACTACGGGGTTGGGTGAGGAAGTTTTCACTTGACACACAAGAAAGCTGCCCACCCATGAGAGAGCAAAGAATGAGGCAGCAGGCTGATCTCAGCACCCTGTGGGTGCTTCCCTTCACAGGCCTTGATTACAGGAAAAAAGATTTATTTTTTTTTCTGAAAAAAGGAAGTTGTGATCTTAAGAGTGCAAAGTAAAGCTCATAGTGAGAAGTAAGCAGGCAGGAGCAAAGAAGCCTTTCTTAAGAAAGGAGAGTGATCAGTGGAACACACCATCAGTGTCTGTCTGATGTACAGACACTGTCACACTCCCCCTCGCCCCATGCTCTGGGTTGCACCCAGCCTACTATCCCCTCAGCAGCTGGAGTAAGCCAGTTGATCCTTACAGCTGTGCCCAGCCATAATCTTTCCACCCTAAACTCCACCATACGTGCCCTGCCCCACCAAGCACAACTTCTGACAAACAGAACTTCCAGCCCCTAAACCCAGCAAGTCCCAGTGGATGCCTCCATCCCCATGCCTGGACTCTAGCCAACACCTTAGAAACACATGGCTGGGGCTGGCAGGGGTGAGTGGCTCTGGAACTCAGAGGTACAGAGATAAAGAGCATCAGGTCTTCAGACACTAAAGTCAAGGTTAGGGATTGGGATTCTGAGGACTAAAGAGCACCACCTCTTTCCTCCTCAGGGCAAGCCTGAGTGCTGGTACTCAGTAAAGCAGAATGCTTCTGCTCATGTTTCAAGGAGTGCTGGCTGATAGCTTGTGCTTAAGGCTGGAATTAGGCTGTGAAGTAAAAAGAACTTAAATTGTAGGATTATTCCTGAATAATGTGAGGATTGTGGAGAAATTATAAGGCCTGGTACCCAGTTCTTGTCATTATGAGATACAGCTGCAAAAGCACTTGAGCCAGTCACATCAGGTGGCTTTCCGTGAAGTTTGTAGGGATGGTGGATGTGCTCAGCCTTAAGCTTAGGGTGAAAGATTGCCATGGGTAGGCAGTGGAAGGTAGAGAAAATGCCAGGAATAGGGAGTAAATCTTAGGACTGAGCAACTAGAATGATAGAAAGATGATACAGTTCCCTAGCACTATAATACATGCTTGTGCATATATGGGCCAGGTATGGCTCACTGTTGTATGGGTCAGTACAGAGTCAGGATCATAGTGGGGTTTGGGTCCTGCTGCTAAGTACAGGTCACATTAGCCAAGGACATTGCTAGGGGTTGAGTGTGAAAATTCTTCTGTGGTAGAAGTTAGCAATCAAATAAACAGAGTGTACAGAATTCATTTCACCCTGCATGCTCTACAGAGCAAATCTATAGTCACATCGTCTTCATAGACAACCCTTGCTCTGCGACATCCTCCATCCACTAGTCTGTTATTCTCTAGCCATTCACAAGTCTTCAGCAAGGTCCAGGGTGGGCTGAGGGCTGCTATCAGCAGGGAAAAACGGTTTATTGCTGGCAGTAAGATGCTGGGCTATGATTACAGATGAGGGTCTTAGCAAGAAAGCCATTCTTATCAAGGACGTGACTACCAGCACACTGCACATCAGCAAAGAGGATATGGGAGAAGAGAGCACTCACCATTGCACAATAAAAGCATCCAAAGCCCATGCCTGGCCTTGCATATCTCCCAAAGCACGTGCCATATGCTGTACATGGCATAAAGGAAGGATAAAGAAGGGGGAGCAAGGTAGGGAGGTTGCCAGAAGGGAGAAAGGAACATTTTCTGGAACTTCTGTCTGAACCACATACAGGTACCCACAAATATGCCTATTTGTCTCTTGAGAGGAGGGGAGAACTCACAGCCATCAGTCCAAGGATGGTGGCTCTCACCCAGAAGGGCAAGGGTGGTTAAATAAACACCAGAGATTATACTCAGCAGACAGAGAGATGGCCCAGCAGCAACTGAGGCTAGGGAGAATCACAAAGAGAAATCAAATGTTAATGGCCACTTCCAGAATAACGTGAAAAAAATCAGACAAATTATTGGGGAAACATTGAGGTAGAGGTACTTTCCCCATGTTTGGCCATTTCTTCGGTGTATTTTTGCAGATTCTGGCAAAGCACTCATTTTTAAAATTACTTATTTATTTTCACATCAAGAGGCTTAAGACTGCCGAAAAGCAAAGCTCTGGACTGAAAAAGCATTCCAGTTCTCTGTGTGAAACTGTCTGAAGCATACCGAGAATTGGCAGTACGATCTTTGCATCTGCAGAGAAAATACTGAGTCATGTTGTCAGCCCACACACATCTAACAAAAATAAAAGCAGACCAATGATTCAAGATTCACCCACTCGTCATTTAAAGAAAACACAAGTCATTCAGTCATGCCTCATGCTTCAGAGACCTTTAGAAAACACCCAGGGCAGGGAACATTCGCCCACGTCGCGCCCACGCACCATTTCGAACCAGAGATGTCATTTGCAACTTGTTCACTTGCAGGTCTGGACAGTGTTTGCTTCAGCATCCTCAGAGGAAGTTGCCGAGACTTAAAGGTTTCTGTTGAAGACATGACACGGTAGCTGCTGCCTGAGCCCTTCTGTTAGCAATGCCGAAATGATGCAACATAGTTGCCCGGCTTGAATCCTTGGAGGAGGCAGGAAAGTGCTGTGTGCTTCATGGCCAGGCAAACTTAAGCCACAGTTTGTATAAGATGCTACTGTGCTCTTCCTTCAGAGGTTAATCCTGTACTGAAGCATTGGCTGTCCTGCTGCTGAGCTCCCCAATTGCTCATTAGACAGGGAGGTATTTGCACAAACATCAAGATTTGGGGAATTACCTAGAAAAAAAACTCTTTTTGCCCCTTCCCACACTGTCTCCTAGCAAGAAAAAGCTGGTTTCCGCATTTCACAAGGCTGCTGGCAATCTCTCTTCCTCCTTCAGTTCTAAAAGCTGCTTGAAGTATTAACAGCTGAACCTGGATGTGTGGCAGCCAGCCCAGCTCATGACGGAGAGGGAGACGTCACCACACGGAGGACGCACGGATGGAGTTACACAATCTGCGTGGTGCTGAAAGCAGCACTGGAAACTTGTCAGGAGCCCAAAGGCCAGAGCTAATTTGTATTTCCTATTGCACAGCATGATTTTAATCAGACCAAAAAGCGCTCAGTTGTGGTTTTTGTGCAGGGTGTTATGAGCAGGGACAAGTTAACAGAGCAACTGTGGGCAGGACATGCTCTGAGGACAGTGCAGAGATGAACATTAGATAGGGAAAGGAATAGCAGACAAGACTTTTACACCAATTTATCAGCATTTCCAATGCTGTGATAGCCTAATACTCTTTATAAGAAGAAAGAAAGAAAAAAAAAAAAGACAACTGCAAAAAACTTGAGAAAAGCTTATTCGAAAAAGCTCTTCCCAAAGGTTCAGGATATGTCACCAAGTAAAACACAGCATTCAGGAAACCCATCTCACTTGCAGCCAATATTTGACAGCAGTCAAGTCTAGGTGATCTCTGACACAAGCTGCTCTTCAGCTGCAGGCAGGTGTGTGTGAGTTCCTCTTTACAATTAATTTTCTGCCTCGTTGAGAGCAGCCAGCACAAAGGACAGGCACAGTCCCCAAGCACCACTGATCCAACACAGGCTCCTCTTCAGCACCCCCTTTCCATGCTATGATGGATGGAGAGCGGGAGTTGGGAGCCATTCAGTCACCTTGCCCCACCTGGGCTCACAGCTGTGCCCTTTCCCAGCACACAGCATTGGGGTGCATCCTTGTGAGCCACTAGCATGGTACAGACAGGGAATGGGTCAGCAGGTTACTAGGAGAGTAAATACACCTTGACATTACTTGATTGGTTTGGTTTGTAGGCCTGGTAGGTTTGCTGGAAACCCAGAGGTAGGTTTGCTGCCTGAGGAGTGCTATAATTGGAGAAAATCCTTCATTTCAGCGTTCCTCTCTTTTCCTGCTGGGAAAAAATGCTCCTTTCCCCCTCAGTTCAGTTTTATTCCTTGACAGCTGAGAAAAAGAAAGAAAAAAAAATCAAACCTGGGACCTTTATTTTGCTCTGCAGAGTGAGATGAACTGCATGTCAGGGATATAAAAGGAAGCCTGACAGACAAGCTCATCTGTAGCTTCCTATATTCAGTCCGATAAACTCTATCCCCAGAGCATTTTGCCCACCAGCTAGACCTTTTCTATTGTAGCTCCTGAAAGCAGCACCCTCTCTGCTCTCATTCCTCCTCCACATGCTCCTTTACCCCCCTCCCCCACACACATTTGTCCCCCCAACTCAAACAGCTCCCCAAGGAGCTCAGGCACCACCGACATTCAGGGATGGGCAAAAGGGAAGATAGAGTCAGCTGAATATGCAAACAATCCTATTTGCACCCCGGCATGTACAATCCAGGTCTTTGTCAGCATGATGGAGTGCGCTCCATCCAGTTTGTTTTCCTTCTCTGCTATTATTATCCACGCCCTTCCCACAAAGAGCATTATCAAATGCTGTACCTGAATCAGGCTTTTCAAGATAGAAGCTGATTGCTGCCTGGTTGATACCTGTCCACCAGCTGCCTATTTGTTTTGTTTCAAAATTATAGCCAAGCATAAAATGTAGTGTAAAATCTACAGCTGCAATAAAAAAAAAAAAAAAAAAAGGACATCAGAAGCTTTTTCCTGGTGTCACTAAGACACTGGGTGAAAGCTTTTCCAGCTGCACAAGCAGTGAGCAGCCCAGCCCGCTGAGACTGGAGTGTGATGCTCTTGCGCTCCGAGGGGTTGTGTTTGGGAAGCTGCCCGATGCCTGCCTGCCTTCCCAGCGCAGCTTAACACCGCAGGAACACGCATGGTGTGCAGGTACCAGACGGTCCCACCTCGCGCCACCCTGGACAGACGGACAACCCGAGTGGGAAGGACATCGGGGCAAAGGTGCAAAGTGCTTTTTGCGGCTGGGGGCGGCGGTGGCAGCCACCGGAGCAGCACCGGCAGGGCCCCAGGCCTGGCAGACAATAGCTGTCTCCCTGCTCTCTCTCCCTGCCGGCCGCATCCGACGGAGGAGTCTCATGAATCAAGTCAAACACCCAGCGACAGGCTGGAGAAATCCATTAATATGCGGCCGCCGCCGCACGTTGCCAGCCCCCTGCCTCGCGCGCCGCTCACCTGCCTGTCTCACCCCTGGCAGCAGAGCGGGAACAAAGGAGCAGGGAAGGACGGACGGCAGCGACTGCCCCCCGAACGGAGGGAGGCATCGGCTGGAGACAAAGCCCATTTGCCTGCCGCCATGGGTGTGAGGAATGCTCCCGCTCGCCCTATTGTCTGGGGTCCTTTGTGCTCCTCCACCCCCCCAGTCCCCAACCGCATAGGCAGAAATAGTGGGAGCAGGACAGACACGGCTTTGTTGAAGGGAGCCCTCGTATGTGAGAAGTGGCCCTGCTGTACGTGCCCGTCTGGCCCACGGGCCTGCGCTCCTCCTGCCCCAGAGGGCAGGTAGGGAGCAGGGGCCTGTGGAGCACTGCAGATAGAGCAACAGGGGCACGGGTGTTTCTCCACGCCCATGGGGAATCCAGCAGCCCCTTCCTGACCACCTCTTGCTCCCTCCAGAGACTGATCCTGTGATGTCTTTGGGAGGTGGGGAATGGTCACCGGGTCCTGCAGAGGGGTTGTGAGGGCTGCCCTAACACCTCCCAACGCTGATCAAAGGCTGGTGAGCCTGGCTAAGCTGCATGAGGGAGCAGATCTGGCAGTACAGACTTTGGGATGCACTGAGCACCCATCGTGCCACCCATATCCCTCCCAGCCTTAGGAGCAGCACAGACACCTCTGCCAAACCTCCACTGCTTTGTCTAGTGGTGGCTGTGGCACCCTCATCCTAGCCATGTCTGTGGCTGCAGCATTGCAGCCCCTCAAGTCCTGCGGGGCTGGTGGCAGGACCCAGATTGCCTTGTCTCAGGGCAGAGCTGTAATTGCCAAGCCCTCCCAAGGGGTCAGTCCCCAGCTGCAGCACACTGCTCAGCTCTCCTCCCACTGTCACTCCACACTGCCATTGGAATGACCAGGACAGAGACAGGAAAGCCAGGTCCCTCCAGTGCGGGGAGGAGGGTGTCCCCATGATTCCCGTGCCCTTGCCCAAAGGACTACAGCACTGCCTAGTCCCACAGCAGCTGTAGCTGGACCATATCCAGCGAGAGACCCAAAGAGAGGTACTGCTCACCTGGACTCAGCGCACTGGCTCGTGCCGTCCCTGCCTTGTGCCGTCCCTGCCTTGTCTCCCCTCAGCTGTCTCTCAGTTCTCTGCCAGCACTGCTCACACATCCAATCTTAGCCATGCACAGGAACACCTGCAAGGTGGGTCTCATTCAAACAATATGACAAATGGGGCATAAGCAAAGAAAGAAAGGTAAGATCCAAATCCCAGGGAAAAGCTTGTTCCTGAGGAATGACACCTAGGACTACAAAGGAGCCCCCACGTGCCTGCTCCACTGTCAGGACAGCAGTGCTGGGAGCTCTGGCACAGAGAACAACAGAGTCCAGGAACAAGCATAAGGAAACTTACTGTATGGATGCTGCTGATGGAGCCTGAGGGTGTCAATAAGGGACAGGGATGGTGAGGAGGCAACATACTAATAAAGAGTCAATTTCTCAGTTTTGTGCTAGGAAAACTGGTGCTGGTACTAAGGAGTCCCATTAAAGAGGAAGACACTACCCAAAGTTCAGTTTCTCTTCCCATTTTTTCATTGTATTTGCTATATTTCAAAAAAATTCTAAGTAGTTTTTGCAAAAAAGCTTCTATGGCCACCAACAAGGTGGTCTCCAGACAAGCTTTCTTCAGCAATACATTTTTGCTAAAGAAAACTGTAAAATTCCTACTTTAAAAAAAAAAAAAGGTAGAAACCACAAATATAAACAGCATCACTTCCTTCTTTGAGTTTTTCTGCTTCAGAGTGAAGCCTCAGCAGCTCTTGTAAAGTATATTGGTGCTTCATAAGCAGGAATCACATTGAGCTCAGTGGACAAGAGATTTCCAGTAACATCTAAGTTGCAGAAGCAAGGCAGTCCTTCCCAAAGCCATTGAATAAGAGGAGACTGTGAGAGCAGATAAGCAAAAAGCCAGATATAAGCAAAAGGCCTTCATCTTGCAAAAAGTCAAAGAAAGAGGAAAGACCGGAGTTGGGCTGGAGGTCAACAGCAGAGCTCCTGGCCTCTCTGCATGCCTCTTCCATGACATCTCCCTGTTTCCCCCAGCAAACGGGGACATGGCACCTCTGCTCCCCAGGCCAGCACCAAGCTGGTGTTCCTGCAGAGTGGCATTCCAGCAGCTGGAGAACTGGCTGCATCAGCCCAGAGCTGAACTAATACAAGAGCTGTTTTGGCATCCAAGCTTGGAGGGGCTGCCTGAGTTAATGAAGCTGATGGGAACAGGAGGGACTGTAACAAGGTGCTTCTTACGGAAAAGCAGGGAACTTCCCCCAGGCTGCCTTTGGCTCCTGCAGAGTACTTGGGTTAGTTTGTAACTTATTAACACCAACATTGGCTTGATCAAAGTTCAGCACGTGCTTAGTTGCTCTTCTGGAACAGCGGATTTGAAAAGCATATTGCGAGGTTTCCTAGGAATAAAAGAGACATCGAGAGAAGGCATTCCCTGCCCCATCTGCTCAGAGACATCCACTGCACCACTTTGGGTCGTGAGACAGGGTTAATTCACCACCTGGTGCCTGAGGAGCCAGCTCTGCTCAGCTACTGTGCCCATCTCCATCAGGCTCCCTCCTTCTCTTGCAACAAAAGAGTTTTGCACCCCAGTAGTGCCTGAAAGGGTCTCCAGGCTTAGAAGGAAATGCTCTATGAAGAAGGCAGAATTGCACTGCATGTTTTAAGTGTCTCCCCTGCAGCTGGAACCTTAGCTTAATCTAAATTACATCTCTAGTGCCCCAATTTAAAGGGTTCAATCGACGATGTCACTTGGAAAATTAATCGCTTTGCTGCTGGACAAGCGGCGATGGGGAACAGAGTCAGCACTGCACCGCAGCATCAGATGAGAGCAGCAGGGCTGTTTCTCCCAGAAGCAGGAGTTATATGCAGGGGGACTGCTGCAGTTCCCGCAGACAGTCTCTTGTCAGGCCATTAAGCCTACACAAACAAAGCCAGCCCACCTCCAAAAGAAACCAGGAGTTCCCAGGAATGATTTTCTATCCACTGGCTGCTGTGCTGACCGCTGCTCCTGAGGGGCCTTTCCTTTGGAGGCAGAGAAGGGAAGAGCAACCCTGGCAGACATGGAGCACAGAAAACCTGCCCCACTGGACACAGCAAGGGTAAATTCAGAGGACTCACAAGAAAGACACAGGAAAGGAGGGTCTTATGAACCAAAGTGCTCAGGAAGGTGAGAGCTTGTTGCTGACGAGCCCTGGGAGAGAAGTGCTGACAGATGAAGCTGCAAATGTAGTCTTTCAAAAGTATCACTGGGCAGGATGGCACCAGAAACAAAATCAAAGAAAAGGAGTTGCTGAGCAGGTGGCATGCTTTAAATCCTAGCTGGCCTGGGATCACCACCACTTACCCTGGCATACGCCTGTTGCAGTGATCAAGTTACCCAGTGAGAAGAGGTTACACAGCAATTACAGCTGCCTCCCCTCCAGCAGAGGAGCTAAACGTATTCTGCTACCCTCAGCTTTCTCTGCAGGCTCACAAGCAAGAGCCAAACAGGTTTCATCCACTATACAGCTACTGCCCAAACCAGCATGGGTAACAACCTTGGACCTCGTAGCCAAGAGACAAACCTACACTGATTTACAGGACAATGCACAGGTGTGCTTGCTTGCTTGCTTATCCAAACCTGCAGGTGTCCAGAGAGCATATAGTTCTGTTGTTTCAAGTGGTTTTATTTATATACTTTATAATGAACAGTATCTGTAGATTATTCCTTGTAAATACCTGTGCTCCATGAAAGTCAGAGTTTACAACATCCAAGTAAAGTTCCCGGAAACATTCTTCATTTTGGAACATTTTGTTGGAGAGATTAGTGATTTATCAACCACTTCTGGCACCTGTTAAGAACATGCTGCTATTGCTTACACTGACCCACAAAGGACCACTATTTCAGCCCTATTAGAAGCGAGATGTTCATTGCTATTCAGATAGTACCTGTGTCTATTGCCAAACCTGCACAGACACATCACCCACCACCTCTTAATGAAAGACAGGGTCTGGGAGGAATGAAGTTCAGAGCTGATTTCTTTCTGTGTGCTGTTAAAAGACATCACTAAACATTTATGACATTTCCAAGTACTTATTGTCTGGTGGGAGAAAGCATCACTTCTCCCTCATGTTTGCAGAAGAAAATACAATTAGAGAAAGGAACAAAGTTCCACTTCTGCAGCCACTTACTACAAGAAATGGTGCATTTTGGCCATCACGATCATTTTTTTCCCCTGCTTATCAGTGATCGAGGAGAAGCAAAGAGAAACCTTGACTGCAAACAGGAACTCAGTCTCTGGGATACAGGCAAAGAGGATGCTGTTAAACATTTCAGGAAACACTAAGGGAAAGATGGGGGCAGCCAGATGTTCTGAAAGTTTTGATTTATCCAAGAAAATGAACTGCCTGTTCTAACAAGAGGAGAAATAGCTAGTGAATCCTCTCTCCTGGAGAAGTTTCTCCTACAGTATTCAACACTGTAAAGGGCTGCAGAGGAGGGAACAGTCTTGACTGGATTAATTTACAAGGTAAAAGTGATGTTTTTTTCCCCAGGGGGAGTTGAACTAGACTCATGCCCTTGTGTCTCTGGGGTTGATGAAGAGTGTTTGAAACTCTCCTGCTTTCATAAGGAGTGCAGGATCTCCTACCACAAGAGCACAGGCACTGCTGAGCCCAGGACCACCCCTGAATCTCCCAAGCGGCATCTTTGTGGGAGAAGTTAAATACTTCAGATTCCCTTTTCAACCAGGCTACTTATGCTTTGGATCTGTTTTTGTTAAAGCCTTCTTATTTTAATTAAGAAAGTCCTTGTTGAAAAGCAGTACCCTGTCCCTTTGATTACCATTAACATGTGTCTGCTGAGATCGACAGCAAGCCTTTGAGATGCAGCAAGGCTGAACTCAGCAGTTCTCAAGGAGTTATACAACCCCTTTAAATGTAGCATGGCAGAATGACCATACTCTCAGCAAACTGAGGATCCAAAACAACCCTGAGAAATTCAGCTTTTGGGTCAACAGCAGCCTCATGAAGCACAGGAAGGGGAGTGCAAAGCTCTGCCCTGGGGAGGCATAACAACAGACATCAGCATGGGCTGGGAACAGACCAGCCGAGTAGTTGCCTGGCAGTAAAGGAGCTGGGAGTTACAGGCATGCCAAGTGGAGTATGAGCAGTGTGTTCTCCTTGCAAACACTAACAGCATAGCGGGCAATGTCAGGGGCAGTGTGGCCAGCAGGCCAAAGGGAGGGGATAATTCAACACCACTAAGGCTGCACCGGGAACAGAGCTGGAATAGCAGGCATTATGAATGTTATGAATCCTAGAGAAGAGTTAGGGCTTCCTGGAATATCTGTTCATTTTTATTATTAGAGGAGAGGAAAGGAGAGAAAATTAAGGAAAAAACCAGAAGTGACAATTTCCTCCCAGTTCCCATGTCTTTATAAGCAGCCCTACATCACATCTCAGATATCTATCTAAGAAAGAAAGGTTCTCTTTCAAAGAAGAGTTTCTTGTAGGAAGAAGACTTGAGAAAAGCAATCAAACTCCATGTTGTTCAGGGAGCAAGACATTGTTGCCAGCGGCCTCCCTGCCAGCAGGAAATCAGGAAAAGACAGAAGGAAAAAAAGAAAAATCAAACACATGTCTAACAGCCTTACCGCCCTCCCGCAACCCTACAGCATCATAGCAAGATTTGTTTGAGGTGGCAGTGGTGGTTGTGACAGGGTGAGGTGAAGAAGATCAGATGGGGAAAATACATCTGCACTGAACTGGCTGAGAAATCCTTGATCTCCTTTGGAGAAATGCATTCCTTTTAACCTTCAGGTGCCTGTCCCCAGTGCAAGCAAGTAGGTAAATAGCCACAGACAGTGTTTGTATCAGGAAACCAAGCCAGAAAGGAATTTTATCCACCCTGAACAATCCCCTGTCTGGGGCAGCTGGGACTGTCAGTCAAACACTGACACCACCTAAGGTCTAACTTGCTCATGTACCTACCTGCTTCTCTGCTCTTGCTGGCTGGGGGCTGGTTTTCACCTCTAGAAACAGAGACACCCACCTGCATTGAGCAAAACCCAGTGTTCAACAACAATTATTAAAGGCAACTGCTGCCCAAGCAGCATCAACAAGCATTTGGCTGGCCAGGCCAACAATATTATGGATAAAGTAGGTGAGACCCCCTGCTCAGTCCAAGAGGAACAGCCCTCAACTCACCAATTTGGGCACTTGCACACAGACTATAAATCTCAGTTGTTTGACTGCTGTTTATGCATTTTTATGCTCTCCTCCCTTCTTGCCTCCCACCCCTCCATGAGCCCGCTGTCCCTGTAACAGAGGACAAGTTTTTTTTCTGGAGAACATCAGCCCTTCTCCACAAGACCTCCCAGGCACCAGAGCTGATGGACAGCAAGACAGCCAAGCCTAATCCCCACATGCTATGTGGTTTTTTTCATCCCATTCCCTTCCTTTTACAGCCTAAGTGTGAGAGACTCAGGCCAGACCTCAGCCTCCATCTGCAGCCTGGGATTATGATCTGAAGCATAATATTTCTTTATGAGCAAATTATCACCGAGACTTCAATGTGCTGTTGGCCTTTTAAAAAACCAAGTGTTTAGTATTTTTATTTCTTTCTGCTTTGCAGTTTATGGCTCCCATAAATCAGGTGACAGGCTGTGGCACAGAGGGCTGATCTGATCTGTGGGAACAAGGAAAGAGGCAGGGGAAGGGAGCACTGACTGACTTATTAACCAAGGGGGACCTCTGTTCCCTGCTGTAAGCACCTCCGTGGGGAAGGCAGGATGCTGCCCACCTGAGGCAATGCTCACACCACGGCAGCACTTTCTTCTCTGACACTGAGTTAAAAAACCTCATTTCTTCTATGCCATACTTCTCTCTCTCCCAGGACTGAGAACAGTGATACATCCACTATCACTCACAAACTGTTTCATCGCTACAGATATTAGACCTACAGGACAGAGGGAGACACACAGTGCTGACCCACTACACTGGTAAACCACCCCACACATCTGAAACAATCAAATCTGACCCAGAGCATTCCTGATCTAGAAGTCTTACCTTGTAGCAAATGAAGGATGTTACCATGGTTAAAAGACTACTTCAGAGTCAGAAATTTGCTATTGAATTCCCAAGTCTCACAAGTAAAAGACTAGATTACCAATGACATTTAATCACTCAGAGATGTGCTAAAGACCGTGCCATGAAGCACCCCAGCAAGAAACATTTGGAGAAACCTCCTCCCTACATCTCCATGTTCCCAAATACTAGTAAACTCTGAACTGTAGTCAGCCTATGTCTCACCAAGGAAACAGGATCCACAGACCTTTCTTTCCCCTGCCACCTGACTCATTCACTTGGACTCCAAATACTTCAGGGCAGACACTTTCCCAGAAGCCTAACATGTGCATGCCTAACACTTTGCTGAGCAGGCCACCATGTTCACAAAGACCTCAACAGACAAACAATAAATAATATTGCAAGGACTTTGTTGGATTGGGGCTCGCAGGGTTATTCATGGTTTTACTGCTAGCTGTACTGCTTTGTTCATCGATAAGAACTGGTCTTTCTCCCTACATATTCTGTGCTGGTTTGCTAGGGCAGACTTTGCTACAAGTACTTTATCCTCTTGGCAGTGCTAGGTTTATGGTTGCACTTGATGATCTTGAAATCTTCCAACTTAAACAATTCTATGATTCTAAGAGGAAAGGACCACAGGCAGCTTACTGCTGTTTCAAGGGAAAGTCTCTGTGGAACAGGGTGAGAGGACTTCTGCAAGCATGAGCCCTGACATTCCTTCCACTCGTTCACATAAGACCAGGAGGCGACATAACTCCATGCGGCAATACTCCCTTGAATACTCCCACAATTCCAATCCTTCCTTTGGCATTTCCAAAGCAGTAAAAACCACCACCAGGAATTTGAAGTCCTGTGGATGTCTTGCCTACTGAAGCAAAAAATGATGTCCATTGTTGCTCTGCTTTTTGAGGGGCTGCATGCAGCCCAGTCTCCACCATTGTCCTGTCCTCAACCAGGAAGACATTACCTGCTGTGAAAGCCTGGATAAGAGGAAGGTGTTGCTGCTATCCCCAGCAGGTACACACCTTCTCAATAGGTGCCAGCAGCTCGGGGCTGTGCACACAGACATCCATCCATCCACCCACCCACCCTCTGGATGCCCATAGACACCAGTATAGCACTGAGTGTGACAACTGGAGCCAGGCTGTGAGAGCAGGGACTCCCAATTGGAGAGCACAGGCGAGACAGAGCCCTGCCAGTGGCTCACCCCCATGGCTGGGGCTGTCACCGGAAGTAACAGGATTAGCAGAGAGAAGAGTAAGCTTCCAGGCTGGCAAGAAATAGACAAAGTTAATAAAGAATTCAGGCCACGCTTTTAAGTGAGTTTTGAGAATCAGAGAATCTCTTAAATTATAATGAGATGTCAGTATTAAAAAAAAAAAAAACAACCAAAAAAAACCAACCAAAAACACAACCACCACCAACAAATGGAAAAAAGAGTAGCAAGAACCTGCTCTCTTCCAGGAAAACGCTTTGCTGCGCAGAGCAATTCCCAAACACAGACACCAGCCTGGCCCTCCCAAAACCAGGTTGTAAAGCTAACAACTCTTGCACTATTAAGTGCCAGATAAGCCAGGCGACAGCACCAGTGAGACTCCTGGAGCTTCAATACAGTCTGGGTTTTACTCTGCAGGTATCAAGATCTAGGAGTGTTAAGACCAGGGTAAACATTATCAGGAGTTGCTCTGCCCTCCCCCAAGGACAACAGCTGATCTGTTTGGACAGAAGGGCAGACAGCAGACAACAGCACTCCCTCCCTCTAAAAGTTCTGCAAAAGTCTTTGAGAAAATGCAAAATTCAGTGCGTGCCTCTAAAAGTCACACAACTGCTTTCAGTGCTGAAAACATGCATCTTGTTTCCAATGCAGCGTTTTCCCCATTTCACTCTCCAGTCATCAAGTTGTGTCACGGCTTCTCGCAGTGATGGACATCTTGCCTCCAGGTGGGTGCAGCAGCCTGGAGCCCCTCACCACCCCAGACCACCTCTCCTTGCCACTGAGTGGAGGTGCACATTAGAACAGGGGAAAAAAAACCCGTGAACTAAAGCCAATTAAAAGCACAGAGAAAATGCAGGGAGGCAGGATGTCATTACCAGAGCTGGAATTTGGCCCGGGTGCCATGGAGATGAAACACAGCAGATGGTTAAGGTGTACACGGGAAGCACGCGCGCAGCACCTGACTATAGATTTAAGACCAATTAATACAACAAAAGAGAAATCTTGACAAGGAAGCCAGAGACCTACAAAATGAATAAGTGAACCATGAAAAGAGGAGGCTCTCCCATCCAAAAAAAAAAAAAAAAAAGGCAGCTGAGTGTACAATACCTACAGAGCCGTGAATAAACTGAAGTTGGAACAGATGGAGGGAGAAACAAACCACCGTGTGTATTAGTTGGCTCCCAAGTAAAAGAGCCGGCATGGGGAAAGAGCTTCTCCACAATTCAGGGTGAGAACAATAGGCTCTGGTTCTGCAGCAGCCCCTTCCCCAGGTGCTCAATGTCCTTCCTACAGCTTTATTTAAGGCTCACAAGCTGCAGCACTCTCAGATACAAGATCCTAACAAACGACCAGCAAAGCATATTCTTTTAAATAATAAACCATGTTTCTTCTAATTAAAAGAGCCCATGCACAAGGCAGCAGGGACAGGAGCCTTCTCCAGCAGCCCCATCACATGGGAACAGCCCTTGACTACATCACCTTACCTCGTACCCCATCTGAAACAGGATTGGGAATGACAAACCAGGGCTTTCCAATGGATGGCGACTGCCCTGAAGTGGCTGCAGTCGCAGTCCAATGGGTAAACACCCGGTAAACCCCAGCACTACTTGGAGGCACAGAATGACCTTTATCTTTGCAGGTGAGAACGGCTGCACGCACAGACATTTCCACTGAATTTTATCTCTCACCTGTAAACTAAAGCCCTGACCAGGTCAGAGATGAGAAAACAAGCAAAGAGGAGATGAGCCAACACGCCATGGGAATGGGAGCAGGGAGAGGTTAGTGTTGTGCAATTAAGCACAACGAGAGAAACCCTTCGCTACAAGGCCATTTAAAATCCCAACCGCAAAGAAGAGGAGGCAATGTCCTACAGAGCACCGGGCGCTGCTGCCCAAGAGACACTCTCGGCCCGACCCGAGGGCTGTGGCACTGTGGGAAGGCTGAGCCCGGGCAGCAGCCGCAGCTCTCTCCTCGGGGTGGGCGCTCAGCTTTCCCTCCAGGTCTGCAAACACTGGGCTGTCCCGCCACTGTATCTGCTATGTAAATCCCAAAGATAACAAGCCCAGCTCTGCAGACAACATTTATCACCCACTTTAAAGGCAGGCAGCTCAGGGCTAAGCCCCCTGAGGGGCACCTCAAATCCATGGCAAGCTCAGCCTTGAAGTAACAAGTTTTAAGTCCTGCCTTGAAGCTGATGGGCTGAAACTTTACTGACTTCCAAGTGAGAGCACTTTTGCAGAGCCATGTGCTCCCTAATAGCCCTTCCTTCGATCTGTGCTCCTTGCAGACCCTGGACGCTCACACATCGGCTGGTTCACTCCCTGTAGTGCTAAGGAAACACCAGCACGTTTCCCCACCACTACGACCGAGTTTACAAAACAACAATGGCTGAGAGGCAGCACCTGCAGTGAGCCCAAGCACAGGCACAAGCTATAAAACCCCTCCCTCCACCTCTACCCCCACCTGATTTCCTCTGTGACTTTAAGCAAATCACATAACTTCTCCTCTTTAGTTTCTGCACCTGGTAGCGAGTAATATTTACCTATCCCAGAAGGGTGTTGAGAGGATTAGTTAATGTTTGCCCAGCATTTTAAGGGATAAAATATTCTGTATTAATTCCTAGCCACTGAAAAGACTGATATGTGCAACTCTCATTAGCTCCAACGGAAGATTTTTGCTCGAGTTGGGCTTTACCACTTCAGAAAAGTAGAAACAAGATGATGTGATATTAATATTTCAAAAAGTACCTGCAGCACGGGCTGTAAAACCCCTTCTCTTTCAACTACCACCAGCCTCCTGCTCCACTGCCTGCTCTGTGGAGGTGCACCTGTGCCTGTTAAACATTAAAGCAGCCCAAACCTAATATGGGTCTCTGGGACTGTGCTTCAGAGGGGGTCTCTTTGCAGGCCCCCACGGTGGGGAGCTGCCCTCACCTGCAAGATGGCCTTTTGTGGATTAAATGCAGCCAGTGCACCAGGATTGACCTTCTGCTCAGATTTGTCAGTATTGCTTAGCTCTTATTTGAAAGACAGGAGCCAGTCCAGGTTTTCTTGCCCTAATGGCTGTGAGCCTGTAGGTAGGATCTGTGCAGCACATTGTCTGTTGGCAGGTGTGCCAGGGGAATACACCAGGCAGGCTCTGCCATGCCACCACTCCAGTTGCATCCCCTGTGACCTGGTACTGGGCAGAAAGAAAAACTGATAGATAAGAACTGGGCCCCAGCAGCACCTGGCAATCTCAGCTTTACAACCCCAGACACCCAGAGAACATGGGAAAATACATCACTGCACATCCCTCAAATCAACCCACCCACCGCTCAGGCCCTTTACATTCCCAGCGTGGCACCAGCACCAGTGCAGCGTTGTTGTTCCCTCCCATGGACTGGGAACCTTGTTTTGGAGGGCAAAGACAAAGAGTTGCCACCTCTGCATGGCACTGCACCCTCAGGCTCATTTCTCTCAGCTGTTTCCCACCAAAGCACGCACTGCTGCTGGTATCCCACATGTGATGGGTGTCCACATGGGGTTTCCACTCTTGTGGACAGTGAGTAGAAATATCAGCAGCTTTCATGGGCTCCCGGGGAAAAAAAAGTGGAACAAAGGGCTTGGCTTTGTCCCATGGTGTCTGCAGCTCACTGGGGTAAACAAGCTGCTCTGGGCAGGGCTCTGGGCACAGCAGCCAGCAAGCACCCACTTCCAGCAAACTCTGAGGCCGTGGTGGATGTGCCACTGTAGGCCTGTCCTCAAATGCAGCATGGTAGGGCTGAGCCCCAGGCGGTGGGGAGGGGGAACAGGGGGCTCACAGAGCCCACCGGAAAGTGATTTGGTTTTAACTGCTGGTTTACTGCCTGCCAGCAGAAGTATATGGCTGTACAATAAGGGAAAGGCTGGAGTGGAGGAAGGTGTTTGAAAACCAAGCTAACCCACTCCAGACTCATGAAAGAAAAACACCACCAAAGCAGCCCCTCACTGGCCCCACAGTTTCAGGGAGGGGAAGCAGTTTCTAAGCTTGAGAACAATGGGGCAACCTTCCCCTCCTTTCTTCTGGCAAAGGTAAAAGACCTCCTTGAGGAGGTGTCCATGCTGGGGAAGGCACTGAATGAGAAGCCCCATGCCAATAAAGCATCCTTTGTGCCTTCAAACGCCACATCTGACACGCTTCCCAACCTCCATCACTCCTGCTCGATAGCAGCAGCGCCAGCAAATCCCAGCCCTCAGCAGCAGCTTGCCATGCAAATCACTGGCCAGAGGCCCTGGCATGTCCATGCTGGCTGGTCTGTGTGCTCCTCATGCATGGTGGAACAGTTCAGAGGGCTCAATTTTCCTTCCCAGAGGACCCCCTCTGCCCCCATCACGCCCTGACTCTCCTGCCTTGCCCGACGTCCAGGACAGCAGGCAGAGGCCGAGGCACTGCAGACAGTCTCTGAGCAAAATCAGAAGAGCAGACTGAAACATGACTAATTTCTAACACATCACAGCCTACGAGTCATTTTGTTTGTGAGCCTAAATTGCTCTCTGCTGCTTTCATACTGGCTCGTTTCAAGGGTGAGTAAGCAGACAGTGGCAGACATGACTTTTATTATTCCCAGAGCTTTGAAGTCGTACCATTTCCCTGTGGTTAGCTGGCTGCATCAGCCGTCTGTGGTGGCACATTTCGAAGAACTCAGCAATGATACATAGGTAGCCAGATTGAGCTGAGTTGGAGCTCAGCAAGTTCCATTGGCAGTATTTCATGGTGACTCAGTAGTTGCCCACCCTCTATTATTCATTGTTTTTATCCCATCATTTTATTTCAATATTCTCAACTACTTCCAAGAAGGCCTTTCACAAGCAGAGGTCAAAGGCAACAAAAACAGCTTCAAGTTGTAATTGAAGCCCATTTCTCTTAAATTAGCAGTGCACGAGTTAAAGTGGGTTTTGGTATGAATATCCTCAAAGAATAATCAACACTATTTGAAGAGAGAGAAATACAGAAGAACTGTTCAAGCTACAACAGTATGATCATTTCATGTATTTATATATGTGTATATACTCATACATATGCAAAAAGATAAACACAGAAACATGCATCTCTTCAAACAGAAAGTGAAACTTCTTGCATTTCTGAATGACTCACTTAAAACAGCTTATTACACAGATATATTTTTATATTTAAAAGCACAGCACTTGCACACATTTTTGAGAGAATTGTATGTTTTCTTTCCATCCCAGGTTAAACTCCTATGCCATTTTCCTGCTGCTTCAGACTTCCATGTTTCTCATTTCTATTTCTACATTTAACCACTTATAGTTTGAATAACTGAACGTGAAAAAGACCCTTTGCATAGCATGAAGCAGTCCAAACATCAACATCTAAGCAAAAGCACTGGATTGTAATTGTGGAGTTATTTGCACAGACTAGTTCAAATTCTACTTTAATTTCAATGCCAAAATTTAGGGCTTGAGATAAATCAGTCTTCCTTATGAAAGACGTTGATTGTATTTATGGCTCATTTCAAGAGTCCAAGGGTCAAGGCTGAGAGGAAAGGCCAGGGGGAGAGCAGGGTGATGCCCCACATCCAGTGCCACAGTGGAAGAAGGCAAGGGCTCTGGCAATGGGGAGAGGAACTTTCAGATTCGGTTCCCAGCAGCGCTCAGCCTCTTTGGGTAACCTCAGTGTGTCATTTAGCCTCCCTCTGACTCAGTTCCTCAGTACTGGGGAAATAACACTGCTGTATTTCGTAGGAGTTTTGGGCAGATAGACACCTTTCAATTGGTTATCGGAATCCATTCAAGAAATGTAACTGAAATAGAGATCAGTTACAATCTATCGTGGGCCGGGAGGAAGGGATGAGACATATGGTACAGACACAGGAGCTTCCTGCCACACTCAAATGGGCTTGATCAAGTGAGCTGAAGCACAGGAGAGATGCAGATGCTGGATTAGGAACCCAACTGGGGTCCTGCTCCTTGGGAACTCCTTAAGTCCCTTCAGTGGCTCCACAGGGCCTTTGCCTCCTGGTTGTGAAAGGCCAGCTGAGTGCTTCCCACATCCCTCCCAGGGGCTGCTCAGTCACCCAGGGAGATGAAACACGTCACCTCTCCCTATGAATCTGGGGCACCTCTGCCCCTCTCCTTCAACTCCCCCAAAGGCAGGGGACCCCACCTGAGTTCCCACATTCAAATCCCTGGGCCTTGTCAGGCTTTTGAACTGATGTCCTATTTTGGCATGTCAGACATCTGCATGACCCAGATTCTTATACCTAACTGTGAAGTGGATGCAAGGGCAGGTTCCAGCCCTGTTACTCTGGCAAGGTCTGATAGCATCTGGGACCCAGGGTGAGTGGAACAGGACCACCTGGGCCAGTGTGCCTCTCTGCTTTGTGCTCTGCATCTCCCTCCCCCCGTAGCACAGGTGTGGCAACTACTGCAGAGGGACCTGCATGGCCAGGAGAGATTTTAAGCCAAGCCTCACAGTCTTGTCCCTGACACGAAGGTTTGCTCCAGGCGCTCTGTGGCTGACCACAACCCCCCTCTCATCCTCAGCACATTTTGGTGGGCAAGCCAGGGGAGGTAACAATACTTCTCTTTTTTCACAGAAGACAAAGCTGCATGAGACACTGATTCCCATGGCAACAAAGGCAGAGAAGAAGTGTCCCAAGATGTGATTTGCTGTCACCATACCCACCTCGTGGCAGATAAGGACAAGTGATAGCTCTGAAAGGAACTGTTTCCATGGGACCCTTCCCAATGAGCTCCCGCAATGACAACCCGACCGTCAGCCACAGCTTTCAGCATCAAACAAGTCTGACTGGTAGAGAGCAGCACTGTTTCCTGCAGCAAACACTGCCTGTGTCTCATCCTCTTGTGAGGAACGGGGCCCTCCTCGCTCCCTCAGTGCCTGCCTAACCCCAAACAAGCCATGCTGCTGCTCACTAATCCACTTAAACAGGCAATTATAGTGGGAGAGCAGCCTGCAGGGAGCCAAGCTCAAATTCCCAGCTAAACAGCGTCCTGGGTTTTCTTAACCCACTGAGTGGTACCTTAAGCTACATTGAAAGCTCCTCACAGAGCACACATTTATGCTTTGGTAGCACAGGCTATGTAAGTGCATTTCCTTCCGACACTTTCATTTATCATAATTCTCCCCTTGCAACCCTGCCCCTTCAGTTCCCCAGGGAAAGTTAGTGAATTTATGCAGGAACAAAGTCACCTTGAGCCTTAATCCACACCCTAGCAGAAGGAATACATCTGTCTGTCGGCAATCACATCCACCCACTCTGCAACTGCATTACAATGCTCACTTTGTTAGCACAGCTCCTTCTCCAGTCCTGGAGACAAGCTACCACAAAGGCTGGAGCAAAGAAAATGGACTGGGGACATTAAAAATGGCCCTGCATGTTTGAGGTCGAACAGGCAAATTGAGGTAAAAACTGTGGAATTAGGAGAAAAAGAGCAAATAAAAGAGTCGGCAAACCTAGTTCTTGTCTCTCCAAAACAACTCCCTGCTCCCTTCCTAAGAAGTGAAGGCAGTTGAGAAAATTGCAGTCAATAAAGTTGCAGAAGATAGGCAGAGATCCTCATCCAATGGAGAGCAAAACAGTGGCCAAAGCAGATGGCAAAGTACAGTGGAACCAGACACATAAAGCAATCTGATTTTTGCCATCTGGGAGCAAAGGCCAGATTCCCTCATAACCAGGCTGGCACTCAGCTTGTTGGGGCCATGGCTCCACGTTGCCCTTCCTCTTTCCCTCAGAGAAACCAGCCCTGATGCAGTCTGAGCACACAGAGCCAAGACAATCTTTAAAAATTGGCCTGAGAGCTCCCGTAGCCCCAGATGGCACCACAGATGAGCACAGAAACAAAGCTCTGTCCAGCAGAGGCTCTCCCGGCCCTGCACACGCACTCACCTGACGTTTAGGAGGCGTGCACTGATTCACAACTCACTCCTGCTGACGCATTCCTGCTCTCACAGGCAGGGCTTCCACCTTTGGCTCTGTCCTCACGGAACAGCTCCTTTGCATTCAACAGGAAGAACTGCTGCTGCTTGTTGTCGTCTGCCCTACTTGTTGCCATGCCTTGATAAACAGTCCTGGGATGAACCTGCTTCTGACTGGAAGAAATGAAACATTAATATTCCCAGAAGGGTGCAGGAGTTACAGCAGAGGGCAAGGAGACTGAAGGTGAATGGATAGTTGCGCCAGTCCCGATGAAACTGCCTCTCGTATACTCCCATCCTTCCGGCTGAATAGCGCAGTCGGCCGTAGCCCAATTGCTTTGTCATCTCTGGCACTCACTGCCGGCAAACACCAGCTTTTGTCAGCCCAACGTTGCTTTTCTCTGCCACGCACCCTGTGGTGGATGAGTGAGTTTCTAGAAACCATTCCCACCTGACAAATGGGAAAAAGAGTAAGGATAAAGGTGTCCCAGTATAGGAGTTCTCCGAGCTAGTGTTAGAATCCAGAAGCCCAGAGAAATCAACCCATCCCAAATCCCCAATATTTTGCTTACTGCATTATAAAGAAAGATTTAATTAGCACATGCAAGTAATTTCATCCTTAGCTGTTGTCATTCCACTGGTAAACTGTGGATTCTACTGCTACTTACATGGCCTACAAGGACAAGGTGTATGGGTTTGCTATCCTTCACAGCTGAGCAAGAACACCAGTGGACACAGACTTCATCAACTCACCTAGAGGTCCACCAACTGCCACCTGCTGCATTAAAATCTATTCCCAAACAAGACAGATTGTCCCCAAACAGTTCATCTGAGTCTCCGTAATCTCAGCAGCAGTCTCCCTTCTCCTGGCAGTACTTTTAAACCTAACAAGAGAGCCACAAAGCTTGCTCTCTGCTCCTTGGCTCCAGGAATACATTCTCATTTGCCCATTGCATCTGTTTTCATCAACACCTTCATGCTGTTGCAGACCTGGTCAAAAGAGACATTCCCTCTGGGATCCAGGTGTAAACAAACATCATCACTATCACAAGAGAACCAAAGGAAACGTTCGCAGCAATTGCCTAAATTCATCTTTTTACTACTGTACATACACATCCAAGGAACTCTCATTTATGAAAGGCTTTAATAGAATCACAGAATGGCTTGTGTTGGAAGGGACCTTAATGATCCTCTAGTTGCAACCCCTCTGCCATAGGCAGGGACACTTCCACTAGACCAGATCGCTCAGAGCCCCATCCAGCCTGGCCTTGAACACTTCCAGGGATCGGGGATGCTTCTGTGGGCATGTACATGTCACACAGAGCCCCGATTTAGCCCCACACAGCCCCACACAGCGGCCTAAGAGCTTGTATTTACAGCCTTCTGCAAGCGGGAGGCTGTTTACTAAAAGGATTAGATAAGGCTTGACAAAGATGCAGGAAGGTGGGCATGCTGTGCCTTAGAAAACTTCTGCAATACAGAACCCAAAACATCCCCATAGGCACTTCCAGTTAGAAAAGAACCTAGAAAAGAAGAGGAGGGGAGAAATTGCAAACAGGTTTGGCAGAGCTCTTTGGCCACTGCTGCATAGAGAGCAAAATTACAGGAGAGTAATCAAAGAGCACTGTGTCCGAGACATCCCTGAGCAGCCAGTGCTTGTACTGGTGAGATCTGTGGGACTACCTCAAAATACTTTCTCCTTTCATCTCGGGGAAAAAACAACCCTTAAATCACACTGCTGCTTCTACTCCCACTCTCCTGCAGAAGGGAATGCTGCTCTTCTGGGTTTGGTAAGGGCAAGCAGCTCACATGCTCTCTAAGGCTGCCCAGGACTTAGAGCAGAAGCCCAATTCTCCCCGCTTTGGAGACCCTGTGGTACTGCCTCCAGGCAGATGTCCACACCATTTGCATTCCAGGCTTCCAAGAAGATCAGGACGCAGCAGCATTGCTTGTAGGGCATCTATTGTAAGGACCTTGTTTGATACAGAAAAGCTCTATGGGGCTGAAGAACATCTTTTCTTTCACAACTAGCTTGGTCAGACAGTCTGTCATATCCTAGTGTTCAGTCTAACCACCTCAAGATTAGTTCCTAATGTGTTTCCTTTGCACTCTGAAGTTAAGTAATTCCTAAACTTCGGCTTGCCCAAGCATTCAGTTCTGGAGATCATAGTCACAGTGGTGGTGATGGGGACTGCTATTATCTGCATTTTCAAATAGATACTCAAGCAAAGCTTTACTCCTCAGAGTACTTCCAGAGTAGGCTGGAAAGTTCCTGATGAGTAAGTTGGAAAAAAGTAACAGAAAAAAGGTAAAAATATGAACTGTTAGTTTTTTTGAGGAACAGCATCATAGCACCACCAAACTACTGGGAGCTGAGGGACCAGAATGCACAGGCACCAAAGTTTCTCCAGTGATCTGGTATTGTGCTCAACTCTGAATTTATGGTAAATATAAAACACAAACACAATTACCAAGTTCCCTGCTGTGTCCGTTTAAACACAGCTAAGTGTAGGTGTGGATTCGTGTTTAAAGAAACAAGCCACAGGAGAGGAGGCACAGCAGGACCCGCAGCCACATGGCACATTTAATTCCAAGGGAAGAACACCTGACTTCTACATGCAGATCAACAAAGAAATAAATTAATAAAACCAAGTATATGTACTGGCTTCTTTAGTTAAAATCATTACTTACACCATTATGGACATCTATTAGGGGACTCCCACAAAACCTCCTGTGAGCCTGACCAGGAAGAGTGCCAAACCACAGCATGTGGGAACATGGTCCCATTTTAGGTTGGGATGAGGGTTCGGTTTCAGCATTAGTCAGGGCTCAGGTCTTCATAGCAGTTGAGTGAAAAGCAGCTGTTAAAGCCAGGCCTGTGAGGAGGATGAGAAGCACGCTCTGCAGAACCACACTGGGAAGAGTGGAATAAAGCACATGGAAGAACTAGCCCAGATCAAGTCAAAGTAAGTTTATTCACATGAGATCAGTTTGGACACAACCAGATTGAAAACCGTTCTCCATCCGAGCACCTTGAGGAAATACACAGAACCAAAAATCCAGGATAATGACAACAACAACAATCCCGAAGCCACAGGCACGCCTCCCTAATTGCGGGTGGCCTCAAAGCACCGCCGTGCACTTGGATGCAGCGGCCGAGGCCGCCCGTGCTTCGGTGCTCGAATCACATCTGACACTTCTCCAGAGGGGACAGAACTGTTTACAGGAAGCCATTTGTTACAGGGGCCGGCCTCTCCTCCCCCCCGACCCTGGCGACGTCCCTTTCCCACCCCACCTTTCATCAGCAGCTTATCTACTGCCCAGACGGCCAAAAAGCTCATCCAGGTTGGAATTTGAAACCAGAGATTCTCAGACGCCATGGCTGGGGCAAACGGTGCCACCATCAATTTTAGAACTAAATTTCAGGGAGTTTTCATTCTGTTTGTACAGGGGCTAATGAGTAGCTTGGGATGTGAACACTAACCCCAGGGCATAATTCTGAGAACAGGATGATAGATTCTCAGTCTCCTGCTCTAATTATACAGGCAAAAATTGGAATGGGAATGAGAAGAAACGAGAACAGGATTCAGGTCCCACATCAGCTTAATGGCATCATTTTCCCAAGCAGTAAAATTTTTTGAGGGTTAGCAAAAAGATGCAAGAATAACCTCCACTAAGAGAGAAAGACTCCCAAAAAACGTACAAAATGGGGCAACTGAGTTTCACATTAAGCAAAGCTGCACAGAGACATCACTGCAGAAGCAGCAATCACCAAGCAACTGTTCAATACTCTAAAACCGTAAGGCACTAATGATGTTCCTCTCATTACAATCAACATGACTAAAAATTGACATTCATCAATTAAAAAATAAAATAAAATCATTGTACAAGTCAAAAAGGCAACTGTTGCCCTTTAAAAAGTTTCAAATTCTCAGCTCGAAGAATTTTGCTGCCCCCCATCCCAGCATTGCTGACTAGTTGGACATAGTGTTTGGTCAAAAGTTCTGCAGGTTAACACATACCTATTACAGTGAAACATCCAAGGCATAAGCAGAAAACAATTTGTTGACAACTTACTCGGTGACCCCTTTAACATCACCAACAAATGTCAGAGGTGTCAGTCGGTCACCCTACCTACTGCAGCACTGCAAAACACTCCAACACCACCACACTAAGTGCAGCCACATGTTTTTAGTGCTGACTTGCCTCTACCTTTCCCTTCAAGATACATGACTCAAGCTTTCAAACCCTGGAGCTTGAGTTCCCTAGGCAGCTGTAGACAGAGTAGCATAGGGGAACACAGCAGCAGTTGCTCATAAATGCTATTCCATGAGTACGCTTCAGTCCCTGTCTGGAAGCCTATGTCCAAGAGCAGCCAGGTCCCTTAAATTCCTTTAATTCCATTCTGGTCCTTCTTTGCTAGAGATGAGCAATTGCCCAAGAAGTATGAAGTCAGTAACATCAGTTTCCTTCAGAGGGTCACCTGACAGACCCATTTTGGTCAGTAATGATCAGGTTCAATAAACAAAGCTGTAGTGAAAGTGTCCCATTACTGAACCCTGAAGCCATTCAAGTATCCTTTAGACACAAAGGATCTATTAAGGCTTATTTCAGAGATCATAGTAAAGTATTGCACACTATTTGTCTGCTTAAATAGTTAAAAAAATGAAATCTCATTTCTCAGAGATTAGTAATAGTATTAAAAAATGCTAAAAACAAATATAGATGTGACTTCTCCATGTGACTCTACTAGAATATGTAACAATTAATAGCTAGGGATAGCAGAGGTCCATCTGTGCATGGATTTAGCAACAGCAGTTTTTAAACAACAGGACAGTGTAAATTCCAAATAATTACTTTTGCCCTTTCTAAAAGCTTAAGTGATCGTAAATTTAGCCTACCCATGAACTGCACTGGATGATTTCACCAGCACAACAGAGCATCAGAATTCATTGCAAGACAGCCTCTCGAAAACCGTCAGTTTTAAACAGCTGACCTTCGGTCAGCACATCCAGAAATAAATAAGAAAGGGTATAGCAGTGAGACCACCTATCAGAAGAATCAAGTGTGGCTGCTGGCATGGAAGAGTCTGGGACAATCCATCAGTCCCGGGGATTGTCTGGCTTAGGTCAGCAGCTCCATGACGCAGGTGGCCTCAGGATGGGTATTCGGTACTTCACTACTGAGCTCACCAAAGGCGAGTCAATCCAGTCTTGTGGAGCCATTTTGAATTAGTCCAGACCTGAAGGATGTAAGAAACAAGTCTCCCAGAGTTTTGATTAGAGTTCCAGCTGTCAGTTCCATACAACAGTCCTTCCAGAGGCAAGCAGAAGTCACTCTGCCAGCATTCGCAGGCGCCGCTCATGCAGAAGCAACCTGATCTCCCTCACTATCAGTGGTGAAATGAACAGGATTGTTGAACTTGTCTGTGAAAAGAAGCATATCCAGGACAATTAGCACAGAGAAACCAGAGCTGCAGCCATCCCATGCCCCAACACACATCCAAGGCCACCCCAAAAAGACACAGGCTAAGAGAAGCAATGACAAAATGACACAGCGGATGGAAGGACTGAGCTTGCAGGAAAGCTTATACAATTTCAGCTGTCACGATCATCTTGTCATAAAGATGAGCTCTTCAGCTCCTCAGTGGCCTTCCTCCTCACCACCTCTGCTGTTTACCAAAGTGGCCTTTTCCTTTGTCAGCACAGATGCAAAGACAATTCCTGGCACTTCCGTCAGGGAAGAACCAAGTGAACTGTGCAGCATTCACCGCTGTGGAGATGTTAAGGAGGTCAGGGCCTGAACACAATTCTCCCCCAGGGGCGTACCAGGGTAAGGCATTTTCATCTTAGTTTTCAGATCCTCATCACTCCCTTCAATAATCTTCAAGGGCTAACAAGCAGCTTAACTTCAGCTCTCTGAAAATATTAGGAACTACGTATTATGAAGATGAAGAAGGGAAATCTCCTGCCTTGGAAGTCAGTCAGGTGGCATGAGCTTTAGGAAATGCATACAGGTATTTTTAGGCAAGTATTTTAGTGTCTCTGCCACAAGCTCAGTTCCTCTCGGATAACGTGACTTTTAGGGATCCCAAAAGACAACAGTTGATTTAGATACCCTGAGGCAAAGCCACACCACAGACCACATTAAGAACAACATCAGAGGTCACAGGTGCTGCAGAGACAGAGTCCGTCCCTAAGTCACAACTTTCAGGTTCTCACAAAAACTTTCTATTGTAAATTGAACTTCGATAAAGAATTTTTTAAAAAAATGATTTCTTACCATTAGAATGAAGAAATAGAAAACCCACATCCACCCCAGGTTCTCCTGGATCAAAGACACTAGATACTAAATAGAAATAAAAAAAAGAAATCATTCAAACTGGGAAGATAGGGATGACTTTCAGGCATGACACTTTCATTTTCTAGAATTTGTGGGCTGTTAGCACACCACACAGAGCTGATCACAAAACCTTCCAGCTGATCTTTTCCTATCAGAAGAGATGACTCAGGAGAGCAGCCTTTTTCTGTGTAAAACCCACAGTGTTAGTAAAGCAGACACCATCCTGAAGCTTTACAGTAACTCAGAGCAGCGTAAAGACAGAACTGAACTACAGTTTCAAAGGGTGACAAATTGACTCTGCTGAATA
The DNA here is from genome assembly GCF_001604755.1 of Lepidothrix coronata. Lineage (NCBI taxonomy): Eukaryota > Metazoa > Chordata > Aves > Passeriformes > Pipridae > Lepidothrix > Lepidothrix coronata. The sequence continues at coordinate 3,273,695 of NW_016690190.1, forward strand.
CAAGGTTTTTGCACAGAACACTGGGACATAAGTGGATGTAAGTACTCTCAGAAGAACTAAAAGCTCTAGAATGGCTTATAAATTACACAGGACACATTTTCAAGAGCTGTGCAACCACTGACTACTTAACCCTCCATCGTAGGCAAGACACTTGAGACTACAGTCTGTTCTGAACTGCACTCTGGTTCAACAAGGCTGCAGAGGCCACACAGGGAAATATATTCCCTATTAGCAGATTTATATTCAGATGCTGCACAAGGGCCTCCCTTTTTCACTACTGGGTATATCAGCACAGAACAGGATCTGAATTTCTAACATGTTCATTGTGCGTTTGCTGTTATTCACACACCCCCGGAATGACATCATGGTTGTCTCTGCTGGAATAAATGCAGTGCTGGAATGGGAGGCAGGTGGAATTTTTCAGAACTAGAGACCCAATTTTTATGATGATCTAAGTCTGAATGGTATGTGTGTGGGAAGACAGAAACACTGTAGACGACGCAAGAAGAACACTGAGTGTAACAGTGCACTTATGTATGTCCACAAAGCACTTGTAGTTTTCTATGTTTAAAGGATCTAAGCAGCATTTATCCTATAAAACAGAGACTGAACAACTGTATTTATCAGGCAATCAATGGCAAGTACAAACCCAAATCCCTTTCTAGAAAAGAAACTCGCATGCCTTGCCTGTGTCCCTGGTATTTTACCATCACTAGAGGATGCCTGAAATAGAACTGGCTCTGATCTTTCTACTAAATCCTCCCCAAAGCACCGCTGTGTTCTTCCACATAGCTAACACTTGTATGTGAGAAGAAAGAACATCCCCAGTGGGCACACTGTCAGCTTCCTTCTCTGCAACAGTCTAGTCCTCAGACCTCTGGCAGCATACTGACTATTGAAGCAAGTAGTGCTGGATTTACAGGGCGTAAAACACATCCACAGACACAAACTACAAATAAGAGTAAATTTTAAATTACTTCATAAACACTGTAACATTCATAATAGGCATTCCAATTTTACTCAGTTGTACAGGTAAACTTTTCTGTAAGCAAACGTTTTGCTATCATCTTTAAACAAAAAATCCCAAACAAATGTCAAAATATTTTATTTTCACTCTTTGCAAAGCTGGCCTTTAATTGCTTTTTGGAGTTCGGGGTATGAAAGTCTCCAAAATTCATTTGAATTATGAAAGTGCCATAACACTGGCACTATGAATACTTAGTTTAGTTCTCAATTAAATTGCTTCCACTGGAAACCTTGATAAAACAGACAGGTTCCCTTCGTTGGATCCTAAATAAGTAATTATTTTAAAAAAACGACCCAACCCCCTCTCCCTCTCCCCACACAACTTTGGATTGAGAAATGCACTAACATCTCTTAACCACAACAGACTCTTTGCTTCCTTCCCCAGACCTTAATTTTCCTTTGGTAGCCTCACCTGGCCCACTGCAGCACCGATACTGCCAGTTCCATCCACAATTCCTGTGACTGTTGCCAGAGCCTCACTGCTGCCTTTCACCAGATCCTGGCGCCCCAAGTCAGCAGAAATTGCAGAACTGATCATGTTAGAAGGGCCTCCGATGAAAAATCCTGAGAGTGACAAGAAAACAGCCTTGGTGCAAAACAAACACTAATTCTCAACAGAGCATCTTCAAAACACAAACTTCCTACTATGCAAAGCTCAGGAAAAGAATTAAGTCTAAGGACAGTGCTCACAGACTAACTGCAGGTGAAGCATACGGTCATGGAACACCCTGCACAGCACATCCCCATGCTACAGTCTCAGTCTCTAAGGGTTCACGGAAGAGATGGAAGGCAAAAAAAACCCCACAACAACAGGACAGGGAGTTCCAAAGTAGGAGTGTTTGGAAAGAAAGGCTCTATTCATGTGGGCTAATCTTAATTCCATAACACAGCACAGTATGTCTGGTAGTACAAAAACCTTGTGACCTCTCACAGTACACAAAGTATTTCAGGTTCTGACAAACGCCCTCAAATTTGAGCTGCAGCTCATGACTCTGCCATACATCCACTTCCTCAGACACCAGATTACTGCTAGGTATTTTACCATAAATCTGTCTCCATCATACTGAGCCAAGGCAGATCCCCTCAGCTCCAAGCCATTATTCCATACCTCCCTCTGTAAAGCAGTTTTCCTAGAGCTGTTTTCCAAAGGTAACAGAAATTGGGCCTCAGCTTTCACTCTTTCTGCAAAACCAGCAGAGATCAAAGCACACACAAACACCTTTTACCACCACCTGGCTGGTGTTATTGATTGTTCTGCAATGGATACAGATGTCTACTAGTAGAACAGTGGCTTTTGATAAAATACCTGTAATTGCCATGATCACAGCATTGATAGGTTTGCTGTTTGGAGAACCTGCAAGAGAAAGACCAGGTGAGTGTAAATAAAACAAATGAACTTGAGAAAACCATTCACTTCAGTTCAGAAAGAAGCATGGACACATCTACTTTGAACTGCTTGCTCAGTTTGCTACACAGTGACAACAAAAACTTCTGTTTGACCAGAGACTTCTACAGAGATGAGTCTTACTGCAAAGGCATTAAGAGGTCAAAGACCCAGAAGTTTCCTGAGAGCACTTTACAGTAGAAAAATCAACTGCCACTAAAATTTTGTGGCCTACTTCAACATCAGATTTGCCTGGCTCTGTATTTCAGCCTGTGTCATGCCTCTTTCTGTGACAGGAAGTCAGACTCAGCTCAAACTCTCACACCATAAAAGTATTTAGCACTTGAATCAGCCCTTCCACTCATTCTGAATTTTCCAAAACACTTTTTTAAATACAGAGATTATACCTGGAGGTAGTGATCCAGGAACTGTCTAAACAATGCTGCACAATAAAGCAAAAAAAATGCAAACCCCCATATCCCAACTCCTCCTTACAAAGCCATGTTTGAGCATCTACAGGCTTCATTTGTATTTCCACCAGCAGCTGGCTTTCCATTACAGTCCCCTAGCGCTTTTCAGATGCTGTTTTCCCTGATATCTCACTGTCAGGCATTACCTGAATCCCTTACTCACTTCAGCTTAGGTGAGTTACTACACGTAAGGCAAGTTGCAGCCCTCTTCACATATTTCCCAGGCCATTGTAACTATTACATGCAACACACTATGGGCACAAAAAGGTTTCTTGGTTTGGCCGATGGAAATAGAATTATCACACTGCAGGAACTGGATCACCTGTCTGAAATTTCTGTATCTGGCTGGACAGTAGTGCATTTTGAGTTAAGCACAAGGCATGTGGAACCCTGGCTGCTCTGATATCTAGTAGAAAATTCAAACTTCATCAGCAATAAGTTCATATTTACTTCTAATTCACTTTTGAAAGCAATGAGTTAGCACAAAAGCCTACAAAAACTCCACCGAACTCCACCAAACCCACTCGTTGCCACTCAGTGGTCCCGACTTACTGACCTTACTGCAAGACCATCTGAGTAAGCCCACGTGCTTCCAAAAGGCACACTGTACTTTTCCTGTCTGACTCCAGCACCTGTTCACAGATCTCAAAGTGCTCTACAGAAGCCTGCCTGTATCACCACCCCACTTTGGAGGAAGACATAAAGAAGTGAAATGACATCCCAGTGAGTTAAATCACTCTGGTACCACAGGATGCTCTGTCTGAACACACAAAACTGTCACACTTAGAAGTTCTTCATGGAGGTTTCATAGAAATTACATCTTCCTGACTCCTTATGCTCTGTTTTCCTGACAGACTCCATTCAATAATGAAACACCAAGAACTATATTTATTACAAAAGGGGCAGAAACTCTCCAATTTCACCACTTACAGAAGTGTAAGAGGTGAAGTCTAAGAGCTTCTTTTGCCCTGTGTAGTGTATATATACCCCAGCACAGATCTGTCCCTAGATTCTCTTTCCTCTTACTATAGGGAAGCACCTGAGATTTCCTGCTTTGCCAGTTGTGGTGTTGACACAATGACGACGCTAAAACATTGACACTGGAGAAGGATCAGTACCATAATTCACCAGTATAGGGAAATTTAACCACTCAGCTAATTCTTTTCCACCTCATTAACCAGAGAACAGATTTCTTTCTGTGCAGTGCCACACTTCAGCAAAATAAACCAAAAGGCACCATTCTGATCCAGAAGCAGTTTCAAGGCCAGAAAACATAATTAGAACAGGCTGTGCTCTGGTTCTCTCTAAGATGTACTGAATGAACCTCTTATCACTGCGCAGCACAAGCATACTCACGGCTGTATCCGAATAGAGAGCCTACAGCAAAAAGCAGGCTAATTGCTAGCACTGGGGCTCTCTTCTGTAGCACATCAGAAATCAAGCCCTGGATAGTCCCACCTGCAAAAATCAAAACAAACCAAAAAAAACCACTGTCAGGTTCAGGATGCTGACACCTTAAACAAAACTCATTTCACTGAGGGCAGTGGCCTCTTGCCTTCTCACCAATACATATTCTCTCTAATATCCTGAAAACTAAGTCTCTTGGCCTTACTGCCCCAGACAAAAAGACAACTGATAAAACAGGGAAAACTACTCGTGCTGCTTTCCTGGGAAAAGCCTGCTTTTTCTGGCACGCAACTAGCCAATGCTCCCACTTTTCTTTTTCTTCCCCTATAGGACCATCACAGCTCTAGGACCACCACAACTCTGGATTAAGCAAGTTTAACATTGTGGCTGAAAGTGTAAGAAAAGGCTGTTTTTTCTCACAGGAAAAGCACTATCACACAGGGGCCTCATACTTCCTGCTGTTTCACCTTCTTAGGGTAGGTGCAACTGATTCCAGCAACTGCCAAAGGCCAACAAAAATCACCTTATGTATCACTGCTACCTCTGTAGGAACTGCTCTGCTGGTAAAAACTAGAATGCTGAGAAAGCCTGACATAGAAAAGGCCACAGAGGCAAAATTACTGACCTTGAACAGGTCCAAACAAGGATGGCTATTCTAGGAAAGCTAACTGGACAAGGTAATAAAGCAAGAAACTGAGCACATAAGAGTGGAAGTCTAAACACATATACAGTATGTTCTTTATTCTGGAGGAACAGGGTAAGATTTTGCAGCCAGCAGAAACAAGTGCAATTACATTTTATTTCTGAACATAACACAGTTGGTCCCTGCTCTGCCAAGATCTGGGCTGAGTCTGTCCTTAAAAACACAGGACAGAAGGGACAGTTCAGAACTCAGTAAGTCCAGATCTAAATATCCCTCAAGGGTACTTGTCGGAAAGAAAGTAGCAAGCAGGGGCACCATTTTGTACACAGCACTTTTCAAGAAGTCCTAGTCAGTAAAGGAAAATGTCAGCTGGGGGTAATGTTCAAGAGTATGATAGTGCCCTTTATTTATACGTAAACTCTTTAGGGGGTCACATACTCTGTGTTTAAGAAAAAAAAAAAAGGCCTAGCAGCCACATACATATCTAGAATTTTCACATATTCACTGAACAGCTGGATCCCACGGAACATGACTGCTCTGGCTGCATTTGCTGTCTTTCACTTTCAAATGCTAGCAGGGCAACTGCAGAAGGATGTCATTACTTGCTCACTCACCTATGATTCCTCCCACATCATACCAGATTGAGAGCTGGTCAGCTTCTGCTTCTTTCCATCCAAAGTTGTTGCTGAGGTAGAAGGGCAGCCAGAAGAAGAACGAGTAATTCACCAGTTTCAAGCAGGCATAGGCCAAAGAGTACTGGAACAAAAAGAGGGCCAGCGAGCAGTTAGCACTTGAGAAATGCAAACAGTGTTTGATTCTTCTTCACATAAAGCTCTGGATCCAGCTAGAGCTTTCAGAGGGAAGTGCTTCTGCATTTCATGTAAGAAGACAGCATTATGAAAGCTTAATGCTGAACATCAAAAGGAACCCAGGAATACAAAAATCACTGTCAAGAAGGTTTTTTTTTCGCTGAATGCAATGTACTTTCAGTGTAACCTTGAGAGGAAATGACACCAGGTTTCAAAACTGAAGAAAATTTAATTCACCTTCTCAAGAGAAGGGAGCCAAGCATGCGACATGAAACAAGTTTGAGATTTAGTCATCTGTGCATCATGCTGAGAAAAGTTATGTGAAGTAGTTCCTCTGTACTATCTTGTGCTGCTCAGAAGGTTCATCTGCTTGCAGCACCAGAAGAGAAAGCTTCGTTCATGATCCCCAGGCAAGTATTCCAGGACAAGATGAAAGTTTGGCCAAAGTTAAGCACATGCTTCCAAACCCAACAGCTGAAACAACCTCCTGCTTTTGGCTGCTGGGCTCAATTTCTCCTTAGGTCCTTGGTCTCTCACCAATCTGACATGGTGTACTGATTTGGCTGGGCACTAATCTGACATCAGATAAAACTCACAGACTCAGAGGTCTTCAGGTTGCTGGATTAGGGTGCAGAACATGTCCTCAAAATCCAACATACAAAACCAGCCACCTCAGCTCCTGTTGTTCCCTTTTGTTCCAGCCAATGAAAAAAGTCACACATCAACTAATGCAGATGCCACCCTAAGAAATTTTGCATAAGGCACTTAGCCATGTTAGGAAGGAACTCAAAATGGGTTTGCGTTCTTTTGTCATCCCTCAACGGGTCTTAACAACAGAACTGTCACTGTCCTGCACCCAAAACACTGACAATGCACCCGTCCCTTCTAGATTTTCTGTTGCCTCAATCACAACAGCCAACTGCTTTACTCATTAAGGATGCCTGACAACACTACCCATTCTGCTTTGTGACCAAATCCAGACAGTTCACACTGTACTGCTGAGCCAGCCACCCTGCCCCCTTTCTTGTACTGGTTCTAGCACTCAGGGGAGCCACAGCCCACTGCTGCAGAAAGTTAATATTGTTTTTTAGTGACAGGTTAATTTTTCAGCTGAATCAAATCCATGAATTTGGCAATACTGCTGATGCAGAAGTACAAGTTCTCACACAAGGGACAGGAGAAGGATATGTTGGAAACTGCACCACGAGGCCTTGCTTCCAGCTGTTTATAAAAACCCTGCATACTTTGCCAGATGTTAGATCATGCTAATTCAGGCTTTTCAGGCCACCTTTCTGCTTTAAGGCAACTCAAAAACCCCAAACCTCAATATTAGCACCACAGAGCTCTGTGTGATGCTCAGCTAACAGTGAGAACCCCACTCCTTAGGGCAAATACCTATCTTACCAAGAAAGCATCCTACAGCAACCTTTGCTTGTGGCCTCCCTTCCAAATCCCCAGCAGAACGGGCAGGATCTCTGCTGCCTTTTGCTGGCTCATTACATGCCCTCCATGAAGCAGGGGCCCGATGGGAAGAACAACACACAACCAACATACCCAGACAGTATTATAATCCATGTGCACAAGGACAACAGGCCCAACCCCAAGATGTTAACAGCATAAGAAGTCAGATGTCAACAACTACATATGGTCAACATACTAACAATGACATCAACAAATGCTAACAGCACAAAAAGTCAGCTTTATGTTTAACAGGTAAGTCAGATTCACTCAAGAATCTGTGTCCTCACCAGTACTACTCCAGGAAGGCAACAAGCTTGGAAAAATCCAATGGCCTTTGGCTGGTTGTCAGTGTCAGTTGCTTGAATAGAGTAATTCCGGTCATCATCATCTGCATCATCACTGCCCATTAAAGGTCTGTTGGCATCTTCTTCCACAACGATGTCTTCATCTGCTCCAAGCTCAGGGAGGCCTAAGTTTCACAAGGGATAAGCAACAGGAAAAACAGACCACAGCCTGTTCACCTTCTCCCCACTCTAAAGCTATGCTCACTTCTTTTAAGTAATTCTACCTTCCAGCAATTCCCTTGCTCTCCCATACCTCCATCCTCCTTTGGCTTAGAAACTCTTCTAGATGGTGTTCTGCAGTGCCGCCAGTTTCTACCCTTTGTCTTCTAGCGCTCTTGAAAGTATTGTCTGATCCTGGCGTCGGCTTTGTCTGTTCTGAGTGTCTGGCCATTAGTTGGAAGACACAACAAATTAGTGCATTTCCCCCCTTATTTAGTGGTTGGGATTCTCAGACCTGGCTCCTGGATACCACTTCCCTTGACTGTGGAGGCTGAGCATACTCAGCTGCTGCCTGTTAATGCCTCCACTGGAGTGGAAGGCCTGGAAACTGCACTGTGCTTTCTGGGATGCAGAGCACTCTTATGAGCACTCTTTATGGTAGCGTTAATGCTACCAACTTCATAGCCTTTGCAGGCAACTGGGAAACCTTCTCCATGGCCCTGTCAAAGCCCAAACATTCTTCTGTTTTCCTGTTACACTTTGACTTGCTTACCACCTTCTCAGAAAAGGACCACATCCAACCCTGGAGCTATTTAACTGGCTGTGGGAGACCTACTTTCCCTTCCTACTGCATGGTTAAAGCTTGCCATACTTTTCTCCTACAATAGCCAGTTATCAGTTTGTCTGCAGCTTCTTTAGGTGAAGAAAAACTGATAATTAGGCACATCCTAATGGAGATGTTAGAGCCAGGCTATTTTAGTTGCTTTAAAAAAATATCCAGACTCTATACACGGGATGCATGGTGGCATTTACTGTGATCTGGGCGAGTAAAACATTTGCTCCATTAAATACACTTAAGTGCAACACCATTTTGTAAGAGCCCTGAGGATAAGTACTGTCAGAATGAGCAGTGCTTTTAGTAGTACTACATGGAAAGCTGCAGACCTGCTTTCCATGAGGGGACCGAAACAGTACAGCTCTCTTCTACTTACCCACTTCCTTCGGTGACGTCAGGAGCCCAAAGAACACAATGACTCCTCCAGCAAACTGTACCGAGGCAGTCACCAAGAAAGCATACTGAGGAGAAATAAATAAAAGATTCTTTTTCAAAGCACTTTCAGTCACACAGGTTTCCCCGACTAATGAGGGTTTCTTTTTACATTCCAACCTTGTTAGAGAGCAAACACAGCTACGACAACACAGATTGCACCCATAAAACTTGGAAATGAGTGATCTCTGCGTCTCCTGAACAGATTTGGCCCTATCTAGGCTGAAAGACCACACTAAAACAGCTGTTTTAGTGTACTGAGGCAACAGCAGTGAGGAAGGAGCTGACCAAACACAACCAGAATTCCAGCTATATTGGAAGGACTGCTCAAAGAAGGATCAAACACCAAATCCAGACCAGGTTGTTCAGAGCTTTGTTCAATCAAGTCTTGAAATCTTCCAAAGACTCCAGGCTCTGTCCCCTTGTTCCAATGCTTAACATACTTCACAGTAAAATAGTTTTCTGAACACCCAGTTGGAATTATCCCCACTTCACTTTATACCCACCGCTTTTTCCCTCTCTCACAGTGCAACCCAGGAAAACGTCCGGATCTGATTTCTCAGCAATCTTCCCAGAGGCTTTGGAAGGCTGCTATTGGTACCCTAAGCCTCCTCATCTCCAGAATGACACGCTCAGCTCTGCCAGCCTGTCCCCACAGGTCACACACTGTGCTGGTTCACTTGCACTCCCTGGACTCAAGCCCCTGCCTGCCACAGGCAACACAGCGCGTGCCTGGCCCCTTCCCAGTGACAGCAGCTGTGCCTCCAGTTAAGTGAGAACCTGTGATGGATGACTCTGAAGAGCACTTTAAGCCACGCAAATCAGAAGAGGGTATACTGTGACACTAGAGCTCTTCAGTAACATCAGTCCCATTTACAGGGAAGTCTCAGGCTTGTTTCTCTCAACTGGGAAGAGTCACGAAGGAACGGCTTTTTGATTCTGCCTACTGCTTGCCTCCATGGAATTCAGGAAGATGAAACTGGACACATGAGCCTGTTATCTCCCAAAGACAAGATAAGAAACTAGTGTTTCATAACCCAATCAGACATGCAGGCGTAGCTAGAAGCCAGACAGCAATATCTACCTCATAGCCATATTTGAGAACACAGGATGCAAGGAATGCCCCAAGGATATTTCCCACAGATGCACAGGCACTCCAGAGTCCAAACACAAAACCTCTCCTGAAGAAGGGGAAAAAAAAAATTTGAAACCAGCAATGTGAGGAGAGATGACATTAGGAACAAGACAAAGATAAAACATTAAAGTGAACTTTAACTTATGAATAAAGTTACAGTATTTTCCCAATCCACTTCAAAGAGACTCTAAGTTCATTTAAAACAAAATGCATAACAACTTGGGGGTACATGTGGTACAGGGACAGTATGTTCTATTCTGAAACATCTGTGTTACAGCAGAGGTGAGCTGACAACAAGGTTACAGGCTATGGCTAGAGCTCATCTGCAATGTCCCAAAGTGACAGAGTTGAACGTACAATGAGTCAGTTTCCTTTTGATCTCTTTACTGGTAAGGAGACAGAAACAGTTTTCCAGTGGTAGGAAAATTCAAATTCAGTCACTCTGCACTATGAGATTTTTGAAGTTTGAATCTGTGCTTTTAACACACACAAAAAAAAAGACAAAAAAGGATATAATGTAACAAGTAAGGCATATTTCATCCCACCCAACTTTAATTAATTAATTAATTAATTTAATGTTAATTAATTTAACAGCTGGCCTTCCTGGTTTGAGAATTTCAGCTCAATCTGTTACTCAGCAGGTCGTGTGAGTCACTAAAGAAAACTTAACTTACCCAGCTTTTCCAAACCAATTTCCCATGACAGCAACCACGCAGGGCCAGCCAGTGGACTGCAGCAAGCCATTCACAACCCAGAGACAGCAGTAGAACCACTTGTTGTAGAAATGCAGCCATTCTGTGAGTGTGCCAAAGAAGAATACCTACGGTGGGGGGGGGGCAAAACAGAGAAGAAACCCTCAGGCTACCGCTGAAAGCCAGGCAGGAGTGGGGGCCTAAAAAAAGCAACAGCCTTTCAGGGAGCTGGTCCCATGCAGGGGCCAGGCCAGAGGCCAGCCTGGCATTGTTTGAGACACAGTGCAGAGTGAAGAGCACCCTCTGCTGAGCCACCACAGCTCCAACTTCAGAGCCCAAACAGCTCCAGAGACAAATGTGCTGTCAGGGCACTTCCTCTCCAAAAGACTTTTGTCTTCCTAAACAGCACAGTTACAACAAGAGAGGAGAAGAAAGAGACAAATCCTCTTGGTAACAACACTAAAAATACAGTAGCCTCTTGATCTGCCCTTGTACTGACATCCGATTCCTCGAGGCTCTATGCAAACACAGAACCCTCAGCAGTCATTTATCTTCGCAAAATTTAACACAAATACTACAGCCAGATCTCAAATTACTAAGAGCTCTAACCCAAACTAGCCAAAATAAACACATGTTGTGGGACACTGTGCTTGATGCACATTTGTGGTCATGTGTTTGCAGAGTGCAATAGGCCACAGTGGGGTTTGTAGCCAACTGGGTAAATCAAACACACTCCACACATCTTAGTATTACTTTAACAACCAGAAAACCACCATGAGATAAAACTGATTCACATTTATGTGCAATGGCTTGAAGCTGAAATACTCTTTTGTTTTAAGGAGACATTCTTTTTTGACACATACCCTCCTAGCAATTATAAAATAAGTAAATGAATGCTTGGTATTGTTAGCATGTCCTTCAAAGAACAAAGATTGTGTTTGAAAGCAAAGGCCTAGATAACAACAAGTGTGGGCTAAGAAATTAAGTTATATTAGAAAACAGTCCCCCAAAGTCCAAATACACCAATCTTGAACAAAAGCTGTTCATTAAGTCTCTAGACAGTGCCCCAAAGTTAAGAATTTCCTTCTGACACAGTATCCAGAAATAGATATTTCAGGAAGAGGTGAGTCATCCAGCGTAGGTCTGTGCTTCAGACAATGCAGTACATGCATCCAGAACCAAGTTTTACCCACAGGCTTTGAGACCACTGAGGTATAGCTACAGCTCATGAGCAAATTCACACAGAAACAGAGCCTTTTCTCCCCTAAAGTAAAACCCTACCCAGAAAGCCTAAGAGAGATTTTTAAATCCCACTACTATGTCCCAACTTACCACCAGAGCTGAGGAACACATGCCAAAAGACAAAACCCAGCGTAAATTCAGGCGATCCCCAACTATGCCACTGACAAAGAGACCCTAAGAACAAAACACAGCATTAAACAAAGTCAGAAGACTTGCACCTGATATCTGTAAGAATTAAGATGATGTAGAAGGGTCAAACTAATCCAAATGTTGCTGTTATACCAACTTACAGTTTGATTCTAACCACTTTTTCTGCCACCAAAGAAATCTTGCTCATAGCTGTTCATTACATTTCTTGTTTAAAAAATTCATCTGAGAATTCTTGGATAGACAGAACTAGTCCTCCCACCCCCTAGTAACAGGTGTATAAGAAATTCTGAAGTGATAGTATTTATCTTGTGATTGTTAAAAAGCATCTTCACGTGGGTGACAGGCATGGGCAGAACTAACAGAAGCTGAAGGAAAAAAATATGCCTCTGAGCTAAGCTTTTTAATGTGGGTATGATCTTCCCATTAAGATTCAACCAAAGCTTAGCAGCTTGCATTAGTTTTACTCACCACAGCATAGGAAAACAAAAAGATAGTGTCCAATGTCCCCAGGAAGAGAGTTGCTTCTTCTGCATTTGGAAATAACTGGTTGCTGTTCCAGAGCTACAGAGAGAAAATTTTAACAGGTAAACAGGAAGAGATGGAGCTCATCCTACTCTATTTCAATGGAAACCCCAACTCTGGAGCAGAACACCATCTGGCCCCAGCAACCTCTCATTCCTCCAACACTTTAATTATCAAATCAGGAACAATTTTGGTATTATATACTGCAGAAAATGTCCACTCCCAACTTTGTTTCACTTCTAAAAGACAAGCAAACAAACCACCAGCAAGAAACCCTTGTTCAACCTGGATCAAGGCAACCAACTGGCAAAGCAAACCCTACTTCTAACAAGCATGCAATGTTAGACAGCTTCTTACTCTAAAACACTGATGAGCATCTTAATGAATAATACAATAAAGGTATATTCTGTTTTATGTGCAGCATCTCTTCTGTACTTATCTTGCTGTCTTCACTAAATGAATAATTCCCTTAAAGTATTTGTGGCAGCAGCCATAATATGAAATGACAGACCACAAACAGAAAAGAAAGAACACAAAAGGAACAAGGGGAAGAAAAGACTGGTTGGAAACTGTTTACAACAAACTCGAGTCACTAATGTTGTTAGTTTTTGTGCTTACCCTGAGTTTCATTTTATTTTCAATATGATCAAAAAAAGGGAAAAAAAGACTCAATTGTCCCCAAAGAAAGATTAGTGACATCAGCTGAAAATAGCAAGCTTTGAGGATAACTTGAATGGAGTTAATCAAAACAAAGTTTTCTTCCCTTCTTACAATGCCCCCATTAGAAAACAAACCAATCCAATCCAAACCTGACCTATGGATGTGCCTAACTCAAATGTCATCAGTTTTAGTTTGATTCTACCTCTCCAGAAGAACATTCTGTACAGAGAACACTAATTACACATCCACTTAGTTTAAAAGATGTAACCTAAATTGATACCTTGTTTGACTACTTTTCTTGATCAGACACATGCACCTCAACATCCAGCAAGCACTAAATCATCTATATATATTAAAAAAAAAAAAATCAAAACAGCTTCCAAGACATACTGGTTGTTTGAATGTCAGTTAAAGAACTAAATATAAACACCTTGTGTTTCAATTTGGCATCCCTGAGATGCTCACTCCTTTTAGACACACTATAAAATCCTCAACACAATTCAGGCACAATTTACTGCTTTCACTTATCACAAAAAGTCAGCATTTATCATCCTTCTGTCAAACATTCAAATAACTGATGATTTCTAATACAAACACTCGAGCAACCAGCTTAGAACTCCCTACTCCAACAGATCTCATGGCCTGTGACCATGCTGTAATGTATGATTTCTTCCACTTCTCAAAAGCATCAGGACAAAGCATTACTAAACACAAGAATGGCTCTAAAAACACCACAGGTAGGAGCCAGGAGGTAGTTCTTGCATTCCCATTTGTGAGAACCAAACAGCATACAACTTACTTTCCTGCAGGCAAACCTCCCACTGCTTTCACTGAGTCTAGGATTTTACAGACAAGATGCTCAGCACTTTTGGAAATCAGACCTTTTAGATGCAAGATAAAGACATTTAGGACAAGCAACTAGCCCTCTCAGATAGCTTTCTTCTCTCCTAGTTTGGCTACTCTTTTAACAGGGTGGTAGCAGCACCACTGCCACAGAGAAAGCACAACCAGGATTTCACAGAACTCTCTGGAAACCCATTAACTGCTTCGGTTTATTGCCTCCAACACTTCCGAGGAAGGGTCCCTCTTTCCCCCTCCTTCATGTTGCTGCCTATTACAGACTCTGCTGGGGTCCTAATTTCCATTGGAACATTGTAACTTCCTGAGGAGTTGCTCTCTGGGGACCACTAGGAAAGATTTCACCATCACCTGATGATCCATAAAACTACAATGCAAACACCTGAAGTTTCTGCTCCCATTCTGAGAAGTGTTCCCGACAGACACCTAAAGGGGCCTCTTGGGCACCGCAAGTTCACAAATTCCAGCACACTGGAAGTTACCCATCTTTCTTTGCACTGCCCTATCCCTTGTGTCCTTACCTCATATGGCCGGAGCTCAGGGGCCGTGCTGTTAAAGCAGGAAGGAGTCCATTGGCTGGAAATGCTGACTTTGACATTACTGAATGTCTTTCTGGAAGCATGGAGCAGGGAATAACTGCCAGAAAACACACAAGACACAGGTTGGCCAGATCTTCTCTGGAGGTCAAGTGGGAAAGGGTGGGGTATCAAATACAGATACACACTGTCTCAGCAGGCAGCATAGCAGAGGACTGGCAGTTTTGGAGATAGCAGTCAGCAGTGGGAACCCCCAAATTATGGGAAGACAGGGATTTCACCCTTCTGCAATAGACTGCTCTTGGCTTGGCACAGCCAGCCTCACCTTTGGTGGTTGGATTCCCCAGGGACATAACACCCTTACCTCTATAACTGCATGAGTCCCAGACTGATTGGCTCTATGAGCTTATAAGTTAGTTTTCAAGGCTCACAGCCAAAGGTTAAGACTATTTCCCTGCTTTCATTCTTCTGTGATATGCTCTCACTTCCCTAAATTCAGTGAGATGAACACCTCTCTGTGCAGAGATACACTGAACCTACCTGAAGAAGGTCAGCAGGAACACAACAATATGATGGTGGGTGCAACGGGACACAAGGCCTCTGTTTGCAGGCTGCCTCCTTAAGCTTCCAGGCAAAGCCATGTTCCTGGCAGCCCTACCTTTGCTCCTGCCTTGGCCACAAGGCCTGGATGGTGATTAGGTCATTTTTTTCTTCTCACTTAAAAAGAAGGTGGGAAGGGAGGAGAAAAGAAAATATATTTGGATTAAAACACATGTATAAAGCACAGTTTTGTTCCCCAAACAGCTGGAATTCAGAAGAAACAACTCCACACCATTCCTTCCCCGTTTGTTTCACACCACTACCTATCTCATCACTTGTACATTCCTTAACATCTTCTATGCCTAAACGTGCCTTTTTATTCCCATTCTCTCAGTACCCTGATGGTCATCTCACAACCCACTTCTTTTTTGTTTCTCCCCTAGCATATGCCTCTTCAGTGCCCATCACCATAGGGGTTCCCCCTGGATCTACCAATTCCCAGCATTCCCACGTTAAAAACCATTCTGCACCATTTACACACATGATGAACTACAGTGTGGTCATAAATAAGACAGATTTCCACTGCTACCTGGCTGGTCATAGACTGGTGATGAAATCATGAGAGCAGCGTTTGGCTGCTGGAGAAGAACGGTTTGGGATCTAACTGCCTTGTTAAGATGTTGTTGAAAGAATATAGCCAAGAGTGGACTTGCACAGATGGAAAAAGGAAAGTAACCGTGAGGACAGTGCTGAAATCCAACAGTTAGACTCCCTGCCTATTTATTCTCAAGCCCGACATTACAGCTCCATCTGTCACTAACTCATTAGTACAGCACATGGCAAGTTATACCCTCCTGTAGGGCACGGGTGACATCTGCCCCAACTTCTACATACCCAGAAATTATCACTACTGAGGGAAGGCTATGATAGATGCAGTTTCTTCATGCTAGTTTATGTCACACTACTCTGCTCCCTGAGCTGTGCTGGCATGGTCGAGGGACCATTTCTGCTAACTTGAGATTGGCAAACAGCCCCACTGGGCAGCGAGGTGGTGAATCTCACCCCACAGCTGCCTTTTGTTTCCTTGGTAGAGATCTTTTTCAGCCAACTTCCCTACCACAGATCAAAAAGCAGCTACACAAAGGCTTGTGTCCATGTGACAGACAGAGCAGTGCAGAGAGAGAGATGCTGCACACCAACGCTGCTGCTGAAGGCAGAGCTCAATCCTGTCAGCACTCACTGGCCTGAGACGCTGGGACAAATCCACTGGTGGGAACTGCATTTGCAGAAGATGTGCAAACAACACGCATTCTGAAAGCTGAGGAGAGGTAAAATAAAGCACCACACCTGTTCCCCCAAAGGAACTGAAACTGAACTGGTTCCCCCTCAGCACTGAAATAAGACAGAAGATAGTGCCTTTGTATTCTTCTGTATCCACCGATGCTTTTTGTAATTATTTGCAAACCTGACAGAAGACTTTCCAAGTTCAGCTTTATAACCTCACTTGGAGAAATTAGAAGTCACTGCCCAGACACAGTCTCATCCAAATTTTTGCTGCTGAAAATTCTGTATTTCACAGAGACTTTCTGCTCTTCCTTCTAATAGCTTTTAAAGGTTTCATTAAGATATCTTTCACTGCAGGAAGTCTTTGTTTCCTGTCCTCTAAATGATGATGCGAGCCTGATTGACAAAAGGATAACAGCTACTACTGGAGACATGAACCATCATGGAAACTGAAACCTGACCTCCAAACCAGGTCACATCTGACCTCCAGAACAGAGTACAGCATGGAGAGCCTCTGAGTAATATGGATCCAGCTGTGACCGCTCTGAGACACCGGAGTCATGTTTAACCTACACCACACCCGAATGCCTCCATTCTCATCCAAGACAAATACAGCAAGTCTGTACAAGACCTGCCTCTATACAGCCCAGGTGCATTTGAGCCACACTCCCACTGCTCCAGCTAGCACAGAGCACCTTGGTGTGCCAGCACCTCCTTGTAGGGACATGCTTCTAGATTGCTTAGGTTTGCACAGAGGAAGAAAAAAAGCACCTACAGCTGGAGCTGTGGGAAGGCAAGGCTAGCCCAGGAAGAGGCAACTTCACAAGTAGTCTTGATACTACCCTCCCCCTGAGGTCTCAGACCATTTCTCAGCACCAGTGAATGAAAACTCAGCACCCACACAAGTACCACACAGTGCTACTCCCTTTCAGGCAGTGGTAACACTGCTCAGGGCTGTCTGCCACACAAGCTGCATGAAGAAGAGAAGGGAAGCCAAGGTACTCCAATTTCCCAGCACCGCGGTCCTTATGGGCCTGTGAACCACACGGTCTGTTGGTCAAACACAAGAGCTCGTTCTTCTTCCTTGCCTCTCCCTCCCCTCCCACCAGGCAACAGCAGGTTACAGAGCACTCCTGAGGAAAGCAAACCACTGCCAGTTGTGCAACACTGCAGGGAAAAGTTCCTTCCTCGGGTAATCAGTTTGCAGCCCGGAGCACAAGATTTACTACTCGCTTCATGTCAACAGATGCAAATATAGATCTTATTTGTCCAAGATACTGAGTCTTTTTAAAGCTAAGACCTCGTTTGACCTTAAAGTCACCTATTGTTCTATAGCATTTATTATTGAAACGATCTGTTTCTCAGAGCTTCTCAGTCTCAGCTAGCTTTCTAGAAGACCTTCTGGCACAGGACATTTTCACAGTATAGAGATGACTGTGAAAGATTTTGTTTTCCCTTTTTCTTCATCCTGTCCTTTCTATATTCAAAACTTGCATTCTCCCTAGGCTAGAAATGCATGCAATTAGGAGGTTAATCCTCAAAAATTAGTCTTCTAATTATTCTGAGAACACCATAGTAAGTTTGTAGTGGAGGGGAAGCAAAAACTAGGCAGCAGGATAACCCACAGAACTCAAGGCAGTGAAGCACAAGCCTTTAAGAAAGGAAGAGGAGCACTTTCAGGGTATTAAGACTACCTTGTCTAACTGTTTTGCATTATTTATCTTCAGCTAGCCAATATTTTGAGTAAGCTTTTGTTAAGCTTTCACCCTTATTTGTTAAGCTTCCCCCTTAGTTCTCTTATCCCTTCACTTAAAGTCATAATAAGACACCTTAAGGTCAAAATAAGACACCTTAAGTTCAAAACAAACTTCCTTAATACTATCTTGCCGTCCCTCAAAGCTGGCAGGAAAGACTAGCATTCACATTCCTGGGACTTACAAAGTGCCAAACAAACGGATTTTTTTCTTAAAAATTAAATAAAATAAATAAATAAATAAACCCAAACTAACAAAACCTCCCAGTCTTACGCCATTTTTCCAAACTGACAGAAGCCCGGCAGCACAAACCCAAACCCACACAGGGCCCTCCGCCGCCAGCACAAGCAGACCGTCCGCCACCCCGGAGTCCCTGTCAGACGCTGTCTGGGAAGAACAGGGGCTGCCCGAGCACCGGGAGGATGCGAGCACGATCCGACTGCCGGGCCCCCGCTGGCAGCGCATCTGCAGCGGCGGCAGCGCCCGGAGCCCGGCAGCGCATCCCCCGCGCTCGGCTCGGCGGGGAGGACGCGGCTCCTCCCGCCCGGTCCCCGCGCAGGTGGCGGAGCGGCCACGTCCTCGGCGGGGCGAGGAGCGGAGCCGAGCGGGCAGCGCAGGGCACGCACCGGCTCCGCCACCGCCGCTACCCCGCCGCGGCATCGCATCCCACCGCATCCCACCCCACCGCATCCCACCCCACTGCACCGCCCCGGGGAGCTCCCGCCGCCCGCCCGGCCCCGCGTACCGCGCCCGGCGCCCAGCGCTGCCGAAGGAAGTCGGCAGGAGGGAGGCGGCCCTTCCGGGCGGTCCCACGGAGCGGCGGGAGCTGTAGTCCGGCCCCGGCCGCTGCCGAGGGGCCCTGCCCACCTCCCGTCCGGGGGCGGGCAGCGAGCGGTGCCGGCAGCGTCCCCCGGCCGGCGGGGCGGGGAAGGGGAGGGCCCGGACTACATCTCCCGCCGGCCCCGGGCCGAGGCGGTAGAAAGCGGGCGTACCTGGCCCGGCAGGGCAGCGCCGACAGGTGAGCGGTGGGACAGGGGCTCCTTCCTCGGGCCTGCGGCTCGTCCTCCCCCCCCCGCCCCGCTCCCGCCGCAGGCCCGCCCGGGAGCCGCGATGCCGTTCCCCAGCTCCGGCGCGGACGATGCCTTCGACTACCTGTTCAAGATCATCCTGATCGGGGACTCCAACGTGGGGAAGACCTGCGTGGTGCACCGCTTCAAGACGGGGCAGTACAACGAGAAGCAGCAGAACACCATCGGCGTCGACTTCACCGTGCGCTCGATGGACATCGACGGCAAGAAAGTAAAGGTCCGTGGTGGGAGCAAGCCCGAGACTCTTGGTGGGCAGCACCTTTGCCGTGTCACCTTTCCCATGCAGGTGCCGGGGAGTGGTGGGAAGCACAGCATCTCCTGCTCGGCCCTAATGAAGGCAGCTGGCAAAAGCTGGCCGCCTTTCTGACCAGGGGTGTTTCCAAGGGGAGCTTTCTCTCAGGAGCATGCCCTGATTTGGGTACATGCTTGCTCTCGTGACTTCTCTGCATCTACTTGAGGAGGGGGCTCACACTTTGCCTGCAGGGAGTTCTTTGGAAGACTGCTGTATTTTGGAGGGGTTGTCTCTTACCTCTGTCAGAGATGGGGGAGTTTAAGCTGGGACACTGAGGAGAGAAAACCCTCTAGTTTGCAAAGGCTACACTTTGATGTGTGCTTAATTTGAGGGAAGAAGGCTTCCAAGACAGACACCAGAAGAAATGGTTAGCTAGAACTTCCCTCTGCATGCAGATGGAAGTTCAGATGCCTGCCCTTTATATAGATTTGCTCTGCCCAGTCCCTCATCAGGGCTTCTTCCTTTCCTGTTAAAAGCCTGTAATGCTCTACATCTTTTAGTACAGTTGTTGAAACTGGGGTTCTTGGCCTCTTTACAAAGCTGGGTTTACCCTTGCAGCTTTCTCTTTGAACTGTGTAGATTGACTTTACAGACTCATAAATGTCTCTTCAGACCCAGAGAAAGCAAAGCCACACTGTTGTAGCAGAGAGAGCTGAGGCAGGTCTGGCTGCCTTCTAGACAAGGGGTTTCAAAGGCCTGGATGCTGCTGGCAAACACCTAGGAAGTGGCATTCACTGGCCTTTACAACTTCTGTCCTTTCTCTTACAGATCCAAGTGTGGGACACAGCTGGCCAAGAACGCTTCCGGACAATAACCCAGTCTTATTACAGGAGTGCCCATGGGGCCATCCTTGCCTATGACCTTACTAGGAGGTCCACATTTGAATCCATTCCTCATTGGATTCATGAAATTGAAAAGTATGGTGCTGCAAACTTGGTCATGATGTTAATTGGTAGGATTTTAATTTTAAATATTGTGTTATGTAGCTTTTTTAACATGAATATAAAATCTCCTTCACTTTCCCCCACTACCTGAAGCATCTATAAACTACGCATTAAGAAAGAATGCAGTTCTAATTACAGAACATCAGAAAATATATCAGTGTGGCCTAAGCTTTAAAAAAAAATGAGGAAAGTCATAGCCTGGTCCTGACAGGACCAAACCCACTGCAGACAGCAAAACCTTTTTTTACTTGTTTCTTTCCTGTTGGAATAATGCAACAAGCTTTGCTGCCAGGCTCGAGGCAGGGACAGCCTTGCTGAGGTTAGAATTGCAGTAAGTCTGACCCTATACTCCTGATGCACAGGAATGTAGAGGCTCAATAATTCAAGACTGAAGGGGAATGCACAGAGCAACACAACTCCTCGTTCTCATCTTTCCTCTCTGTTCTTTTGATATGCATGCGCATTGCTCTGTAATGGGATTCCTAGCAGGTAAGACAATAGATGGAGAAATGGCTTTTGCAGGGCATGAAGTAGTCTGCTTACATTCCACTAGCGTTCAGGAAACTTTGCCTCTTGAGGAAGCAATCGCTGAGAACTGGAGCTGGTAGGAAGCAGCGTGGTTCCTTCCTCTTGGTTTCAGGTTGTTATTGCTCTTCCTGTCCCCAAGGAAGAAGCTGCAAATGAGAGAACTGGTGTAGTAAAATGACAGAGGCTTTATTTACATTCCACAGCCTCTGCCTGTTGTGCTGTGGCGCTGTGCTGAGAGCACTGCATGCAGCTACAGCAGCCCAGACTGGCTCTTGAGGGCGGGCAGGTTGAGCCCCACGGCACAACGGGCCTGGAACAGAAGCTGCTGCTTGTGCTCCCAGCACAGTACTTACTGCGGCTGTGATGGTTCTTCCTGTTCTTGCTCTGAAGAAACAAACAACAAATTCTGACCCCCATCTGTAACTGCAGTGCTTAGAACTGGGTGGGTGTAAATCACTGAACTTGGCAGGGTTTTTCTAAGTGATGTCATGAATCTAAAGAAAAGACTTACCTGTGTGTGGTGGGGGCTGGTGGTGGTTGTTGCTGTTTTTTAAAGAGAAAAGTTCTGAAATTGGTAAAAATAAAGCTTTTGTTAAGGATTCAGCTTGGTGCTTTCTTCCAGAGCTGGTGCTGTTTGCTTTACTTACTTTGGCAGAAGTCTTTGTACATTTAATTACATTTGAGCATGTTATACACCCTTCTAGCATGAGGTTAAGGTTAAGAAGTCTAACTTTCCCATCTGGAACTGGAGGAGGAAAGAAGGGAGGGCTCTTTTTAAGAAGGCAAATAACCCTCCAGCTGTTTGTTGGGGGGTTGTGGTTTTCTTTTGTGGGGTGGGTTGTTTTGTTGTTTTTGTTGGGGTTTTTTCCTTTTAGAAAAATTGAAAGGGACTTAATGGGAGGGGAGTTGGCTTGTATATGCTTCAAATTCAAGATATGAATTTGATGAAGGGCTGTCTTGAAACTATGAATGTAGACTTCAGCCAGGTACTGCATGTACCAGAACTGATAATTCCACATGTGCTGCAACTACTTAAATATACAAAGGTATTTTATCTGAGGCGTTTCACGCTTTCTGATAGACTTTGACTGGAGTGCTGCAAGTAAAAATTTTAATCTATATATGCAGAAACAAGTCTCTATCTTAAGCATTAAAGTAGCTAGTGTGAATTCTTGTCTTTTTTGACATCATCTTCAAAGATTTTTTTAAAATGTTTAACCTAAATGCTACTAAATGTTTAAAACCACTAAAGAATAGAACCAATAGTTGCTTCCAAACAATCCTTTGGCACCACTACCTACACCAAATAATTAGATGAACACAGGTTTTTAGTTTTTTCTTGGATTTCAAGTCATTTCCTATCCTATGATTAGCTGCAGTTTTGATCCATAGTCTGTGTTTGTGGCTCCGATGTGCTCGCATCTTGTTCTTTCCAGTAACTCTTACACCTAACATAAATCTATTGTTTAACAGAATTTAATTAATCCATTGCATTTAAAGATGAATTTTTGAGAGACTAACTTATTGAATGTCTATTTGCCTTCTTTTAAGGGAACAAATCAGACTCACTGGATAAGCGCCAGGTCCTGTTTGAAGACGCCTGCACGCTGGCAGAGAAGCACGGGCTCCTAGCTGTACTGGAGACATCAGCAAAAGAAGCTCAAAACATAGAAGAGGTGTTCATGTTAATGGCTAAGGAGCTAATAGCCCGAAATACCTTACAGCTTCATGGAGAGAACCCTCCAAACAGCTTCTATCTTGATTCCAAGCCAGTGATTGCCAGTCCAAGTGTGGAGAAGGCCCAGTGCCCCTGTTGAAGAGAAATTTCAGGAAGAGCTTGGAAATTGTCATTCTTCTGAGGCTGTTTGATGCAATTGTATTCAATTGATGAAAGTGTCCTCTCTGGCCTCAAGCCATGTCTCTTGATATCTCTACCTTGGAGTTTGGCTTGTAAGTATTTTCAGAGATCATTGTTGCTGTTGGTAGCACAGGTTGCTTTGAACGTGGCAATGAGCTGAGAGGACTCAGGAAGCTGCCAGCCCTTGCCTTAATCAAAGAGAACTATAAAAACTACTGCCTTTAATTATAACCTTTGAATGTTTTTCTGGCTGTGTCAGAAGATGAATTTGCACCAGAGCTGTGTGTTAATTTGACCCTTCTGAGCTATGTTGCTGGTTCTAAGTGCAAGCACTTTCCGCTCTGCCCGTAGCTGTAAGAAGTCTGACACATGCTGCTTAAACTTTCATTTAGGGGCTGTCCTGATGTCAGGCATGTAGCCACTCATCCCAAGGGACTTAATAACATTTGTGAAAGAATAAGTGGAGACATCCCTGGGGTTACATGGCAGGCAGAACAGGATACACTTCTTCCTGGGGTGAGAAGACTGCCTTTCACTTTGCTCCCTAATTGTCAGAATTGCTTCCAGTACTGGTCTCCATCTTGCTACACAGACTTGCTAGAAGCAAAGCTTCCAGTGAAAGGATGTTTTTTCTTTTCTCCCCACTAACCTCATCATGCTTTTTGATGTGCTGGTTTTAACCAAAAGCCTTCTGTAGCTTGTGCAATGGGCCAATGGCAGCTTGAGAGTATGCCTGCAGATTTCCAGGGGAGTCTGAAGGATGGATCCAAGCTCCTGTAAAACTCAGCAAGGGGTAAGATGGTTTAATTAGGTAATCTTGTGTTATAGCAGTAAGTGAATGGTATGGGGTGCACCAGAAGCTGCCCTAGGCAAGTAATATACACTACTGCTGTGGGGACTGAACAATGTGGAAGGTTTTGGATTGCTCTTCCCAAATGCAAGCTCTGCTACTCAGGGGTCACTTCTGTATACCTGAACTGAATGAAGGGGTTTGGTTGGGGTTTTTTTTGGTGTGGGCTTTGAGGTTTTTTGGGGGGGGTTTTTTGAGTTTTGTTTTGTTTTGGATTTTGTGTTGTTGATGTAGGTTTTTTTCTTCTCTGTTGTTTTGTTTGCATTTTTTTTTCCCAGTAGATGGAAACGGGGAAGGAGAGGGAGGAAAGAAATATTATACAGAGGGAAGTTCTTTTGACTGCAGTCCTCATGTACCAAAGTGTGTCAGTTACTGTTAAGCTATGAACTGCAACTCAAACTCTGTAATGATAAAATATGGTCTGTGTCACATTCAAAGCAGCCCTGGGAAGGCTGGTGTGTTGCTGGCTTACTCAATGGTGGTCTGCCCGTGTTTCCTAAGCCCTGGAAAAATAGGGAAAATCACGTAGCAAATATTTCTGGAAAATCTTGTCTGAGAAGCACAAAAAATAAAGCAGAATGAATCACTGATTTATAGTCTTGGAAATACTTCTAATATTATTAATGCTTTCTCTGGCTAAGTTCTTTGCTATCACATGCAAAGAGCAGCTGTGTGTAAACTGAGGGAGGAATCCTCCATGCTAGCCTCTAAGCCTTTTGCCTGCTGTAGAGAAAGCTTCATCTTCAGACATCCTCTTTCTGATGTTTACTTTTTAAATCTTATTTCTTCTTCATTCAGTACTAGCCTAGTAGTTGCATTTCAGTTTGCACATTTAGGCAACAATAAATACCATAGCCTTTCCAAGTGGGAAGCAAGCTTCCAAACTACTAGTTTCTACACCTTGTGTCACTACGAAAACAGTAAAATATAAGCTTAATATTCTTTTCTGTTTAAAATCCAAACTACTCCTGGTCGTAATCCATCTCTTTTTTTTTTTTTTTGTATCTTTCAGGAGACTGTAATAGAAAAGTATTGTGTTCATCTCACCATGTTACTGGCAGTGTTAACCTTGGCATGGTTCATTGGGTTTACTACCTTAATTAGCAATTAGTGTATCAAGTTATTTTGCTTACCCTCAGTATGGAGATTTCTGCAGGCTGATGTGGTCCTCCCTGACTGCCCAGCACTGCCAGGTTACAGGGCTCTTGCCATTCTCTTCCTCACAGAAAGCTGTGCAACACGGGATCAGGGAGGACAGGCTTGTGACCATGCCTTGAGCTGCACTGTCCCCTTTCCTTTAACAGGTCTAACAGGCTTCCTTCTCCTCCTTCAAGAAACTAGTCTTAAACACCTCCCCATTGTGCAACTAAACCAGGAGCATGACCTCTTCTGGTTGGTTCTGTTTGGCATCTTCCACACGGCCTTTGGGCAGTTACACTGAATGGTTTCTGCAGGGACACTTTTCAAGCTGTCCTCGCCTGAATGAAGAACAAGCTGCAGCAGTTGCTAACAAGGTTCTTCAGAGAGTATACTGGTAATGGTATTATTCATGAGGTAATACATGAAGCCATAAACTTTAAAAAAACCCCTTTACTGTGGCATGTTATTATAGACTGTGAGAACCACTAGATTAAAATACAAACTCGGTGTAATTTCTGCGGTTCTGCCTTTCCCCATCAGAGAGCAGGTGGGAACACACAGCTGTGACAAGGCAAAGTGGCATTAACTGCTACGGAACATTCCATTAATGGTTTTGCTCCCCAGCATCATATGCAAATTCAGTGTGCTTCCTGACAGTATCATTAATGCATTTGTTCAAAGTATAGCTTGTTTACACCACTATTCTAAAAACTACTACTGTCCCTCAGGTTTCAGTTTTAAGAGCTGCACATTCAGCTTGAAGATGAGCTCATTTGTTAAGTTTTTATCTACTTGGAAGTGTTTCAATCTTAGCTGTGGCACATTACTTGCACTGCAGCCATGCCAGATGAGATTGAAGCAGGACCTACCCAATGAAACAGGATAATGAAAAAAAAAAAAGTATTTTAAAATGGAGCAAACTGACACCTCCCAGAAGCTGACTAGTTTGAAAGTCAACATAACAGCAAGCCAGTGAAGTGGAAGGCATATAGCACTGCCTATGTGGTCAGGCTTTGCTTCATATGCAGGAGACAGGCTCTTAATTGCAAAAGCTGAGGTTCTTATCTAATCATTCTAGTTAATGTTTAAGTATAGTTGGAAAGGAGACAGAGAAAGCAATTTTCAGGTCCTGACAGAGGTGGAGAGCTCTATCCTTGAGCCTTTTTTCAGGAAGGAGATGCATGCCTGTGCTTCTGGACAAGGAATTGAAAGTGAAGCTTCCCCCCACCAGGTGAGTGCTCAAACGAAAGTGCTTTTAGGAGATGCCCCTTCCAGCTGCGGGCTGCCAACAGGCAGCTTTTTCTGGGTCTCAGCTCTAAGAACACCACATTTGGCTGGAGGTGTGTGTGTGGGGGGGCTTAAATAGTCATTGCTCAACGTACTGACTCCCGAAATAATTTTCAAGCACCACTCTCATGCAATTGTATTAGGAACTGGAACAGGCAATGCTGGGATATGGGAGCCCTTTGAGAATAGTTTTAGACATGCCCAGAGCTCCTTTTTCCTAAGAATACTTCACCTTGTAATAGGAATGTGCAGTTTGAGATGGGTCGGACTTTTAAATATTTTTTGAAGTATTTTTCTTATGCTGTTCTTCTAAAAATCAGCACTCAGGTGCCTGCACAACCTCTGTCAATGCAGTCACATCAAGCTGTTGACTCTGGCTTGACAGCAAGTGACAAACAGCACATCTATATATAACAGGGCAGGAGCTTAGCATATTTGGAGTCCTGCATTTCCTTGCTACTGCTGTGCCCATGAATATCACTGCTTATACAGTTTTCTCTGCTAAGTCTAGTTTTGCTAACCTGAAGTGAGGCTCACCACAACTATAGTTTAATAATGTCTCTCTAATGCTTGCATTAAACTGACTTTGTAGCTACTTGATCCCTGCAGTGAAGTCCTGTATTGTATCTCGATCCCAGGGGATTACATGGGGGCTCTCCTTTTAAACTGCTGCAGCATTGATAATTTCAGCTACACAAGTTTTGTTCCAAACCTGAGACACCCCATAAGTTTCCTGCTAAGGCAAGGTGAGCTACTCTGTATTTCATTACATGCATCAGGCATCCCCTCAAAGATTACAATCCACCTTGGGCTACAGTCAAAGGCAAGCTGTGCTACCACCATTTGAACTGAAGCAGCAGAGGTTTTAACAAGTACTCTTAGCTTGTATCATCCCATTCAGAGCAGTGAGAACGGGCAGCACACATACTCTGCACTTACCACAAGAGGCAAAGTTCTGTATCAAACTAAATGTATATATCCTGGCCTAGGGAGTAAAGTCAAGGCCCTTGAAGTGAGAGCATGCATCTTTTCCTGAAGATTTTTGTTTTGAAATCAAGACTTTGCTGGTAGGTTATGGAGACTTGATACCTTTTCATCTTGACATTACTCTGATTGGCCTCTTCAGTTTCTGTACCTTAGGTATGTGCTTGAAGAAAACATAGCACAGCCTAAGTTGTCACCCTCCATCTTTTTACATTAAAACTTTGCCTTATTTCTACTGAAATTATTCCTGTTCTTACAAAGGAAAAGCATAACAGCCTACTAACATTATTTCAAAGGCCCTACTATTTTCAGTTGTTCCAGTTTGGGATGGGTGGAAGGTAGAAATCACAATGCTACAGCAAGCTTAGAAACAAACCTCCCACCAGCAAGGTTCAGACACAAGTGGCACACAACAGTACTGCTTGGTGACAAATACATGCGGGTCTTGAACCTGCAGAACAGGAACCACAGCACGATTCAAAGTGAGAGAGCAACAGAAGCTACTTGTCACGATGCACGTGACCACATCTGTCACCTTGCAGCTGGACCCAACAGCCTCCACCAGAGCAAATCATTCATTTGTGTGTCCTCAGCCTCCCCTGTAACACCCACAGAAAGCCGCTTCAGAAGCGGGAGCATCCACCACTGTGCCACATGTACACCCACACAGAGTAAAGCACACCACTTCTCACCCCTTAGGAAAAGAACCTCATGTGTGTGCTCTGGCTGGTAAGTTTTACCTTCTTCCACCTTACCAGAACACATCTTTGTTAAACTTACATTTGAATGCAGTTTTCCAATAGGATGTAGCAACTTATGTTCACCACGGAGGGGAGGAAGGCTTTTATTTTTTCTGTTTCTCCCTATATCAGTTTTAAGTGTCACTTGCTCAAATTACATTCTTTCTCTCCCTCTGCTAGTTGGCCCTGGAAAAAAAAACAAAACATAACCAAAACAACCAACCAAACCAAAGATGGCTTTAGTTTGTTCAGTTAAAGTTGTCTTATTCATATCCTTCAGCAACTAAATAAGTTTTTACTAGTTTACTTCCAACTTCATGTACTTCTGCAGAAAAATGCTTCTTTCTGAACACACATAGGCTTGTAGAAGCATGTGGAGTCAAAGGAAGTGGCCTGTAGCAGTCCTTGGGCTTGCTGTGCCAACATCATTACGACAGGAAACTATGGATAGAATATGTACTGCAAATAAAAGTAATACAATAGTGCAAAAACTACTTCTGAGAAAGCAAGCCACATCTGTGCTCACTAATGGCCCTAGATATTCCTTCAACCTTTCCACTGCCTCAGCTGTCTGTGCAGAATGTGTTCCTTACATTACAGGCTCTTTGCTAGAAAAGCTGTAACAATACTAAAATTCCATATTGAGAGTGACACAGTTCTGGAGGAGTTAAGAAAAAGTGACAAATGCCTTTATATTTACAGAAACACACAAAAATAATCAAGCTAAAAAACAGAAGCTTCGAACATAAAAGAACAGACTGACTTCTTGTTTAATTTTTTTGATTTTTTTTATTTGGGAAAAGTGCTTCTTACAAAAGGCAGCTGCAAAACAATACGTTATAGACCTCAGAACAATTTCTCATTCCATTTAAAAGTGAAAGGAGAGGCAGTCTAGGGGACAAGAGCAGCAGGAGAACAGATCACGGGGCATCCACAAGTCAATAAAAAACAGCAATAATGTAATGCAAGGTTAAAATTCCTGTGCCGGGGCTTTGGTGGCAAAGTAATTTCTCAATGCAAATTACAGCCAGAAACTGCATGACTGCCTTTGTAAGCAGTAAGTCACATAAACTGAACAGCTTTACCAGGCAACCTGCCTCACTCAGCTGCAGAGAGCACGTGAACCTCAGAGCAGCTGAGAGGAACAGTGATTTCCTAGCAAAGTTCACGGCTTAAGTGTTTACATGAAGTTCTAAAACTTACAGAGCGATAAAGCTAAAGGGTCCTCTCTGGTGTTCCTCTGACCCCACCTTGGCTAACCGGATTTCTGCTCCTGACAACCCTAACCATACACATGAAATAGAGCTGGTGTATTAGGGAGTGCTGTTTATCAAGTTAAGCACTAGTTAAGATTGTTGCCGCAGACTGGGCTGAGACCACTAAACCAGTTTCACGTCCAGTTGGAGGCTACACTTCATGCACCAAGAGGGGATGAAAGATGGTTTTGTTATTTTTTAACTTACAGAGTCTCCCCATCCTTGAGGTCCAACTCCACATTTATCGGTATATACACATAGAGAGTTCTCCTTTCACAAAGACATTTTCCTTTCATGCTAAACACAGTAAAAACCCAGAACGTTCACACCTGGTTCTGGTTACACAGTAGTAATAGTAATGTGCAAGTAAACAGAGACCAAAATCACAAATGAAGACGTGTACATGAGGGGGCTGGAACGGAGCTGATGCCAGAAAGAGTATTTGTATCTGGCCTGAAAGTAATGGTACAAAGACAGAAGAAGGGCCATCAGCCAATTTACATCCCCACTGCATGGCCACTGCTCATTTTTGTATCTGGGCTCTTCAAAATGAGTGTGGAAGTCCTGTAAACACTTTAACCCTGGAACTGGGTGAACTCTGTTGGGTACACAGATGAAGCAACAAACCTAAGCTAACTGTTTGACAGTTAAATTTATTTTTACAAAAACTAACATTTTAAAGATTTATTTCTTGTTATTTGTTTAAACAGAGGAAAAACAACACTCCTGGGGTGGGAGAGGAGGGGATGGGAAGAGACAGACCCTGGGTAAAAGTTATTACAACAGCACCTGGAATTGATCGGCCTGCCTAGGAGAAACACAGGCACTGCCACAACACCACAGGTAATAGCTACTGCCTGAAGCCAAGACAACAGTCCACACTCCACTGACAGGTGCTATAGATCCAAGTCATAATAATCTTCCAGCTCATCATGAAATAAGTCCCACTCGTCCTCGGAATCCGTTAGCTCATCGTCACCTCCTGCTGCCAACAGCATAAGCAACATCTCACCAAGCTCAAAGGTCACCACCTCATCCTCATCGGTTTCAAATGGATCACCATTCTCCCGCTCCTCGATGAACTCCCAGAACCGATTCCTCCGCTGGGCCTGCAAGCGGAACACAAGCATTTCCCCGGGTGACCACATGGTACAAAGTAGGAGCCCTTCCAGAGGCTGGCAATGTTCAGCCCCTGGTGTACTTTCTGACAGGCAAGAAATCACAGTTCTCATTCAGGGAGATACTGACCTCCAGTAGAATTTACCCTTACACTCCCCTATTAATGCTACCCAATATTTCTACTTCAATATGTTGTAAGAAAGTTTTCCAAATTTAGTCTTTTCGTCTTGGCCTCCAGCATTCACAAACTTCAGAGTACTGATTCCTTCAAATTTACCATTACAGAGGTCTATCAGAAGGGGTGAGGGGGGAAAGGAAAAAGTCAACATCTCCCTGTCCTCTTCTCAAGGCAGAAGACATAATGCACCCCCCTCTTGTGCTCTCTGTATGGAAAGAACAAACAAACAGCAGCACTGACCCGGTATCTACTCGATGTTCCCACTTTGGGTCTCTGTGGCTCCTCTTGGCGGCCATCAGGGTATTCATGCTTATAAAAACAGTTCCCTCCAAATGGACAGCTTCCACGGCCTTCATCAAAGTACCTGCATGGCTTGTTGCTGGAAAGGAAAATATCGCAACCCTTACTGAGTGCAGACCCCAATCGGGACTTCAGAACTGCATTTACCTGTAGGTCCACAAGGATCTCAGGTACCAGGGGCTGAAGGTATTTTGTCAGTGTAAGACTAACACACAGAAGTGATGTATTACACAACACGTTTGGGCCAATGCATGCAGAGGGACACTGATGGTTTGCAGTGCACGAGCTTGTACTGCCTTATGGCTACACCACCAGCCTTTTGTGTATAGGAGGGAAAGACTGAGGTCAAAGAACACGGGAATAGCTTTGGGACTGTGTGGTTGCATGCATCTGTGGGCAGATAGGCAAAGATGCACTTCACACAAGGTGGTGAAAGGAGGTGTGAGAGGGGCTTTACATCAACACCCTTCTCCATGTGTGCCTTTATCTCTGCAGTCTCAACTTGACAAAAGGCTGCATTGCTCATACCTCATTGCCTCCTTGTATTTCTGAATGAGTTTCTGCTTCTCTTCCTTCTCCTCCACCCAGTACTCACTTGGAATGACAAAGTTAGATGTGATCCGACATTCTGGGCAGGACCTGGGAAACGAACAGACTGTGCTGCAAAATTCCACATTACAGGGCGCTCTCCCTCCTATATAACAAGTCATGGCACATATCCATCTTTAAAGAGGTATTGCACTTGTATACTTGCTGTACGACCTTTTCAATCTACGTTCTCTTACACGAGGATAACCTAAACTCTCTTCAAGAACTCAACGGCAATGGCAGCTTGTCTCAGAAAAGCTTGAAAAAACACTTCACACGGACTCCTTTTTCTTTAGAATTAAATAAATTTATTTTGGTATGATTCCTGTATTTATTTGACTGGAAGTCTGTACTTTTTAGAACAGCCTTAGATGGAGTAATGTTTTGTCAACTAAGTGATGCTCCAGGGCAGTAATGAATTAAGCAGCATACATTCTGAACTGGTCAATCTGTTTCTAGATTCCTGTCTGAGTGTCCAAGACATAAACAGTAACCACTGGACAACATGCTACTAAATAAACAGTTATTTTCTACCATTGAGTTTAGCCAACTTAAAATGTATTAACCAAATCAGAGTGTAAATGTTATCCCCAACAATTATTTCACTTCCAAACTAAGTTAGTATGCATTAAATGCAGTCTCTGTGCAGTCTGCATCTGGAAGTCTGTTGCAAGTTGTCACAAGTTACTAAGTTCTTCCATAGTAACAAAGCACAATCGAAATGGGAAAGTGCCTCACTTTATAATCTTGCTCTCAAATTGCTTAGCACTCCTCCACTTGCGGATGCACTTGAGACAGTAAGTGTGGCTGCAGTTGGAGAGGATCCCAAAGCGGCGCTCACTAGGATTAGCTTTCTCATACACCACCTCCATGCATATCCCGCACACCATGTCTTTACTACGCTGGACGGCAAAGGAAAGCTCCATGTCCTTCTCGTGAGCTTCAATGCAAGACTGAAAAGGAGAGACAAAGAAAACGACTACAGAGACAACTGTTCACCTGGTGAGGTCTAAGCAGGTTTTTAAACTCAGTTTTACTCTGCTGTTTTCCATACTGAATGGAGTATGATTAAACTGAAAAAATCTTTATCCTCAAAATAAAATTTGCTCAGACAGGGAACGATCAGTTCACAGTTCAAATTCCTTTTTCAGACTTTCCTTGTGAACATGAAAAGGCAATCTAAAAGACCATCCAGTTTTACTAGGCAAAGAAAAAAGCTTTAGGATCTTTAAGCAGACTGCTCTCCCAGCACAGATAAGGAAACCCAGCTGCTTTTGAGCAGGGCCATGACAGGAAACAGTCTAGTTTACAACCGGAATTTCATTCACTGCCTGACCTGCACACACCTTCAAATGGTAGGGATTAGTTACGAGTGATTGAGGAGAGCTAGGAAGCAATAACTTGGAGCTGTTTAACACCAGACAGTTGTTTGCTTACCTTTATGTGCTGAGATCTCTGTGCAGCATCAATTGGATGCAAGACCTGCAGGCCACACATATCACACACGTCCCCATGGATGTACACGCAGTTTTCTCCATAACGACACTCTCCTAATGCAGCGTAGGGGCACAGCTCCTTCTTTATCTCCACATCTGCTTGCTGCTTTTCATATTCTTCCTCAATCACCATTTCCTGCAAGGGTGCTTCAGCACAGAAAGGGGCAGCTGGGAACAGAATGAAAGACAGTAAGCAACACATTTGGATTTAGAGCACCAAGAGTAAGAACATTCAAGTTATCCAAAGAGAATAATAAAAAAAACAAGGTTCATTTCAGTCCAAGCTTCATGCACCCTCAATCTGAACTAACAGTTATTTTTCCCACTCCAGAAATTTCAAGACCAATTTCTTCATCCTTCAACCCAAGCAAGACTAAAGCTATCAAGGCTTCAGTGGTCAGGGTAGATCCACTTACAGGCTAAGTCCACACTAGAAAACTCTGAGTAGTCCTCAGCTTCTTAAATATATTGCTATACATATTCTGGTTCAGCAACAATTAAATAAAGGCTACAGATCTCTCTCTGCTTTTAGAATCAATTTCACATCAGCTAAATTTTTCACGTCAGCTAAAGCTAACAGTTTTTGTCCCCAGAAATTACACAGCTAATAAAGGGAGTAATAAAGGTGTATCCAGCATAATAAAATGCTAGTATGGGAACACCACATCAGCAGTTCCTTATGTGCAGGTTAATTAGCACGTTGCTGTTCAGCATGAACAAACTTTCATTTCTAGACTCCCATGCATCTCTAGGAATTACACAGAAGTGGTTTTCATGCCTCTCAAACTAACTCAGTTCTACATATTTGCCAAAAAAACTATCCTAAACAGATATTGTCTATCACCCAAACAGATGAACGTAAGAAACTGAAGTTCAGGCTATTTTCACTGCATTCTAAGCTGGCCATCACTTTTGCAAAACCCTAAGTGAATTCCTGTACCTAATTCTAAATTGAATCAAAATCTGTATTGTTTCTCTTCCCCATTTAGACAGCTGCTGCTTAACCTGAACCTCCTGAACACACCATTGTTTGGATCACCACGAGTCAAACAGGCCTTTTGAGATTATTACATAAGCAGGATGATCACTAAATTACAAGATAAAAGCAGTCAGTGTGAAATTGAGGATGTAATAAACATAAAGTATTATTATATTCAGAAAAAACACCAGTAAGAACAGCAGCTGGACTTCATTTACATAACCAGCTGTTACAAGAGTAACAAGTTAGCCATGCTGTAAGAAAGCATAACTTTTAGAAGCTGTTCAAGTACTAGATTTGGAGAAGTTATCAGAAACTACCAGAAGCATACTTGGATCAGCAAAGTGAAGGACAAACTCCTTCTCAAAATGAATCAGAGGCTGCACAATGGCAGTTTTCAACCCCATGGAGCAAAGAGATAAAATAGGCATGTATCAGTCTGTTAGTTTGGGGACACAGGTAAAGAAAAAGCAGGTCCCTGAGACCTCAGAGTTTTAGGGGATCAAGCAAATATTGAAGATTAGTGTAGGAAAAAATTAGCTCTCAAAATAAGATCAAGTCTGCTTCCTGAGCCATGTCTGACTGTAGCAGTCACTCACATCGATCTTGGACCAGTGTGTTCGTTAGAAACGTGTTTCTAAAGCAGGTGTGTAATAGAATAATAAGTCACCTGCCAACCTGCTCACTTTTCAGTCAGAGACTCCCAACGAAAGCATGCTCATTACCTCTTCTTCCCCATGAGTTCTAGTGACCTAGCACCAAGAAAAGTAACAAAAAACCATATACTAGGCTCTACCTACTCTTCTGAGTAGCTCAGCATAATATGAAAATAGGCACATACTTCCTGAAATCCCACTTGCCCTGTCCCATTTGAAATCCATGGTCTTCACTTCCAAAAGAAGTAACAAAAATCACAACTACCATCCAGAATTTATTCCCTCAACTGCTGTATTTGCCAGTGTTTGTTTTAGTTAATGTTGTTACAGATTTTTTACCTAGTTGAGGGCCATGAAGATGATTAGAGGGATCGAACACCTCTCCTATGAGGAAAGGCTCAGAGAGTTGGGGTTGTTCAGCCTGGAGAAGAGAAGGCTCCGGGGTGACCTTATTGCGGCCTTCCAGTACCTGAAGGGGGCCTACAAGAAAGATGAAGATGGACTTTTTACAAGGGCATGTAACGATAAGACAAGGGGTAATGCTTTCAAACTGAAATTCAACCTGAAAGAAGGTGGGTTTAGATTAGAAATAGGAAGAAAGTCTTTACTGCAAGGCTGGAACAGCATGCATATTTTCTGTATCAACTACAGTTTTGCTTCCTCTTTGAAAGCAAAACTAGAGACATTCAAAAGACTTCGCTGCCTCCGTAGTTACAAATCCAACATCACTCAGAGTAATATTCGCTCTCTATGATTCTGTCTGCTGTTTCCCAAACCACTGCTCTCCAGTAGGTGGACTCAATCCCCACCTTCTCACTGCCCACTTCCCAGTCAACAGGGTTAAATTCATGCTAGTGGAAAAACTGGTTTGTTACCTTCAATCCACACACCACCTGCTTCCACTCTGGGACACACTTTGTAGCATCAAATACATTCATCTTGTAGTACCAGGAAACAGACACCTAATTCAGTGTTTCTTGTATTTCTGCCTTTCTACTCTTCCTCAATACTCCAGAACATGTAGCAGCAGTAGCTGCAGAACAAATATGGAAATGTGGCACATTTGTACAACAAACAAGTGAATATCCAAAGAATCATTGCTGGTACTGAAGTGGACTTCAAGATACCAGGTTTAGTCTCAAATCAGAGATCCATAGTAGAAGATAAGCATTATAGCCCAAGCTATGCATGGTTAAACTGCCACCCCTGAATGTTCATTATTTGTAAGTCAACTTAAAACACACAGGCTTCTGGCTAACCTTGACAAATAAGTTCCATTTTAAAGTTACTAAGCATCTGTACATTTCTCCAGACATTTGACAAGAATAATCTGTAAGGCTTTACACTGTAGGACATACTGCATACATCTACCTGATCACTACAGCAAGGTTCTTCATTTCTGTAGCTTCAAAAAGACAGTGGCTTCAGAACAGTAAAGCTTTTTCAAACACAGCTTTTAACAAGTCACCATGGGAATTAGCATCACGGCACTGTTCAGAACAGAAACGGCTGAGTATCTTTGTACATTAAAACACATCAAATTTGAAAGGATATAAAACAGAATTTGCAACAAGATTCAGAGAAGAGAATGTTATTTAACTTAATCTGGCACAAGTTTCCATGAAAAATGAGCCTGACCCTTAGAAAAAGAAACTGTTTCAGTTAAATTAAGTTGACAGTATAATGAAAAATTCATACACTTCGGGAATTCCAGAGAAAACACCAGCTTTTCCTTAAGGAGTAGGTGTATTTAAAAGATCTCTGGCTGTTCAAACTCGCAATCAATTGATTCCAGTGGAGGGCCACCCAGTCATTAATGAGGCTGAAGCCCAAGAAGAGAGACTGACTCTTGTTGGATGTGCACAGGACAAGCGTCAGAAGGCAAGCTGAGGCAGAGAAAAATCCAATTACATACTAGGAAAGAGGTTTTCCCTGTAAAGAAGTCAAACACTGCAAAAGATGCCCAGAGCTTATGACACTTTGAACATCTCCAAGGATAGAGATTCAACTAAACAAAGCCCCCAGCAACCTTGGAGCAGGAAATGAACCAGATGAAATCCAGAGGTTCTTTCCAACCTAAACTATTCTATTCTGGTTGAAAGAGTATTAAAAAAAAAAAGGGATCCTTTGTCTCAACAAGCACGGAAGCTGTATCTTTTTTGACTGTAAGGTGACACACTAACAGGTAGCAGTCAAGTTTTTCTTCCTTTGGGATATGCTGAAGTCACACATTCATCAAACAACTCCATAATCAAACATCTCAACAATGCTAGCAAACTGTTTGTGTCATTTGGTCATTCCTTTCCTCTTCACTCTCCTCAAACCAGATCACAGCAGGCTGTAAGCAGCACCCTGGAACACTGAGAAGGTAATTCTCTTTTCAGATCTGAGAATCTGAGGAGTGCTGTGGAGACAAAGTAGCATATAATTTGAGCACTGTATGGCAACTTTGAACTCTTCTGGACACAAGGTGTCCATTTTGAATTCACACAGTAATTTAAGTACTCAGGGCCTTCAGTATTAGAGAGCCAAACTGAAATGATTTTTAAGTAAACACCTTCAGCCTGCTTTTCACTTAAAATTTAAGACTTTGTACTACCTTTCTGCAGGGAAAGTAGATGACAATTACGCTACTCAAAGTGTCTGGTCCCATATGATGAGCTTCTTCAGTCTCGACCTTATCATGGTCTGTCACAGTAATAGCAAGTTCAGTCTCAGAAAGGTAACTAGAATAATTCATTTTTGGCCTCTGGCCTGAACTGCCATGTATGCATGAAAGCAAATGTTAGGCTTCAATTCATTCCACAGGAATCTGTACCTCCACTGAAAAACCTTTAAAAGACTGCAAAACCACCCTGAAACAAGCCAACTGGCCCAAAACACAAAGGCAGCAGATTATCTTCCACGAGTAGTGATATTAATTGCATCACCAATATTTTCTTCTCCAATCACATATGCAAACTAAACCTGACAGAAAGAGACCCCCCCCAGTCATTCAGAGGCACAGCACAGCAAACACAGTCACACAGAGACTGTCAAAGTACACCCAGTTTCAGAACAACAGTAATAACTGATGCGGAACAGTCAGTCCAACTTCACATTGGAAAACTCAAGCTCACTTGAAGGGGTTAATAAATATGAATAGCTGTACCCAAAAGCATTAAGATAAATGCACTACATGTGCAATTATTTACAAACTGTTGACCCATGATGGAAATCCACTGCTATCCCATGATCAGCTTACCACGTCCACAGTACGGCTGCCCAGGGACAAACTCCACAGCATTCACCCAGTCTTCAGCACCTACTCCTGCAGCTGCCAGATCCGTGTTTTCATCTTCTATCTCAGCAATAAATTCTTCAACTGTTTCAGGGAGCGGTGCGAAGTCTGAGGACACTGAGGGATAGATTTCTGCATCTGGATTCACATCTGCCACTTCTTCCTGTATTAGTGGCTTGGTATGTTCATACCTAAAAAGACAAACATCATCACGTCAACTTTTCATAAAAAATACTTTTGGTAGAGCAGACCAATGTATTGGAAATAAACTGATGAAGATGTGAACGTGCTGTTTGGAAGGAGGACCTAGAAATGGCTTGAAAGAGAAAGTCACTGATGACCCTTTATAGAGACATGCTTCCACTTGTGTAATCTGTCAGCGCTGCTTAAGGAAACGGAAGGAACTCATGATTTTAGAGAAAACGGAGCAGCATAACACAATTTTTACTTAATTTACACAGACAAAACTTCAATTATGTCTACAACTGGTCAGATACCTACTGTGCATATGCAGTACTGCTGAATGAGAAAAATTAGTTCATTCAGCTTTACTTCAGAGAACCCCACCAACATAAATGATTCTTTTCCTGTGTCTGAGCATGTTGTGTCATTCAGATTTTACACTGAATTTTAGTATTTATTTCTAGTGCCTCTTTCAACTCACTGTGGAAAATGATGCTCAGAACACTTTGATCCCTACCACCCACAAACAGGAAAGCACCATTTCCCTCAAAAATCTGTCTTCTAGCAACTAGTAGACTACACGGGGAAAATAAATTACAAGTGTACCTTTGAAGTCTTGGATATTTGCTGCCTAATTTCAAGGACAACAGGAGGGAATTTTTTGAGATCATACAAAAGTTTTAAGTGACTGTGATTAATTTACCTTTTGTCAGATTGAAAACACCAAAGTGTCACAGTTCTTGCACATTAAAGAGATGCTCCCAACCAAATGTCAGCTTTGAAATCCTAATCCTGTGAAGCCCAAATTTAAAAGTCAAGCCTTCAGTCCTCTACATCAGTGGCCTCCAAAGTGCATGCACCCTATGAGGTGTGCAAGACAAACCACTGGGGTGCAGGAAGAGAATACTAGAGCTTTTTGTAATTTTTCCCCCCTTAAAAAACAAAGTATTAATATTTAACATACAGGTTGACAGCAGTGTCCTCACTCAGCCCATATGTCAGAGGGTCCCACGTGTGGTATGTACGAGGTGCCCTGCAAGAGGAGCAGGTGTTCCATCACCCAGTGGGGCTGACAGTGGCACCCCCCCTCATTCACTCACTTTCAGCATATTGCAACACATTGCAGTTTGCTTGTGCCCACTTAAATGGATTGACAGATGATATTATCTTGTTTTACCTAAAGTAACCCTGACAAAGAGAACAAGTGCCTTGAAAAGATTCCCGCAACTGTGTACTGACGACAGTTCTGATAATGTGAGCAAAAGCAAACAAGAAAATGTCAGAGCTAGCACTTCTACTCCTACTACTGCAAGCTCTTCATCAGCCACTCTACAAAGTAAAAACAATGCCAGCCTATTCAGCTCTGACAAGAACTTGGGGGGAGGAGGAGCACAAAATAAATCAAGATTACCAAGAAGGCAATTTGAGACAAGGATTTACATCCACTGTTATTAACAAAGAACCTTGCCCTCAGTGTATACTGTACCATGAGATATTAGCTAATGATAGCAAGAAGCCATCTCAGTTAGCAAGACACTGAAAATCTGAACATTCAGAACAGGAAGACAAACCTCTACAATTTTTTCCCACGATGTTTCAAGTCATACCATACTCAACCCAGTGCTTTAGAGAACTTTTCATGAAAGTGTTTAAAAGCCTCTTCTGAGGCTTGTTACATAACAATGAAAAACAAAAAGCCACATACCACTGGACCACTTGTTCTTCCTACTGTGGTAAAAATGACTGAAACTACATATGGAAAACAATATGGTGACAAAGTAAAACAAGTTCCTTTGTCAGCAAATACTGTTGGGAAACACACAGAAAACACTGCTAGAGATCTGAAGAAACAAGTACTAGAACTAGTGTGAGGAGTTTGTTGTACAGGAAGAAAGTACAGATGTTTCTCACATGTCTCAGCTTATACTTGTTAGATTCTGTTTCAATAATAAAATACACGAAGAACTACTTTTTGTGAGACACCAAAGAAAAGATGTACCAGAAGAGAAACATTTTCAACAGTAAATGACTACCTTAATAAAAATAATGCTTTATGGGAAAACTGCAAGTGAAATCACTGAAGGAGCAGCTGCTCTGACAAGAATTCCAGGGTAAGGTTCCAGAGATAACACCACACCAGAAATTCATTCACTGCCTCGTTCATAGGTAAGATATTGTAGCAAAGATGGATCCAGAAGCACCCAAGAACTAAAGAACGCCATCAATATAGTCAATTTTGTAAAAACAAGACCTTTAAATAGTCAAACGTTTACAACAGTTAAGAGTTGCAGAGCCACCATAAAAATCTTTTCTATCACACAGATGTTTGCTGATTATCTCATGGTAAAGCAGTTAGAAATTGATGACTCAAGGATGAGTTATATATGTTTACTTCACAAAGACAAGTGGTCCAAATTTGTGACCTTTTCCGTGATGACAAGTCGCTATTAGTAATAAGCTACTGAGCAGATATTAAAAAAAAAAAACAATAAACCAAAACCAAATACACTCAAAGTGCCCCTTCAAGGCAAAGACATTCTAAGAACAGGTAATTGCTCTTTCAAAGAAACTTGTAGTATGCAGACAACATTTTGAAAATGAAATATTTCCATCACCATGCAATTTTATTGGCAAAAACTATGCAAGTGTGTCAACTCCAAAAAAAACTTCCATATCTTGTACACTTAAAGCTTGGAAACAATTCTCTAACATGTTTAAAAATCTTCCAAACTCAGAGGTCCTGTGCATTTTGAACCCATTTGCTAAAAATATAACAATGCAACACCTTCCAGCTAATCTGTAAGAACAGCTGATTGACATCAGGGAAAATGGAAATTTACCAGCTAAATTTATCACACATTAGTAAGTGCAGCCAACAACACACTTCCTTTGGGATCCGCGTATCTTTGTGAAAGATCTTTTTCAGTTCTGACAGCCATTAAAACCAAGGAATGAAAAAAACTGAACTTCAAATGGGACCTTCAAATAACTATTGCAAAGTGTTAAACTAAGATTTTAGAAAACAGTGAATCCCACTGAATCAACATTACTGTCAGTAAAAAAAATATTATTACTAATAAGGTTTTTAGTGACAGCAACAATAGTTTTGGACTGTTTATAAAATTTTTATTAAGTATTGTTTATTTCACCTTTAATACATCCTTTCTTAAATTCTGATTTGTGTGTATGTTTTATTATGTACATAACATTAGCACAACAGCAGATACATATAAACTATAAATAAATATGTATGTTGGTGGGAGCTCAGAAGTTTTTCACTGATGGAGGCATGATCCAAAGTTTGGAGACCATGATCTAAATGATCAAGAAAGCAACACTGGCACACAGAAGGCTTACAGGGAGGCTTTTTTTATTCTCTTTCTTATACATACGTGAAAGCAAAGCTAACTATGAACTACCATATTAAATCATGATGCAAATATTTAGTCATTCATTAGAACTGCAATAAGACAGAATGTTAAAACTTCTGATAAACTTCAGTAAAATCAATGTACGATGAAACAAACACCCCTAGGCCTTTGTACAGCTTTGCTCCACTAGGAGAGTATCAGTTTCCTTTCTTCACAGTTGATTTTTTTTTTAATAATTTCAGGGGTACAGTTTAATTCATACTATGTGTCCTAGTTAGGACAGCTGAGACCAGTTCATCATGGTATGGGTGTAACCCAAAACTGTGTATTCTATAGCCTTCCATGCCATTTCCCAGAAACTGTTGTCAATAGACTATTCGCACCCTCTGCCCATAGAGCCTGACTCCTCAGGCTATAAACTAGGTGTTAAGAGGCCTGTGAGATAGGAGGATGCTCTTGTCCTCACACCCTTTGTGGTACTCCCCGCCCTGAGGGAAGCACTGAGCATTCCTGCCTGAACTGGAGGATATATAATCTTGGAGTCTTGGAACATTTTTAACCACTCGTGGGATCCAGAGGAAGACTGCAGCTCATCGCTCTCAACCAGACTTAGACCACCACCCTCAACTGGACTGCAATCACCACTTTTGACCAGACTGCAACAGCTCTCCCACCAGCAGGTTTTTCCCCTCTCCCTTTACTTTGGACTCAAGCGGGGCCCAAGGAACACCACTTTGTTCATGCCCCAGGGTGCTGGGTTATACATTTGGGTTTTGTGGGTTAAGACCAATTGTTTGTTTGTATGATTGTACTTACTGTATTATTTTAATAAATTGTTATTCTGACTTATAATCTCTCCTTTGAGTTGAGTTCATTTCCCCTGCTGGTTAACTCTTAAACCAGCACACTATGTTTTCATAATGTACAACTATTTTGTACAGGCAGCATTTTAGTACTTACATGACAAACTCCAATTACTTTTCCAAGATGGCAGTTCAAGTGTCAGAGTACCAAATCCTCAAGAGATAAACGATACCAGGGAAAAAAAATTCTTACCTGTTCAGCTTTTATTGTCACTTAACAAATGTAACTCAGTTTTATCCACTCAACTAGTCTGAATGTAGTCTCAGATTTCAACTAATCTACTCACATTATTAATAAACAAGTAAACCCCACATCTTGACAACTATTACTTTTACAAAAACAAGGTCTCACCTTCACTCACTTTTTTGCATAGCAAAGCAAACATTGCTACTTAGCAAGAGAACAGAGTATGTGAAAAGCTATTTTTTTAAATTTCTGAAGCTGCAATGAAAAAGGAGAACACTAAGATTCACTGCCGTTCTGTGAGCTCTCTACTCAGGGATTCAGAGTGAAAGGACTGCTGCAGGAGGGTCAAGAGCATTTCCTTACCTGCAATGATCTCCATAAGCGCAGCATCCTCGCTGGTAATACCTGCACACCATGGCAGACTGACTCGTGGAGAGGTCATGGGAGTAGCGGCAGTTGTCTCCTTCCTTGCAAA
This sequence comes from Lepidothrix coronata, assembly GCF_001604755.1. Classification (NCBI taxonomy): domain Eukaryota; kingdom Metazoa; phylum Chordata; class Aves; order Passeriformes; family Pipridae; genus Lepidothrix; species Lepidothrix coronata. The sequence continues at coordinate 3,316,461 of NW_016690190.1, forward strand.
CTCCATGCATGAAGTATCTGCAAGACAAAAGATTACTGTGAATTAAGGAGAAGCACTGAAGTTGCAAACAAAGTATTTGGATGATTTTGTTATTCTATAAATCAAGGTATGCTCAATTAAGAGCAGCACTAAAGACTCGTGGGACCCTGCTCCAGTATAAACATAAAAATAAGAACATCTGAGAAAAGAGGAAGCCTCAGCCATTCCACTGAATTGCACAGCACATTTAGGGACCTGCCCTTACAAAAGCCTGAAAAAACCCTGTAAAGCAAACAGTTATCCTGGGCCATGACACAGAGGAAAGAGTCTTGGACAAAGTTTTTACTTGTAGTTCCTGTGTTCTGATACAAGCAAAAACCTTAGAGAATCCCACCACCAAATCAAAGAATCAAAACCAGACACACCCTAAACAAAATGCCTGAGGGATAAAATCTATTCTGAATTCATAAATAATTCAATCAAAAGTGAATTTCCTCTCCAAGAATGCAAATCATGTTTGTGATGGATAATTACATCTGACAAAACACACGCATTGATTCCTGCAATAGGAGCCAAATAATCAGTTGAAGCACCCTGCTTCAATACTGTGCTGCCTGTCTTGAAAGATTGGAATAGTTTCAAAGCTTTTGAAGACAGTTTGCTACATTTTAGCATGTCCAGTAGCACAAGCTTAATCTTCAATTCAGCTGTTCAAGAAAACAAAACAGTCGGTTTCAATTTTAATTTTTTTAATTTTAACCTAGAAGACGCAAATTTCTTGAAACAAAAAGCACTGTAACTATTCAGATTCAGTATGTTCACATCAAAACTACAACTGAAAATACCAGTTCAAGTACATCTTTCCCAATCCACATAAAAGTATTAGCCAAGAAAAAAAAAAAGGAAAAAAATGAAAAAAAAGTCAAAACCTATGTTAGAGGTAATTATGTTTACCAACACTTCAGTTGAGAAAGAAGCAGTATTGTTCCCCAGACACCAACTAAGTTGCAAACTCTGAACTCATTGGAAATAGGAAGATCTCGCAAACAAGAAAATTTGTGAGGATTTAGGTTACACACAAAACACCACTTGAAGAAAGACTTAGAAGCAGATTATGCCCTTCTAAGCCCATACTGCTGCTGAATGGGGCAGTCCTGCCCTCCTCCTATTGCACTTCCACCATTTTGCACAGCCAGCAGAACCAGGTCCTCCAACCAGCTGACTACACTACACCGCCACACAGCCAGCACAGGAGAGAGGGATCATCTTTCAGCAGCCCAAACCAAGATTCAGTCAGCTCTTCATCAAACAGTACATTCAGCTGATATTCCTAAACAGGAAAGGTGACTAGTTGTTGAACTGCAAAAGCATTTCTGCACAACTATTTAGTCCAATATATTTTTAGGAAGTCAGATAAGACCAAGTGAATAATTCACCAAATGACATTTGCAATCCAGTATTAGGGAAGATATTAAAACGTGGGGTTGAGTTTTAAGAGATGCACAATACCAGTGTGTATTCAATGTACTAAGGCAAAAAAAAATCTGAACTGGTTTTACAGACCACCAGCTGACACTTGCCATCAGGCTGCAATTCACCCTCAAAATCCCCTGCCTGTACACTGTAGTCACGTATTTATTAGGTAAGAAATGTGGCCCTGCATAAAAAATAAGCAGTCCAAGACCAAGATGAAGCTCTGCAGGGTCAAGCACAAACTGCCAGCACACACCAGGAACAGGGTGTTGCAAAAACAGAACAATACCCAGCCTTGCACTCTCTGCTGTTAACAAAAAACACACAACACCCCCCACCAACCACACACCCCCCCCCCACCAACAAAATATCATAACCCACCCACAAACAAAGTCACTTCAAAAGAAAAAAAAAACAACCCAACTACCCATGAACTCACAGAACCAGAACATAACTGGAATTTCTGGCTTGCTTGCTTTTAAGAAATGGGAGTCATACCAATAGGGTAAAAAAAATAATTCAGGTTGTTTAGTGTTTGTTCTTTAACAAGTGTTATCTCCACCCTTTGCTGATTTCTACACAGCATTGCTTCCCCCATGTGTTGGGGCAGCAACTTCATAGCCACCTGCTGACTCAGACCAGGAAATGGCTGCAGATGGAACGTGACATTCCTTTCACTGCCCCCATGGTTATTTTTAACCTAGATCAGATCACTGCCCAGCCACACTGCTCCTTAAGCCAACAAAGCGTTGGGACAGCACTACAGCTCAAATAAGTGACTAAGAGAAAGGCACCAGTCTGAAGTGAGGACATCTGATAGAAACTACTTGGTCAACACGACTTATCCTAAGTACATAAGCCTCAAAATTAGACTCTCCCACTGCTTCTCAGACAGAGGAAATGGAGCTCCAAGTCTTAATTTCTTTCTTTGCCAGTTTAGGTTAGGAAATCCTCCGCAAATACAGACTCTGTATAATTCTGAAAGCTGTCACAATTCATTATAGAGAAACGGTAGGATATAAGGAAAAAGACCAAACGTAAACCACTCCCAAGTACAATTTAATTCACACATCACTTTTTAAGGTCTTCAATCCTAAACAGCAAATTCAGCATCATTTGAACAAGAAGGCTGGAGTGGGAGGGGAGAAAAATGTATTTCTCCAAGGATTACACCAACTTCCTCCACAACCCTCCCCCTCACCAAGAGGTAAGATTTTTACTGTAAGGTCACAAAGAATTTAAGACTTTACATATTGAATTGCAGCATTTGGCTAAAACATGCGTTAGTCACGTCAAGAAACAAACAAAGTGCATTATTTTGGGGGAAAAGGTAACAAAACTTATTTTGGAGAGCATCTTTATACACACAGATTATTAAATTTAACTCTACACAACAGCAATACCAGCCTCTTCATTCTTGTTATAGCAAAAAAAGCATCCTTAAAACTGAGAGACAGATGAGTTATCTGCCTCACTCAGTGACACATAGAAGGATATTTGAAACTTGCATTTGGTCAGGTAGTCAGAGAACACATGTAATTTCATCTGAAAAAGTAAAATTAGATCAAGACAAGTATATAACTGGATTTTCTCTGAGTCTCTGTGATGCTATCATCCAAAAAGCAATTATTCTGGCAGCAGTGCTCTCTGCCTTTCCTATTCAAATATACAAGCATAACTTGGTTAAGCTGCATAGGGAACCTACCACAGAACTCGTCAGAGTCCAAGCCCAGATCATCTCCCCCGTTCAGTTCATTGTGTGACTGTACAAAACACAAGTGACACCAACAAACAGAAGAATTTTCAATACATGGCTAGTTACAAATGCCTTGATCAAAACAACATATCCTTATATCAATATGCAATGCTTCTTTCCATAGCTTTTGAAGTTTGCAATGGGTTTCCTTATTCACATGGGGCTTGTTCTTTACTTCATGTTTCTACTTTGTTTTGTTTATCAAACTACTGGTTTTGCTAAATTAGAATGTCACACCCAACAGCAAACCCCGACCCAAGGCTGTGCCTGGCAGACAGGGATCCTCAGATAACAGCCAACTGCAGCCATTAGCTTCTTCAGGTGCCATACAGAGACTGGGAACTCCCAGGGAAGAAGGGAGCAAGGAAGAGGCTAAGCATGCTGATCTAGCACAGCATTCAGCCATATTAGTGGCTGATGACATTCTACTTGAGTTAGTAACCTTCAGAAAAAGGGGAAAAAAAGTTGGTCTTAATAGCACTGAGCTCCTTGTCCCTTCTTCTCCATAACCTCCTTTGGCAAGACGTTATCAGGAGATCCAGAACAGAGCAGCAACAGAAGGAATAATACAGGCAGGTTTGTGCCCCACATCTTATCCCTGGTGGTGCACTGAACTAAGGCATTAATTGACTACTGCACATTCTTTGTATGAAAAGACAGATAAATACCTGACCTAGGTTTTCAGAAAGAACAGCAAAGGTACAAACATGTAGACAGCTCTCAAAAGACACCAATTAGTTGCTAAGGGTTTTATTTGCATTCAGTTATTAAACAAACAAGTGAAATGTAATCTATTTACATCAACTTGATGACTTTTAGCATGACATCTGGAAAACACAAGTATCTGGAGCAAACAGTGCCAAGACTATGGAAAAATAGGTTTGCTATACCACTACTCCATAAAACCATCTATCCATCTCAACTGAAGGACTGAGAAACTTGGCAAGGATCACCATTCTTTTCCTTATTTCAAAGACAGCAATAAGAAAAAGATCAGAATATTAAACTAGTTCTGAATAGTTCTGCTATTTGTTCCTGATTAAAAATATTATAAATTATTACAAAGCACAAGAGCCCTGAAAACAGCTAAATCACAGAAGTAATATTAGAAAACTATTTTTCATCATCTCTTAGGGAGTGTGATGATTTCCTATATTTCACTGTGAGACTTCTAAACTTTAGGTGCAAGAAAAGCAGAAGGGTAACATCAGCACAACTATGTCTAGGAGAAATCAAAGTCCTTCATCTTAGTCACTGTGTCTCCCACTCTGAGATATTAATCATCCATCCCAAGGATATCACACTGGCACATTAAAACTCATTAGCCAACCTATTTATCATATCAGGTATTCAAAGGAGCAGCAAGCACTCATGCTACTAATTTTAAACCTCCCAGTTCCAATGGAACAGCAGTATTCCTTTAGCAGCCATGAAGTGCTAACCCATTTATACTGAAGGGACCACTGTCTCCCAGAAGTTTTTCAGGCAGCATTTACTGTCACCCTTATGATGGTTCAAGTAAAAAAGCCTGTGAACAAACAGAATTGTGCAGTGTTACTCAGACAGAAACTGCTGTACCTCCCACACTAAAAATGTGCATTTTGAAACTTAACCCCTTCATATTACTGTTAAATCCTCAAGCTCATTTATAAAAGTAAACCAAGATTTAATAATACGAAACATATCTTCTTGAATATGAATACATCCTACTGAAGCCAAACTTAGAAACCCAAAATTCTTATTACACATTCCCAGAAGGCCAAGTCAAAATTGTTAATTTCACTTTAAAGTCTGAGGAAAGCTATTCTGCCTACAACTGGAACAGCCCTGTAAAAATTAATAAAGCAGGCAATGGGATAACTAGCAGGATTAGTCAAAGAGAACAAAGAATGGAGATGTTCATCAGATCGTTGGCCAAGATCTCATTGTTTAAGCTCACGTTAAAGCACATTAACCATTACAAAAGAGTAGCTTTAGCTTCCTGCTAGTCCAGAGTGTTTGCAACTAAATATATTCCCTAGACAGATTGACTGCACTGCAGGACCCTGATGAACTTGACTGCTTCTGTACTATGGCAGTTACTGTCTTCAATAAATCGATCCTGCATCTATACCTGTCTATAGCCGTCCCACAAATCCAATTTGGCTAATTCAACCTTTCGATCTCCAGAAATTACGAGGCAATCTATACAGAAGGAGCACTGACCTTGCCTCGCTCGTAAAGCTGAGCTAAGCACGGGCCTCGGCCACTTCCTCCTCACGTTTAAGTGGCCGGCATCAAACATTAACCCGGGGGCTCGCCGGAGGAGCCCTCTGCAGGAGCGCTCCGAGAGCGCTGACAGACGGTGCTTCCCAAAGGGAACCAGTTAGTAGGGCATTAGCCAAAATAAATGTCGAATAGGGACGTTTTAAACAGGGCAGACTGAGCAGCACAGTGAAGGGACACAGCAAGCAAGCTCCTGCCAAAGCCAAGCAGCGGCTCTTCATGCTGCTGCTGCAACCTGCAATCGGCACAAATATAAAAAGAAAATGCGGGACAGATATAGAGCTGAAGCAAGATCTGGAGCCTCTTCCTTTCTGCCCAAGAGATGATCCTTTTTACTTCCAAGTGACTCGGAATGTACTTGCTCAGAAACTTATTCGGGCTAAAAGTAATTTAAAATTATTATTTTTATTTTTCTTTATTTAAAAATAAAATTGAAAAAAAATCAGGACATACTCCTCGATGTTAATCTTGGATTACCATTTGCTTTCATACAAACTAATATGTCTGCATTCACAAAACTGTTTTAAATTCCTTTCTGCCTGCCAACAGACCAGCAGTGTAGATTTAAAAATAGTCCATCTGGCAAGCTTTAAAACACGCAGCACGGCTTGCATAACCCCATACAGAAGATTTATCAGAAATACGGTTTAAGGGAAAACGCCGATAGGAAATGACGCAGCACCTCGGTGTGACACGGGCAGCAGCGCTTCTCGCCTCCTCCAGCCTGCCCTGACTTATTCCTGCTCTCCTCTTTAATAACTAATTGTCGCTGCATCAATCGGGAATTCGTTTCCAATTTTAAATGTGGATTGAAACGCACAAGCGCTCGAATTACTTCGCATTTCCTGCTCTGTCGCGCTTTGCGGGACGCGGCTGCAGCACTTCCTTCCCTTTCCCTTCCTTTCCGGCCGCCCTTCGCGCCGGGCGCTGCGGGGCCGTTCTCACACAATGAACAGCAGCCCGCGGCTCCTCGCAAGGCGCCGGCAGCGCCTCCAAACCACCCCGGGCGCGGCGCGGCCCCAGAAACAAACCCTATTCCGCGGGTCGGGGCCAGGACCGCACCGCCCCCACCGGCGGGCCCGGAGCTGCGGCCGCGCCGCCTCCCGCGGGAGCCCCGCCCGGGGTCGGTGGCGGGTCCGGTCGGTGCCGGTGCGGCCGCAGCCCCGGCCAGGCCGCGGGGCCCGTTCGCCGGCCGCGGGGGCGCGCGCCGCGCGGGGCGGGGCTGGGAGCGCGCCCCCGCGGGCGGGCGCGCGCCGCGCGTACGTGACCGTGGGGGGAGGGGGGGGTTAAGGGGGCAAGGGGGGGGAAGCGGCGGCAATGAGGGAAAAGCTCCTGCGGGGTGAAAAGAAGGGAAAGGAAGGATAGGGAAGGGAAGGACAGGGAAGGGCGGCCGCGCCCGCCCCCCCCCGCCCGCCCCGCCGCAGACACGGCTCGTACCTGCAGGTGACCTGCTTGGTCCAGCCGCCTCCCCCCGGCCCCGCGGAGGGCGGCGGCACGGCCGCGAAGTCGAAGGCGGCGGCCGCCGCTCCCGTAGCCGCCTCGGGCGCGCCCAGAGCCGCGGCCGCCGCACCCGCCGTTGTCTCCAGCGCCGCCACCGCCTCCGCCATTTCTGTTTATCCCGCACGGCGGCGGCAGCGCCGGAAGTTCCGGGAGGGGAGCCTTCCGGCCTGGGGGGCGGAGCGCGACGAGGCCCCGCCCCCTCCCTCCTGAGCGGCGGCTCCCATTGGCCGAGCGGGGCGCGCGGGCGGGAGCGCGCGGGGCGTGGCCGGACCGGTGCTGCCCCCGCGCGGCCGCGCAGACCCGCGCGCGCCCCCGCGGCGCCGGCGGGAGCGCCCCCGACGCTGCCCCGCGCCTGGGCCTCGCCCCGCCCGGCAGAATCAGCTGGCGCCGGGAAAGGGCTTTTTCCCGGGGGCAGCAACACGGAACGGCGACATGGCGCCGGCCGGGAGGTGGGGGAGCAAAACGGGTCAGTGGCGCCTCAAAAGCCCGACCCGAAAGTCGGCACTGAGCCACCCCGTGCTGCGCTTTTGGGCTGAGAGACATCGCCTCCTCCTGCCGTAATATCTCCCTCATGGGGATATTCAAGAACCATCTGCACGCAATCCCGTGCCACGTGCTCCAGGACGACCCGGCTGGAGCAGGGAGGTTGGACTGGATGTCCCACCGTGGTCCCTCCCGACCTCACTGGCTCTGTAATAAATCCTGGTTGTGAAACTCCTGCTTGCCCAATCCACATCATGTCCTTGGCTTCTCACCGACAGGAGTCTTGAGCCAAGCACTAAACACACCCCAAAAAGACAGTGACAAGCAGGTGTTCTCTGTGATTCTGCATGTCTCTGCTACCTCTTCTGGATTCTGGTGGCCTAGAAGCAACCTTCTACAACAGAGAAACACCAGTAAGCAAATTCCAGCCTAACAACTCTTAACAGACTCTCAGAAAGCAGGTGCACAGGGAAAGGAATATACTGTCCCAGGGCAGACATGACAAAAGTAATGTGGAGCTTCCCATTTCCCTAATGCCTTGGAGGGCCCTGAGAGACAAAAGGTTTCGGGGGACATGGTAATTGGTGTGGGAATCACTCAGGAATGAAAATGGAAGGGTGGCCCGAGGGCCCAGCTCCCAGCAGGCAGCAGGAATTTGCCATGGCAATTTCTTTGTTCCCAACCACTCCCATTTTACCCAGAAACCTATTTAATATTAACTTCTACTTCTGAGGCCTGGAGAGGGAAGTACCAGCAGCGAGCTGTGGGTCACTGCAGGCAGATGGGACTGAGAAGTGTTAGACGTTGCCCCACAGTTCCTTACAAACCTGTTGTTACTTACAAACCAGCTGTTCTCCAGGGCTCTCTCTCCTTTCTCATCTACACATTGTAGTTCCAACTGCTCCCAAACCATCATCAGCCATGTATCACACTGCAGAAGCCTGCTGGGCACAATTCCAGAACCTAGGATATGCACAAGATCACAGGAGCACCCTCAGAGAGCTGAGTGAGCAGCTCCATTTTGTCTCAGAGACGTACGGGTTCATACGGGAAGGCTGAGCTATAAACCCAACAGGCTGATTTTCCACTGGGTTTTAGGAGAAAAATGGCAAATCAAGCAACGCATTCTTACCCCTGACTTATCTGACAGGCTGAACTGGGGTGCCCATTGCATAAGATCATCTTGAGATGATGCTGAGAGTTGGAAACTGAGTGACTGGCTTGATTACTAAATCATCTTGCCTGATAGCATGTTAACAATGGGATGGCCCAGATAGATTCCTAGAATACTGCAGATTTAGTGGAAAATTAAATGATGTCATTATAATTTGTGCATTTTTTCCAAAAATGTTATTTTACGTACACATTTTCTTTACAATACATCTGACTACCCATCCCCCCAGGAAAAAGATACCGTTCACAAAATCTTCAGCATCCATTTATGGCATCTGAGGATGCAATCTATCATTCCTGCAATTAAATTCCTTCCAGACTGGGTAACAGAAGTCAGAGGCGGATTGTCTTTGTAACTCAGCAAGTTTTGTTTGAAGTTTCCTTGAAAGTGTTTAGTTGAAGAGATTGGAAGGACGTAGAAAATAAGACACCATTTGTTACTGCTGTGTTAAACAAAAGTTTCAGGAAATCTCTTTTGAAACGGACAAGTGTAAAGTGCAAGTACTGCTTTAACAACCTATGTTTTACAATTTCCTGATTAATGGATTGCAGTAAAATCAGTTGCTTGACAATGATTACTTCAGCAATACATTAGCAATTACTTCAGCTAGTTTTATGTTATTCGTGGATGCTGCATGGAATCATGTCTGTCTTTTATCCCGTAAATCAATTCCTTCATGGCCATTTAACTCTCAACTCTGATATTTTCTGCAGAATATAAAACTGAAACATGCACAATACCAGTGCATTAGATATCAAAGTATCATGGCTTTTTTATGAGGCTTTTTATCAGTTTCAAAGTCCTTGTTCAAAGCTGCCCTAGAACTGCTAGAATGGATTGTCTTTACAGGAGGTGACTACAAGAGTTTTTTGCTGGGTACCCAGCTTGTATTCTTGGCATCACCAGGTGTCTGCATCCTACGAAATGTGGCCACAACTATCTTTAGACCTACAGCTTTCCTCTCTGGGGAGGCCAAGAGCTGGGCAGAGCTCTTACCCTGAGAAGGAAGAGCTTTAGCTGCATTTAGCAAGGTTGTGGGGGAGGCATGAATGTGATTCCCCAGCTTTTTAGGCATAGATACAAAGTGCCTCAGTCTGCAAAGGCATTGTTTTAGTGAGTAATGAATTCACTGATTTAAAAAAATCTAATAGCAAAGGAATCTGAAAAATGAGAAAAGGGGAAAATCTGGCTCTGTGTGAACGAAAATAATCACAGAAGCCATGAAATGGCCCCCTGCACCCCAGGCAGGGAGCAGTTGTGGAGCTCAGCTGTGCCTGTGGTTAATAATAAATAGACTCTCTTGGCCAGAAGTCCTGGCCTGCGCACCCCCATGTGCTGCCTGCCCCCCTTCCTCCACCTCCTCCCAGGCTGCCCAGGCATTGCTCCAGTACCCACCCAGCCTCCCTCCATGAGACGGACACCCAGAGGTAAGAAACATGCCAGGCCATTGCTCCGTGAGGGCGGATACACCGGATCGATCACAGGGGACATGAGTAGGGACAGTTTGGAAGAGGGAGGAGAGCCGGTCTGTGCTAGAGCTGCCTGAAACTTGCACTACGAATCTGCAGTTTGGTTGAGAGGCAAAAGGCCGTACAGGTCTTGCTGCAGAACTTGCCAAGCTTCGAAAACCTTTGAGCCAGCTCAGGCTGAGTGTTGGCTGAGTTTCCAGTGGATATCAGCTCAGCCGTATTGGGTTTCAGGTGGTGACCAGCTGGTTTTTATCCACCAGCCAGCACAGTATGGGCACTCCTGGCTCTTGTGCTTCAGAGTTTGGGGGGTTGTTAAAATTCAGAGCACAGCTCGAGCAGCTCAACCAATCCTTGGCGTAACCTTGTTGCCTTAATGAATTTATTCCAAAGATGACTTTACCCCAGAGAGTGAGGGCTGTGTAGGCACACACACAGCAATACCAGAACATTGGCATGAGCCCATGAACTGCCCAGGCTACTGAGCTTAGCACTGCACAGTTGTAAGCATGAAGTAAGAGCTTTTGTCACTTTTTTTTTTTGTTATTGCATGATTCCATAAACTTCATTAAGATAATTTTTAGTCCCTATTAACAGTTTGGAAAGTGGAAAATCTTAGTGTTTCAGTCAGGTGTGTATTGTGTCTAGTTGATCCGGTGCCACTTTTCTTATGTAACACAGCCCAAGCTGTCCTGTATAGCTGAAGTCTTTATATTTGGGCAAATATATTCTTCCTGGGTATAAGAATTTTCTATATAACTGTAAAGCCACACACTGTACTGAGATCAGAGCCATGTTCCACTAAGTGTATCATGAACACAGTACTGTGTTTTACTTAATTTGCCATCTAAATTAACAATAGGTACAAAGGACTGAGGAAGGGAATCCTTTCCTCCTAGTGAAGGGGTGAGGAATAGAGAGACTGAAGGGATATGGTTAAATGCCCAGGGAAAGTATGTGAAGCAGCCAGGCATTAAGTGAAACTGCCCCAAGGCCTGGACCAGACCACTCCCTTAACATTTACAGCTCTCTCCCCCTCTTTCTCTGTTTGGGAATGAATTTAATTAAAGTGAAAAGGAGTTGCTAAGAGACCAGAGGAGTTCTGGAGTTTGTTGCCGGGGCTGAATTGCCACTCTGCTTCCAAGGCATTGCACTAAGAAGGATGATGTAATGTGAGCCTACATAAAGCACTCCCTGCTCTGGGGAAAGCTGCTCTTTCCTCTTTGCAGTTCCAGTCCAATTTGCCAGTTCTCATCTCCTTTCTGAAATGCTTATTTTCTTCTAGACACCAGCAAAAAACAGATTCATATTTCTATAGCACTACGCTGCCTTGTAGATTTCTCCTTGTGACCTTTCATGTTGGAGGTGGCAGTGGCTGAGCCTGAAATCTGTCATTGGCAAGTTGCTTTGGAATTTAAAAAGTTGCCTGCTTCAAAATTCTCCCTAGTTTTTTACTTCTCATCCTTTTCTCTGCTCTACCACGATTTCAGCCCAGCGCTGATAATGGGCCAGGTGACCCCTTGTAACTCCATTTCTTCAGCATAACATTTTGCTTTGACACCCTGGCTCATGCTTGAAACACCAGGAAACTCCAGGCAATCTCCTGGACAAGGGTTGTTTACTTTTCCAAGATCAAGGCAAGAGCTGATATTTTTAGCTTCACAAGGTCACATAGTTGCTAAATTACATCTTTCATTTTTACCTGACTTCCATTATCTCAGCACCATCCATATGCACAAGATGATTAGGAAAATAACCTCCAGCCTGGGAAGACATGTGTCCACCATGGCACGTGGGACCACCCAGGTGAGAAGATTTCTGCATGGTGAGTAGTGTATTCTGTTTAGGTGTCCTAAACAGTTCCTGGGTGGAAAGCATTTTCCTCATCTGAATGCAGCAGAGACCTTGGTGGCAGTCTTGTGGGACCACAGCAAAGAGCAACAATTGTCTTGGTGTACGATAGTCTTAAAATATATTGAGTTACTATGGTATCCTTGGTGTTTCCACTTATAAAACATATCCCTGTGTTTGGGCATGGTTGTAGGACTCAGTTAGTTCACAATAATGTTCAAGCAATGTTCCTGGAGCAAATAACAACATGACTGCAAAAATGGTGGCAGAGGACCATTCACTGATAGTGATGAGGATTATAATTCATATTAACAGCAGAGATATTTTGCAGATATTTCACTTACATAAAACACAGCTTCAGTCTTCTTGAAGTTATTTGTAAATTCACCCCAAAGAGCAGCTGAAGGGGGATAAATTTGCTGTGATGAAAACAATTTGCCTTTTATAAAACAGCTCACTAGTTACTATGAATACACATACAAATAACTCACTTTTCTGTGTTTATGCCCAGGTGCTTATGTCAGGATTCATCCCTCTGTCCAGGAAGCCCTGATGGAGGGGAGACCAGTTGTAGCCTTGGAAAGCACCATCATTACTCATGGCATGGCCTATCCTCTGAATCTGAGGTGCTGGATTTTGATGTTCCTTGTTCAACAAAGTTATAAGAATTAAGCACATACCTGGTGGATTGGTATCAGTATTCTTGATCCAGCCAAAGCCGTTGCAAGACCAAATGTATATGTCAGGTTTCTAGGCATGCAGAATATGAGTTCAAGTGTTAAAACATTTGTATTTGGACTTTTAAGGACACATATGGGGAGCCTAGTAATTAAATTTCTGTCTTCCTTTAAAATATCGCAGCAGATAATGTCATCATTTGCTCTAAAAGAGAGCTACCAGCCTTTTCAATTGCATACTTTGTACAGACATTGAAAACCCTCTGCAGTTTCTTTTCCTGTATCTTTTGTAATGCAAAAAGGATTGAAACACAATAGGGAAATCTGTTCCTTAGCCCACTCAGAGCAGCTACTGTGAGAGTTGCTGGTCCCTCTCCCTGCCTTCTGTACCATGCATGGAAAACCCCCTACCTCTACCTTTTATTTATTAATGTTCAGTAGACTTATGTTTTATTGAGTTACATTGCACTCTCCCCTCCATCCCTGCTTTCAGAAAGCACAGGAATGTTTTGGTATTGATTTTCCACCTTGCTCTTTACCTGGCCACTATTCTGCCTGACATTCTGTCTTAGAATGAAGCTCTGAAAACTCTGTTTTGGAGAAGAGGTAGTTTCAGTAGTTAAAGTTTGCCTAGCATATGTCCAAGTAATTCAGAAAGGGAGAAGAAGCTGCTCTTAAAAAGGATAGTGTATGCTAGTCTGCAGCCCTAGAGTACCCTTAGGCAGCAGCTTTTTGGCACTGTTGTTACTCTATATCTAACTGCTTGAATTGTGAAAAAAATATATTCTGGTCATTTGACCAGGGCTTAAATTAGCTGGGGTTTCTGTGAAGATCTATGATCTCAGAGAAATAACAGATAAGAAATACAGAGAGGTCCTATTTTGAAAAGATCCCTATTTTCAGTAGTCTATTGTACAACCAGGTTTGCTTGTAAGCCAAATGATTTTTCTTAAAACTGAAGCACAGAGCTTGGACATTGCTGACCTGAAAATGGGAGCTTTACACTTCTGCAAGCTCAAGTGCAAAGACTTCCGCCACTAGGAAGATACGGAAGAGGAACAGGACTTAGCCCAAGTCACAAGAACTGTAAAACTGAGAGTGACGGCCATCAAACATGGCAGTTTCTTGCCTGATTGTTTGCCTCCCTAATTTGTGATTGTTGTCTTTTCTCTTTTTAGCATGGCCAGAGAGGTGGAAGAAACTGTAAGAGTAAACGGAGCAGTGCCAGCCACTGTAGGTATTTTAAGGGGCCAAATCCATGTGGGACTCACAGACGAGGAACTCGAGTTCTTGGCAAGCAGTAAAAATGCAGTTAAAGTGTCTCGGAGAGATTTTCCTTTTGTCCTCAGCCAGGTACGGTACACAGACTTTCTGTTGTGGTCTTTTCTACATGGCATTAGTATAGTGCTCTCCAGGTTCAAGCCAGGTTGCTTTTAAACCTCTTGAAAATATAATGTAAAGTAGTATCTTCCTGGTAAGCTCAAATGTGGTCCTAACTACAGTGAAAATACCACAGAGTAAGGGACTAGCAGCCATGAAACAGGGCTCCTGAAAAGTCATTCTGGATGGGCTGGCAAGCCATGAGCACTTGGCTAAGAATATTCTTATTGGCACGATAAGGCATTATCACACTGCATGCAAACTGTGTGACACGTAGGCCATCGCGAGCTCAAAGTGACAGCTAAAGGTGACACTAGCTGCCCACGATGACTTCTGGTTGGAATGCCCTGGGGAACAAAGGCCTTTGCTATCAGGGCAAGAACAGCTTATGTAGCAGGGATGATGGTGGATGATTCCTCTTCCTTTTTGCCCAAAAGAATATTTGTATCAGAATTTCACTGGTCAGTTGGTGACAGCAGGCTGTTGTGACATTGCTGCGTGTCAGACCACAACCACTGCTGCCCACATGCTGTGTTCTCCATGTCACCCCGGGGCGCTGACTGTGACTGGTTGTTCCCTGACAGGGCCTGTCTGGTGGCACTACTGTGTCTGGAACAATGATTGCTGCACACAAAGCAGGAATTCCCGTGTTTGTGACAGGTGGCATAGGAGGTGTCCATCGGGAAGGAGAGAACAGTAAGAACATCAATACATTCTATTTTTCTCTATGTTGCTATTATTTAATTCCATCTTATTCCTTTTCCCCAGTCTGTCCTACAGTAACTGTCTGTTCAGAAGAGTGAAGTTGTCATTCTTCTTGACCAAACTATGGTTATTTTCTCCCCGGTATCTCCTTTCTAGAAGCTTCAAAATGTTCCTCTTGAGCACAGGCCAGTTGTTAAGAGGGTGGGGGTTTCTCTTTATCTTTTGCATACATGTGGTTATATGGATATTGTTTGCTGGTGCAACAGGAGCTGACTGTACCTCTCCCTCTTTGTAATGGTTGGATAATCTGATATTGGCTACTGAACACAGTGTTGCTATCAACTTCTCACAGATGAGGAGAAGGAGAGTATCACCACAAAACATGTTTAGGCCCTGGTCTGTATTAGAGGTGTGTAGTCCTCTCTTAAAAAATGTGCCAGTCTTGGCAGTGTAGTCTGTGAATTAAGTAAATTCTCTCTTCTCAGCCATATGTATTTCTAGCATAGCACAAATGCAGTGCCCTGCTGTATGCCATCCCTTTCAGATGTGATGTGAATTCCAGACCAGGGAGTTTCCTGAGGTCATCAGTGCTCTTATGGTGCTTTCTTTTTTTTTTTTTTTGCCAGCAATGTCAGTTCTAAACTCAAAATCTCCTTCAGTGATATTCTATCTCCTTGAACTTCATCCTTGCTGCATAACACATTTTTCTTTCTTTTCTACCAAAGTTTTGCATACTCTTTATCAACGTGATCACGGAACCAAGAGATACAGTGCAAGGCTGCACCTCTGCCCTCAGCCATGTAACTTCTTTTTGTCAATATCTCTTTCAATTTCAACATGTAAAGGCACGATCTAAACCTGTAATGTGTTTGTGGACCTAAGCAGTTACAAAATCAGGCAGTGGCATCCCAGGCAGACACAGCTTTTTAAGAGGGCAGATCACATCAGCTTGGAGTACCACACAATCACCAACATGATGACTGCTTGTCCCCTGACAGCTATGGATGTGAGTGCTGACTTGACAGAGCTAGGACGAACTCCAGTTGCTGTTGTATCTGCAGGAGCCAAGTCTATCCTTGATATTGGCAGGACACTGGAATATCTGGTAGGTAGCATGGGCAGCGGGGCCTGAAAGCAGATAATGTTGTTCTTTGTATACAGAATGCCCAGTGGCATGAAGGTACTTACTAAGCCTAAGACTTTTAGAAACTATTATTGAGAGTACATGAACCCACATTTACAGTTCTGTAGTCCTGGGGCTGTACAAGCACTTGGCTACTCCCTAACACAAATCTATCCATGTCCAAGGGGCTGTTCCAGCAGCTGTTCCAACTGAGGTCAAAGGCAGTGCTAACCATGCCCTCTTTCTCTGGCCTTAAACTTGATTTTCTGGGAGAATTCTCCCAGATATTGATGGATGAGGAAAGATCCACTGAACACTAAATAAAATCAAAATTAAAATGGGAATCCAGATGATTTTCAATAGAGTCACCTTTAAAAGTTTGGTATGTTGGAAACCAGCAGAGCCAGCACTTCAGGTGACGGCCAGCATCAATACTTCTCAATTGCAAACAGAACTCATTTATATTCCTGTCAGCTTATGACATACCATCAGATCACAGGGTGTTACCTTGGACTCAGTGTTGTGCTAGTGACAGCAGCATGGCTTTTGATCAGCTCCAAGCACAAGCAAAGGACGTGCATGCCTCCTCTCTCAGTAAGCCTGATTTGGTCTAGCCAGTTACCATGTCTGGCTCTTTGCTTTGAAATATGTTGTTGGGAGAATGGAATAGAATGGGATGTATAAAAATAACCAAGCCCTGTGCTAAAGAAAGGCAGTTTCTTTCTGGGTAAGAAGGAAAAAGTCCCATTCTTTACTTGGGTTCCCTTTCCCTCTGCTGATTACCTGCTCGTCTCACCTCCACTGCTGCAGGAGACTCAGGGTGTCTGTGTGGCTGCCTTTGGAGAATCAAGAGAGTTCCCAGCCTTCTTCTCACGCCAGAGTGGCTTCCAGGCACCATATCATGTCCGGGACGAAGAGGAGGCAGCTAAACTCATTGGTGTGTTTTAGACAGGAAAGGCCCATGTGAGGTCTTGGAAAAGAGGGACACAAGGAGCACCTTGGATTAGGCACTTTCTTTAACTATGGAGAAAAATTTACCCTGAAAAATACACCATCCCACCTCCTCCATTCCTGCTTCAACAGTACTTTGAAAATGAAGTAGCAGGGAAGTGCAGTCTTTACAGCAAGTAAAATTGCAAGCCAGCTGCAGCCACTTTGGCATGCTCATTCATTTATGTTCTCTTCACACTGTGAAGTGGAGGGAATACACATATTAATGTGTCGGCAAAAACAGTTTCTGGGCCTTCAGAAATGGAATCGGTTTGAAAAAGACAGAAATCCTTGCCCTATTTGCTGTACAGACAGGGAGACGTGAATTGGTTGGTGGCTGGAGAAGACCCTGATCTTGGGTCGGCTAAGAACCAGAGCTTCAGCTCTGTGGGTTTCTTCACCCTGCACCCACTCTACTCTGTCCTTTTCCTTCAGCACTTGACTTATCCAAGGAGAACCACTAACAATCTGCCCATCCTCTCCCAGACAGTGCACTGGGGCTAGGCCTAAGCAGCGGGGTGCTGATAGCAGTGCCCTGTCCCCAGGAGCGAGCTGCCTCAGGCCAGGTCATCGAAGAGGCCATCCAGCAAGCTCTCAGTGAAGCCAGGTGAGAAGCAACCTCAACCTCATCCTTTGCTCACCCAGTGGTCCTGAGGCAGTAAAGGAATTCAGAGACAGTGCTACAAGAGCTGTAGCACAGCTTAACCTCAGGCATGGGTGAGCCCACAACATACTTTCAACTGTAGCTTTATGTAACCCAAAGCTTGTTTACAGGACCTTTTTATGGTATGTGGTTATGGAGATAAAGTATCTGCTAGCAAGAGTGCTTCTCCTCTGATGCTCTTGCAGTTCAGTCCTTCTCATCTGCAGGAATTCTCTTTATATTTGCAGGTCCAAAGGGATCACAGGCAAAGAAGTGACCCCTTTTTTGTTACAGAAGCTCATAGAGTTAACTGATGGGAAATCACTGGACTCCAGTATCCTTTTACCGAATGGGGAGATAAAAGGAAGTACTCCAGTGTCTTTCATATCTCTTCTGATGGTGCTTGGTGGAAAACACTACCACTTCATTGACAATCTAGCAAGGGGCAAACATATCAGTATCTGCAAATAGATGAGAGTTTAGCAGCTGCACCCTGATTTTTCAGGAGCATCCTTACTGTCTTCATCCCCTTTTGCATTGAAAAATGGAGGGCAAAACAGACAGCAGGTGGTCCAGAGCCTAAGGAGATCCCTCATATCTGACCCCCAAGCTTGCCTGCCCTGTGATGGAGTGTCAGGCCACTGTTGCCCATGGTGAGGTTGCTCTCTGGAAGGTACCTGGGCTGTACATCACACTGCCTCATCCAGCACTTCACGTGGGTGTGGAGTAAGAGAAACTTGGAAGAAAAACACCCTTGTGTGAACAGGAATCCTCTCACACAGGCAAGAAAAATGCAGATCTACTGAGATGCCAGCATAGAATTTAAGAGGGCCATATTCTCATCCAGGCTCTGCTGCCAGCCCTCTAGGAGACCTGACCAATCAGAGCAGATTAGTAAAGGCATTTGTGGAAATTAGAGCTGTATGCAGATGAAAAGTGGGGCTTTCAAAGCCTCTGATACTCTGCCCCTAGTGCAAATACTAAAAAAATTGCTTATAGTGACTTGGCAAAATCTCAGTAGGTATCTCTTTCTGGAAAGCTGGCCAAGATCCTCTAATGTTTTTAGACTCTCAGCTCTAATTTAAGCACTTCACCTTCTCTTTTCTCTGTGAAGCCTTTGCTTCTATTCCCTATCTGTCAAATGGAGAAGACAGGTTTTCTTTCCGTGGATACTGGGGGAGGAAGGTGAAAAAAAATGAAAATATCAGAGTGTTTATGCAGTACTGTAACCCATTATACATGCCCTAAAAGGATTACAGTGTGGGGAATCAGTTCTACCAAGCCTCACAGCACATATTTCCTGCTTTCTCCCTCTCTGAATTCCTACATAAGCTTCTAACAGGTCAATCTTGCTGGTATTTTTGTTTTTCCTCAAAGAAATGCCAAACAGACCTTGCACTGATCCAGAATAATGCCAAAGTGGGCAGCTGCATTGCAGTAGCCCTGAGCAAAATACAGAAAACCAGAAGGAAGGGGAACCTGCCTCACCAAGGGGACACGACTGCACCTCAACCAGTGAGTCCTCTGCTGGCCTCCACATGATACCTCTGTGCTGACAGCACAAGATAGATTTATATCTATTCCCAAAAGTAAAAAGTGACTCAGCCAGAGACCAAACTTTCTATTTCTCACTGTCACACATTCTCCCTTTAGTACTTTTTATTCTTCACAGATAAACATCTTCTCCTCCCCCCTCTACCCACATTTGCAGGGAATAAACACTGACAATGGCCTAATCCCATTAAGTCTTAGACCATCAAAGCCATTAAAACTTTAATCACATTTTCACCTTTTACTGTGCCCTTATGTACAGCTTTGACTGTATTGCTCTTAGTGCCAGGGAACTCATGACTACAAGAGTAGACCTGGAAGAGGGTGGAGAAAGATATTTTGAGCTGCAGAGCCGTAAATGTTTATAAATATCTCTTTTTGTTGGCCTCCTGCTCATGATTGACAAAATCACAAGAGTTACAGCACATCCAAACAAGATTCACTATAACCCTAATACTCTATTCACTCTCTTGGATTTTGTGTGTGCCCTATAGTTTACAGGAAATCTATTTTAGGTGGTCTTTAGAGAGCTGAAAGATTTTCTAAAACCCATTTGCAATAGGATTTGTCAACATAAAAGAGGGCACTGACTCCAGAGGCAATAACCCAGCATTTGATGGAATGAGAAAAAACAGCTGTATGTCCCCAAAGAATCTGGAAACTTCCTGTTTGTGGAGCTGTACTGCTTATTCTGGCTTTGAAGGACAATAAAAAAGCAATCTGTAAAGTGTCACCGGGTATGGCAATTCCTCCTGGGAGCTTGCAAGAAATGACTGCATTTTTCTGCCCACTTTTTCCCATTTTCTTTGCTTTTTTCCACAATAGTGCTTGAATGTTGCTGAGGTTTGGTATGTCAGAAATTGTTCCAAGAGAGATGGCTTCAAAGGCACTAGCATGACCTGACCCATGTGACTTCTTACATTACTCTGTCACCTCACAGAGAAACCACCAGCACCCCTGTGTGCACAGAGTCACATCCCACCTGCCACGCTGGGGAAGGCTATCAGCAGGCATAATTCAGAAACCAACATACAGAAGAGATTTTGGTTCTTTCTAATTGGGATTGTACCAACCTGTGTCTAGCCATCCAAAATAAGCACTGGCCTTTACACTGTAAATGAGACAGCTTTCAAGAGGGTTGGGAAAAGTGACTAGGAAAAGCAAACATGACTTGGAAACTTTTTCCTCCAGTCCTTCCAATGACTTTTTACTTCTTTCTTCCCTCTTAAAGGTGGTGATTGGAGGTATCAACGTTGACTTTATAGCCAAGGCGCAGAACCCTGACATCCTGGTACTGTATCTATAGCAGTTTTCTCACCACCATTGCATTTCCAGCTACTTTTAAAGGAGTGCCTTTAAAAGGGGTCTGGGGGGGAAGGCATTATTCATGTATGATATCACACGCACAAGCAGGTGTAGTGCTACATATTTGGTGTGTTGTCTAGGTGGGCAATGGAGTGAAATATAGTTACCTACTCTGTCTCCATGCTGAAAGTCACCATCCCTGCCACTCAAGACAGGGACAAAGCAATCCATACAATCTCCACATAGGACTCTGGCCTCTGCAGTCTTTGTTAAGGTGCCTTGAGGCTGTTTCCTGATGCCTCAAGCCCAGAGCTCTTCTAGCAGAAGAGGTGCCCAGGGCACTCTCAAGTCACGTATACAAAGAGCAATGGGTAGAGACCCTCACCATGCTGTGTCAGCCCCTAATTCAAGACCCCATAGTGAGGAAATCCCCAGCTGAGAGCCAGCTCTGGCTGTCTGGGACTGCCTTAGCTGTGGAAAACAGCATGGATAAGAGCAAGAGTCTCAGTGTAGAGTACTCGTGAAGGATTTGAGTCATACACAAAAAAAATAAACAAAAAAGGCTTTAAAAAATAGAACATTCTAAATGTTATCAGGCCCTTTTCCTCTCAATTTGGTTTGAACAAGAAACAACCAAGAAGCTCAAGTGGAACAGACCTGGGACTCCTCTATGCAAATGGTGGCCGTTTGCATGGCCTGTAAAATTTTTGTTTAGCTATATGAAGTACTGCAGATTGAGGTGGTGAAACTTCCTCAAAAATTCTCTAGTGTCTCAAATTACCCTATGCTGATCGTCAAGGCAGGAAGCTTTCACCATGAGATGGGGCAGCCTCAGTCAGATAGGGAAAGATGTGATGGGAAAGCTGTCCTTAAGGAATTTGGCTGTTGCATGATACAAAGACCAAACAGTGTTATAATGGTCAAGGGTGAAATATGCTGTGGCATTGGTTATGAAGGCTTGCAAACCCAAAAGTTCGAGTGTTTCACCTGTGATCTAACCAATAACATACATAGCCCACACTCAGCTGTCAGGACAAGGAGCAGAGCTATGTCCAAGGGTGAATAGGCATTTCTTGGCATGTCAGACATGAGTGAAAATCCCACCTATAGCATGGTGAGAGGGCCAAGGACCACTATAGCCCCCACTGGGAACTGTTGACAGGGGAAGAAAGAGAGTTTTAGTGTTACTTGGAAAAGTGAGGTGTTAGCTGCCCTTCTGTATAGTAGCAAACCCTAGAGCTGATAGTCCATCACGACAGCTACCCAAATGCCGAGCTGCAGGAGGATTTCGGAACTGACATCCAAAATGTTCCTGCTGACAGCTACTGTGGTTAGGCACAGAGGAAAGCATTGCTTTGTTTTGACTTTTTAAAGAGATTTTTTCCAAAGGGTTCAGCACCCAGCAGGTCCCACCTTTATGCCTGTTAGATTTGCTGTAGAGCACTGGGGTACCACTCGCACCTCATGGTGTCTCAACAGGAAAGCAGCTGTATTCTGTCCTGGTTGCAATTCCCACATGGCTTTCAAGGCTACCCAGAAGCTAAGTGTTTCATAGGTAACTATCTGACCTGCTGAGAAGGTTGCATAGTTTTGCTCAAAGAAAGATGCTGGAAGAAGCATTATGGTTATAACTCCCCCAGGACACCCAGAAGTTGAGCAGAGTCTCACTTTTACATTAGGAATTCAAATCTCTTAAGACATTGAAGAAGGTTCCAGAGGCTCACTCAGTTCTCTGAAACACTGCCAGAAAGCGTTAGCCCAGCCTTATTTCATATCACTTCAACAAGTCCATTTTCATCTAAGTTCTTTCATCTCAGCCAGCCCCACCCGACCACAGTGTAGAGGAGATACCTGAGTACCGCTCAGACTTGGAGTTACGACTGAGGTGGCAAAGTGTGATGAGAGTAATTCATTTTTTTTTTCTTCAAAAGCTGGCTGCTGGTTTCTCTCTCACTGCACCCACCTGCTACTTTAAAGAGAGATCTAGCATCTTCATTTTTTTAGGCCCTGTAGGGTTGTACAACAGCGGAGTTCACCCACAGGTGGATCCTTGAGCAGGAGGCTGGTATATCTGCTCTTAGGGCAAGGCTTGGCATAAAAACCCAGCAACTCTGCCTCTGGGAGCACAGGGAACTAAAAGAGAGGATCGGCATGCCAGGCAACTAAAGGACTTCATGAGTATTTTCACCATTCCTGCAAGCATCAGTTTTAGAAAACAGATAGTGGAACTACATGAAACACAGTTTGTGCTCATTACTGATGGCAGTGAGCACCCTCTTTTAAGACTGAAACAGTGGCCAGTGTTCAAAGCCATGTTATTTGACTTGCCTAAACAAGCACCCTTGCTTTTTACTTTGGAGTGTTGGGGTTTTTTTTCCTTGGCTGACTCTATTACAGATAGTAAGCTTCAGAGTTAAAATAGCTGAGCTCAATGCTTTTGAAATCTGCAACACTCAACAGGACACAGTTGTAGATGGAAATATCCTCATTCCCAGCAGTGCCAGTGGCAACTCCCAGGGAGCATGAGGAAATGTAACCAAGGGGCATTTGCGTTAATGAGAAATGACAAGTAATGGAAAGATGGACAGAGGCCATAAGTTGTTTATGTAGAGGCAGTTCTGCTCAGGTGATGTGAACAGTTCTGGGCTTGGAGAACTGCCAGACAGAAAAGTAAAGGTGTCAAGAATTAGCACCAAGTCTTACAAAGTACAGAACTGGGGAGAGTCAGAGCTACAAACAAGAGCCTGGAGGTCAGAGCAAAGTAATAAAAGAGCATACTTAGGTGGGAGAGCAGCCTCTTACGGTTATAGGGCTGGATGCAGGAGAAAGAGTTGTGTGCAAAGGATAGATGTACCGCTTCATGCAGGGGAAGAAGAGCCCTTGGGGAGCTTCAGTTATACCCTATGAAGATCACTATAACTGCCAGTGGCAAGCTGGCTCCAGAAATGGAAAATATGTGTCAGGATTTTATGAAACGAGAGCTCTAAAACCCTTTGATAGTCAGATGAAGCCCAGATTGATCTGAGCACTTACTGATGTAATTCTTCTGGCAGAGGAATTAGGAGATGGGTGAGCGATTGCCTGTGTTCTGACACTTTGTCTATTTGTGACAGAGAGGCAGATGGACAGAGGAGTGGAAGGCAGAGGCAAGAGAAAAGAGAAGTTGATAGCCACACGTAAAAAAGAAGGGTATTTTTTATGAGAGAGATGTTTGGGAAGCAAAGGGTGAGTGAAAAAATCTTCAGACTTTTCAGATCCTTCCATGAATAAAGTACAGAGGCAGTACAGGCAAAGGTAACAAATATCATTTTAGGTTCAAAGAGGAAAATAAATAAAACCCCCAAACTGTTTAAGGTGGGAGCTAAGTGGCCTGGAAAGCAGCTGCAGAGCCCGTCAGGTCTGGGTCAGCAGCTCTGGAGTCCCAGGCTGTTCTGAGCAGGTCAATTCAGACTGCTGCTCATAGCAACAGAAACACTCATTAGCGTTGTTGTAGGAGGTCTTTGCAAATAAGACCAAAATAGCAATTCATGGGGAGATGAAGTGGATCTCCCCTTCCAGAAAGCAGCCCCTTGTCATTGAGATTGAAGTCTACAGATGGCCACAGAAGTTTGTATTGCCCTCAATCTGTTAGGTGAATGCCCTCTGCTCCCTCTGATTGCTGACCTATATTTCAGCAACTTCACATGTTGGTGGAGACATAGCATCTATGCCAAGCAGCCCTCCCAGTTTTACCAACTAACAGCTTTTTCTTCCAGGGTGGTGGGCAAACAAATGCTGGAAGAGTGAGACGAACCTTTGGCGGTGTTGGAAGAAACTTGGCAGGTGCCTTGTACTTGGGTTTGCCTGCGGGTGCATGCCAGCTGTGATTCGTCCTTTGGTATTCCTTCAACGGCAGATGTTTAATGTTGTCAAGATTTGGGACACATTAGGCAATATACCAGTGGGCAGACTGCTTGGAAAAGGCAGGGGCCATTCCAAGAAATAAGAGGGGAGGGAGTTGAGATCAGAAAAGGAAGGTCCACAAATATGAAGCTAACTAGCATATAGCACCCTGACCCCAAATCAAAGTTAAATAAGTATCAGCATTCTCCAATGACTACTGAGCAGCCTGGCCCTCAGATTTAATTAATGCCAAGTTGTAGTCACAATAGAAGTATGTTTTGAGTAAGAATTTGAAAGGAATAAGCTTGTTCAAAGGTGATCAACCACGTCCTATGGACAAGGGGGACTGGGGTACAGGAGTTACTGTAGAAGAGAAAGGGCTACAGTCCTTGGCAATACGAAAGGATCCCACTGTACCTGGTGCTCCACCATAAGAAGCAGCAGACCAGTCTTTGTGTATTGAAATTAACTGGGGCAGATTACAGAAAGATGTTAGGATTATTCCTGCTTTTAGATGTTTCTGAAATCTTCCTAACATAAATCTACTGTCACTTCAGATCACTAATGAAGAGGCTTGAGTGTTAAAAAAAACACCCCAAAATACCCATGACACCCACTGAGGTATAATTTGTAGTAACTTGAAGGGAGAGGGTGAAGGGTTTCCCGTGAATCCACTTAGATTCAGTGGTTCTAGTGAGATATCACTGTGGGAACAGCAGTGTGGGAAGGCCAGCAGCAAAAAATGCCATGCACAGAAACATTATGGGAAAACCTACATGCCTGTGATGATAAAGGAATTGATGCCAAAAAAGTGCAGAATTTTCTTCCCCCTCCTCTTTTCCTCCACTCGCAGATGTTCCAAATAATCCCAGATTTCAGAGTGCTGGTGCAGCTTTCTGCAGAATCACCTCACTCAGCTCCAACCAGCCATTTGCAACAGCTGCAGCTGAATTTCGTCTTGATTATCCTTCTAGGCAAGGACTGATGAGCATTAAATTTTCCAGGAGAGGGCTTTCCTACAGACACCCATCCCATACAGGCTGTCACTGTGTTCCCACTAATCTGGTGGATTTGTTAATAGCTTTTGTTTCCATTTGCTTTTTAGACTGTTTAAGCCGTCTTGGACAAACTCCTCTCCTTTTATCAGCTGTGGGGAAGGATGAGCATTTACAGTCTGTCCTGCACTACTGCCACCACATGGTATGTTGCACAGCAGTGGCACCTCAGAAACATGGAAGTGATGACAATACGTAGAGGGAAAAGTCTTCTCAACCCTGGCAGACATCAGAGCCACCTTTCATCAGGCTTAGAGTAGGAATAATTCAATGTTTCTTTAGTTACAGGCAATTGGAAAACAAGGAGCTAACCCCATAAGCACAGGCTAGATGTATGTAACATTTAGAGTCTAACTATGGGGTCTAAATTCCACTCCAGCAAGTGCTTGAAGAAGATAGAGGTAAATCAGGAGGAACCATGAAAAATTCTAGTAAGGGCTAAGCACAGCAACAAATATGTAAACCTTGACCCTGAGGATACACAAAGCAATGCCAAAATCACCCTGGCTTGGGTAAAGCCCAAGACAGAGAAAGCCTGGAACTGGGATTGCAGGCTGGACACCCCCCAAGCTCAGAGGAGCAGAGTCCTCTACAGAGCTGCAGACACCCCCCTTACCTGTGCCCCAGGGGAATACTTGACTTCAGCAGCAGCTTGTCCACCCAGGTCAGGAAGCCAGGAGCAGCAGGAGCTCCCTGGGACATCAAGGCAGAATATCACCACCCCAGCAGGGAGCAAAAAAAGCCAGGAGGGCAGCCCTAACCTAGGGCATAAGGCAACTCCATAGAGAAGAGGCAGGACTGAAGGCAAGGCAAGGTTGATACAGCCCCCAGGTGAGGCTAGTCAGGATCATTGAGGCTTATGAGTGCCCTCATGACCCTGGTACTCAAACAGAGCCCATAAGACCTTAGTTCTGGCTACCTTAGCAACTTTACAAGTTGAGCAATGAGAGCTTGAACTCCATTTTGGTTTATAAAGGCTTCATAGCGGCTGGTCTCTAATCCCTCCTCTACACAGCACAGTTTGTGCCACCAAAGTGAGTAGTCTCCCAAGGAAGGATGGACTTACTGGCCAGCTACCAAGCAATCCTTACTTGTAGCAAAACACATTCCTAACTGTTGGAGAGGACCCTTTCCCTGAAACCTCCACCTTCCCTGTCATTTCTCTGTCCACGTGCTCCTTCCAAGATATGCCCTGAGTTCTCTAAGCAGATCATTCACAAGACCCACAGGGGAAGGATATGTCACAGCTACGTCTGCCCCACTGCTGCAAAAATGGCTCCAAGGCTGCTTTTAGAATCCAGCTGGGCAGTTCATGAGGTGGCCAACATAACTGCTAGCTGCAGTGTGCCACCAACACATGCCAGCACGTCAGCAGGCCATCAGAGTGTCACACAAGCTACAGGAGTGGATGACTGGAGTAGACAGGGCTGCAGACCACTGTTCTGTTATGACAGACACAGCCTGTGGAACTGCATGGCAGAGACCTGTCACTCTCATTTACTAATGGATTGCTTTAACCTGTGTTGCACTGAAAATATTAAAAAATAGCCATGTGCCAGCACTGTCTAGACTGAGACACTGCTGAAATGCTGCTTATCCCAAGGGAGAAGGGTGCTGGAAGGGAGAACAGCGAGCTGGGCTAGAGAAAGATTGAGCCAAGTGTGTCAGGGAAGAGAAACATGCTCAGTGTGTACCTGTCCTCCCTGTTTCAGGACATGAGTGCTGTCCTTCAGCTGGAGGGGAAGAGCACAGCCACTTACTGTGCTGTGGTCACCAGTGCTGGGGAGCTCAGCATCGGCTTGGGAGATATGGACATCCACCAGCAGATCACAGAGCAATACGTACGCACACCATCTGATTTGTAAGCTTTTCTTACGAGAATGAGTGTGGACCTGTGACAAAAGGCCACTGGTAAAGCCTGTACCGGGGAGAGCGGGTGTGCAGAGGGACATGAGAGATGCTAAAGTTAACCCCAGCCACTGGCCACTGAGATAGCAGCATGAGAAGCTACCAGAGCCCTCTGTTGCTGCTGACTCAAGTGGAGTTTCTGTTTCTGGTCCATAAGTATCACCACTACCATGATCCATGACACATAGGCCAGAATCCTCTTCATTAACTTGTCCAAGCTAGCCTATAATTTTTGGTGCCTTAAAGCCAGAAATAAATCCAGTCTGCAGAAATGATATTTCTCCTTATAGAGAAAATAAAATTTAAAAAAAAATGGACAGAACACTGGTTAAAGCAAGTTTTCCTCTTCTATCCCCTCCCCACCATTCCTGTTGTTTCTACATGCTGAGTTGTATCAACAGAAACTGTTGCTCAGCACATCCAAACATTCAAAAACATCAGGGCTAATGGAAGCAGTGATTAAGGACTGATTCAGTGAAAGCCCCTCACTGCACCCTCCTCCCCTACTCATTCTTTTATTGACAGAACAAAAGCCTGTGCTTCACGACTGACAGCAACATGAAAGTTAAATGCAATTTACTTACTAGTGGCGTCTCCCTGAGGTGGAACCCTCCTAGGCAAAAATATGGTCACCATTCCCACTTACATCCCCACCTTGCCTCCCCCAAGCCTTGGCACAGAAAACTGTTACATGACAGATTAATTCTCCTGAGCTCTATGAAACAGCTTTGGCCAGTGGAAATTCTGAACCAGTCTTCTTCTGCAAAGTGCATTCTGGCAGCACTTCCTCCTGCCAGGACTGGCAGAGACACAGGAGGGATGCTGCACGAGTACCTGTAGTGCTGGCCTGGCATCCAGACAGTGCTTGTGCAGACTCAGAGAGCCAAAGGAGAGAACAGCAACTCCCCACTCTACTGCTCCATTGTCCTCCATCCCTATGGGATTCAGTAGGGCCAAGGAGTAAAATGCTGATGAACAACCTGTCTTAGGAGGCACTGTGCACAGAGGACATCTAAATGACATGTGGAGTGAGAAAAGGTGGAGTGAAGCCAGGCATGGCACAGGGAATCCTGCAGTGGCATTAAACAGCAGCATTCTCTCTCCTTGTAGTGGTCTAGTGAGTACCAGCAACTATCTTTCTTTGCCAGAGGGGCCCTGCCAGTTGAGTCCAGCACTTGATGGCAAGGAGCAGGGGAAGGAGAAGGGGAAGAGATGAGGCAAATGGAAAAATCCATTTCCCTTGGTGAATTGCTCTTGTAGGTTCATACCTGCACCTAAGGGCTGCAATACAAGTGAAAATCCTACCTCAAGTCTAACTAGCAATCATTTTGTCCCTCTGCAATGACTCAAGCTGTCTCTCCTCCGTGTCCTGGATTTTCACTAGGTGTCCCAGTTCAAGGAGACCCTGTGTCAGGCCCCGCTAGTTTGCATTGATGGAAATGTGCCTCTTTCCACTATTCAGTACGTCTGCCAACTAGCTAAAGAGCATCAGCTAGCAGGTAAGGAAAACTTGCCCAGCCCTGGCCCTGTAGCTCCTTACAGCCTGTGTGCCTAGACATTCTGTGCTCTGTGCACCCCAGCCTCCGCTGCTTGCTGGAGATACCCAGTTACTGTCTGACATGCCTGTTTCTGTACTCTGCTACTCTGTTTCCAATGGACAAAACATTTCTGATTTCTCTTGAGTTTTCCTCTTTCTGCAGCTAAATCAGATTCCTGAAGTGTAGTTAGTATTGCCCTTGGGCACTACCAGAAAGCCAGGGGAAGCTGCTTTCATTGTCTTTAATCTCAAGGCAAGTGCCAATTTGAGCACTTCTGCCAGTTGAGCAGCAATATAGTTTGCTTCTCAGAATAAGTCCTAAGGCATTTTTTGAGAGGTTTTCTTTCCCACTTCCCAAAAAATAAATACCCCCTCTCCACTGGCATGCTGGGGACCTTTCACAAGGCTTCCAAAACCTTTGGAGTTACACCTTCATTTTTAAAAGCAAATCCTAAAAGAGGACACAATGATCTTAAAATCTGGCAGAGGCCCCAAAAGCAGCTAAGACAAGTAACAAAACTGAAGTCTGATGGTATCACTCTGGAGCCAGAAGCAGCTGTCTCATTGCTGAGCACTGAAAAGTAGCCCTTGGGAGACCTTGTCACAAGCATGGGGGAAATAGTATTTAAGTTTCTAATAGATTACTTGTGTAACTCCAGTTGTGCAGATCACACTAAGCCTTCTGCACTGCATCCTGCTCTGACATAGAGATGAGCCACTAATTAATTAATTAACTAACCAATTGCATTGTTGTTTTGAAGTGTGCTATGAGCCAACAGATGAGAACAAGGCCTCTAAGCCGTTCCTCTCAGACAGCTGGAAAGCACTCACATACATTTCCCCCAACCTGCAAGAGCTAAGAGCAATAAATCGGACCCTTGGGAACCCTGTGCCAGCAGGTATTTAATACTCAGAAGGATCAGCAACACTTTTAGATAACCTACATCCTGGAGAAGAGCATTTTCTGCTCCAGCCTCTATTTTAAGCAAATTGGGTTATAACCGTGGAAATTCTTAAGTACACTTGGTGTCTTGCACCTTACAGCCATATCTGCATGGATTGTATGGACTGTTGATCTATCAGAGAGCACAGCAGGCCTGGGATGGCTCCTTGTCTGAAATCAGAGATCCCATTTGCCTCACTTCACCAGCTAAGCAGGAGCAATCTTTGGTTTGTAACCATGTCTCTGAAGCACAGTACTCTGAGGCATCTGTCCCAACAGTACCATCCTGTGCAGAAATGAAACACCCTGCCAAAGGCAGGTGGAAATCCAACAGCATTAAGACAAGGAAGGTGCGCTTCAAGACAGTTTTTTTGATCTCTACGGACAGGTTTAGTCCCTTTGAGTGCTGGATTCCCCAGCATAGAAATATAGTATGGAAGTCTAACACTGAGGAATTCCTTGTTTCCCATAATTTGGAGAAAAAAAATTTATCAACCACATCTCAGAAGTGCTCATAAATACTAGTAGAGGTGCTCGTAAATAGGCTGTCAGCCCACAGAAAGGCCAGCTGAGGACCTTTACAGTTATAACACGGTTTTCCTTCCCCACTCTCTGAAGAGCTGCCATCCAGGTTGGAGGATGTTGTCCAGACTGCGGTGGCCTTGGCCTGCCCTTTGCTGGCCCACCTGCAGTGTGTGGTGGTGACCCTCGGCACTCACGGCGTCCTCCTGTGTGGCAAGAGCCTGGGAGGGAGCATCTTGCTTTGTCCAGGAGCTCAAGAACAGGTAAGGGCGCAGCAAACTAACTCTGAGCTCTCAGTTGCTTCTTTCTTGGACCATATTGCACTGTTACTATTTCTGGTGGCACGGCAGCAGTCCTAGGAAACATGGCATCAGTGCTGGAAAATGTATGTGTTTGGGAGGTGGAATACACAGCTCTGAAAGAAAATCAAGTTGTCTGTCCATATACTGCTGGCTCCTAGGAGCAGTGTTTATAGTCAGTTAGTTTTAAATGCGCTCACATGAATATTCATGACTGCGAGCTTCATTTTCGGGAAGCTTCATTTAAATTATCTCTTTCAAAGTGTGAAAAAAGATTATTGCTTTTTTTTCAGTCTTTTCTTTTTTTGTCAACCATGCAGGTCTGGCATCACCCACATCAGGCCTTATCAGCTTTGGCAATTCCCACTAATTTCCCTTCTCTACTCCCACAGACTGCTGCTGCCAGCCTCTGTGCCGCCCACTACCCCACCATCCCCATCAGCAGAGAGGAGATAGTCAATGTCTCAGGAGCTGGCGACAGGTATATTGCTCACTGCTTTGTACTCTCCAACTAAGTGTGGAAGGGCCATAATCGGATTTCTTTGAAATTTTACTGCAAAGGCGAGAACGACATTCTGCTACTAGAGGAAGAGACACCAAAGACGTGAGAACAGGGCTGGTTACTGTGATTCCTTGCAAAGCTCGATAAAAATGTCCCCTGAAGCATCTTGGAAGGCTTGCCATCATTAGTTTTGCTTTTCTTTAAGATCCAAGCCTTTCCTGGCAATCTAAGAGTTCTGAATTAGTCTGGGCTGAGCTGCTAAAAGCAAAGTAAACCACCTTACATCAAAGCTATCTAACTAACTAACTGCTTTACTTCCACACTTCTCCAGTGGAAGTGGAACTGCCACTCAATAGCAAAAATGGCCCTATAAAAGCATTTCATCAGGTTCTGCATTTGCCTCTGGCAATTTTAAAGCTCTTGCTTCAAAAGAGTCTGCTGTATAATTCGCCTGGCTGTTCACACAATGCCCTACATAGGAGTGGGAAATGACAGCTATGTTAGCTAGCCCTGCTGATCAATTCTCAGTCTGTCAGAGTAATATTTTATTATGCTCCTTTTTAACTTGACAAACTATATGTAGCAGGCAGGGTTGTTTTTTTTTTTTCTTGCTTCTTATGGTGAAATAATTGATTCTGGGCCAGACCAAAAGTCTGTATGTGACAGATATTTCCGTTTCTTTTTCTATGCTTACCTACCAATAACTCATCATTGCAACACTTCTTTTTTTCTATTATCAGTGGGCAGAATGAAAAGGGTTTTTGTGGGTTTTCTTTGTTTGTTTTTAAACATACAGAGTCCTCAATATTTGACTTAGGATCAATCAATAACTTCCTGCCAAGCCAGTTAGCCCACTTAGCACCAGGACATGCTCCTTGTGTCCCAGACCACCTCTGAGATGAGCTGACTGCAACTGCAAGCTGGTCTTCTCTAGGGTTGTTTGGAGCAATAGGTGTAACAGCAGGAAAAGGGGCTGGAGGAACCTCATGGAGTCAGCCTGTCCTAAGGAAAGCTGAGTTTTGCTCATGATCCCAACAGATGTCCCTATTGTCTGCCAGCCCCTCCAGGGAGCCTCCTCTCTGCACCATTTGCTCAGAACACCAGTACCCCTTACTGCACGACAATTTTTTCTAGAGGCTAATGTAAACTAAACGTGTTCCTTAGGGATTCCTTTCCCTTTTTAAAAAGTTAAATTAAGGGAAGACCAAAGGTGAGATAAAGCATGCCACTGCCAACCACCTCTATTGAGTTATACTGGAGAACTCGGAAGTTTACTTTTCCTTCCAAAGCTATCTGAGAGCTAGGGGCCCAATGCTGCTCCCATTCCTGAGGTAACGTTCATCTGGAAATCCCTCTCCCTAGAGTCCCCAAATCCATGTGGGGGAATTTTCATAGTCCTCTTGTTTGTCCAGGGTTTTCTTTCCTAATAACCTCAGCTGCTCCTCTGAGCTGCAGAAATTCCTATTCTACAGAGTAAGAGTGCCAAAACAGGCTGCAAATGCTAGGACACTGCAGTGACATACATGCCATCTCCACAGCACATGAACTGGTAACATTCATGCCTGAACTGGTAGCATTCAAGCCCAGCCTGTTGGCACTTTTAAAGGACTATCATAGAATCACAGAATGGTTGGGGTTGGAAGGGACCCTTAGAGGTCATCTAGTTTTAACCCCCCTGCAATGAGCAGGCACATCTTCAACTAGGTCTGGTTG
The DNA here is from genome assembly GCF_001604755.1 of Lepidothrix coronata. Taxonomy (NCBI): domain Eukaryota; kingdom Metazoa; phylum Chordata; class Aves; order Passeriformes; family Pipridae; genus Lepidothrix; species Lepidothrix coronata. The sequence goes on from NW_016690190.1 coordinate 3,349,143, forward strand.
CTCAGAGCCCCATCCAACCTGGCCTTGAACATCTCCAGGGATGGGGCATCCACCACCTATCCGGGCAACCTGTACTTGTTTCACCATTCTCATTGTAAAGAATTTCTTCCTAATATCTAATTTAAACAATAATACTTCCACAGCTTGGCCCCCGTGAACCCTCACACTTTTGAAGCACTGGTCAGGGGAGAGTGCACACCCAGAAACAGCGATCCAGGGCACTTCTTGCCTTGCTTTGACCCTGTGGCTCTCCCACAAGTCCAGAGATGCTGCCCAAGGAGCTGAGTGTGTGTGCAGGTGGCAGCAGCAGCTGTTTGCTCCTTGCAGGGGGCTGCCGTGACAACATAACATCGCCTGCCCGCACACAGCATTGCTAGGGGATGCTCCCCCAAATATTTACTCTCAATCTCTGGAGCTGTTGAGAGATTGAACACTTTATGGAAGTCATAATCTTCTGTGCCTTTGTTATGGATAAAAAGATGTTAAGGTAATTAGCCCGAGTGCAAAAAAAGGGCTCTTTTTCCCTTCCCCATAGATGTGCTTATTAATCCTCCTTGACATCGTATTTTCCTTTCCTTGCTTCTTCCTCTCAAATGGCATTGTCTTCTCCCTTCTCTTTCACTTCTCCTTTATCCTTTCTGAGCTTCAGAACATCATTAGAGTAGTTGACTGTGAATAAAGAGTAGTTGTTCCCAGTCTATCACAAACACCGCCCTGCACGTATCCATGCCTCAAAGGAGCCTTCCCCTGCAAGTCAGGCAGATGCCAAAGTCATTCCCTTCTCCTGCTGTCTGCCTCAGTGCCTTGTGGGGACCGAGGATGACAACTGTTGTTGCAAGCACTCACACAATTTTTACTGGGAAATCTCAAATGGAAAACCACAGCAAATGTTTTTAAAAATCTGAATTTCCAATCTCATTTCAGCTTTGGATTTCTTTTTCCAGCTATGCCTGTTGTCCCTCTCACATAGGTATGGAAACTTTACCTCTCACCCTATCCAACCCCTATAGGGAGAGGAGGGGACATAATGAGGCACCAACAAAGAGCAGAGAAGTGACAAAATAATTAGAGAGCAAGGGAGAAGTATATTCTTCCCTTCTTAGACTCCTTTCTTTTCTCCTGCCTCACCTGGAAAACTGAGGAGAATAGAAAATGTGATGCAAGAGAAAATGCCTCAACTTTTGAGATGAGAAGTTGACATATTCAGCTTCTGTAAGTGTTGGTTTGGATCCAAATGAAAGCCCTTACAAATGAATGGCCACGTTCCCAAGGTCAAAATTGTTCCCCTCTTGTTCAAAACCATCTTTCTTTCTCTCCACAGCTTAATGGGAGGAATCCTTGCAGGGATGCTTGCTAAACATGACACAGACACCTGTGTCCAGATGGGTCTGCTTGCTGCAAGCTTGTCTCTCTGTTCCTATGAGCCCATTTCCCCAGAAATCAGCACTTCCAGTGTCAGCCAGGAGCAAGTCAAGAGCAGGAGCTGGCCAGAGGTGAAGGTATGGAAGATGGACTAGAACACCGTGGCTTTCTCATCTATCACTTCCCTGAAGTCCCAGCATTCCTATTTCCAGGAACTGGACTGTTTTAAGTGTTGAGTTCAAAGGCTGGGTGCTGACCAGAGGATTTAGACTTTTGGTGCATGGTACTTTTTGGGAGGTGAAGTGTTTGTGGAGTGCATTCGGTGAAAACTGATATTGCACTGTTCACATTTATGTTTGTCTGCTGTTGTTAACTGTCCTTTTTTTAAATTTTTTTTAAAAAATTTATTTGGTGGGTTACAGCAACCACAGCTTGGTTCTTCTGCCTGTTGACAGTATATCTCACCCACCCCTCATCCCTCCATCTCATCTGCTTTGAGAACACTTTGGGAACACTCATCTGCTTTGGGCCTAAGTAAATGCTCAGGGAAGGAGGCCCCGAACCAGGGAAATTCCATGTAAAGAAAAATTGGTTTCTGGTCTTTCAGACCTCCTGCTTCCCTGACCTCCAGTCCTTCTAGATTGTCTATTGAGGGAATTTATTCTTCCTCCACCTTGTGTCACTGTTGCCCATTATCATGGTAGCTCCTCAGTCATTGACTCCCAGATCTTCAGGACCATGTCTCTTCAGCTGGGCCCACCAGCAAAATCCTTTCTATCTAAGAGGTCCCGTGGACCACAACCTGTGGCAAGGTGCAGCTGGCAGGATCATGACATTGTAGGATAACCTCATCAGTCTTCCTGAGCCAGCCAGCCAGCCACACTTTCTTGCTCTGAAGTCCAATGCCCCTGGAAAAAGTAGGCAAAACTAAGCTAAGAGGGGTAACCAGGGAGCAGCTGGTGGCCTTTAAAAGATGACAGACCCTTGTTCCACACGCCTTCCTCTGAACTTGGGGCTTCCTTCCTTCTTTAGTCTGGAGTGTCAAGTCTGAAGCAAAAGAGAGCAGAGGGAGCAAGGGTATCTCTCATGGAAGCAATGAGGAAAAGTCACCTACTCTCTCTCTCAGCATGTAATGTGCACAGGATGCAGCTGTGGGCATCGACAGATAAGTGAACACTGAAACTCATTAAAACTAATTTCTAGTAGAGTTAGGTCTTGGTGCTGGCTGGTTCTTGAACAGCTAGCAAGTCTGGAGTACAGACTTACCCTCCATTTCATATAGAGACCACCCATAGTGAGAACCCTTGTTTGAGGAGCAGATCCCAGGTGTCTGACACAGCACAAAAGCCAACCAAAGCTTGGTCAGGGCAGCTTTAACACCTCTCTCTTGGGTGGGCTCTACTATTTAAGAATGCAATGGACAGAGGCATTAACTGGGTATCCTTCCTCTAGCCAAGACCACTTTCACCAGGCCCATACCAACTCCTTACTTCTGAACCTGCTGCCTTTCCTTCAGACACACAAACGTTTGCCAGCAGCCTCACCCTTACTAAGACCTTGCTTGCAACTGTGGTTTAGCTAAAAGATTCTGTGCTCCGAAATGGGAGATGCCATACACCCATGTGTGTACCTGGCACTGGACAGGGTGGCCATGGCAGGAGGGTGCTGGGGTGTTTGGGAACACAAGGGGGGGGGACTGGGGCCCACACAAGCAGCTGGATTTGTTCGTAAGCAGGGAGGTGGGACAGAGCAGGGGCGGGGGAAAAGGGCTGTGCCCCCAAGTTATGTCGCTGCTGTATAAAAATGACTTCAGTTGGATCCAGAGTCAGGGGGAAAACAGCTTCCACCTCTGCTCCAGCCTCCAACAGCCTTGTCCAGGCAGGAGAACCCCGAGCAAAGGCAGGCCTTGAGGATGAAGGTCCAGGCACTGACATTTGCTGCGCTCCTCCTGGTGCTGCTCTGCTCAGCCCCAGCACTATCTGGGGCACTGAGGGGCCAGGCCAGCAACCCCAAGAGGCAGCCAGGAGCTAGGGGCCCTGGAGAAGGTGCTTGGCCACCTGGAGATGGAGGGGACAAGCTGCCTGGGCATGGCTCAGAGGGGAGCCACCCCCCAGCCAGTGCATGGAAAGCGATGGGAGAGGCACACCCCAGCTCCGGGTCCCCCAGCAAGATCATGGCCAAACCCCGGCTGGGCAGTGGGGATCAGGTCCCTGCCAGCAAGCCCTGGAGGCTCCCACTGCAGCCCTCCCGCAGCAGGATCCCGAGGCTGAGCCTGCACCTGAAGGACTACGGGAAGTTCAACAGTGACACGGTAAGCACAACCTGTCCTTGGCCAGCGAGTATGAGGGTCTGCGGGAGGGGTTTGCAGGGTGGCTGGGGATGAGTGGAGGTACCAGTCAGGATCAGGCAGGACTGAGGGCAGCAGGAGCAGGTGCCAAGCATGCCATGACCCTACAAACATCAGGTACAAAGGTGCTTTCAGGCCATTCCTCATAAGCTGCATGTAAAGGTGCCAGTCACAACATAACCTCACAGCACAGTGTGGCTTGTGGTGCTGATGAGGGAGGTGGGCAGTGACACCCCTAAAGCCCCAGCTAGTACCTGGCAAGGCTTAGAGCAGAGCTGATGGCTGTGCATGCAGGTAGTGAGCAGAGCAGGAGAGGAGTGCAAGTCTGGCTGCAGCATCACATGTTGTCCTCAGAGCTGCAGGGACAGTCCTGCTCCAGCCCCAGCCCCTGCAATGTTCCCCAGCCCCCAAAGTCTCATGTTTACCCTCCCAGAAGCACTACCACAAAGCTCTCTGAGCTCTGTAATGGGAGCACTGTGCCCTGATGCCCCTTGCCATGCTGACAGGCACAGCTCCTCGCAGCGATGGCCAGAGGGAGGCACAGACCTCCTCTGCCCATGGGAAACCTGCTCCGTGGGCTCAGCACAGCAAATAACCAACTGCTCCATTATCAAACCCAAACCAACTTTTGGCGACACACAAGTAGACCTTGCCTTAATCAAGAAGTGCTGTGTGATGCTGTGCCAGGTGCCACCCAGCTGGGGCAGGTGACACAGAAGCAAAAGAGCAGAGCCACTGGTGTATGTTTGTGGTGGCCACAAAGCTGCTGAGTGTGCTTTCTGCCAAAAGCAGTAATGAACTGCCCCTGGAACCACTTCCTCAGGCCCCAGCTTCTCCAGCTCCTTGCATGAAGCTGCTGTACTATAGCCTGGTGAGCTATTTGTCCTGCTACTGCAGGATTTATTGCATTATTTTACCATTTTAAATGAAAACCAAACACTCATCCCATTCTATCAAATAATCTTCTACAACTTTGCTTTTCTTTCTAATGGGAGCTTCTCTGCCCTGCCCTTCTGGGGCAAATGAAGAGGCTCTTCTGAGCTCTTCCCACTCCCAGGCATCACACTGCTGTCAGCTTGAGTGTGATGGAGCTGATAGACTCTGGCAATCACGGGGTTCCAGGACTGAGCAGTTCCCAAAACAACTAACCAGCTGTGGGGCATGTGCACCCCCAAAGGAAACCTTCTGACTTTGCAAGAGGCTGCACAGAAAGTGTCTCTTCGAGCCTGTGAACAGCACAGGCTCCCTGGGGCTCTTGGCAGCGTGAGCACAGCGATGACACAGCTGGGACTGGGAGGGGGTCCTTGTATGGGTGCTGGGCACAGCTGGACACTGGCACTGCAGCCACCACTTTCCCTCTCTCTGCAGCACTCCTGCCATATCATTCAGTCCCGGCCCTGCCAGAAGCCCTCTGACTGTGGTGGCTGCCTGGGGCTCTACACCTGCAAGCTACCTGCTAGCATCTGCAACCTGAAAGCCGTCTCCAGGCAGAGAGGTGAGTTGTAACCTCCTCGGCAACAGGCACCAGGGACACCAACACACAGCCAAACGCAAGCACAGCTCTTTGGCTGCACCTCTTAAGCCCAAATCTGGCTGCCCTGTGCAGGGCTGGATCTGGTCTCTTGACTGCACAGGGCTCTCTGTCTGTCCTGCTGGCACTGGCCACCATCTACTGCATGGTAGACGGGACAATTCCATAAATTTTTGTGAGGGCTGGGATTTGATGGGTACCTTGAGCTCTTGCAGGTTGGCAGCAGCCCATGCTGGAAAACCAAGGAGGGGTACAGGACTCGGGGTTTAGGTTGCAGCTTGGGAGTCAGCAAGTGCAGTCCTGTGAATCACAGGCCCTGCAGAGCTGCTTGTGTTGGTGTGTGAGAGCTGCTGAATTAGCCAGGAACTGTCAGGGAGCAGAGATCACAGCTTTTAATGTTTAACCAGTATCCTGGTCCGTATCCTTCTGCAAATCCATACTGCCCCCAGATTGGCCTCTTGCCTTAGCACGTTTGTCTGCACCCACATACATAACGTCATGGAACAGAAACTCATCCAAGGATACTAAACACAGAGACACCAGCTCTGCTGTAGGAAACCCCTGGTTGTGGGATGTACAGTAGGCAAGTTTAAGGTTTTGGGTATGTATAGTACAGTGTGTGTGTGTATGTATAGTATATTGGGCATACCCAGCATATGTGTGCTCTGTTCACAGTCTTCTCTGGCCACCTGCTGTTGGCAGCCTCCACAAGAGGACACATGGGCCCATGGTCAGACCCAGCACAGATGGTCTTATGGTTTTTCTTTACAGGTGGGTTCCTCCAAAGCATCCAGAGCCCTTAAAGACATGCTGATCTCGGAGCAACACAGCTTGAAATAAAGCTGAAGAGGTTGTCCTGCAGCTGGAGATCAATACTTTCTGTCTGAGTTTCATTTTAAATCCTTAATGACACAGTTGTAAATGTTTCTTTCATTGCACCTCTCATGCTGCTGCTTTTTAACCCCCCCCTTAGATTTTGTACACTATGTAGGCTTGATTCCCACTTGCCTGAGAATTGCCAGTAAAAGCACTGAGTGGTCACAGAGCGCTGTGCTGGCAGAGCCCCCTTGGAGCCCCCAAATGAGGCAAAAGGGTCTTTTTCACAACCCTTTTTAATTTAAGGTATTAGGATATTGCAGTAAAAGCTGCCAGTATCTCAGCATGCTCACACAAAAGTTCAAGCTGAGCCAAGCACAGGGCATCCCTCCCAGTTCCTTACCACAGCTCCTGCCAAGGAAGGCCAAATACCATGCTGTTGAAAACATCACTTGAGAAGGGAAATGCGGAGTCCCCAGGAGCAGGCTTGGCAGTGCGGGACTGTGTAGGAGACCTGCTTCTGAAGGCTGGAGCTGAGTCACAGATCAGCTTTATTTAGCATCTCACAGAGTTTTGCAGGCATCCTGGCCACCTCTGCATGTGTAATAGCATCCCAGCTTTGCAAAACCTCATTGTGCTAGTATTAAAAACATCTTTCAAAAAGAGAACCAAAGCACAGCATTTGATTCACCTTGAATCTCATTGCAGTTCCCTTTAGTGGGCCACCACTGCCTCCTGTGACAAACTAGGCTTGAAGTAGTGCCAACTTTGCTCAGAACACCTGAGGGGCAGCCCCCACACTCTCCACCTGGTCACCCCTGCAGAAGCCTAACCTTGGGGAGGGGTGGAGGGTAAACGCTGCTGGCTTCTCTGAGCCCCTTTATTGCTGGTTCATCTGTCCCTGTGCAAAATTTGGGGGGCACAGAGCTGCAGATGCTGCTGACCTGCCTCCTGCCCAGTGTGGCACTACAGCTGTTTGGCATTTACAGTGCTCACCACAGAACCACAGAGAGGCTGAGGTGGGGAAAGGGACCTCTGGGCCATCCCCCTGCTGAAACAGGGCCACCCAGAGCCATTTGCCCAGACAGTTTGGTCCCCAGAGAGTGGCACAAGTCACAGACAGAGCAAGCCTCATTGCGCTGCGAGCCAGTGAAGTACCATCTCTCCCAGAGCTCACCCCTCCACCCACCCAGCTGCCCATGCCTGCCACCACCCATTACTGCCCACTTCTTCTGTCCTTGAGCACCACACAGGAAGAGGAGGCTGCTGTAGGAAACTCTGTAAATGCAGGCTTCAAAAGATTCACAGAGCAGCACTGGACCCACCGCTCTGGTACGGTACAGAGCAGGGGTGAGCTCCTCTGAACCCCGCTGCTGGTCAACAAGGTCCTCTTACCTGGAAAAGCCCACTGACCACAGGGGTACGTGGACCACTTTCAAAACTTCTTGGAGCCCTGGACAGCCCAGCGTAGCACAGCTGCCCACAGCAAAGGTATCTGTATGTGGCTTTCACCCTGCAACCCCCAGGCAGCAGGGAAAGAGACTGTCCTCCAAAGAGCAGAGGAGACTCAAGGATGCTCCAGATACTCGAGTCTGCTCTCATAAGCAGTGGAAGTGTAACAGATTCCACACCAGCTGGAAAAAAGACCTCACACCACCTCAACTTCCATGAGCCTCCCACCTCTCCTCCCCACCAAAAACAACAGAGGAGAGGCAAGCAGGAGACCCTACCTCCTCCCAAACCAGGAGCACAGAAGGCAGCAGCAGGCACTCTGCTCTGCATGTTTCCTACTGTGCTTCCCAGCAGCAACACCCAAAATGGGAGAAGAGAGCCCATCTGACCTTTGGGAAGTGGGTCTCGAAGGCAAGATCCTGCAGGTGAGCTCCACCTTGGTCTCTTCCTGCAAGCGGCCAGGAGAGGGAACGAGGCCACCCAGCCTCTGAGATTCACAGAGAAGCTGAGAGCTTGGCCAAGTCGAGAGTTCAGCTGCTAAATGTCCTCTCTGGCTCATGGTCAGTTCCAAGTGGGCTGGTGGGAAGACACAGCTCACCCCTTTCCCCCCAAACACGATGGATCCGCACGCCTTTTACACCACTCGCTTTTAATTACACTGCATAAGGAAAGACCTCTCCTTGGGCCAAGACCCCCTGGTACAGCCACTGAGGGAGCTGGCTGGCCCATCAAGTCCTCAGTAGGTTTAGTGGTTCCCCCTCACCCTTCTCCCTTGCTTGGAAGCTCCTCCTGGTCAGTCCACATCACCCCTGCAGCCCTTGGTGTCCTTGCTTTGCAGGGACCTACTTCCATACATCTCTCTTCTTCCCCTCCATGCCTGAGCTTTGACTGCTCAGTCCCGTGAAAGTCCCGCTTCGGCCTCCTGCAGCACCAGGCAGAGAGGAGGCAGGGCAAGAGTCATTGGTTAATAATTGTTCTAACCTCAATATAAATAGAAAAATACAACAAAACCCAAAGAATTGACTAGCTAAGAGATCCAATCTGCTGGGATGCCTGCAACGTGCTAGTGCAGATTTCAGAGAGAGTGCTTGGTCCAGTGCATGGTACTGTAGATATCCAGAAGCCTGTCCCGGCAGCCCCACAGCCATCCAACCTTCCTGCAGCACTACATGTCCGTGCGAGTGCAGCCTGGCCATGGTCAGCTTGCCCAAGGCTGTTGGCTCCTGGGAGCAGGCTGAATGGGAATGTTTGATAAGTCTGATTTATTGCTGTTAAATGGTAAAGCTGTTCTCTTCTGTGGAACGAGGATGTGCTTCACTCCTACTTTTTGTGCAGGAATTTCATCTTGCTGCCTGAAGAGACAGAGAAAGGAAAATGGACTCCCCACAGTGACAGGCAACACAAGTGTCATTCCTCACCACCTCCACCCTGTGCAGAGAACTGGCCCTGCTGCCAGCCCCGGGTCCTTGTCCACAGCCAGCTGCTCTGCAAAGCTGGAAGCAGGTGCCTGTAGAGCTCTGCCCATCCCCTGGGAGCAGTGCTACAGACTTGGACCCTGCAAACCCCCAGGCACACCCTCCAGAGCCCCTTTGCCCAGCAGTCCTGGAAGGTGAACACATGACTAAGCTCACCTGGCCAGAGCCTGTATGGAGGCCAGGCACTCCAGCCCCTCAGGCACTGCTGCTCTTAAGTGGCCAAGAATGGCCAGGGATGCCACCTGAACATATGATCAAACTCTCTTAGCCACAGTGTCCAATGAATCATCAAGGACTTCTGAACTCTGGCATTTGGAGCTCTTGTCTAGCTACTCTTACAGTGGAAAATAGATTCAATCTTAGAATACTCCCGGGCGATTCCCAAGGCTGATTCCCAAGGGTGAACCCAAAGGCAATGAAGACTGTGTCACTTCCCCCACCAGGACATGCATCTGCCACCCCCAAGTCACTGGTTGCTCCATTGCCACCTCAGACCTAGCTGTTTCCTTTAGAAGACACTGATCACTCATGGCTCAGAGCACTGCTCTGCAGGATGCCACACACAGTCACTAGGACAGCCCTGCCACCCTTGGGCAGCTTCTCTACTGCCCACCCTGAAGGCAGCAAGAAGCCCAACCCTCCTGAGAAGCCAGGGGGTTTGCTGGTTCCTTACCTAGGCCTTTCAGGAACCTATTGACTCCACTCTGCTCCCCGCTGGGAAGTGTTTCCAGGTACTCCTGAGCCCGTACCTCAAACAGACCTGCAGAAAGAAAGAAGTCAGCAACTTCTATTTTGTGTCCCTATAAATCCAAGCAAGAATGCCCATCTGAAAGTGTGTTTATCCACACACTATTGCAAACAACAGGGAACAACTCACCCCACCTCCTCCACCAGCTGAGCCCAGATCTGGCACAGAAACTTTGGTCTGCCCCCTCCCTCCCCACTGCAAGGCTGACTGAGCTTCTGTTCCTCACTCAGGGAGAGACAAAAACTCTGTTCATTCTGCTATGAACACAGCTAAGTCCAGAGAGTGAGATCATCTGGGGAATTGTCATGCAGCATTTACCACACTGCAAAATCTCTTTTACTCAGCCACCTATTCAAGTGTCCCCTGCTTATTAGTGCTTGGGAGGAAGCTGTAAGCCAGCACTGAGCAGCAGCAGGGACAAGAAACTTCACCTGCCAGTAGGGTCCTTGGGACTGTGGGATAACAGCAGTGAAACAACAGAAGCAGCTCTGGGAAGGACATGAGCATCCATATCTTCTACTAGCCAAAAGAGCCATAACTGGCCCATTCTTCCTCTAGACACAGGAAGGGGACATGAGGGACTGCAAGAATAAACATCATTCCAGCAGTATACCCCTTATGTGACAGTCCTGATGGGAATTCAATGTGGAACAGAAGAGGCCCACACGTGGACGATACTGCAGGGATAAGGGTGACTATAACCCCAATCTCAACAAGAAATACCCAGATCAGGCACAAAGTGCCCCTGTTCTCCAGTAGCTGGTTCCCATGCACCGTGCACGTGTCTCACCACACTCCTGTGAGGCAATGCTCTCTGCTTTGGGAAGATAAGGAAATGGAGACAAGGAATCCCCAAGGGATTTGTGAAGGTCATGTACTAGTGTCAGAACAAACCATCAGCCTGTGCTGGTGCTTCCCTACCACCTCCCTCCTGCTGTTCCTGCAGATACTGCAGCCTCCAGCCATGGTGCTGGGGATGGAGCTGGCGGCCGATGGAGCATCTCCCGGCTCTCGCAGGAGCACAGCAGTTTCCACAGCAGCAGAGCCCAGTCCAAGCTGCTCACCTCTGACCCCCTGCTTCCGCAGCTCCCGCTCCTGAATGAAGCCCCCAAACATCTGTGTCTCCATGAAGACCTCCAGGAAGCGTCGGAGGCTCTTGGAAGAGACAGACTTGCGGAAAGCCTCACGCTGCAGGGTCCGCTCCTCTCGCTCCGTAGGGGTCAGGAAGAGGGAATAGTGGCCCACAATCTCCACAAAGAAACGGACAAAGGCCTCAGACACCACTTCATTTAAAGGGCTGGTCTCTAAGGAGAAAATAAAGAGGCAGTGGTGAGGATAGTGCTGTGAGGATTTGCTAGAAAAATCCCTGGGTAAAAATTCCCTGGCTTTTTTCAGACTCAACCTGAGCAGGAAAAGCTGCTCA